>NW_027132502.1:610024-1220048 GCF_026122565.2 Emydura macquarii macquarii | reverse complement strand
AGGCCAGGAGATCGGGAGTCTGTTCCCGCCTGCGACTCACTTTCCCCAGGGGATAGCAGCTCCTTCGGCGGAGGGTGTGGGCACGGAGCGGCAGTAACTGCGGCTCTGAGCGACATCAACTCCTGCTTGGAGCCAGTAAATACACGCGGCCTGGTGCTGAGGTTGGCTCTGCCTAGGGCAGGGCTGCCCCGCCCCGTCGTGGAGCACAAAACCTCGGGGACTTGTGGCAGAAGGGTGGGTTGGCCTAGGGGAAGCATGAGAGACCACACAAGAGAGACCAGCCACTCCTCCCACTGAACTCTGATCTGAATTCCCCTAGAAAACCCTCCCTGGGAGGGAACATCCTGCTGCATCCTGCCCATCTGCAACCAGACCCAGGCTCCGGGCTCTCCTTGGTTCGCACAGGGGACCGCAGAGCCCTTTTCAATTGCAAACGGCCAGATTCTAGTCTCAGCCACACTGTGGTCGGCAGTTAACTCACTCCAGATTTACACTGGTGTGACGGATAGCGGATGCTGGCCCGGCACTGGTCAAGGCCCCCGAAACAAGTAGAGACTCTAGCCTGAGCACACCTGCTGCAGCAGTGGGACCTGCAGGGAAAGAGACAGATGTCTAGGGAAAACATCTGCCTGCTGACAGCCTCCCACCCCCGCCCAGGGGAGAAAAGGAAAGGAGGTCACGTCACTGGCTGTGGCCCCGCAGCACCGCCGAGAAAGGGCAGGTGCAGGTCAGGAGCCAGCTCTCCAGGGTGCCGGCCCGTAGAGAGCACAAGGCCCGTCCCAGCTGAGCACTGGCTGACAGTGGAGCTAGACTCCCAGGACCCGATTCTCCTCTTGCGTTGGGTGACAGCAGGCCCGCCCGAGGCCTACGCACCGCTGGACTCCCACGTACGCCGGCGGGGGTTTCACCGACGCTCCCCCACATCAGACTCAGGCCCTCACCATTCACGGAGAGCAGAAGGAGGCCCAGGGTGGAGCAGGTATCTTGCAGCGAGGGAGTGGGGCAGGGTGGGGAGCCAGCCCCCAGCCTGCCCTTATTACACCAGTCCTGGAGCAGGGAAGGCGGGGACGCACTCCAGGAAAGCTTGTGCCTCCCACTGGATATATTCGGTCTGTCTGAGTCAACCTGGGGATTCCCAGCTCGGCACCCCTCACCCCAGCAATGGGGCTTGTCGCTTCCAGCCCGAAACCTCTGCAATGATCAGTCTCTGCCGCTGAAAGCCGCTCAGTGCACATGACTCAGAACGGCCCGATGGCCTGTGCCCCAAACGAGCTGGTCCCCAACCGATGGGGGCAGCACAAGGGAACAGGGCGACCGCCCGAGAAGCATTCGACACCGCGGGCCCAGCCCACCACCCGGTGGCAGGCCACTGCCATGTGGTTTTCAGGCATCCCAGGAGAGGCGAGCCTGGAGGCGAGATTTCCCAGGTGCACAGCCCTGACTCGGTTATCGGACACCTCACCGAAATGCCCTCTGCCGGCGTACGGCCCCAGGAAGCAGACTCCAGCCACACGCAGACACTTGTGCACATGTGGGCAGCTCAGCCTCGATTACAGCCGTTCGACGGAGACCCCGAGCCAGCCTTCCTGCCCCAGGGACCGCAAAGCCTGGCCAGCCCCCAGAAACTGTTAATTACCCAGGATCGAGAGCAAGAGACCGCGCTGGACGCCAGCCAGCTCAGCACCCCTAACTCTGTGCCACAGCACAGCGTGACCGAGGGAAAAGTGCGGTAGGGCTGTGAACGCGAACCGCATGTTACTTGGCCAGCCCCGCGGGTTGTTGGTAAACCACACTGGTTTGCTTGCTTTGGTCCTGTCTGCTGCTCAGATTCCCAGACCACCCAGTGTGCGCAGGGGGGGGGCTGCCATGGCTTGTCTTCTCTCTTAGTGTCTGCCCTGGCTCGCGATGTAGGTCAGAGCATTGTGGCATGCCTCGAATCAGCAAGTCACCTGCCCAGAACCAGGCAGGCCCACCTTCCAGCAGCTGGACTTTGGTTTGTGTGACTGGTCACACTTTACCCTCAGGTTCCGTTTAGCAACCGTTTAGGGAGGGTGAATACGCGACTGACAGGTGTCTTCACAAGCGGGCAATCGATTCTCCGCGTGGCTGCCTGGTCTGCGGGTTGCTTACAACACAGGTAACGGGAATTTTAACACCTTCTGCACCTTCCCAACCATCGAGAACAAGGGTTTTCAACCTTTTCTCATCTGCAGGCCCCTGAAAAACGTCGAATGGAGGTGGGTTTCCCTGGAAATCTTAGACATGGTCTGAGGACACCTAGGGATCTGCGGACCACAGGTTGAAAACCAGCGATTTATAAGATGCAGTACGTGTGTCTAACACATCTGTCAGTCCTTTCTAAACCATTTATATATGGAACCTGTGTCCATCTGACGTACCGACACTCCTCGTTACAACGTCCCAGCCCTTCATAAACTTAAAGAAAGTCACCCTGACAACGTCTCCTGCAAGTATCCGTATCCACATTTTATCCACTGGGGTGCAGACACACGCAGAGGTGAAGGCCCAGATGCTTCAAGGGAATTAGGCACCTGAGTGTCATGAATTTAGGTGCCTAAACACCTTTTGAGGATCTGGTCCTAAATGACTTGCTGAAGCCGGTGCAGGAAGAAGATGGCAGAGCTCCAAGTCCCCCGCCTTGCACCCTAACCGCAAGACGATCTTTCCTCTGCATCTCTCCCACTGCTGCTGCACATTTCTGGCCCCCTTCCTGCGTCTGTTTACGGTACATCCCAGCCAGCCCCTGAGGAAAAGCTGTGTTGCTAACAGCGGCACGGCTCACCGAGGAAGACACGCCAATCGCGGAGAGCACAGAACTACCTCAGGTCAGAAAGGCACCGGCCAGCTGCGGTTTTTCTTTGCTGCGTAGACAGATCCGAAGCGGCAACTGCTTTGGCTGCAGCTGGTCGGATGGCCCCCAGCTGTCCTCTGCCTAGCACTGCTGCAGCGCTCAGGACTCCTGGCGTTGGAGAGGGCTTGCTCAAGGCACATTTTTCCCAGAAGAGCATGGTACAGGAGCCTTGTTTTTACGTTCAGTGCTGCTTCGAGCAGGAAGGCAGCCTTGGACTCAGCTAGACCAGGAAAATTCCTCTGGAAGCACGAGGCCCCGGCTGAGTTGCCGCAAACCTGTTCCCATTCGGAAACTGGAGCTGGCTGCCAGGATTCATAAAAGAGGCCAGTTGTTTAACTGGCAGCGCAGCACCTCGACCTGCACTGTACGTACGGTTCAGTGGAGCTTGGGGAAATACAAGGCTCACTGAAAATGTATATTTTTGTTCCGAGGCAGCTTTTTCGAAAAGTTTAGTGGGAACATATCTTGGCAGGGAACAACCTTGGCTGGTGCCATTCGAGTCTCCTCTCTCGAACAAAAATTCCAAGTGGCAAAAATGCTTTAAGAAGCTCCCGAGTTGGATTTCCTTTAGCACTGTAAAAACTAGGCAGGGAATTAAAAAGTACAGCAAGGCCCTGAAAATAATTCGACATTAACAAAAAGCAAGCGAGTAAACTTGGGTAATCTAATCAGAGAAGCACATAGCAGGGAAGTGCTCCATGGATCACACAGGGACACTCTCAAAAGGCATGTCAGAAATCCCTTAAAGAACCACACTGCTCTTTTGTCTGTGATGTGGGAATATTGAGATGAGAATAAATGCAAACACGGTTCTGAGAGCAAAGAGCAGTGAAACACAAATGGACAGCAAATGCATCACCAGCGGCTGTCAGGAATAATCAGCGAAGATTTGCATGGATACCTAGGGGATCTGGAAATGATACATTTATCGGGCTACCGAATCCCGTAAGCGGTTTTGAAAATCTAAGACATTATTTTGAAACAATTAGTTAGCAAATCAAGCAGAGACGCTATTTTGCTGTTGGTCCTGGTGGTACACAGGTGCAGCACACAATAAAAAAATAATATCTACCTACTTCTATGGCCCCACTTACTGTAGTTTTTGAACAACTCTCAACTGTATAAAAATAGAAAACAACAACAAGTTTCTCCCTCCCTTCCTTCCTTCCCTGCCTGAAGGAGGAATTAGTTCATAGATCTGTGCATATGAAAAACTCATCCAGGAGAAGCTGAGTCCAAGAGATCGGTTTTGAATAAGATGAGGTTCTGAACTGGGGAAGAGAGAACTTTCACGGGGGCTGGACCAGGACTTGGACTGGAACTCTCTGCTGGACGAGCAAATGAACACTTACCATTAGCACTCACACAGTGCTTTGCACGCTGGCATTTCGAAGCACTGCACAAAGATGGAAAAGAACTATTATCCTTATTTTAATGATACTGGGGAAACGAAGTGTCTGTTGACAGTTCAGTGTACGCCCAGGGTTAGTAGAATTCGAGTTAGCAGATCTTGGGTTAGTTAACCTAGGGCTTGAGCGTCTACGCTCATTTGTAACCCCAGGTTAGGAATTGTTGAACCCTGGGTCCCAACCTGGGCTCCAGCGTCTACGCTGCAGTGTGTGTCCTCAAATCCAGCCACCCTTATCCTAGACTTCCTAGCACACTCTCAAAATATGCCCTTTGTTCATGGGGCAGGGTGGGGAAACTTGACTGTCCACCAATCTTGACTGTCCAGGGGACAAAGGAAGTTGGCCTCTGGGATTGTGGGATACTTTTGGCAGACTCCCAGAGCACAAGCTCAAAGGGGCTGTGTCTACACTGCAAAGCTATAGGACTTAAACCCTGGGTAGCAGCTTGACTCAGGGTCGGACCCTCCATCCCTGTGGGGTCCTGGGTCCCTGGGTCAGGGCAATCTGTGCGGAAATGGAAGGGGGGTTAGGCTTGAGCCTGAAGTTGAACCCTGGGTGCGTCTACACTGTAACAAAACACCCGCAGCATGGCCACAGCTGGCTTGGGTTAGCTGGCTGGGGCTGGGGGGCTATAAACACTGCAGCGTAGGCATTCAGGCTTGAGTTGGAGCCCGGGCTCTGCGTCCCTGCAAGGGAGGAGGGTCTCCAAGTCCGGGCTCCCTCCTGAGCCTGCATGTCTGCACAGCAGAGTTAGCCCGCAGGCCGAGCCAGCTGACCGAGCCGCGGGTTTTTTAATCGCAGGGCAGACATACCCCAAGTGACTTAGCCTGGAGGCCCAGAAATCAATCCCAGAGCTGGGAACAGAAATTGTTTCCTTATTGCAAAAACAAGGCGAGTCCTGTAGCACCTTAAAAAGACGAACACATTTCTGCGGGCAGAAGCTTTCGTGGGTTGCAACCCACTTTGTCAGATGCAACCGACGTCTTACATCAGACGAAGTGGGCTGCAGCCCACGAAAGCTTCTGCCTGCAGAAATCGGTCAGTCTTTGAGGTGCTACAGGACTCGCGTTGGTTTTGCTGCGCACAGACTAACACGGCGACCCCTCTGGAACTGGTTTCCTTATTGCCACACCCATGCCTTCTCCCTGCTGCCGTCCCCAGGTGGCAGAGGTGTTGCCATCTCCTTTCGAAGCCATTCTCAGATCACGTGGCATTTGAGACACACACTTGGGAGGGCTGAAATCCTACATCAGGTGTCCCCCGCACCCGCTTCAGAATTCTCTTGGCCCAGTGGCAAATACTAATACGGAAAAGCACTTCAGATGAAGATGGGAACCCGCGTCCGTGGCATGCTCCATGCCCTTTGCCCATCCGATTGCACTCCTGTTTCCCTCATTGGTAACAACGGGCTGAATCAGCCCTCAAATCAACGTGTTGCCTGGGAACTGAAGCTCACTGAGATTTCCACCTCTGGTCAAGTTTCAGACAATAAAAACCTCTAAACTGCAGGTTTTGTTCTGTTGCCCGAACTCGGCCAAAGTCCACTGGCTGGTCCAATTCCCAGCAGACGCAGCACAAGACTGACTGAGAAGGAGCATGTGGGAATGCCTTTGAAAAGAAAATGCAAGCCCCAGTCAGATGGCATGTCAAAACAGGCTCCAGCTTTGTCCTTTGAACAGCAAAGCACCAGGGTACAGTGATGCCCAGAGGAACTCGAAAAATGTGCCCTGTGCAAACTTGAGAATATTTTTGGCTTTAACCCTGTAGCTCCAACCTGCACAGCAAACAGAGGCTGGCTTTGCTCTCCCTGAAAAAACAACAGCTTTCCAGTTTGTGTTTTTTTCCATCCAAACAGAATTTAAAGGTCGAGCTACAGCACAAAAGAGAGAGTATTAGGTCTTGCAACTTAGTTGACCTGGTAAATTCAACTTAATCCATTTTACAGAGGGGGGAAACAAGGCCCAGGGAAGTTATGTGATGGTCCCGACGTCACATGCCAAGACCTGACCTCAGGGATCCTAACTCAGAGTCTCCCGTAAATCCGAGCCACAGAGGGTACGCATCTACACTGAAATAAGAGAGCGGCTGGCGTGGGTCAGCTGACTCGGGTTCATGGGGCTAAACATTGCAGTGTAGCTATTCAGGCTCTCTGGAAGAAGCCAGGTCTCGTGGACCCTCCCCACCACGGGCTCTAGCCTGAGCCTGAACGGCTACACAGCCCGTTTGCACCCTGAGCCCCAGAAGCCCAGGCCAGCTGCGGGTGTGTAATTGCTGTGACAGATTGGACTTTGCTAGCACTTCTCAGTGACGTGGCTGTAGGAATGTTTTTAACATGGACAAAACAGCTATTTACTGACAGCCGAGTGTCAGGAATCCTGGGGTCCAGCCCGGCTTCCGCGGGGAATGAGCTCTAGTGGTCACAGCCCCTTCTGTCCCTATCCCTGTCCTGTCTCTTTCCACCACAACCCCAGATCTCCATCCCAGTCTCTTCTCCAGCTCTTCAGCCTCATCCCTGTCCCGCTGTCCTTGCTCAGTCAGGCCCAGCCTCCCACTCCAGGGACTCCTGCCTGAGTCCCAGTCAGACCCCAGCTCCCCCACCACTGGCTCACTGGGCCCCATCTTCTCCCTCTGCCTCTTCCTTTCCCCCTCTGCATTCAAGTCAGACTGAGCCTTCCTCCACACTGCCTGGGTGCCAGCAGCCAGGGAATTGAGAGTCCAAGACAGGCAGGCTCCCTGCTCTCACTTCTACAGCCAGCACCGTTGGCTGCCAGGTGTAGCAGCTGCAGGGAAAGTCTTATTCTGTCCCTGCACCCGCAGGTTGGCGCGTGCTCTGCTATTCGGCAGGATGGTGCATGCATAGTCTGGTCCCATGCAGGAGCGGTGAGAGGTTGGAGCAGATGGAAGCACCAGAGATTTAGCTGTCAGCATGTACAAACTGAGATTTTCCAAAGTCTTATAATTTGGCCAGATTTGGGAGCATTTTCATGAGAACAATAAAAGCCACAACTCTGACCCCAAGTCTCTGATCCAAGGGGGGGAGAGGGGGACTAGAGATTTTCAGTGAAATGGCTGTACAAATATTTTTAACATGGACAAACCAATGTATTTTCTCATTCTGGGAAATGACACCTGTTTATGCTGACACTGTCCCAAAGCACCTGACAAAGAAAACGTCATCCACAGTGGCTGAAGTTTGGCAAAGTTATGAGAAACTGAAAACTGGGTCTTACAGTACGAAGTGTCAGGCAACCTTAACGAAAGGCATTGCTCAACCTATAATTACAGTGGGTTAATTAGTGATGGTGGAACAGTTGGTTCATTAGAGAAAAATGAGCAGCTGCCTTGAGATTGCGTCAATGATGGATGGTAAGGAAAGCACTGAGCTGCTCAAGAGAAGGGCATTTTTTCCACTTATTTACATTGCAAACTTTGCTCTCTCTCAGTCTTGTTAACTTTGCAGCCCTTCACACAGTTTTGCTTCAAAAAGTCCCTGGGTTTATTTCGACCAGTAAACCCAGTCCAACTCTCTGGAGCATCAGGACATGAAGCAAAATGGTTTGTGTTGTAATTGTGGCATTCTTTCGCTTGCTGGTTCCCATGTCTTTCTGAAAGGCGTATAGCCTGCCAGAAGTCCTGTGATGGCTTCAGCTCTTTTTGCAGAAACTCACTCTTGTGCAGGGGCCAGCATAATTTCTGGACAATCCAGATAGGGCCCAAGCGGTGTCGAGCGCTAGTGCTGGGTGAAACTCAAAACAGAACATCTGAGCTCCACCCTTTCACATTATTCCCTTCTGTGTTTGCGTCTGAAATCATCACATAGCCTTAGAAGCCAAAGCACTGATAAGTTTCTACTTGTTTTGGAGTGTTTGAATATAAGTATATAGATAAACAAATTCCTGAGCAGTAAGCTGTTCTCACAAACTAGGGTTCTGATAGATTATGAAACACACTGGGGTCTGCTGCCAAATTCCTGAGAGCCCAAAGGGAGATGCACGTGGCTTTGCATTTAAAATACGGGACTTGGACTTAGGAGATCTGGGTTCAGTTCTTGGCTCTGTCGCAGACTCACTGTATGGCCTCAGGCCGGTCACTTACAGAGGGGAGCTGAGACACAGAAGTAAAACAGGAATAATAACTGTTGTTATTGATTAATATGATAGTGTCCCCAACCACGAATGGGATTCCCATTTGCTACGCACACACTACGCACACACTTAGTAAGAGAGAGTCCCGGCCCCAGAGAAATTGCAGGGAACACAGACGAGGTAGAGAAAAGGTGGAAGAAAGACGTATTATTTATTACTATTGGATGGAAATAGGCAATGGAAAACAGGTGTTGGATCACAAAAGATATATTAGAATTGTCCAAAGTACAGAGAAGGGCAACCAAAATGATTAGGAGTGTGGAACAGCTTCCATATGAGGAGAGATTAAAAAGACAGGAACTGTTCAACTTAGAAAAGAGACGATTAAGGGGGCATATGCTGGAGGTCTGTAAAATCATGAATGGTGTATAGCAAGTGAATAGGGAACTGTTATTTATGCCTTCACATAACACAAGAACTAGGGGTCCCCCAATGAAAATAATAGCCAAGACAGTCAGGAACACAATTCCATGTGCTGAATGTCCCTAAACCTCCAATTGCCAGAAGCTAGGATTGGATGACCGGGGATGGATCACCTGCAACTGCCCTGTGCATTCCCTCTGAAGCATCTGGTGCTGTCCCCTGTTGGGAGACAGGATTCTGCACTAGACGGACCATTGGTCTGACCCAGTGTGACTGTTCTTATGGATCAGACCCTTACAGGACATCTTGAATTACAGACTCACAGTACTGGAATGAGGTTGTGGTAATATCTCCAAAGTTTTACATCAAATCCTGGATATTTGCTTTGTGGTCACATAAACACAGTACAGCATCACTGAGAACTAGGAAAGAGCCCTGAAACACTATCCTGGGGTCAGTTTGGTTTTGGCAAAGACTAGAGCAGGAAGAGGGGGGGAAAGATAAGAACTGAAACATTTTTGGAATTTCAAAAAAATGAAATGAAACTTTTCAGCTCAAAACAAACTCTCGTTTCATTTTGTTGAGAAATGGGAAGATTTCAAAGGAAGTTTGAAAACCCATTTTTCATCCAAAAAAAAATGTTCAGATGAAAATTTCAACAGTTGTCGTTTCCACTTCTCCTGCATAGGGTGGAGAGAAGTGTGGCAAACTACTGAATAAAATATTTG
Organism: Emydura macquarii macquarii; assembly: GCF_026122565.2. Taxonomy (NCBI): domain Eukaryota; kingdom Metazoa; phylum Chordata; order Testudines; family Chelidae; genus Emydura; species Emydura macquarii. Next base: position 1,210,531 of record NW_027132502.1, on the reverse strand, counting down.
TTCAGGGTTTGTACAGCACCTAAGACAATGGGGTGACATCCAGAGCCTATTATAGTCAGTGGGAGTTTTGCCTTTGACTTTAACAGGGCAGGATTTTGCCCCAAATTCGTGACTTTGGGGAACTTAGATGGAAAAGATTTGAACAGGGTAGGGACTGAAGTCAATACCTGCATGGTCTTAGCATGATGTATAGTGTCACTTTGCACCTAGAGTGCAGCCAGGCGGTTTACTTTTATAGTGAAAACCCTACATGGGGAATCGCCACCATTGCTCTCGTAGGCGGTAGGATAAAATAGCCAATATAGCATAAGTAATTCACTCATAATTCACCCTCTTTCTGATTTTCATTATGAAGCCAATACAGTCTTTTCCCAGCAATCTAGTCTAAGTTTTCCATCCTTCTATGATTGCAGTGTAGCAACCAGCCAGGATTAGTACATAAATACGCGCTACGTTCTTTCCATTTGTTTGCCATACAGCTGCCAATGCTGTACCGCTCGGGTGTCTGGAACATGTCTTCCATAGTTATGGTTTTATCAGCGCTTTGGCTGCTGCTTCATTTTAAAAAAGGATAACATAATAATAATAAAAGTCATGGATGTGTCATGTAATCCTTATCCTGAACGCACACCTGCAACCAAATGTGGCCAGCTCCACTCCACCCCAGGAGAGGTGTTTTTAACTTGGCCTGGCACGTAATAATTCTGCGAGGGACTTGAACTTATTTGCATGGTTATAGAGCGTAAAAAACCCAGGTTGTGCCAAAGTCAATGGGAAAACTCCCATTGATTTCAACTGGCTTTGGATCAGGCCCCCCAATCAGAGGACCCTGTTGTGTTAGGTGCTGTTCAGATACATAGTCTCTTCCCCTACATAGTCTTCAATAAAACTCAATGACACTGCAATGATTGTCAGTTTTATCTGTTATGACCCTAATCCTGTAGTCATTGAGGCATACATATAACTGTACTTGGGTGAACAGGTCCACTGAGTGCAATTAGACCACCACGTGCTTAAGTGATTACAGGATCAAGATCCACAGTGCTTGTCAGTAACTTGCTGGGAACAAAATGAAATGGTCTATTGCCAGATTTATGGAGCAAGGGACTCATGGTGTTATAGTGGATTATTCCTGCGTATTTCTCTGTGTGTGTTTACAGACAGACAGACACACACAAGTATATATTCCGTACAAAGTAACTAAGCCACAAGAAACATTATTCAGGTTGCAAAGTGAACGACTCAAAAGTTAGGAAATGCCAGCATGAACGTAGTCTGTGCAACGTTCAATCTAACTCCTGGTCCTTAGTATGCGATACACAGTTTAATTACACGATCTCATGCTCTCCTCCCTTTCCTGTCTCTTATTTCAATACATTATCATATATCAGGATCCGTGAGCTGTCCAGTGTGATTGGCCTAATTCATGCCATTTCAATAATGGGTTTCAGATCCAATCAGGCAGTTTGGGGGATAGCATGGGGGGGGGGGGAAGAAGGAGAGAGGGAGAAGAGAAAAAAAGGTTCTCAATTCAGCAGCCATATGAAACTCAGAGAGAGCCACAGTTCTCCAACTGTGCCTGAAGAATTTGGTCTTTTTGGCAAATGGCTTGGCACAGCTGATCGCTGTGAGCACCTCAGAGGTTAGGAAACACACAGTTGCTTCTGTCGGGGTCAATTTGTAACGCCCTCCGCATTGTCTTTCCAATTTGTGTTTATGAAACGCACTTCCTGTTCCACACAGACCACTTCCCTGTGAGAAATGCTAGGCAAGCAAACACAAACTAACCAAGTACTTCCCCCAGCTTGGAGCTCAGAGGCATGAATACACCGCTTTCCCCTGGAAATGTCAGCCACTCCGTTGAGAGCTCTTTGTTGCGGGTGAGGGGAAGGGAGGTACTTCAAAAAACTGTTTGAAAATTGGAGAGCTTTCTCAAGGACGAATGGGCAAAGCTAACTTCATTCCACAAGCCAGACCTGGAGGGAAGCATAAAGAAAGAACAGGGAGCACTTCATGCATTGCCCATCCAATCTCACTGTAGTGGGACACGTGGCTTTGCTACAGCATTTCTCACTGCACTGGCGTCTCCCTTTGCTATGCGCACTGCTTCAGGGATTGGAAAGGGGCGTAGCGGCTTGAGCAAACTGCTGGGAATTAGGTTCTACTCTTCATCCTGCCTCCTGCTCACTGGGAGGTTTTGAGCAAGGCACTCGGCCCCTGTTTGCCTCCATTTCCCGAGCTGTATAGCAGGGGGAAGGATGCTTCGCTGCCGTTGGGACAGTGCTTTGGGATCAAAAGGTGGAGAAAGAGAAAGTCAGAGCGTCCAGATTATCCAAACGCATCCCTGTACGCAACCTATCCCATCCCATGACACATGGGGCCCTCCGTGGTCAACAGCGCCGCCTCCTTGTGAGTGGTACTGACTGAGAGGACATAGGACTAGACTTAGAGACTATGGCGTCCAGCTGCATAGAAATACAATAGACACAACATCCCATGGCGACCGCTTCTGGAACGTCCACTAGTACCTCTCATTCTCATACAGCTCGCCAGTAAGGATGCTTTGCCTGCACTAGAGTGTATGGGCTAGATTGTGCCGGTATGTAGGGTAGGGAAGAGGTGCCAGGAGCCAGGTGGCTCAGGGGCACAGACTGAGAGCTACAGAGGATCTGTCTACATTTTAACGTGTGCCCAGGGTTAGTACAACTCGAACTAGCAGACCCTGCGTTTGTTAACCTAGAGTTTGAGCATCTACATTCATTTGTAACCCTAGGTTAGGAATTGTTGAACCCTTGGTCCCAACCTGGGGCTCCAACATCTACAGCATTATGCAAGCCTGAGTCCACCCACCCATATCCCAGACTTCCTAGCACCCTTCCAAGACATGGGCACTCTAGCCCTTTGTTGATGGTGCAGTGTGAAAAAACTTGACTGTCCCCCCAAACTTGACTGTCCGGGGGACACAGAAAGTTGGTCTGTGGGACTGTGGAATATTCTGGCAGACTCACAGAGCCAGAGTCCAGTGGGGCTGTGTCTACACTGCAAAGCAACACGGCTTGAACCCAGAGTCCCAGCTTGACTCAGGGTCAGACCCTCCATCCCCATGAGGTCCTGGGACTGAGCCCTGGCTTAGTGCGATTTGTGTGTAGATGGAAGGGGGTTTAGGCTTCAGCCCGAGTTCAAACCCTGGGCTTACACTGCAGTGTAGATGTACCCAAAAGATTTGGCCATAACGTGTCTCATGAGTACCGGCTTCTGAAATGAGGGGGAATGTATGGGCATGGGACAGCCCTTCTCTCCCTGGGGCATCTGACCTGGCTAGATTCAGAGACTGTAGCATGCTCCCCCTCTCCAAGGGCGGGGTAGCTGCCACACAAACCGGTGTTGCACAGAAGTCCCCCAAAAGGATTCCAGCTGCATCCAGGGCACCAGTTCGGCTAATCGATCCAGTTTTACTAACTTCAAGGGGAGTGGCTGGCTCAGGGATTGGTAAGAAGCTGTGCAGCCTGATGTGAAGCCGGACCAGATTAGCAGAGACTGACAGTCATTCCCTTAGGACATTGAGTAACAAGATGGGGGGGAGGTTCAATCTGGTTCCTAGTGGCCAGGTGTCCACTTCACATGAACCAACAAAACAGCAGCTGACCAATGGAGTTTTGGAAGTCCAAGGGCTGAATGGAAAACAGAATTATCTCCAGGCAGTGGTTCCCTTCATGTCACGGGTCAGCGGCATCAATGGACAGCCTGGGGGAAGCTTGTATGGTCGGTGACCCGTGAAGTACCAGTTATGTGGATAAACAAAGCGTTTCAGTGCAGGGACGCCAGGCATCTTTCAGCACCTCTATGCCCCCTTTGGTATCGGAAAGTAGGATATTTGCTGTCTTTTTTTAGAAGTTGCCTGCTGTACTTCTAGCTTGGGGAGCGTCCCTCCGCTTTATGTGCAACAACACAATAGTTGAGACTAGGCTACCTGCTATTTACATCTGCTGCCTTGGAACTTGCTTCTGTCTGCTCAGGCTGAATGCTCTGCAGCTGATGCAATGAAATTATTGTCCAGTAAAGTGAACGTTTTAATGCCCCTGCTATCTGTGCTGATGTGCTCCACGACCTCCCACCCGTGCAGTGTCTTTTGCAGCTCAGCATTCAGGCTCCTTTGATGCCTTTGAAAATGTTACCCAAAATACTATGACCCAACCCCAGATGCTCAACTGTTCTGCTTCAACTGTGCCCCAGTCCCGATTACCCTGTAGGGGCCCAATTCCAACATCCATCGCCAGGCATGACCTGCTTTGACTTCAAAAGAAATGCCAGCATCAGAGAGAAAAATTTGCTCCTATAAAACTCTATGCCAAGAGACGGCCTTTGTCAATAGGTCTCAAATTATTAGACTGCTCAATAGGCCTTCAAGTGTGAAAATCCATTTCCCTCCCCAAACACTTGTCTGTTTGCTGCCTACCCACACCAGTATCCTCCTCTACAACCTGCTTTGACAGGAGGGTCTTACCTTAAAAGATTTAGTCACCACATTGCTTTTTCCTCATTGCCATTGTCTTGCCTGCTAACCAGGACAGAAACACAGACTTTAGGACTCTTTGGAGGCCGCCAACATTTGTTTGGCGAGATTCTTCCATCCCCAACATGTAATAATCAATCTCCAACTTGCTTTGGATGTTCCTTTTTTAAATAGTTTCAAGGTGTCTCAGACCAGCACACTGATATTCTGTTGGGCTTGACTCCAAAATGGAGCGAATCTGGGAATCGGCACGAGAAAAGCTCATCATGATAGGGGAGGGTTGGTGTGGGGTATGTCTCTGAAAAACTTCTCTTGAGAGGCAAAATTATACGTACGCAACCATACTGATCAGTGCATGCACACACAGTGGAACCAGACTTCATTAGGCTTTGGAGCCATCTCCAAAAGGAGGTGATCCTTGGGAAATTTATAACCAGAGTGAACAAACCGCTAGAAAATATTCTCCAGGGAACAAGCCTGCATCTGCTGCTGCAGGGAGATAGACAAGATGCCCTAATGGATCTCTCACTTTGTGATTATATCCATGTTGTATACACACACTCACACACACAGACAAAGGACCAACAGATTCTACAGTCTGATAAGGCCACTTTGGAGTGGGTAAGCAACACCGAGTGGCCATAAAGCAGCCGGAGGAGGTCATCGGAGAATTCCCCCTATACCGAGGAACTCTCCAGTGGTGTGAGGCCAGTGAAAGCACTGTACTGCCTCCTGCACTAGCTATCGCCCATCCCCAGCATAAGAGGAGGAGGAGTGCAATGGGGGCGTTCCAGAGATGGCGAGTGAACGGAATAGGGCATGGTGAAACACAGCTCTGCTACGCCTCTTCCTCCAGTGAATTAAGGTAGGCTGCACACGGACTGCCTTAACTCGCACCAGGGCTGATGGGTCTGAATCAGAGAGCCACAACTGGCCCCCTGCAGCTCCCCACGCTGCCTCAGCTGTGCTCACACAGAGTTGAGACTCAAGCCTTTCGTATGTATCTCTGCCCATTCACACATGTGCCTTGCCCATTCGCACCTGCATGGTTCCGCAAGTCGGGCAAAAGGACCCATCACTCACACCGAAGTGACTTGCTAAAACCATTTCCCAAAAGCAAACATCTCCTGCCCCCAATCCTAAAGACGTTGGCATTGGTTCCTAGGACATGTCATGGGAGCATGTGGAGACCTGCTTGTGTTTACGGTCCCGCACCAAGCCTTCAGGAGGATTGATCATGCAAAATACTCCACTTGGGATTTTCTCTCAAGAAAACATTCAGTTCCATCTAACACACTCAGAAGATGCCTAAGTCATGCATTAAATAACACTTTACAAAGAAAACTTTCCTATAACACGCACCGTTGGCTCTCTTGGCAAATGGATGAAGCTGAAAACTGGATGTGAAAAAGAAGCCTGTGCAGAGAGAATGTTTTCCTTCTTGCCAGTAGATAGAAAACACACAGCCCACATTCAAGCCGAAGTCATGCAAAGGACGTATCTGGCAGTCCGCAAATTGCACCACCCTATTTTGTATTGCAATACTTGAACAGGAAGATTCATTCATATCAGGTGATCCCTGGCCAATGGGACATCTGGCAGAATTGAGCCCATGCAGCTGAGGGTAGAACTGGGCCCACAGAAACTATTATTAAGAAGAGATCAAGCAAAGGAGCCCACACCCATTAACTATATCGTAGCTTGTGATGCGAAACATTACAGATCTGACACCCTAGCTCCCTAACCACTTTCTCCAAAAGCGTGTATGTATTCTATGTATTTAAATGGATGCAAACATAAATCAGATGGCAAATGAGTAAGTAGCAAAAGCTTCCTTTCATACCTCCCATTGGGACAGGCAGAATTTTACTGAGTCCTTGGGAAATGCTGCAAAACTGTTTTCCTTTTGAAACTTGTAAGAAAAACTCCTGACATTTTTCTTGGTTAAGCTAGATCAACAGACTTACAAATGCAACTCAGTTCACTTTCTGGGCCCCGGAGGTCTTTTGTGGCCAGGTATCATTGCCTTTAAAGCCAGACGTAAACAGCAAAACACAAGACCCATGCAGATGTTACTATTTGAGTGCCAGGGGGCGTGGGCGGGCGTTTGCAAGGCAGGCATTCTACACTGCAATACAGAGCTGTATTTTAAATTAATTCAGTTTAGCTGCTAGAAATAAGTGGGAGGAGCCAGCTTTAGGGGAACAACCAGCAACCATCCCATGGACCAAGTTTGGTGCATTCTTTTTAAAGATAAGCACAATAATGGGCTTTAATCTTTGATTTCCAGGCTCTGCCATAAGGAGTTATAACTGATATACCTATAGTCATTTTAGATAGACAAATGGATGGATGGTTCACTGGCAGCAATCTCAGGAAATACCTGAGGTAGAGGTACTGATCTCCACAGACTAAGGGTGGGGCACTTGTATGTGAAGACAGGAAGGTCAAGGATGGAATACTTCAGCCTGCTTGAGACCAAAATTTGCCCAAGCTTTTAGGAAAAAACAAACGTGCAGCAGGAACAATCGTGGTGTGTGTCACAGAAGTCTGACAAAAAGACAGGGAAGCAGGTCTGTGCATTTATTACATTTGCTGCAGCAACTGAGCGCGGGAGCATGACGACACTTTATACGGCACCTTCCAACCGTAGAGATCTGAAAACGTCTCACAGACGCCACCGCAGAAACTCAGCCGCTTCCTCTGAGAGGAGGGCAGCAACCAAGCAGATCCGTGGCACACAGATCACTCCTCAGCAGCGGGGATGGAAGAAATTTGAGGGAAGACACTGGGAAACGCTCCGAAACTTACTAAAAGTCTTGTGGGATGTGAAGGTTCGGGCAGAAATGACCTCAGTTGTTAAGGCCTAATCCTAAAGACACCGAAAACTGCAAAGAACTCAAATGACAGTGTATACACCAGTGCGGATGAAGGGCTGATCATAATGCCAGGATTTGAACCTGTGTTTCTCATATATAATCCTGACCTAAACTTTAGACCACTAAAACAATCGCCTTCATCACAGCACAGAACCTCTGCTGGCTTGCAGACTCCCGCTATGACGGGACAGCAGTTCAGACTCATGCGCTTGCAGTTGAACTGAGGAAACAAGTCCTGTAGCTTCACAACACGCTATGAAGAGCTGTGAGCTTCACAACACGCTCTGCGGTGCAGAATAGGCTGTCGCTATCGACCTACCTACCAACCATTAGCACAGCACACTGAGGCGCACAAGAGCAGGCTATGCCAGTTTTCTATGAGGATAGAGTGCTTCTTCTGCCTGAGGGAAACCTGCTGACACCTCCCTGAAATCCCTGGAAGAAGCAGTATTTTAACAGTTAATTAAGAGGCTTGTGGTGCAATGAGAGAAGTCACAATGTGGATCACAGAGTCTCTCTAACGGCGCGACACAGTCCCTAGATTAGACCTATCAACAGATTACACATCTCAACCCTCCCCAGTCAGTTTCTCAGCTTACTCGTTTCTCTTGCCTGTTTTCTTCTGTTCCTTTCCTGGAGGACATATGAAAACCTTTCCAAATTAGGAGTTTGTCCGCTCCAGCTTCCCACCTTTCATCCAATGGCCTAATGCTCCAATTAGGACACCACAACTACTGGCTCTCATGAGGTTTATTGCCTCATAAGGAGAGGACTCATGACACCAGATGTAGAAGCAGATGAAGAGCTAAACAGCAGGGCCGCTGTTTTCATGCTGATGTCTCTAACAGTAACTAATAAAAGATGAAGGAAAAACAAGGCAGAAAATTGTCCGAGACAGGAATATTCCTACCACAGAAAGGATTTTTTCCCCACCCACACCCAGAGAACAATAATGGATCAGCACCTCTTAAAGACTCAGAAACAATGAGCTGTTGAATATCCATCATGGGCCAAATTCTGCTCTTCTAAGCACACTCAGCTGCCATTACTGAGAACTGCCCAGGCGCTTCCAAGAGCTGCTTTTCCCCAACGCCCTTTCAAGACAGAGCTTCAGTTACTTACAACCATCAAGCGCACGCAACCACGAAGACGCACAGATCCAGCGAGTAAGGCAGCACTTTTTTACACAGCCACTTTACTGACTTAAAAACAGACGTGTGTCTATCTCCAACTGACCTATTGGAGCACTGCTCCAAGCCAGAAAATTGCTCTCTGACAAGAAACAGTTTATCTTCCAAGGAATGTACTGACTGACCTCAAGAGTGAGTTTGATCTCTTTTCTTTTTTTTTAAAACTCCCCAGCGTTTATTTTAAAAGTGAAGCAGTGTATAACCCTGAGGGGCAGGCCGGGAACAGGACTGTGTTATCTGAGAACGGAGGTGTTATCTGTGTATGCCGCATGCAACACCTCCCCTGCAAAGGGGGAAAATAGAGAGAGGCAAATTAAAACTGTAAAATCCAAACAAGAAAACAGACTTCCCACGTAACTATTCCCACCAGAACCTTTGCCAGTCTTTAAGGAAATGGTTTTAACTAGACTGGTTTTGCCTGCCACAGCCTTTTCAGAATAGCTTTTCCAGGGCTGGATTCATCGCTGCACTGATCACTTCTGGCAAGCGCTGAAGGCTTGAGAACAGAAGGATGGCAGACGTCATAGGCATGGCAGAGGTAATTAATAACCCCCCATCATTATCTAACAGAAAAAGTTTTGCAAAGACCTAACAGGATTTAAACAGAAGTAAGACTTCAGGATCCTCAAAGGGAAGAAGGAAAGCGAGAAAGGCGGACAAATATTTTGCAGCAGTCCAGTTTAAACGTTAGTTTTTGGGAGAGCCTATAGTTCTTCAGAAATGTTTTTGGGGCTGCCCAGATGGATCCCTGCACCTCTCCTCATCCATCCTGCACCAGTCAGGAGTGGATATCAACACACTGAGGAGCGGCAGAGGCTGCACACTTACACCCCCCTCTAATACAGGCTGCTGACTCTGTTTGCTTTACACGAGATGAATAAAACCTCACTCCACAGCTGATCCTATTAGAGTCAATGGAGTAGGGGTAGCGAGGGCTACCACAGTTTCAGGGGAGCTGCACCTGTCTTCTTGTTCCAAGGACCCTCACTTAAAGGTTTCTGGCTCTCAGCCATCACCTCTGTTGGGCAGAGAGCCATGTCTCTCTCTGTCCTGACCGGTGTCTTTCCAGGCTGCACAGTTCTGTGCCTATGGTGTTATTCCCACAAGCCAGACTGCCTAACCAGGCCAGCGGCGGGGCTTCGCTTTCTCTGTAAAGTCTAGGAGTAGTGTCACTGCCAGCAGTTATAAGCGACCACACAGCTCTTTCTAAACAAGTACATTTATTCGGAAGGTGAAAGCATTCTAGAGAGAACACATAAAAACAATAAAAGGACCTACATGCATGCTAAAAAGCTTACCAGAGATCATCCCCAGCTCCAGCCTGAGCCTCTGGTAGGTATCAACCCTTCAAAACCCACCGCTGCGTTTCCCCCCTGGTTACAAGTTCAGAACTGTCTCCAATTCAGAGCCGCAAGCGAGGCTAGACAGTTCAGCCATTTCTGAACCAGAAACATGTGCAGGTTTTGTCCAAAGCTTTACCGAAATCCATAACCGTTGGGGTAAGTTGGCACAGATTTTCCCACAAAGTTTCATGCCGGTTGTTCCATTGTTTTGAAACCAAACCCAGGAAAAACACAGAGACAACAGCTGGGTTCTGGGCTCATGCCAACCAAACCACCATGGAGAGTTCCTTACCAGCATCAGTGAGGCTGATTTTGAGCAAACACGCTGGTGTGAAGCATGCTCTGGCATGGAGAAGATGGGAACCATCTTGGCCAGGAAGAAGGAAATGCTCTCAGCATGGCAGATTTCATCCCGAAACAATTCCTGTGCATGGTCTCATGCAAAATTAAACTTCCCCACTCACCTGGAGGAACGGTACTCTTTCTGCAGCCCATGAATGCGATGGCCAAGGCTGACTCACAGGAATACAAGAGCTGTCATGAGCCATCAAATACAGATCATGATTTTTATCCAGGGAGTTTCCAAAGCACTTTCCCCACCCAATAAAATGTGGTCACCTCTGAGGTGGAAAGGCTCAGCTGTTAAATAACGCATTAAGACAACACACACTAGTCTTTAGAAGGGCATCTAAAGAATGACTTGAACAATGGAAACGGCAAAGGGCAATTAAGGGGAATAGCTGATCCACGAATGTGTTCTCTTCTCTGTAAAGCTTTTGGTGCCTGTAAAATCTGCCATCAAGAGACTCTCTCTCCTTCCCTCCCAACAGCAACCAAAGAGCCAGAGCCGCATAAATCAGCTAAAGCTTCCATACATCTAAAACTAGCCTGGGAAAGGACCAAGGTTGTGTTGCTTTTGGAGGGGGCCTGATTCTCCACTCAATATGCCGGTTTTACACCAGTGCAACTCCACTGACTTCAGCGGAGCTTCTCCTGATTTGCACCAGCACAAGATCAGAACCAGCACCAGTGTCCAGCAGGACAGACCCGTCACTCAGCTCTGCCGATAGGTCACAGACAGGCGGCCCATTCCATCTGGGGTGTAGCTCCATTGACTGCAACAGAGCTGCACTGGGCTACACCTGGCCTCACCTTTTAGCAGGAGAGTCCCTGTGCTGTTCGGACAATCACCTCCACATGCTACAGGAACCACAAATCTCAGCTAGATTTGCTGCTTCTGAAATGAAAACACTTTGCTTGTGTTCCCAGGCCCCGGCTTGGTAATAATTACTAAACACTTATCAAGTGGACGGCTTTCATTTCCTGAGAACCTGCATCCAATTACTCCAGAAACTCCCCGTGCTTTTGACTCAGACACGAGGCATACCGGTCTCCGAGCCGTCCTGTTACGAAGTCAAACTCTGTTACAGGCTGAAGCGAGGACAATCCAGCCAGAGTCCAGAATGGCCAATTATTGTGATTATTCAGAGTGCTGTGCTTTCTTCACACCACGTAATAATAATAAAACAGAATGCTGTGCCCGTCCCCATCCAAGTGCTTTATTAACCTTTCCTAAGCCGTTGAAGCCCCCTGTGAGGGGAGGGGTCATTCTCCCCACCTGTAAGACGAGGGAAACTGATGTCACATGGCAAATCAATGGCCAACCAGAAACAGAACCCAGGAGTCCTGCTCCCAACTCCATTGCCCTACGGAACCAAATGCAATCCAAGCCTTGCCCGTTTCTTTATCAGGACATTCGGTGCAAGGGTAGGTTAAAGACTCTTTGCATAACGTATTGAAGAGAAGACCAGGTATGATCATCTCAGCAGGGCAGTGACATTTACACAATCTCAACTCTCATTAACAATCACCTGTTTGAGAACAGGCTTGATCCCTCACACCCAGCCAAGTTATTCTTAGCTAGCAAGAAAACCTCTAACGGCCGCGTTACAGGGCTATAATTCTGTTGTTGTCAAACCACCTGCCTGGCACCTGCTCTGTCCCTGGAGCTAAGGGGAAATTCCTCCACCAGCACTAATGATATCCTCCAAGCAAGCTTCCAATCAACCCCCGGGGGCGAATCTCCTTGTGATGGAGGGGGTCAACACAAAGCCTGTTATGGAAAGGAGGAGGCAAGCAGAAGCTGTGGGCCAAGAGAGACGCCCACTGATAGACTTGTGTGAAATCCTGCTGTCGCAGGGCCAACAGTGGGGCTGGCAAAACAGTCTATAGAAGCATAGAGACAACTTCAAGAAAATGGCGCCCACCTACCCTGGGGGGGTCATAAAGAGCGTGAGCCAAATGGAAGTGCACCCTCATTCCACCCCCGTAACATGGAGTGGGCGGAAAGGGACGGTACACGCACACACCAAGTATGGCCACACTCTTCAGGGATGGTGTGACAAGAAAAGGTGGCCACCAAGGCAGTAGATACACTGGTAAAAATGGGACCCTTCGTTCTCTACCAGCACAGTTCCAGTTTCAGTAGTGGACAGCACTATCCTACTTTTTTGCCACTAACTGCACGTCTACACTACAGAGCCTATGCACCAGCAGAGCTACGTCGGCACAGCCCCTCGTGTAAATCCAGCAAATGCAGACAGGAGTTCTGCTGCTGACCCAGTAACACCACCTCCCCAAACAACGCTAGCTAAGCTGACAGGAACACCCAGGTTGTGTCTACACTGGGAGTTCTGCCAGCATGCCTATGTCACCTGAGGGGGTGAATTTTTCACACTCTTAGCCAGCACAGCTTTGAAATGTAACTAGGCTCAAGTTGCATTTAACAATACTAAGCTATGGCCTGTCAGATGCTCTCTGAAAAATATATCTTCTGTTTTCCTCATTTCTCCAAGTAAAAAAATTAGGAAATACCAGAGGAAAAGACCACTGTCTGGGGAGGTCGTGTTACAAGTTTCCAGTGGCTGAATTCTTGCTTTTCTGGACAGTGTCTGTTGTAATCCAGAAGCATGGCAGGTGTATCACTTCTCACACACTACTCCACTGCCAATGACCACAACGTTGTTCCAAAAGGTAGCTTGGATGAGACCTAAGTGAGTTTTTATACCAGCGAGGTCCCGGGCCTCTCTTTAGCAAACTCATTGCCAGTCACACACAGTGACGTGTTTTTTGATAGCCCACCACATGAAACTCTACAGCAACGCAGTCCCCATGTGGTCCAAGATGTGGCATGCATCCTGCACTAGAAAACTCTTTCCTTGGAATGTCTGGCTGGACTATTACTGCAGATCCCTCGGCAAGCAGTTAGTGCGCAATCAGTCTGTAATGCAATGCCAAAGCAGCAGCTTTTCCCTAGGCCACGCAAGCAGGAATATCATGGGTAGTCGCACGCAAGCTTCTTCCTCCCTAGGGCCCAGGAAGTTTGAAACCGAGTTGAAGCACCCTCTGCTAGTCCATACCTTGGCTCCCCCCCGGCTCTGCCAGCTATGGAGAATGCCAACTATTCTTGTACCTCGGGCCATGAGACTTTCAAGTATTCCTTCATCAGAATCTTGGTTTTAACTCTCATTTCAAAAGGCAGCACCTGCAGCCGCACATGGGACCCCTAGCCCCCTAGCCCCGGGACACTGGTTCTGTGCTGACTCGGAAGGGCGGCTACTGGATTGCTAACATTGCTTCCCTACACAAACAATCCCTGGGGGTAAAAAAACCAGCAGGGCCAGCTGCAGAGCCAGTGCACTGGACTGGAGATTGCCATGTTCCTTGCCGGAACAGACGTGGCACAGCAACTCCCTTAGCACCTGATCGGACACAGGGTAAAGACTTACTCTGCATGGAGTCCTCGCTGAAGACCTCACTCAGACACAGATAGCGCGAGGCTGGAAGCCAGCCCTAGCCCAGCCAAGCTCTGCCAATTCCTTCCAGCTCTGACATGCAGCATCCTCTGGTCTAGTCCCAGCCCTCTGCTAAGCTAATGGGACACCTATAATTGCCCGTGTCGGTGGATCCCTTTGCACAAGGATAGGGGCCTTGAACAGTGTTAGGGGTGGGTATTCATTAATGGTCTCCTGCCCTCCTTAATTAGTAACAGCTGAAGGGCTCTGCACAAGTGCAATGGCTGAAGGAGGAGAGACAACCTGGAGTTATGTACCACTTTGAGGAATGGAGCAGGTTCAATCGCCTTTATTTTCCTTCTCTGGCTTGGAAGAAAGCAGCTGACTTGGTCCTGCTCCAGCGAAGAGCTCTCCACTTCCCGAGAAGGAGCCCATGGGTTGCCAGGACTAATTAGACAAGCAGCAGTCTAGAGCCGGGGGCAGGGGGGAAGCAGGGTGTGAATTTCAGGCGATTGAATACAGCAGCGCTGCGGCCTGTCTCCAAGCAATGCCAACATGGGTCATTTCTCCCCTGGAATGAATGTTCGTATTTCTGACAAAGCCGCCGTTATTTATTCAGTACGTTATGGCAGCTCCCTCCTGCGACCTCACCCGTGACATCACCTCCAAGGACTGAGAGACGTTACCCTCTGTCTGGGGCAAAGCCATTTTCCCGGATGTAGAAAATGAAGATCAGTACATGCCTTTATTCAGAACGCAGGGTGAGTTAGCGCTATGCAGGGTGGTCTGTGCTTAGCACAGGAACCTGGACGTCTGAGCTCCTGGTTTCTAAATCCTGGCTCTGTCTCTGACTCGCTGTAGGCTCTTGGACAAAACCTCCAAACCACCTTGTCACTCCGTTTCCCCATCTGTGAATAGGTCTAAAACCCACCTACAGACCTGGGCTGTTGTGAGGCTGAATAACAGCACTGGAGAGTCTCACATGCTATTTTAAGGGCCTAAGATGTTGCAATATTTTCCTGCTGACCTTAGAATCATTAATTAGCCGCTCACTCAGCTCTGATAAGTGGCTCTTTGTTGCTGCCCCTGTCCACACCCTGGTCCTTTTTTGAAAGTCAAATATGCCTAATTCCATACCAGGCTGTTTAGAGAGACTCTGTAATCCATCCAGGGGAAATCAAATAGGGTCAGGCTGGTTTCGTCTTTGCCAGCCTGAACTGTGGCCAGTGGTGGCTTTTCCTTCCATCTGTGATCTGCAGCTAACAACGGTCTGCCTGTCTGCAGAGTCTCCAGCGTGGGTGGAGGCCGCCTTACCCCTAATAAGGGAGTCCCCATCGCAAAGAGCTATTTCATCTCCAGTGGAAATAGCTACGGTGAGAAAGGGAGATGTTGCCAAGGTAAAGTCAGAGAGTTCAAAGGAAAAAAAACCAATCTCCTCCGCTTGTTCCTAACAGCGGACGCCGCATGGAAAATGGGGGCGAGGAAGGACTCTCTGAAAAATTTGACTTTTTGTTGAAAAAACAAAACCCAAGAAGCAAAAAACATTTTAGGTTTCAGCTGAAATTTTTCAGTTTTGGGGTTTGGGGTTTTCCGACACTTTCCACATACATTTCAGAGTTTTGTTTGAAATTTTTCAAGCAGCCTCCGCTCCGTAACAGCACCTTAGACCGAGGGGGCCAAAATAAGTTTGCCATCTAATCAACTTCTCAGCCTTCATCCGGTTTACTTTCCCACTCTTGCTGGCCAAGAACAATAAAATCAGAGATGTCCCTTTCACTGTCCGTGTACAGTCAATTTCACTGATGGTTTCTCATTTGTCTGCACAAGGTTTCCGTTTGGGTTTCCAAGACCATAGTTTGGGAAGGGAAAAATAGACAATAAAATCAACCCCACACACCAGTTTTCATGGACATTAAAGCAAGACAATATTTCTATCAATTATATTAATAATGATGATTTCTCGTAGTGCTCTGATCAGCACAATACTTCACAAAGCTTTCCACAGCTGGTTCTGAGGCAGCACAATTCAGGACCGGAACTGTGGAAGGGCAGGGAGTGTAACGGGAATGCAGAACCCTGCTCAGAACGCAATAACATCTTTTGCAATGTGGCCAGGATACCAGGTCTAACCTCTGCCGTCCCAGGATATTCGGGGACCACTGGGAGTAAGCAGCATGATTTTGCATCTTCTCTAAAAGGCGGTCCCTCCCGCAGCACAGCACCCACCATGTCAAGACCAGGTATTGGTCCAAGAATGACTTAAAGAGCAGCGCATCAATTACGGAGGAGCCATCAACACCATTTCGGGGTCTCCCATTAGGGTGACCACATAGCAAGTGTGAAAAATCGGGACAGGGAGTGGGGGGTAATAGGTGCTTACATAAGAAAAAGCCCCGAATATCAGGACTGTCCCTAGAAAATCGGGAAATCTGGTTACCCCATCTCCCTTCCAATTACATTTTTGCTTTGCTTGAGTGACTGGTAAACCACAGCTGGTAGTTACAGCTGCACAAGAAGCCACAATAATATACCTTTTAGCCAGATGCCTCATGGCAGGTCAAAGCCATGGGTAGCTATATCCAATCGAACCAGCCGGGCCACCTCAATACCATTTCCAGAATACAACGCACCGGCGCTGCTCCATTTCAAAACAGTCTACTGCAAGCAGAAATTTCTTGCCAGCGACCGATGGCTGAAGTTTGCAGATAGATAGAGAGCAAGTTACAATCTACTGTCACATCAGTTCATTTAGCCTGTGGGCTGGTGTGCGGGATATCACCATCATCTCACATTTATTCCACTTTGTTTTGTTTACTTTGGACTCCTTTCTTACAGCGTCCTCTTGTTTGCGTACGTGAGCAACCGCGACTTGTTTCAAGAAGCTTTTGGGAACCAGTCGGTCTGCTCCGATCCTATGCCACTGTTACAATGGCAAAAAATCAGCCCAGGCTTCTACTTGAAAGAAAGGACAACAGAAAAAGCTAGCACAAAATGCACTGGAAAACCATGTTGTGGTCATTCTTGGAGCTAATGCAAACCACAACAAACCAAACTCACCCTGGGTGTAATCACACTGAAATCAATAGGTTTACACCAAGGATGAATCTAGCCAAAGGGGCACAATTCAGCTGGACCCTACTGGTGGTGGAAGTTGCTGACAAAAAAGTGTGTGAGTAGCGCCGACACTGCATTCAGTGGGTCTGACTGTCGCTTGTGGAGTTTTTTAAACCACCACCTCGCTCTTCTGTGGCACTTTCCGTCCGTCAGTCGCAAAGTGTTTACAAAGGAGGTGAAGTGTCTTTATCCCCATTTTACAGATGGGGAAACTGAGGCACAGAGAGCCGAAATGACTTGCCCAACGTCACCCAAGCCAGGTGTAGAACCCAGGTCTCTGGACTCCAAACCCATTAGGCCAGGCTGCCTGTCCTGTAGCACTACTCAGTGACTGCAAGGGAGTTCCCCCGGGTTTGCACCAACGTAAGGGAGTGCACAAGCGTGCGTATCACTCACAGCGATTTAGCATTCCATATGGCCCCAATTCAGCCCCGTGCAATTGCCTGTGAATCAGCAGGAGTCCCACGTGCTTTTGCCACGGCTGACTTGGGTGCCAGGAGTACCAGGAAAGGCACGGAAATGCCCGCTTTACTTTGTGTGTTAAGTGACGCTCCTCAGCACATCGACTGAATGCCAAAGGGGCGCAAATCACTACTGCTTGGCCACTTTCTCCCGCTTTCTGACCAACTCACAGGTGACATATAACGTAGGTCATCAGGTCCCTATTCATTTTGGCCCAGAAATGTCCACAGGCGCTCTGCCCATTTACCCCAGGCAGCATGCGGCCCAATTAGCAGAGCAAGTCGGTGAGCTGCCCCGTGCCTCAGTTTCCCCATCTGTGAAATGGAGGGAGACTGAGCTCCGCAGTGGAGCCGAGGCTCACGAAAGGTCTTTACAGCATGTTGAGACGGTTTGCATGGCAAACGCAGGACAGCGAAAGAAGCAGCAGCAGCACAACAGCTGGCTCAGAGAGACAAGCCTGGCCCAACCAAGCAGAGGGAGAACCTCGTCCAGACAGACTGAGCTGGAGGGAGCAGCAGGGGGTGGGGGAGGAGACAGTACTTAAGAGTCGAGCACCCAGCCCAGGCGAGATGGCTCGGAGCCCAGCTGGGCCAGGAGACCAGCCAAGCGTCCCACATTTTCCATTAATGGAAGCGGTGGAAGAGCCAACAGCTGAGACTGATATTCGCTAATCCACCCTCTCGAAATAAAGCATCTCGGCGGAAACCACAGCACCGTGCCGGCCTTGGCATTCCTCAGAACCAGTAACTCCATCCACAGCAACGCCATTCCCTGGGCTTCTCCCGACGGGCCCGGCACGCACGCCTACAGCGCAGCCGCAGTCCGGCGGGCAGCGCACCTCTGTGCAACGGCCTGACGGGCACAGCGCCGGGCGCTTGCAGCGCACGCGGGACCCGGGCCCCCTGGCACAGACAAAGGCCAGGAAGGGTCCATCAGGAGCCAGGAACTGTGCTCTCTGCTGGGCACGACAGCCTCAGGAGGATCTTACAGGGCCTGACAAAAGGGGCCCAGGGTGGGAATGGAGTCTCCAAATACAAGGTGGGGGGAACTCCCCTCCAAACCTGCTCATGCTCAGCCACCGCATCGGAGAGGCCTCAAACCTTCCCAGTCGGGGGTCCCATTGGCAACCTGCTGGTCGCTTGTGGGCCTCTGGAAACCTGCATAAAAATGGAGTGGCTTGGCCCGTAGATACCGAGCCGACAGGCAGGTAATGGGGTGAAGCCACAGTCTTCTCCGTCGTCTTCTAAAGAAAGCTTTGTTTTGTTTACAAACCACTAGCCGGGACTTTGAACCTCTGCACAAACTTCAACGAATTGAGCCTGAATTGCCTGGGAGGGCTAGGGCTAGTTCCACCCGTACGGATGGAGAAACTGAGGCACGGAGCCAGGATGCAACCGTCCCCAAGGAGACACAGCCATTCCACAGCAGAGCTCCGGCTCCCTGGACTCCCTCCTCAGGCAACTTCTGTAGCTCAACAGGTTAGTACCACCCCTGCAGCCAGAGCTGGGCTTCAGCTCGACACAGCGGGAGGGATAACTAGCCCGCAGGCTCCAATTCAGCTGTGTGTTCCCGTGCAGACGGGAGCCGTCCGAGGGCAGAGATGCTACGGGCACGAAGCACACACGGACACGCTCAGGACAGACAGCCCAGGAACAAGGCAAACACAAAAAGCTGGTCTCCAGCGGCAGCAGCAGAAGCCATCTGGGCTGCCAGG
The DNA here is from genome assembly GCF_026122565.2 of Emydura macquarii macquarii. Classification (NCBI taxonomy): domain Eukaryota; kingdom Metazoa; phylum Chordata; order Testudines; family Chelidae; genus Emydura; species Emydura macquarii. The sequence continues at coordinate 1,191,522 of NW_027132502.1, read as the reverse complement.
CCACAAACGAATGGGAGACGTGTCCTCCCTTCTCATCGCTAGGCCTCAGCCCTGAGCCAAGCCCCTCCAACGTCCTCCACCCAGCACCTCCCTGAAGGGAATTTGACCACGGCCCTTCTGGGCCACGCTAGTACCTGGCAGAACCATGAAACCCGTCATAAAAAGTTGAAATTTTTGCAAACCAAAATTTTTGCAGTTTGGGTCGCTCAATACGTTTTGTTTCAATTTTAACCATTTTTTTAAAAAATGAACTAGGTTTTTGTGGGTTTTTTTTTTTTTTTTACTGTACTTAGCTTCAATTCCAAAACAAAAAGTAATTTCAAACCAGGAAACCGGAATTTTTCATTTTGGAAGTGTCAAAACAAAACGTTTAGACCATTTCAAATATTTTTGCCCCCCCCCAAAATCGGCTGAAACCAGCCTTTTCCCGCGTAGTTTCAGTTTAAATGCAGCCGCGTTTTCCAACTGGCTCTGGAGCTAATACCTAAATAGTGATTTCCCTGTGGATCAAGAGGTCAGGTCCTGTGTTTTTGAGACAGGATAGTGAGTTCTCTCCCTACAACCATTCCAAACAGACACGGGCTCAGCACGGCGATAGCTAGGAAGACGGGGACCACAGTTTGTTCTCGCAGAACAGTTTATGAACGCAGTGCACCACTGCCCTGCACCTGCTTTTAGTATTTAGAGTGGGCATGACATAGTCCCATTCTGACCCAGCAGGATGTTTTTCACCCAGTCTGCACAGGTGTGCATGACCAGCTACGGTGAGAAGCAACACTGAACTAGGCTCTGTATCTTCCGAGTACTTAAAGGTTAACGTCCATGGGCTTCTTTGGGATTTGCAGGGCAGGAATGGATTACTCCTCCCAGCAGTCAGGGAGACAAGAGGAAACACAATCCCATTGCTATGGCAACGGACAGCTGTCTTTTTTAAAACACAAGGGGAAAGGAATTTGTTCTTTTCTCCCCCTTTCTATCCAAAAATGTGAACAATTCATAATGGCAACCAAGGCCTATGTGCTAGGTATATCTTAGCCAAGAATGGCTACTAGCCCAATGGCTAGAAATGGAGCTGTGCCGGTTTATTTGCTCCATTACAGCAGCTCTGGATCTAGCCCTGTAACTCTGGATATAGCAAAGCCGCATTTTTCTTCTGGAACTGCTTCTAAGTTCAGGGTGAAATCCTGGCCCCGCTGAAATCTGTGGCAAAACTCCTGTTGACTTGAGAAGGGCCAGGATTTCACCCATGGAGTTTAATTTTATATCCAGTTCTCCATTTTCCAGCCCCTCCCTTCGCTCCTTGAATGAAAGTAGAGGGAAGGGGTCCCTACTCTGCTGTCTGGGGCAGATTTAGCAGAGCAGCTCCAGGGAGCAGAGAGGCAGGATTCGAGTTGTTAGCGAAGTGGTTTTCCACTCCCAGCCTCTTCCCCCCTAGGGAGACGGAGTGGCTGCAGCAGATGCAGGGGCGGGAACTGATGGAGCCATCCTGGACCTGCTGAGTGTGCAGAGAGGAGAATGGCACGGAGGGTTGCACCTGAAAAGTCACACCAAGAGTTGTAGGAGTGGAAGAGACTTTATCAGTCAAGACAGGGTCTCCACTAGGACCCAGCTCTTTTCCTCACTTGCAGTGACGGCCCCTGTGATCCCCACACCTTATGGACTGTCTGAAGTCCTCCAGCTGGTGATGAAGTGCTAGAAACAGCCTCCCCATCCACTGCAATTATTCAAAGGAGGCGCAAAAGTTGTCTGTTCGGCCAATGGTCTGTTAATATCATTGCCTGATCATTCAGCCTGATCCTGCTCTCACAACGTGGGCCAAGAAAGAATCTTAACAATCTACAAATAAAAGTAAATGAAACCAAGGAAATCAGGCTGAACGGGGCTTTGGCGCAGTGCCCGCCCTGTGTTTCATCTGCCGGGGTCTCTGAAAGCTCTGATCCTACAGCACTGGATCTAAAGCGAACGCAGGGGGGGAAGAGGTCAGACGGCAACGTGCCATGAAGATGGCTTCCTTCACAGCAGCCTCTGGAGCGGACACAAATATTTGACTTTTCTCATCCCTTCTAAGATTTAATGCACACACCATTAAACCTCTGGATTTGTTATTGGAAGCCGCAGTTTGCATGCTCATCGACTTAATCTCAATGTTATTTTTCCAAGGGTCTGCACATTTGCTCTCCCTGGTCGCAATGCTGCAATGCTCCCCTGACTCAGAACTTGAGGATGTGATCCCCAGTGCTCTGATTTCACACAACTGTCAGGTAGAAGGTACCCAGTCAGAACTGGTTCCAGGGGCTCCCAGAGGGCATGGTCGGTTTGGTGGTTTTTTTTTTTTGGCTTGGCCACTGGTGGTGGGTGGGGAAAACGTTTTCCACCCTGGCCAGTGACAAAACAGCTCGGGCTGCCCCTGTATCCAGTTACAATGCATGTGTAAAAGCAACAAGCTAGTTTATCAAATGCAGACATAGTTAACACCCAGATACACAGTGCCAGATCCAGCAGGATATAATACCGTCTCATGGAAGTAGCTTCACTGTACGTTTGTAATGTACCAGGTGTATCCATACCTCCCCAAGCATACCCCACCCGCACTCCTAGAAAGCCCACCCACCTCCAAGCCTTCGTCTGCAAAGGGTCATCAATACACTTAGGGAAAAATCAAACCAGTCCCATTCCCCCACCACAGGAGCTGAGCTCTGTCCCCTAAGGAATCTCCAGTGTAATCCATCCACAGCGTCACTTGGCACGTTACAACCTCACCTCTCTACCCAGGGAGGCTCAGATGCCGTACATAGCGGTCTGAGCAGAGGTGAACCCATCCTGTGAGCTCAGTCGCTCCGTGGCATCGGTGGCTGCCGGTTTGCTATATTGACGAAGTCCATTACTCCGGCATGAGGGACTACGGAAGAGCCCCTGCTGAGTGATCACGGGGCTGTAGTGAATGATCATTTATCATGATAAACATGCTGCCAGCACTGTCTGTAAAGCACACCCACAGGATATCGTATACACGTATCAGCACTCTCTGTGCAATCCCCACCAGATCTACTCAGAATCCACAGTTTAAATCCTGGCTTACAATCTGGTTTCCTTTTCCAACCCACAGCACCTGACACGGTCTCCGTATACACATGACTTCCATGGGACTTTGCTTTTACAAGGATCATTTCATCTGGGGGCACAGGCAGAGGGGGTTTGCTGAAACTAACAGCAGCCAGTACAACTGCCTCACAGAGGGGGATGAGCTATAAAACAGCCTGGTCCCTGGCCTGAGCAGAGCAATCTTGCTCCAGGGAGGAGGGGGGAAGGCATTCATTAATCTATTCATTAATTTAAATCAAAGGAGGCTCCCCCACTCCCCTTTTTAACGTACTGAACCCGTCAAAAGGCAGAGGGCACAAGACACACTCCACAATGGATTTGTTTGGTTTGAAACGGCTTTTGCTGCTGAAATTGACCCAGCACTGCCTTCCAAAAGCAGGCGATGGGATTACAGGCCTCAAGCATGACTCACACTCCCCTGCCACTGCCAAAGAAGTAGTTCTGGAGTGAGGCAGTCACAGGAAGACTTAAATTAGAAAGTGGGAAAAAAAACGAAACCTCCCCAGACTGACCTTGTAGGTTCTGCTCTCAACCAGATAATAAGAGGGTTTGGGAGGAATACAACATATACTGTTAAAGGGAGAATTGTGTCTATGGTTTGACATCTGTGATTACACAATTAACGTACACACAGGATGAATCCCTACATCTTACACACACACACACACACACACACACACACTTGCCTGGAATAAGTTTTTCTTTGATGGGCGAGTAAAATTTCAATGTCACCAACCTTGCCTAGCCAGCTCTCATGTTACTTTGCCTGGGTGTGCGCTCAGACCTGTCTACACTACAGGCACTGCAGAGTTACGGAGCCGTAGCACCCCGGAGTGTAGACAGCCTAGGATAATAGCAGGGGGTTCTCCACGGCTGTCGGAATACCACCTCCCTCAGTGACATTAGCGAGGGCAATGTGAGCATCCCTCCGTTGACCGAGCGTAGCTGTAGCTACTTGGGGGTTAGTTGGTGCACCTCTGAAAGCTGTAGCTATGCCAACCTGCATGCGTACAGTACACCGGGTCTTACATATTGCAGACACACAGGCCATGATCTGACATGGGATTATGTGTTTTGTGCTTTCACTCCACTCTCTATAGGCCCCACCACAATGCAAATAACAAACAACAACAGCGGCTCGCTGGCGGTCTGCAGGAAGCCAGCCGATTGCACGGTGCTGGCTCCACTTGCTGCGTAGTATTAGAAGAAGCTACAAGTGCACTGTACTCACGTCGGGTAAGCGACAGCGGCACGGGCCACAGAAACGTTATGTGGTCATGAACAGGAGGGGCCCAGGGGACGGTGAGGTGGAGGGAAGGGGTCATCAGACATCCTCTCTATGAAGATGTGGTCCCTGCTCTGAATGGGTTTGAGAATCCACGCACTAGTCACTTAAGGGGACATCTACACAGCGAGCCCATGGCAGCAATTGTCAGAGCTCGGGTCGACCGACTTGGGCTTAAACCATGGCTCTAAAAGTAGCTTACACCTACCATAGTCAATGGCAAATCTCCCATGGACTTCAATGGGGCTACACTTTGTCCATCCATGCAGGGCCTTCTGCTTCTCCATACAGAAAACCAGATGTTCAAGAGGCGGCTATCCATTCAAATCCCTTTCCAAGAGCTTCGTCAAGAGGCTCCCTCTCCCTAGGCTGGTGGGGGTGCAAAGACATTTCTGTGCTCACCGAGTTTGGTGAATGGCTCTGGTAACGTCCTGCCAACGCATTTCATTTTCATGGTCTCACTGGGGAAAGCTGAGAATTTTTATTTCAGTTAAACGGGGGGGAAACATCGTATGGTTTGAAAGGAGGGACCATAAATTAGGCAGATTATAAACTCAGCAGTTTATTAAACCCTGCTTATTTCACTGGTTGCATGGCCCTGTGACTTTCCTGCAATAGATGAGACATAGGTACAGCTGCAGAGTCAACATGATAAGGCATAGAATCGAATCGCTCTGTCCAAATTCACATCTCTTCTCTCTTTATCCTTCCCGTCCCTGCCTTCTTCAGTGCAAAGCTCTTCCTTCTAGTAGACGGCAATAGAAAGGGACAACCTGCTTTGGCGTCGATGAGCGCCACTGCAAAACTGGCCAGAAGTAAATCAAGTTGCATGCTACCCAGAATACACACTACCCCAACCAACCCAACTAGATGCTCTGGGCAGAGGTTCTCGGACTGGGAAATCAATGGAACTAGCTCTACGCTAAATCCAGCAGGCACGTAAGTGTTTGCAGGATCGGGGCCTTAGACTGGGAGCTGCTTAGGGTAGGGTCTATGTTATTTGTCTCTTAAGTGAAGCACTGAGCGTGATTCTGGGCACAAAACTGAACGACAGCTGCGAGGGGACAGAGGCCAACTCTAAGGAACTAGAGCTTGTCTTGATATTATTTCTCAGCCCCCCATCGGTATGCATTTGGCTGACAGCATGGGATGTGATGCACTCCAGATCAGTGTCCAGTAGGAAGCTGAGATATCAGCGTCCAGTCAGACCATTAACGCTGAGAGAAGATCTAAAGCTGGGGCCAACACCCTAGCCCGAATTCAAACTGCTGTGAGAAAACCAGAGGCACCACCGTGAGCATTAAGGGTGTCACATTAGCCTCGTTACTGACATTTCCTGCTCCATGTTTGTTTAAGGCAGCCCGCATTGTTCCGGGCTCTCTGGTCACTGTGTATTTAGGCTGCTTTTGTGGGTTTTTTTTAAATCTTGATTAAAAATGCATAATACAGTCTTAAGGAGTTTGTCGAATGGGGATCAAGTTTACCCAGCGAGTCTTTTCTCTGCAGCCAATCCAGTCTTGTGGGTAAACATTGTGTTTTCTGTGCTTAGCTAATCTGAAAAAGAAAATGCATGTGATGCATCTGATAGCTCAGAAGTAGCCAGCCCAGATATACACCCAGGTGCTATGATCACAAGGCCTGTGCCTTACAAAGCTGCACTGCTGTATTGATTATAATGCTCTGGAGCCATTCCTATGGCACAGTCACAGACAGTAGCAACTTGAAATTCCATTAATATTTTTTTTTTAAATGGACCCTCGCCTACTTTGGACTCAACACCTGCCTCAAGCCCCACTGTGCCCATTTTTGTGATCGTGACTAGAACTGGTCGGGGGGGGGGGGGGGAGGGAACATTCTTCACCCAAAAATTGGATTAAATATGACCATTTTTCTTGCCTTGTCAACATTTTTCTTTGAAAATTCAAACCATTTAGATGAAAATGGAAATTTGGGGATGCAAATTTCTGTTTTGTCCAAAAGCCATTTTCCTTTGGAGAAAAAAGTTTGGAACAAATTTTTTCAACCAGCTCCAGTTTTACGTTTTCTCTCACCTGTCGCTGTGTGTGAAAGACCCAAGAAATCCAGTCCCCCTATGGCAGTGGGTTTCAACCCACGAATCCACACACAACCACTGAGCTACGCTCTCACCTGAAACGGACGATCTCTCTAATCTGCAGATTCTAGGTAAAATTTTCAAAAATGCCTAAATGCCTTAGGCACCGAAGTCCCATTCACTTCCAATAGACACTCCTGAAAATTTACCTCTTGTCCATATTTATCTTGCAAAATATAGCAACACATTGACACACCAAGAAAGAGCCTTTTACGGATTATAATCTCTTACTGCATTTCAGTTTCTAACATCACCGCCGCTTAAAAACCAACCAACTGATGGGAAATCAGCAAGCTTTCTGTTCTTGTTTGCAATACTTACTACTTACAGAGTACTTCTGATCTTCAAAGCACTTTTCAAAGGTCTAGTTCACATTAGAAACGTTTTACCAATGTAGCTATACCAGCAAAAAAGTGCTTCTGGCCATACAATTTAATCCAGTTAGGTGAGTGAAATCAATTGTACTGGCAAAAGCACTTTTTTGCTGATATAACTAAGCCTACACTAGCGTTATTGCTAGGATAACTATGTCATTCAGACAAACAAAAATCCCGATACCCGAACCTGACAGCTAAACTGGCGAAACATTCCAGGGCAGATCTGCTCTAACTAATCATCACAGCAAATTTATGACAGGGGTATTTGCCCTTATGCCCACATTGCACATGGGAAACTGAGGCACAAAGAGCTCAAGTGACTTGTCCAAGGTCACTAAGGGAATAAGTGTCAGAGCCAGGAATAGTTAACTCAGGCAGTCCTGGTCCCTGCTCCTATGCTCAGACCCATAGACCATGACTCTGCCTATAGAAAAAATCATTTAAAGTTACCCCACTTTCTGCTGGAGACCTTCTCTGCCATCTGTGAGCCCACAGGGAGTTTTTACCCCCACGTTCAATAACCCAGGAAGGTGTTGGTTCATTATGGGAAGAGACACACACCTTTCCCCCAGCCTTCTGTGCTAGTGAGCGCGGGGCAGACCAAGAAGTGGAGGAAGGAAGATAAAAGTGGTCCAGCCCTCGGGAAATCCCCCCTTGTGGTAGAGGGCCAATGGCTGGCTCACCCACACACGGGCTAACAACTCATCCAAAGGCTGTGGGAAGGGCTGGTTTGGTCATCCCCACTGGCACTAACAGCAGAGCTAATGGAGTCCAATGCAGAAGGAGAGAGGGGCTAAAACAAAGGAAAGGGAAACAAAAAGAAGTGGAAGAATATGGTGCCTTCAGCAACAGTGACCCTCACCTGCCTTTGACGTTCAACCTTTCCACGGGACACTGGGAGCCAGGAGGTTCAGATGAGCCCAGCACTGCCCCCAGGGAATTCTCTGATTGCCCCCCTGTCAAACCCTCTCTCCTCGTGCACCAATGGAGAACTACAGCGGGCCACATCCAAGCTCTGTCAGGGTTGAGCAGGCTGAGTCTTTCCGACCCCCGTGAGCTGCTGGAGGACAGCAATCAAGCAGGCCTGATTACTCGCCCTCTGACGCCCTCCTCACCTGGGGGCCAATCTGCAACTCCGTGCACAATCTAAGCGTGCTGGGGCTGTGCACTGGGGGCGTGGGGAGGAGGGAAAGACAGCATTGTCCTCCCAAGCTTCTCCACCAATTCCACCGGCTGCCCGGCTCTCACAGGCCGCCCACACCGTGCCCCATCCTCGGGCATGCACTGCTGAGCGGGGAGCCATGGCCATGCTGAGCACGGAGCATGTGCAAATGCAAGCGGGCACTTTCCAACCCAATGAGACCAACCCAAGGTCAGGCACTTGGCAACAGCCAGGCCAGGGAAAGACTGCAGATATCTAGGGCTTGATTCTCCAACGCCCTTCATCTTGTGTAGTCGTTTAGAGCAATGGACAGAAGAAAGAAAGAAAGAAATGTACATACACATTCAGATACATCATGCTCACACATATGTATATGTACACTTACATATGCAATATACAAACATTATATAGACACAAACCCTTTTTATATATATATATATAGTCTCCATTTCAGGCCAAAGTCAATTTGAGAGAGTCCCTTTAAAACTAACAGGAATGTATCTCAAATCCAGGTTTCCAAGAGCCAGCCAGATTTGTAGAGTGTTTTTCCTCTCTCTCATTTTGCTGAATCCCCCATGAGAGGCAGAGTTTATAAAATATCTGGAACTTCCATTTCAAGAACAAAGCGAATGAAAGCAGCAGCTGGACACACTTTCTATGTTCAACCCAATATCTTGCTTTTTAGCTCCAGAGGTGGAAATGGTATTTTAAACCACTAACTATTATGGCTCAGGAACGATCTGGGGCCCTGAAAATTGTGCAAAATCTCGCTTTGAAAAGGCTCATTTCAAACTTCTGCCTCCGTTTCAGTTGTGGCTGTTGGCAAAAGGCACCCTGGGCAGCAGGAAACCAGTAAATTCTTAAGCCACTACACAGACACGAGGAAGGGGGGCAGCAGCAGAGAGGTAAAGGGAGGTAAAGGGAACATTTTTTACAAAGAATTCCACATCATTTTTAAAATTGGCTTCAATCGTGGTTTTAAAACAACACCCTGGACCTTGAAGCTAAGTGAGTGAGATCCTTGTTGCACCGTGCAGATACCGACTTCTTATTGCAGGATTGCACAAGAACACTAGGTTGTGAACACTGGCTTCTTACTGTCGGGTTGCTGTGTGCACTGAGCTGTACACAATGGTTTGTTATTGTAGGGTTGCGGACAGATTTTCTTTTCATAGAGCCCTGAGGTTTTCATTTTTATTTTAAAAAGCCTCCTACGTATGTAAAGTTTTAGGTGGATTTTGCAAACAAAGAAGAATAAAAAAACTAAGGAAGAGAAGTTTTTAACCCCTTTTCCGTCCCCCAGTCAGGCTTGGCACTGTCTCCTTGAAGGAAAATATTCTTGAGCAGCGGGCAAAGAAAGATTGGAGATCTGAGCCCAGCTGTCTGTGAAACAATGGTGAGAGCTGAGACTGCAGACTTTAGACCCCACCTTTTCTCCAAGCCGAACTGTGCAAATAAAGCACGTTACCAGCCTGGGCTGAAGATATTCCAGTCACATGGACTCAGAGAAGGCACCCGGGGCAAGGGAAAGGAGAGAAGCAAAGCCACAAGTAGAAAGAAAGACCCATTCGAGTGGCCACGTGTTTGTTCCCACCGGAGCAGTTTACTCACCACGATATTCTCGGTCTGGAATAAAAACCCACCGTCTCCAATTCATCCCCATCCAGAAGGAGGGGGAGCCCCGGAGACCCATGCAGTCTAGACAGGCCTTCAGCCGCCGAACCGCATGTCAGACTGCACAGAAAGCAGCAGCTACCCCTCCAAGCAGATGGTGGATGATGGATGGACAGGACTATGCTGCTGAGGGAAAGGACTACGTGGTTCTTCTGCATCCCCCTTGCAGAGGCGCAGAAGGGGAAGAAGCCCGGAAAGGCTCCAAGCCCTTACATCACCGGGGCTGGGAACCATCCTTCCAACTCAGTGATCGCCGGGGGCAACCTGCGTGGACTTCAATAAAAGTCACCCGGGCGTGTGTCAGGGCTGAACTTGCTCTCTTTCTAGGCAGCTGGTTTAAAAGCAGTCCAGGTGGGCAGTAAAATAAACAAATAAATACCTAGCTCTTTTCATTCCTAGATCTCAGAGTGCTTTACCAAGCACGTCAGTATCGTCACCGCCATTACACAGATGGGGAAACTGAGGCACGAAGCGATGACGTGACTAGCCCAAGGCAAACGAGCAGGCCAATGGCAGAGCTGGGAATGAAACCCAGGTCTTCTGAGTCCCAATCCAGGGCTCTACCCGCTAGACTATCTGACGTTAAGTCACCACCCTCTGAAGGCTCTTCGGTGGCTGACGTGAACTGAGTTTGGTGTCTCGCTCCTCTTCTGAGCAGGCTGGTGTCTGCATCACACACAAAAAACCCAACACTGCTGCTGACACTAACTTGTCCCTCGCTTCTCAGTGGAGAGGCCAACGGCGAAACCGCCACGGAGGCTGACCTGTGTATCCATCCCTGTTTCTGCCCCCAGTCCTCTGGCTAGGGACATGTTGCCTGGGGTCAGTGTGGGGCAAGTTTGCTCTGCTACTGGCCGTGCTGTCCCTGATCTGTGGGTAACTAGAGGATATTGGACTCTGGGGCTGTCCAGCTCACCAGTGAAATTCTCGGCAGAGAAGCCGACTGTGACAGAGAAGCCTTGCAAGGAGAAACAGTGAAAGGCTTAGACTGAGTGATTCTAGGAACATGCAGGAGCCGCTTTCCAGCTGGGAAACCACAGCCATTATAAAAGTGGTTATTAAGTCTGGGCTAAAAGTAGACGGGAATTCCGTAACACTGACGCCACAAGTCCGGGAGTCGTGCTGTGAGCGAAGGCCTGGGGAAAGCCTGAAATACACATACACCTATGCCCTGCTCTGCTAGGAGACACCCCGGACACAGAGCGTTCACACCAACCGCCCTGACCCCATCCCCACTCGGAGCGGCAATGAAACAAGGCTTCGGAAAATCCGACTTCATTCACGCACGCACAGGGTAACTCGAGACTCTCCGGAGCATGACAGGCAGAGCATCTGGTCTGGGGAGGTGGGAAACAGGGGAGGAGGTGATCGCTGGCTTTCTTTTGGAGGACTCCACAACCACCTTTCAACAGACAGGTCGACAAAAGCCGCATTTTGTGCCGTCCCAGGGCACTCTTGCAGTGTTACCCGCAGGCTGGGACACTCGCCCTCACTTTCAATGCGGTCCCAGAGCAAAGCGGCAGGGATCAGGCATAACACGGGCAGTGGTGCACGAAGCTCCTGGACAATGCGGGGTCAGGAAGGAATTTTTCCCCAGGGCAGATTGGCAGAGGCTCTGGGGGGTTTTCGCCTTCCTCTGCAGCATGGCGCACAGGTCAATTGCTGGTGGATTCTCTGTACCTTGAAGTCTTTAAACCATGATTTGAGGACTTCAATAACTCAGTCTTAGAGCAGGGGTCTATTACAGGAGTGGGTGGGTGAGGTTCTGTGGCCTGCGTTGTGCAGGAGGTCAGACTAGATGATCATAGAATCATAGAATCTTAGAGTTGGAAGGGACCTCAGACGTCATCTAGTCCAACCCCTGCTCAAAGCAGGACTAACCTCAGCTATATCATCCCAGCCAGGGCTTGGTCAAGATCACCCAGGGCTTCCACCACCTCCCTAGGTAACCCATTCCAGTGCTTCACCACCCTCCTAGTGAAAAACTTTTTCCTAATGTCCAACCTAGACCTCCCCAACTGCAACTTGAGACCATTGCTCCTAGTTCTGTCATCTGCCACCACTGAGAACAGCCTAGCTCCATCCTCCCTGGGACCCCCTTCAGGTAGTTAAAGACTGCTATCAAATCCCCCCTCATTCTTCTCTTCTGCAGACTAAACAAGCCAAGTTCCCTCAGCCTCTCCTCATAAGTCCTGTGCTCCAGCCCCCTCATCATTTTTGTTGCCCTCCGCTGGACTCTCTCCAACTTGTCCACATCCTTTTTGTAGTGGGGGGCCCAAAACTGGACACAATAATGATCATAATGGTCCCTTCTGACCGTAAAGTCTATGAGTCTCTGTGGCTCAACTCTGATGTCGATGTGGACGCTAGCCCACGAGACCTCACTGCATATGGGCCACACAGTAGCCAGGAGATGGTAGTAACGTCCAGTCACTACAGAGCTCAGCTCGATTTGAACTGGCGACCCAGAGGCGAAAAGCGCCACCAATCCCACGGACAATCCCCTCTCCCACCCCACCTGCGAGAGCCGCCTGCCGCGTTAACCGCACACCACCCTGACCATTCACACAGCTCAGATCGCTGCAAAAAGGAAACCAGGTCTGGGCAAATCCTGCCGGCCCCTCCCACGTGTCAGAATGGCCTCAAATCCAACACGCCTGGCGTGGCTCTGCCTCCCCAGGAGATCCTGGCATCCCCAACCCCACACGACAGGGGGAACACACCACAGCGACCCCCTACTTTCCAGCACACTCAGGGGCCGGAGTGGAAGTAGGCGCTCAGCTGGCCTGCTGGGAAAGGGGGCGCAGGGCCATGAAGGGTTCCTAGAGATAGAGAATGGACCTACAGCCAGAGCAGGTCACCGGCTCATGAACTCAGAGAAGGCGAGAAGAGAACTCGCAGGAGGGAACGGCTGCCCTTTTCCTAGTTCCCTGGTCCCACAACAGAGCCATTCCTCTCCCCACTTCTGTGCAGCCTGATGTACATTTCAGATTCCATCATGGGGGGGAGGAGGGGGCAAATATTAGGGGTCACCTGCGAGTAACCCCACCTGTGACCATCTCTGCATCCATCTGCCCCTGTGCCTGAGTCTCCAGGGCACCACTTGCCACACACAGCCTCTGGGAGATACGCTCCCTTGAAAGCGACTAAGCAGTCCCCTTTCCACTGGACGGCTGCCCGACGGAGGCTCCATCCCCTGGGACGGGGAGGCCAGGAATCTGGTCCAGGATTTGGGTCTAGCTGGCTGCTGGCAGCGCTGCAGCTGGCTATGCAGGGAGTAGTGTGTGTGTCTGTGTGTGTCTGTGTGTGGAGGGGGAGTTAATTACATTAAATATCTGACAGCTGGAAAATCTGAGCCATCATTGTTCTCAGCCCCCTGCTTTCCCCTCTCCAAGCTTGTCTTCGGCGGAAAACAGCAGGGATAAAAGAGCAGGAGCTGGGCTGGCAATACTGACTCCCCGCCCAGCACAGAGGGAACCCTCACTGGAGGTTCCCGGCTCCCCACGCACATCTGTGTCTAGCTCTCTACCTGAAGGGTCAAAGGCTCTTGCTGCTTCTGGGCGGTGGCTCGAGGACCGGCGCTTGCTCAGCTTTCACCCTCTCGGAAAAAGCTGTGCTGCGTCTCTGCATGGGGACTCTGTAGTGACGGGGGCGAAAATACTCCTCCGAGGCCCCTCTGGGTCGCTGGGCGGGTAGGCAGGAGCTGAGGCATCTCCAGCCTCGAGAACGTTACCTCCGCCACTGTTCCCAGCCCTGCTGGCACAAGAGGCAGGAGTCCCAAAGGCCAGAAGCAAACTGGGAGCCTAGATCCAGAAGGAACCTCAGGGACCTGGCCTGCCTCCTTCCACAGCGTGAGCAATGAGACCTTTGCCTCAGTCCTGCTGCAGCTCAGAACTCTCAGGCTGGCTGTGGGGAAAGAAGGCAAAAATCCCAGGTTTCAGCCAGAATCGCCAGCTCCCAGATCCTATCCATGGGCAGCGAGCACATGGTACCAGCGGTGGAGTCCACCTACCCCTGCCTCCTCAGTCTCACCCACCTTCCAGCTAACGAACCCTTCCAAAATGCCACCAGAGCCAGGCTACTAGCCAATGGCAAAGCCCTCGATCAACTCCACCCCGCCCCTTCCCCACTACTGATCTAGGCCCACAGATGATGGGAAAATGCCTGAGAATCTGACTCAGGCAGGGGCAGATCATTCAGCGAAAGAGGCATTTCCGGGCATCCAAATTCACATCCCCCAAGGCATAACGTTAAGCGCTATCACCAGAACGAGGCTCCTGGTTACGCTGGAGCGATCGGTCAGATTTAAACACCCTCCCCGCCCCCCAGTGGGTTAGAAAGCGATTTTTATCTGACCTGTTAAAATAGTTCTCTGCTTGCACCTGACCTCAGCCCTCCCAGCACCGGAAGGGTAGCAGCCTCTTTGCCCTCCAGGACAACGTGTAAGTCAATGGACCACAGAGACTGTTTTCAACGTGGATGCTAATAAGCGGCTTAAGACTCAGAACACTGACCTGCCTTCTTAACAGAATTCTTGTCCAGTGTTCACTGAGGGGAAATTCACCTGCTGCCTGGATCTGGGTGCATCATTCGCCAATAAAGAGCTCGTGCGCTAGATGTTACCTGTGGGTTTGGCCCTTTAATTTGGTCAGTGGCTGGCCGGAGCTATAGGCCGTGCGGTGTCTTCGCCAGCAAGCTTTTTGTTTACACCTCGCAACTCACTCCGACCTGAATTTCTCCAACCACACGTCACGGCAAGCGGTGCTTGGAAAGTGGGACTTTCTGACCATTGCCCCAGTTACATTGTCTTCTCCTCGGGGAAGCAGACAGATCGGATTATCTTGCACCTGGAGCGACGAACAACGACTCTCAAACCACGCGGCTGGAGCAGCTGGCACAACCAGAAAAAACACACAAACGCCACAACAGCCTAGAACACAGCCATGTAGGATTATGACAAAACATACACAGTAAATGCAAGCAGCATGAAACTTGCTGAACTGTTAAAAACCCAACGAGGAGCTTTCTCCCAGCTACACACACAACAGAGGACAAACCTTAACTGAAGGAGTCTATTCCCTGAGCTGAGCGAAAGTCACTGATAAGGGCAGGCCACAAACGATGCAGAGGAAAGTTCACTATTTCCAGAAGTACCTTTTAAACTGCCTGACAGGGCTGTACATGCCCCCTACACACATACTTCAGTACAAATAATTAGCACCAAGAGACACTCAGTTTCTCACCAACTCCTCTGTTGTGTCTCACAATGCGCATGAGCCAGTCTTACTGAGAAGTACTTTAATACAAGACACCTTTCCTTGGTACCCGCTGGTCCCCCATTGCCGGCAAGCACATCCACATTAAAAACACCCCCCCGAAGAAGAGAATCAGAGCATCTCCAAGTCCTCCCCATGGCCTCTCTCAGAAAGGCCTCCGTGGCTTTTTCCGAGCTGTTCACCTTCCTTCATCCAGCTGGGAAACATGCAATTATTTATATTCATTTATGTTCACACTGGCCACAGCGTGTGGTAGTAAGTGGGTTAAGATCCAGTGTGGTAAATGGATTAAATGGCACGGCAGCACGTTGCAGTCTGCATGTTTAGAGTATGATGTAATACAGGCAATAGAAATTCTCCTGTCCAAGGGATATGCAGATTGTCCAGACGCAGCAGCAGCTGGCTTGGCTGCCAATGATCCAGTGGGTGATGAGTCCTACATCCCCTCCCTCCACGCCCCCCTTTATGCATATGCCCCCTTCTTTCCTGCAGAGTCTAAACAGACATTTAACCACCATGGAGGCTCATGGCATCTCTGCACACAGAGGTAAACGGTCACCTGAACCGCCCGGGACAGGAGCCATGCTGAACTTTGGGCTCTGATATGTGGCACCACTGCAGCAGGCGGCTAATGCTCTGAAGAGCCTGGCTGCAGGTAGCTAGTGCGCTCGCATGTCAGTAACCTCCGGTTTGCAAGGATCTGCGAAGAGGGACGTTTGGTTTTCAAGACACTCCAGCCTTCCTGAAGAAGATTGCCTCCAGCTGGCGAAGACATCAGCAGCACATCACCTTTTCCACCCCTAGATCTCAAACCGCTGCACCAAGCAGAGTGCGTATCATGATCCCCATGTTACAGGTGGGGAAACAGAGGCACAGAGAGCGGAAGGCTCTGAAAAGCAGAGGCCTGCATTTTTAAAGGGATTTAGGCATTGCTCAGCCAATGGAATTTGAGCTCCTAAAGGAGTCGTAGGTTCCTAAATCAGCTCAGCATGTTGACACTGAGTGCAGCAATGGCTACATACCTCTAAAACCCGGGCCAAAATGACTGGCCCAAGGAGTCACAGTGCAATGAGTGTATCATGGTCTGTCGGAACTCAGTCCTCTTGAATCCCACTCCTGTGCCCTATCTGCTGGGCCAAAATCCCTCCTCCTGATTTACAGCAGGGCTGGGGGTGGTGCTCTGGCCTTGTTCGGGTAGGGAGAGGAGAGGAGAGGAAGGGGAGGAAGAGCTTGCAAATTCCATAGCTGTGTGAACCGGCTCCCCCGATGTTCATAGCATCCATCAACCTCAAACCCAGCTTTGAAGCAAAAATGTTCTGCACCAGCTCTTATCTCAGCCCGTCTCTGCAAAGCCCCGGTAATGCAGCCAGGAGTTTTGGCCTACAGTTTCCTTTCGTTAAGCAATAGGAATTATGTAATGAAATTGAAGAGGCTCTCCCACGTTTGCAGAATGCTGGTACTTGGAAAGGGCTGGCTGAATTATTAAGTCAGCAGCTCTAGGCAAGCATAGGATCATCAGGATACAAACAAGGAGCCTGACATGTAAACAGCCTTGTCATTAATTACTGCAGCCCCACCTTTCCACTTTCTCCCCCGTAGGAACTGGACAAGAAGGAAAGGGTGGCTGTAAAATGGAGAATTTGACTCTCGCTCGCCCCGCGGGGCAGATACAACACTCCGCAAGCTTTACCATACTGCACTGACAACCTGCCTCAAAACTCTGACCCGAAAGTCCCACCTCTATGGACAGCGACGTCATGGCCTCAAGCTACGTTCACTCTTCCCCCTTTCTGCTGAGATGGTCAGGAACCATGCCAGTTGCAATGGTGGTTTTCACCATTCATCTAAGTAGTGGACTAAGCTTACCAAACTCATTTCATTGTACCACAAAACACCCTTGGGATGGAAATGACCATCAGTCATTATCAATGGCCGGAGGTGGTGTGGAATAAAGGACTTCATGGTTAAGAAGTGCCATAACTCATTGCTAAATCTCCTAACCTGTCCAGTTCCCTGAAAAGCAGTTGCGCCAAAATCCATATTTCCTACTCTCCAAAGGACTAATTTCCACCAACTCAAAAGGCATCAAATTCCAGCCCTTTGCTAGAGCTTCAAATCTTCACACTCTGGTTTCAGACACCTCATGAGTTTCCTTCCAACTGGTCCAAAATACAAGGTGTTTGTTCTTCAATGTGCTAGGATCAGTCAGCACGACCGTCTGATTACATTCAGGCTCCAAGATGTCTCAGATCTTTTTTAATGTATAAAGATGAAATTAAGCAGATGGTTGTAAAGCTTTTGGGTTTGCAGTTTTCTTCCTGGAAAAAGCTCTTGTTAATCCCAGTTCCAGAAATAATCTCAGGCATGGTCCTCAGTGTTGGAAGGCAGCATCTTCTAAATATCTTTGATCACCCTGTTTCACAGACGGCAGAGAGTGCCCGATGCATTGTTTACAACGTACTGCAAAGTCACTCCCAATACGTTGAGTAAAGCGCGTAACAATGGCAGGATTTCACTCTCTTTCTTCAGGATTTTCTATATTTAACTAATGAATTCCATCTCAGCTCAGCTGTATAGTTCTTTCCTGGTCCTTCCTAGAGCCTCTCCCCATTAAAGTTTCTGCCACTGCTTCCTGCAGGTATCGGTCTATTTTAGGTACTTATATGGCCCTCCATCGCTGTATCTGAGTGCCTCACAATCCTTAATGTATCATCCTCACAGCACCCTTGTGGTGAAAGGCAGGGCTGTCATCCCCATTGTACAGAGGGGAACTGAGGCAAAGACAGACTAAGTGGTTTGCCCGAGGTCACACAGGCAGTTTGTGGCAGAACATGGGTCCCCTGAGACCCATGTTGGTGCCCAAGCCACTTTTCCTCTCTGTTGCCTACCAGACCTTCTGCCTGGCTGATGCAGAGAACCCTTCCTGGCCCTTCTCCTGACCCTTCATCTTCCTCTCTGAGCAGGTTCTCTCTTATAGGAAGTGTTATCTCAAAGCTGCACCTGACTCAGTTAGTCAGCCAGAGCCCTGACATCCCAGAACCAGTCCCTGTTACAGCACTGCTTTACGAGAGTAAATGAGTCAGGGACAGAAAGAGTAACAAGAAAACATTCTACACATGCATTAGAAGAAGAGGAAGTCCAAGGACAGGGTAGGCCCATTGCTCAATGAGGGGGAGTCAACGGTGTAATACTATCACCAAAAAAGCAAACATCATTCTGGGCTGTATCAGTGGGTGTAAGCAAGACACGAGCAGTAATTCTTCCGCTGTATTTCTGTGCTGATCAGGCCTCATCTGGAGCTCTGGGCACCACATTCCAGTAAAGATGTGGACAAAGTGGAGAAAGTCCAGAGGAGAGCAAGAAAAATGATTAAAGGTCTAGAAAATATGACCTATGCGGGAAGATTGAAAAAACTGAGTTTTTTTAGTTTGGAGAAGAGCAGACTGAGGGGGCACATGATAACAGTTTTCAAGTGCATAAAAGGTTGTTACAAGGAGGAGGGAGAAAAAATGTCCTCAACCTCTGAGGACAGGACAAGAAGCAATGGGCTTAAATTGCAGCAAGGCAGGTTTAGGTTGAACATTACGAAAAACCTCCGAACTGTCAGGGTAGTTAGGAACTGGAATAAATTGCCTTCGGAGGCTGTGGAATCTCCATCATTGGAGATTTTTAAGAGCAGATTAGACAAACACCTGCCAGGGGTGGTCTAGATAACGCTTGGTCCTGCCATAAGTGCAGGGGACTGGACTAGAGCACCTCACAAGGTCCCTTCCAATCCTACGATTCTATGATTCCATTTTAGAAGCCATAAACTAACAGCATTTAGTGTGATTCCCTTCTTGTATCAACCGGTGTTTGAAACACTGGCCTTTCTCCATCCCCTCTTCCACTATCCCTCTGTAATATGAAGCAAGCTTTTTCTATAAAAACTGGGGGGAGGGGGGAGAAATTATTAAGAGAATACGTCCTTAATTTTGAGACATTTATGTTTCTTGGCCCGCATGTTTTCAGCATCACGCTGCCAAGCGCTCCTTGCTGCTTGGAAGACTGACAAAATGTGCTCAGCCATAAACAAATGAACTTCAACTCCCCCGGCAGGCTTTAACAAAAAAAAAGTTGGACAGTTGTTAATATGGTAAAGCTTTTTAACTAGAATTTTAAACACTGGGAACCTATCATGTAAACAGAGTAAAAAGACAACCTGGAAAGCTCTTTGACACTGTCCTTGCTAGTTGTAGCTAAATAATATTAGCCATCCATTCTAGTCACCTGTTCAGCAAAAGGTGGAGGGCAAAAATAAAGAAGCAAGTCAGCATTCAGTTTGATTTATCTGCAAATGCAAATGAATCACTTGCTTTAAGGATAAAGCCAGGATGAATTCAGGGCTCATGCCATCTCTCTCTGGAGCAAAGAAATGACAGAAGTGGGGAAAAATTCCATCCCACCGTTTTCTAAATGTGTGAGAAGGTTCGGGGAGACTTGGCCAGAACATCACGTTTTCCACACATGAGGTGGTAATTCCAAAGCAGTTGGATCCATGAAGACATCTAGTATGGAAGGAGTCTGAGCTGCACAGTTCAGGGCTGTTTACACATTTGGAAATGGGGAAGGAATTCAGAATGGCAGAAATCTAATCGTCCAGTGTGGAGTTTGAGAAAGACATTTGATCTAAAGGACTGATCCAAAGCCCAGGGAAGTCAATGAGAGTCTTTCCACTGCTTTCAATAGGTGTTAGATCCGCTAAATAAATAAAGTCAATTTATATTAAAAAAGTCCAAGCTCCCTCAGAGGAAGAGAATGGTGATAGACTTCCTCTGTCTGGCTCAGATAACTCTAACACTTGAGAAGACTTCGCTTTATATATAAGAGAACACAGACAACTCGGCAAGACACTAAGGAATTCAGCCTTCAGCTCCGGTTACTGTCTCGATGGCGTTAGGAAGCCCCTCCAGATGCAGGCAGCTCAGACTCCGTGATGTCATCTTATTTTGCTGGGCCCTGAATCAGAAACCTAGTCCCCTGCCCTTTGTGGTTGGAGGTTCTTCTCAGCCCTAGGCCTTCAGTTTAGTAATACCCGGCAATTTGCAGCCTGCACTCTGGAATTCATCCTGATTTTCCAAATTTTGCATACCACATAGAGAAACGCAACATTTCCTGTGCCTGTTACTGAACTGCTATTCAGTGCGGACCTGAGCTCACACAGGCCTGCGCACTGGGTGTCAGGGAACCTGGCAATGTCAGCATTGCCTCTGAATACAAATTCAAGCCACCCCTGCGATTATTCAGGGATCCTTTTGATGCCCAATGCAACCTCCTCGGTGATTTCAGCATCTCTGGAAGGAAACGCTGCTCTTAACCTTGTCCCACTTGTCCTGCTTGTCTTACATTTTGCACACCCTGTCACTGTTAACACTGGCCATATTCATCCTCTGGTCTGTACCCATAAAAAGATTGCTAGGTAGGAAGGACCAGTTTTACCCCACTCCTCAGCCGTGAAGAGATGTATGGATCCATTTTCCACCCTTGGTCTATGTAACTTTATGCACAACCTTGAGCTCAAATACACATTTGCCTCCACTTTGCAGATTGTTCAAAAGAAAGGTCAAAACAACGAGAATCCTGTAGCACCTTAAAGACTAACAAATTTCATCAAACAAAGACATCAGATGTGATGTCTGACAAAGTGGGTTGCAGCCCATGAAAGCTTATGCCCGCAGAAATTTGTTAGTCTTTAAGGTGCTACAGGTCTCTGGTTGTTTTTGCTGTATACAGACTAACATGGCCACCCCTCTGGAACTTTTCACAAAAGAAAGGTGTAATTCCCTCCTTCCTTCACCAACACACACATGCACGCACGCACGCACGCACGCACACACACACAGTACAATTACTGATGCAACACTGTACTGTGGGGAGAAATAATTCTTACACAGCTCTACAACGGAGAGGTAACCATTTAGCAGAAGACACTTGAAATTGAGTCTTGATGTTTTAGATTTTAGTTTGCAGAGAACTTAAAACATGAGACAGCGATTGTATGTGGAATATATTGTGTATTGGTGACTCAGTCACACCCACACCCACCAAAGCACTGGGAACAGCACCCAGAAATTTTCCAATCTGTCCAGAAATGCTCTTTGAGTACAAACAAACAGGCAGAACAAATCACAAACCCCCAAGTGTTCACACACTATGCAAGATACCATCTGGTAACAACAACAACTGCATTTCTTCATTATTGGACCTGCTCCCTTTCCTGCATCTTTCCTCCGTTGTCAGGCATTCCTGAGAATTCTGCCATGGGAATAAAACAATCTTCCAAGCGTGTGCACGCACAAAATGAAAGAGGCTAGTCACTTTAATTGCTTTTTATTGGGATCAAAATAATGGCTTGGCTTCTCCATGTCAATAGACACTAAGTCTTATTTATCCAAACATCGAGGATATCACACTAAGAGAAATCCACCAGTCCAGCAATTTGAGACAACCAAAAACCCTGTGGCCTGGAGAAGTGAAATGTAATTACTTCTCACGGTTATGGTTCTCACACGCACTTAAAAATCCTGGATCCTTTCACTGACTGACTCACATCTGATCTGATGCGGACCATGAAAACCTCCCTCTTTTCTCAAGTTTTCTTCCCAGAAAAGCAGACATATTGGAAGAGGTCTGCAAAATTATGTGGCGAGCTCCACTAACCAGTTGCATCTCCAGGGGTAAGTATATAGGTGAGAAACAGCAAGGACAATAAAACCTTGGGACGTGCAGATTTTCCTATCAGGTGACCTAATTTGATATCAAAGTTGCACCTCACATTTTGTTTTTTTTTAGTCCAAGGAACCTGAAAATAATTCACTGCCTTGGAGTCAGGGAAAGCTGTAGAATGCATGTCTGGGAATGTGACCTTGTTTCAAATCAAATGAAATTGGTATAAATCAGACTGGAATTTACAACAACCCTCCTGCCTTCTGAACAAGCTATTCCTGTTAAGAGCCCGATCCTGAGACATGTCCAGATCCTCAACTCTGCTGAAACCAGCAGCTCAGGCAGCTGGGCATTTTCCAGGAGGTTTGCAGTCTCTTGCAGATCAGGCCCTCAGTGTGGAGCAGACACTTCGTGTGAATCTTTGGCACTCTCAGCACCCGATGGCGTGGAACCAGAAAGGAGGTGTTTGAAAGAAAGAAGGTACTTGAGTAATGGGCATCCTTCAAAAGGCAGGGTCAGGAAGTGCGTCAGCAGTGCTAGCTGCAAAGCGCACACGGTTAGCCAAAAAGATGTCAGGGCTGTTGGCTAAATGTGTATGTGCTGGAACTGGCAGTATGGGTGCCTGCCCATAAGCACTGTGGGTGAAATCCTGGCCTCACTGAAGTCAGTGGCTAAGCACCCACTGGATTTCAGAGTAGCCTGGATGTCATCATATCCCTGTAATGTTAACCCAATCCTCAACGCCCCAGCAGAGGCGCCGATAACCCTGACTTTTGTTTCCCTCACTTTAAAAAGCGTCTTAGCCTAAACTTTGCTTTGCACAAGGGAACAGCAAACTGCTTTATGTTATTCACATCAACTCACTGCATCGGTCAGGATAAAAATAGCCATGCAGAAGGTGCTGGGATTTATTCCAGCACACACAAGCCAATGTTCATATAAATCAGTAAATCATACACCTACCATCATCTCCCACGCCCGACCCACCTCCTTCATCTTGGCAAGACAAATTCAAAGGAAAACACACGGACATCCTCTGCATGCTTCTTGTGCAGGGATTTAAACGTTCCAGTGGATGAGAATGACTTCAGCTGAGACTTGGAATAGTGACAAGGGCTCTGCTGCTCCTCCAGGGGCTGACAACCAGCTGAAGAATCTGTGTATCACCAAGAATTACACAATCCAAGAATCTTCACACACCTCCAGAAGGGCTGCTCCTAATGGAGATGCCGAAAGAGAGAAATGCTACCCTTCCTCCTGAAACTACTCTCTCTTTTGAATGACTGGCATGATGCCGCTGCCTTCCCCGTGCTCCTTTCCACCACAGGGCCTCAGAACAATCTTTCTCTCTGGCTAGATTTTTCTTAAAAAGTCACCTGTCACCAGGCCATCGGAGTACCTTTGGGGTACGTCTACACAGTGGCTGGGAGCACGCTTCCAAGCATGCACAGAGACACACACGGGCGCTGCGTGAACTAGTGCACTAAAAATAACCGGGTGGCTGCAGCTGCGTGGGAAGCAGTGTGGGCTCGCAATCCCACCTGGCCACCCAAGCTGCCTCCCATGCATTTGCGTCTATGCTCCAGATGAAGGTGGGTCTTTTCGGTCGCCTGCCAGACTGGATCGGTGTTGCCATTTCTACTTTGAATAGAACAGTATCGCTTCCACGGATGCAGCAGCTAAAGCAGCTACAGCCAGAGCCTTAGGGGAGAAGCCTTCAGTTAGGTAAATGTGATCCGGTCCCATGTGTTGGATGAACACACTGTGTAGATCAGCCCTCCTGAAGGAAATATCTGTTGGTCAATCGGTTCCCGGTGTTCTATTTTGGGCAGAAACCACCCCGTCCAGCTGGGGAATTCGCAGGGGTGGGAAAACTGGAATATACATGAAACTTCCTGGGACACAAACCTCAAAGGACTTTGCAGTGGTGAATGTTTGACTCAGCAAAGGAACAGGGGTAACCCCAGGGCCTGTGGGAAATGGGAAAAAATGTGCAATTGTGGTATGGCCAGTGTCCAAGACAGGGAGCATAACCCAAAAGGAAGCTAAATATAGACAGCTTTCCTGCTTTAGCAGAGTATAACGAGGTTTTCCTGAATGAGCACGGAGCACGTGAACTGGCTGAGAGATAACACTCCCTGTGTTATGCCGTCTCAGCAATGGCGAATTCATTTCTCTGTCTACCATTTGCCTCCCATAAGACACCACCGTTTACTGGCCCTGAGAGAGCCAGGGCAGGATTTTCGAAAGCACCCAGGGTTGGCATAACTCTGCTTCCACTGAAGAAGTGACTCACGCTCCTATAGACTTGAAGGGAAGCAGAGTCGGGTCGCTGCTGAGTGCTTTCGAAAATCTTGTTCTTAGTCTCAGCTCAGAAATTCAGTTCAAGTCAGTTTAATCCAGCAGGATGTACAAGTAAGTAAGGGCACCAGTTAACCAGTGACAGCCGAATCAGATTGCTCGGAAGAGTGGTTCTACTCTGAAAAGGGACAGGGCATGTGGTGATCCACACTTGCTGTCTCAGCATGACTCCAGTTCAGATGGGCACAGTTTACACGTGTAGAGATGACCCTTTCCGAACAGCCAATGCAGCAAATTGAACCTGGGCTCGGCGTCAAATCGGGTTCCTTCCTTCTCATGTATTATTTGCAAACTGTACCCTTGGTGACATCTGTGCAACTCCATTCCCGTCCATCGGTTTGCAGAGTTGTATCTAACCGGGACCATTTGTTAAAGGATGCACAAGGAGAAGTGGAATCCAACTCGCTCTCTCTTCGTTATGAAGAAGTACTCTGAACACAGCTAACTAGTCTAGTCCGCAAGCAGTTGGTTTGCTACTGTTTAAATTCTCACCCTTCATGATACAAATTCCTTACAAGTGAAATATAAGTAGCTAATAATATATTTGGACCTTGTATTTATTCTCCAGACTGAATAATGCACAATTTCCAGCAGTGGGTTAACTTGGGCTGTGGCAACATTTGTGACACAGCCGAGTCCATTCAGTTCATCCGTATTTATTCCACCTTTATTTACAGGTTCAGAGATTTCAGGCTAGAAGGGACAATTGTGATTCTGTAGCCTGACCTCCTGTCTAATACAGGCCAGAGACCGTCCTCAAAATAATTCCTAGTGCAGAGCTTTTAGACAAACATCCATCTTGATTTAAAAATGATCAGGGATGGAGAATCCACCACAAACTTTGGTACATTGTTCCAACCGTTAATTGCCCTCATTGTTAAAATTTTATTTCCAGTCTGAATTTGTCCAGCTTCAATTTCCAGTCATTTGATCGTGTTGTACCTTCTCTGCTAGACTGAAGAGCCCATTATTAAATATATTTCCCCATGTAGATACTCCTAGACTGTAGTCAAGTCAACCTTCACTTTTCTTTTTTAAGATGAATAGTTTGAGCTCTTTGAGTCTATCATGATAAGGCAGGTTTTCTAAGCCTTTAATCATTCTCTTGACTCTTCTCTGAACTTTCTCCAATTTATTAACAACCTTCTGGAACTGTGGGCACCAGAACGGGACATGTTATTCCAGCAGTGGTCACATGAGTGCTAAACAGAGAGGTGAGATACCCTCTCTGCTCCTACTCAAGACTCCCCTGTTCATGCATCCAAGGATCCCATTGGCTCTTTTGGCCACAGTGTCACGCTAGAAGCTCATGTTCAGCTGATTCTCCACCACAACATCCAAATATTTTTCAAGGTCACTGCTTCCCAGGATAGAGTCCCCGTCCTGTAAGCATGGCCTACCTACATCCTTTGTTCCTAGATATATAGATTTAGCCATATTAAAAGGTGCATTCTTTGCTAGTGCCCAATTAACAAAGAGATCGAGATTGCCCTGAATCAAACACGTGTCTCTGTCCACATTCGGCGAGAGTTTGTCAATAGTTTACATACTCCTTTAGCGAACCACTGCTCTCATATTGGGAGACTCTGCGCTCAACACCTCAAATATAAGTGAAATAACTTAAGTTATCTACCATACGGTGCAGCCCACAGAAATCCAGTGTCGGTCACTAAACTAAAGGACTATGTCTAGCCACTAGAGGGGGACAAGGATCCACACTGGATTAATGTAGGTTACGCATTAGGAATTCATTAGCCAGAGAAAAGTCACGACTGCAGTGAAAGAGGGAATGTTGCGAAAGGAATTGTATGTACTTAATTCTTTAACCAAGGTGATTTTCCAATAGGCTCTCTACAATATGTGTGCTAGTAACAGCTCTTCTTACTTAACACTAATATACGCCATCATTTTCTATTCAACTCCAGTAAAAATGCAGCAGAATTGAACAAATAAATCAGTTCATTGCTACAATGACCATCCTCCTGCTGCTTTAAATTAAAAATTATGAGACTAAATGGACCCTTTAAAGAGAAAAAAGGTTTCTAATAAACCTTATACCCCAGCTGTAGCACTAACGACGTTGCTCAAATTCCATAATAATGCACAGCAGCTGGCTGGCAGAGCTTCCCACAGCAACAACTACACCCTGTGCAAAAGCTCCACATGCGTCTTGAAATAGTATTTTTGTGAAGAAGAAGAAAAAAAAGATAATTAAGGAGCTTTGCAAGGGTTTAAATGAGAAAATTGAAAAAGGAGAAACCCTGAGAACATACCCATCCAGGTATGCAGATCATGCAGGGCATGTCATAATGCTGGAATTATAGGAGGGGTTTAACACACATTTTGGTGCCATACCACCTTGTGTTGTGATTCACTAACAGCTAGCAAGGCTGGGGCCTCGTCATGGCTTGGCTGGGTATTCTAGGAGGTTCAGTCTAGTGTCCATTTAACGCCATTGTTTTTTTCCCATTAATTTAATCGGCGCTGGATCAGGCCCCAGACCTATTTAAGAAAAGCAGAAAGCATTAAGGTCCATGGAAGTCCATCAGCAGTGCAGACCATCAACCCAGGAAAGTGGTTCAGCTCACCTTGCTAGGAGATGATAACTATTTCATGAGCTATGAACGCTCATTTGTGGTCCACTTTAGGCGAGCTGAAATCCTTGGAAAGGAGAATCTTGGTAGTCCCTATGAAAGCCCTTTGCAAGCAAACTGACCCAGCTTGCTGACCCAGTATTTCTTTTGTGAATCTGAGGGGAAAATAAACAGTCATCTGTACATAACAGCTGAGTAATTCGGCTATTGTTCACATGCCCTCTTGCAGTGTGAAATGGGGCTTCCACAAGGATGAACAGCCAAAAGAAAAAACAACACAGTTAGTTTCTTGGCATCTGTTCTGGACTCTGTGTTACCAGCAGTAGCAGCAGCAGTTATAAAAGAGAGTCTATAATTGGTTGAGTCAATGCTCCCTTATTAAACCTAATGGTGTCTAACTACAAGCCCCTGAGGATTTGTCGGAGAACAATTTCTGACAAGAGAAGGGAAAAAGAAGGTGGCAGCTTTCCTCAGAACAAGACATGATGCTTAGAGGTTTCTTTAAAGCTAGGAAACAACTCACAACAGCTCAGGTCAGGACTTTCACAAGCAAAATCTGGTGACTGTCAGCACAGGGCCTAGCATTTGAAAAGCTGCTCTTAAAAAATAAGCTCAGAATTCCCTATTGATGATAATAATTATACAGCTAAAAGTTCATCCTTCAAACTCGGCCCAATGAAGTCACACAGCCTTAAATCCGTGAATGAGAAGCAGCCTTTTTCCAACGTCTGCCGGGATACCACCCAAATCCATATGTGATATTGGCTTTTTACCTTGTATTTAGACTACACCACGCTGTGCTCTGTATACAAGAGATGGATCCAGACCTTTGTGGGGAACGTTTTCAGTTGAATTGCAGGCTGCTTTTCTGTGGTTAATGAGGTAAAGAGACTTTAGCAGTGGCTCACTTTAAATTCCTTCCACTCTACAACATAGTTTATCTACTAGAAGAGTCATTATCTTCAGTTACTCAAGAGCCTTTCCAAACTGGCCACTCTAGTACTGGTGTGTAAGTTACCACATATTTCCACACGCTCCCAGATTACACATATTCACCAGGGTCTTCTTTTCCACCATTCACAGGAATCAGTGTAAAACAGCAGGGCAAATCAAATAAATTACTTCATTCCTCCTGGGAGAAGAGCAAATGTGAACAAAGAAGCAAGGATTTAGAAATGCAGGCATCCATGTTTTGCCAAGTTCTCCTCCAGCTGGGAACTCCAAAAGGCTCCACAAAGTGCAAGCCAAAAGACTTTTTTCCTGGGGCTGTGTGCGCGCGCAAGACGCAGGATTTCCCAAATCCATATGTCAATGTAGCCCAGGAACGGAGGCACTCAGGAGAGTAATAGTTTAACACGTTTTCACTGCTGTCATTAGTGAAGTGCAAAGATAGACGGCTGAGGTGAAATAATTTTGCGGATCTCCATCAAGTGCCAGGGGATATCTATCTGTTCCACCAAACCAAATGCAAAACTGCAACAAATTGTGAAGGCTAAAAGCTCTGGTTCATTGAGGATCCCCATCCTGCAATAGCATGGGTGTTACGGATCAAGACTGAAGTGCATTACACACGCCATGGAGTGCAGGGTTGTTGCAGGCCTGGAATAGCAGGGGATGTCACAGGTCTGGCTGGAGGTGGAAGAGCTGTGTGAGAGATCCAGGACTAGCGAACTGCTAAGTATTTGCTCTCACTCATGTGGGTTCCACACATATGTAGCTCCATTGACTTGGATGGCATTTTCACCAGCGTAACAGAGTAGGTTCCGCTCCTCTGGGGTGGAGTTGGTGATCATGGTACATACAGGTACCGATGACATAGGGAAGGATAGAAGAGAGGTCCTGGAGGCCAAATTTGGGCTGCTAGGTAAGAGATAGAAGTTCATGACCTCCATGGTAGCATTCTCTGAAATGTTTCCAGTTCCATGCGCAGGGCCAGTTAGACCAGGAGAACTGCAGGGTCTCAATGCATGGAGGGGTTTAGATTTATGAGGAACTAGGGAACTTTGTGGGAAAGGGGGAGCCTGTACAGGAAGGATGGGCTCCATTTAAACCAAAATGGGACCAGATTGCTGGCAAGTAAAATTAAAAGGTCATAGAGCAGTTTTTAAACTAAGGATTGGGGGGAAAGCTGACAGGTTCAGAGGAACATGTGATTCAGACAGAGACATCCCTTAGGGGAGGATCTATTAATGGAGATTCTCTATATCTTAGTAAGGAGGAGAAAATGAAAGAGGATAAAATAGGGATAGAATCTGATGAGAAACAGTTAAATGAAAAAGACCCCCATTCAATTATATCACAGAATGACAGACAGCTAAAAAATGACATTTTTTAAGTGCTTAATTACAAACGCACTTGATGTGCATGCAGCAGCAGTCAAAAAAGCTAATGGAGTGTTGGGAATCGTCAAGACAGAAAATATCACATTGCCTCTCTATAAATCCATGGTACACCCACATTTTGAATACTGTGTGCAGATCTGGTATCCCCCTCTCAAAAAAGATATATTGGATTGGAAAAGGTATAGAAAAGGCAACAAAAATGATTAGGGATATGGAACAGCTTCCATGTGAGGAGAGATTAATAAGACTGAGACTTTTCAACTTGGAAACGAGATGACTAAGGGAGAATATGATAGAAGTCTATAAATCATGACAGGTGTGGAGAAAGTAAACAAGGACGTCTTATTTACTCCATCTCATAAACAAGAACTAGGGGTCACCAAATGAAATTAATAGGCAGCAGGTTTAAAACAAACAAAAGGAAGTATTTCTTCATACAATGGACAGTTAACCTGTGAAACTCCTTGCCAGAGGATGCTGTGAAGGCCGAGATTATAACGGGGCTCAAAAAAGAACTAGAGGAGTTTACGGAGGACAGGTCCATCAATGGCTATTAGCCAGGATAGGCAGGGATGCAAAACCAAAACCATGAAAAACCCCTATGAATTTACTCCTGTGCAAAGAGATACAACCGTGGTAGCTGTTGTAGATATTTCTTTCTCTAAATAGAAAATATATTAAAAAAAGAAAGATAACAACATCCAGGACCTCCAAGCAGGAGCTGAACACAAATGAAACATAAGCAAAAGTCTTCTTAGAACTTTACTCATGAGAAAGCCTGATTTCCGGTAATGCAGATCAGCCCCTCTTAAACCACTCCAGAAGGAACTTGTCCTGCTAGAACAGAGGTTCAAATGATCTGTGCAATCACAGAGCTGGCTACTGTCAAAATAGCTTGCATGCAAATTTCACTAGTAAGGACACTTCCCCAACCCCCACGCTGCTCACATACTTTGGCTTAGACCAGCCACACAACAAGTTGGAGTGGCGCTATGCAGCTCCGCTTTCAACAGCTGTTTGCTTCAGACAAGGTCTAGAAAGAGGAAGATATTACAAACCACCTGTCCCCTTTCTGACAGTCTCCAAGTCGCAGCCTCATCGTTCTCTTTGCAGTGTGAAATGCTGTTTTGGGTTTTCCACATTAAGAATTTCTTTTGTGATCTTTCTTTCTTTTGTGGCCAAAGCCACTGTGTGATTTACCTCCTCAATACATACAAGAGGTGGGTGAAGCTCAGTGAGACCAAGGTTTTGGGATTTCTCACACCCATGTAGTGGGGAAGACACCAAAGAAATCCACCACAGTAGCATTTAATGGCAAAAAGGGGAACTACACAAAAATGAGGAAGCTAGTTAAACCAAAAGTAAAAGACACAGTCACAAGAGTGAAATGCCTACAAGCTGCATGGAAACTTTTTTAAAAGCCCCATAATACAGGCTCCAACTATATCCCAAATAAATTTTTTTTTTAAAACCAGCAAGAGGACTAAAAAAATGCCACCATGGCTAAACAGAATAAATGAGACAGTTAGAGACAAAAAGACATCTTTGAAAAATTGGAAGTAAAATGCTACTGAGGAAAATAGAAAGGACCACAGTCTCCAGCAAGTCAAGTGTAAAAGTATTATTAGGCAGGCCAGAAAAATAATTTGCCAAGCAACTAGCAAAAGACACAAAAACTAACAGCAAAAAAAAATTTAAGTACATCAGGAGCAGGAAGCGTGGCAAACAGTCAGTGGGGCCACGGAACAACTGAGATGCTAAAGGAGCACTCAAGGAAGACAAGGCCATAACAGAAAAGCTAAATTAATTCATTGCATCGTTTTTCACTGCAGAGGATGTGAGGGTGATTCTACAAATTAAACAGTATCAAGTCACCATGACCACGTGGGATTCACCCACGATTTCTGAAGAAACTCAAATGCAACATTGCAGAACTACTAACTGTGGCTTCAATCAGCCTCTGTACCAGATAACTAGAGGATAGCTAATGTAACGCAGATATTTTGAAAAGGCTTCAGAGACCATCCTGGAAGCTACAGGCCCATAAACCTAACTCCAGTACCAGGCAAACTGGGTTCTATTCTGGCTTGTGCCAATTAATGTCCGATTGCAGAGTCTTTCCCACTGATGACGATGGGCAGTAAGGCAGAAAGTACTTGGCTGAATGATCAGATTCCAAGTGCGATTTGCAGAACAGGCAATTTGAACAATCAGGAGACTGGATAGCTGAAAAGGACTGGGAATGGGATATAGAAGATTTCACCTCTGGGTCACCTTTTATCCCAGATCAAATCCAGCCTCGTTTGAAAGGTGAAATGAGAGTTATTGCCATCTGACAGCTGTGCAGTGGCATGTGTGAAATGAGTTCATAGAATCATAGAATATTAGAGTTGGAAAAGACCTCCGGAGGTCATCTAGTCCAACCCCCTGCTCAAAGCAGGACTAACCTCAGCTAAACCATCCCAGCCAGGGCTTTGTCAAGCTGCAGCTTAAAAACCTCTAAGGATGGAGATTCCACCACCTCCCCAGGTAACCCATTCCAGTGCTTCACCACCCTCCTAGGGAAAAAGGTTTTCCTAAAATCCAACTTAGACCTCCCCCACTGCAACTTGAGACCATTGCTCCTAGTTCTGTCATCTGCCACCACTGAGAACAGCCTAGCTCCATCCTCCCTGGAACCCCCTTTCAGGTAGTTGAAGGCTGCTGTCAAATCCCCCCTCATTCTTCTCTTCTGCAGACTAAACAAGCCCAGTTCCCTCAGCCTCTCCTCATAAGTCTTGTGCTCCAGCCCCCTAATCACTTTTGTTACCCTCCGCTGGAGTTGCTGGGTTTCAATCCAGGTCCCAGTGGGAAAGTATCAATAGCACAGAAACATGCATAGCAACTAGCACCATTGTTGATGGCCTCAACAGCCAGGCCAAGGACTGAATGGACCACAAAGACTGACGTGTCCTCTACCCGTTGAAAGAGATCCCTTTAGACCCTGGTTAAGACATATTGGTGGGGAATCTGTATTGCTGCTGCCTATTCAGCGTACAGGGTGAGATTCCGCCTGCAGGGTTGTCAAGCCAACACTTTTCCCAAGCATTAAGTTTGCAACATTTATTTTCAAATTTATAAACTGAGCAAATCTGATCTGGAGTCACTGCAAGAGGAAAGAGAAAGAGAGAAACTCTCTGGTTCACACTTCTCTGGCCGTATTGGCACATTACACTGAATAATGGAGATAACCTTTACCACGGGGGCCCACAATAACTTAGGGTTCTCTATCCTATAGGGTGCTGAGTACCCCCAAGTCTCTCTGAGGTTAGCGAAACCAAGGATCTCTGAACACGTCAGAAGGCCCACAGCACCTCACAGGATTAGGCCTTCAGTATTCAAGTACAGGGCTCTTTTGTAAGGGTAATAAAATATGGCTAATGACAAAGCTTCGCTGTGTTGCTAGAATACAGGGACTGTCCTGCTCCACAATAAAGAGCTGTTGCTAAGTTTCTACAATGGAAGAAAGCGCACCAACGCACACCAGGCCAGTGAGCAGCAGCAGGGAGCAATCCTATTCCTGGTTCCCATTCAAAGAAAATAAAGATTCCAAACTGGGGGGGGACACGACAAATGTACCCCACCGGGCTGCTCTGCCCGGTCTGATCCTTAGGGCTCCCTGCCATTGCATTCTCAGAGTTGCACGGTTTTATGCCCCGTGTTACTGATTTGTGCTTGCAGAACGGTTAATCCGTGTTCTGTTAACAAGTCACACACTGACATTGGCTCCGAGCACGTGGTTTCCGTAGTCAGACTATCCTACTGCACTACTGTGCATCTGTAATTAATCTGCTGGCTGTGTACGCGTACCACTTCTGTTGGAATTGAACATTGATCATTTGCATTCCCCTAGTTCCATTCGTTTTAGGCTCTCAAAACACTTGATAGTAGTTCAGTCTCACAACAGCTTGAGTCAGATAAATACTGTGCAATATTATCCCCATTTTACAGACAGGTAAACTGAGGCACAGAATGATTTTTTTTTCCCTCCCTCTCTCCCCCGCCCCCCAATATAAAACAAGGATTAGAACCCAGGTATCCCCACTCCTAGTCTCCCGCTTTAATCACTAGACATCACAACCACATGCTAAGTTCTAAAAGGATGGTTCAGTGGGTATCTGGATACTATATGGGCAAGTTCTGTGCAATTGGGAAAAGACATTACAGATTCACACCACTGTTAGGATTACTCACAGGGAGTGACTTGGAACAGCTGGTGGCCATAGGAATGCTTTTCAGGCAAACATGTTACTGAATCAAATGCAGTTATGAGAAGCAGAATCTTTTTATGTAATCCACACTAGCACACTGGGTGTTGTAGACCACTCCAGTGGCTAGCCCACAATAGGCGAACAGCCTACTACTGCTACCAGCTGATGACCCAGGGGGGGAACTGTTACACTGACAACATCTATTTTAGGCTGTAAGCGCTTCAAAGCAGGAACTGTCTCTTCCTCCACGTTTGGAGAGTACCCGCCACATTTCAGGCATTTCTGTCATCTAACTATTTAATAATCCGCTTCGTTGCACTAACAAGCTTTGTGGTCCCTGGCCTGCTTGGCGCTCTGCACATGCAGCCTGAGTGCATGGCCTGCTGCTGTGCAAACTGGCTCTGATCCGGGCTGGCATTTTTCTAGAATTGTTTATTCCCATTATCCAAAGAGAAGGCTGACTAGCGTGAGATCTGTCCTTCACGGGGTTCGGGTTGGTCCTGTTTTGAGCAGGGGGTTGGACTAGATGACTTCCTGAGGTCCCTTCCAGCTCTAATCTTCCAGGATTCACTCCCATAGCTCTGGGATATTGCCTGGGATTTCCAGAGGGGACTCAGCAGCTGGCATATCTTCCATCTCTGCAATTAACTGTGCTGGGAGCCTCGGACATTATCCCAAGGGTCGCTGTCTTTTACTTTTTTGCAGGGGCGATTTAGCTTTACTAGAAAGTCTGCCCGCTTCCTTCTGAATTCCAGCGTATGACAGGCTGCTGATCCGGAGAAGGCGTTCTATGGAACCACACGCTTTCAGTGCAGACGGAGAGAACAACCCCAGGGCTAGGGCAAGGGGGGGCTCCATCTGCGTGAAATGAAAGCAACCCACAAAAGTTGTCTGCATGAGCCACTACGAACAGGAGCCAGGGAAGTCCCTCTTGGATCCAGCACTAACAGCAATGCAAAGTCACTAACCCAGTGCAAAGTCACCAGCAACAAATGGCCCATGCCGCTTGTACATGCTCTAATCAAATCACAGAGGCACCTGCCCAAATCCATCACCAGGTGCAGAATATGCAGGTCAGCTAATCAGAGCCTGTGGCTGACGGCCCAGCACCCAGCTTAGGAAGTCCATGGCATTGCTATTTCTGGCTGTGTTTTGTTTGTACCTCTGGCTAGAGGAAATTTTCTAGCACTGACCTCTTCCTGCTGTTGCCATAGGTCACTGGCAGGGCAAAGTCTTTGCCCGCACCAGATAAGAAAGCAGGGCTTGGGTTCTGCCCTGGTCCAAAGAAAAGCAGGCCAAGGAAGGAGTGGTCAGGAATACAAAGCGAGAGCTCAGAATACAAAAAGCCCAAGGACAGGCTTCTGAATGCAGGAAAGGGAGAATACACTGGGGCTTAACTCTGCTGTACAACGTTGCAACAAGGAAAAGGACAGAGCTAATTTAGAGGGGTCTGCTGTCCTTGCTTGGACTTGACTGATACCAGCAGAAAGAGGAAATTGTAGCTACATCCAAGAGAAAAGGATTGCTCCCTCCTCCCCTTCAAAAAAAAAAGACAGGAGGGCTAGTATATGTTTTTAACTTGCAACAAACAAACACCCACAAACCTCGGGGGAGTCAAAAACCAGGACTGGAAGTTTGCAATCTTAGCTTAGCTTTGCTTTCTCCCTCTGTTTCCACAAAATAAGTGCTGATGAAGACAACCACCCGACTCGGCCTTCGAAAAATAAAGCTGCCAGGGTAGCAGTTTTATGTACTCTATAGACGACAGCACTAGTGGGGCATTATAGACTCTCCTGCATGGGGAACAGATAGCTAACCCAGCTCTTAGCTTCAATTTGATGCAGTATTCTACTTCACTTCCCAAAGCTGCTGTACTCCACCCCAGCTATGGCTGCATTTCAGGGCTGGATGAAGTAATCCTGTACATAGCAAGCCAAATTCTGCTCTCATTTACACATGAGCAAGCTTTCCTGCCTCAGCGATGCAGCCCAGAGGCAAGCAAGAGCAGAATTTAGCCTTTGTGACTCTTCGCTCCAAGAGTCTCAGTGCAAATGAAACAGGACCATGAAAATGCATCCAGCGGGTGCCAGGGCACTGTTGTCACCCAGGCAAGCGTGAGACTTCTTTTGCACCTTTTGTTTATTCCAATATTAAAAGCAAAAGAGAAACCAAGTGCATTTAAATTCTGAGGGTAACTGTGCTCATTGATTCATATCCTCACAAATCATTTCCAAGTGCTGCTCCGCCATCGAGCATTACTGGCAATTCTGCCTTCACCCTCGTAACAGCGAAGTTACTGGCAGTTTATCCCCACATAGGAATGTAAATAATACATTTGAAATATGCAAACCTTATTCCTTATCTAACGTGCCTCATTTCAAACACAGGAGAGGCTGCGGCTGTACGCTGCATGTTTTCTCTTGAGCTAAGTGAGTGCATGGCTTTGTGATAAGTCAGAAAGAACTTGAACCTCTATAACTTTCAAGAACAGAAATTAACCCAAGTGATCCTTCAGGTCTACATAACTGGGTTTGTCCTGACTCAAACCACTTCGAAGGATTAAAGAAGAGTGTTTGCAGCCTATCATCTCGCAGCACTTTGAAGAGAGGATCCAGAAATAGTCCTGGAAAACAGAAGCATGGTGATTAAAATAACAGTGATCCGGAGTTAAAAACAACCCCTCGGATAACCTCACGCCTCAGTGCAAAGTCGTTTTCCAGAGCATGTTTTGCTGAATGCCTAAAACCCATGCAGCAAGCAGGCAAGGAATGAGTCCCCGGAGACGGGTTGCTCTCCTCATCTAAGTTCAGGGCCTGACTTTGAGAACAGTCGATTCCCAGAGCTTTCGCAGTCACAGGATGGATTCAGGTTTCTAAGACTGAGTCATAAATGCACCCGCTGGGCCGGCCTGTGTGAGGACGACGGGCCTGAGCCCTCTAGGATTACAGGCCATGCAGGATGTTAGAAGACTTTGAGTATCCTTCGACATAGCATCAAAACCTGATCCTTTGCCAAATGGGGGCACCGCTTCCGGGGGAATCAGACCCCGCACCTAGCCCCCCACATCAGCTGCCGTTTCTCGTTTCTAGCAGCTGTGATTAGGTTTGTTGGATTTGGGGGGACTCTGAGTGGAGAAAGTTTGAGAAGTGCTGGACCCGATGACCCACCAGAAACCGGAGCCAGAAAATCCCTATGAAAGAAATGCCTTGGCAAATCTCCGGGAGAGGGGGTGAAGGAAGGCACCCACCTCTCCCCTCACTCACAAGGGGAATCCGAGTCGCTTCCTGCCCATTACAGATGGACATTACTGCAAGTCTAGTGCCCTGGACGCTGTGCAGCTGGCGTGCGCTGTCACATGCCCTGAGGAAGTTTTTCTGACGGTGCTAACGGCAGCCACCCACCGTGTCCCTGGAGTCCAACATTCCAACACCATGATGGCAGGAAGGCCACGTCTGTTTCCTCTCTGATAGCACCAGGCAGACCTCAGCGTGCCAACGCTGGTTCCCCCTTGTCTGTGAAGCACACAGATTTTTCTCTTTCAAAGGCCAGAGCGGCCACGCCAGGGGAGGTGCTGCTGGGACGGGGAACACGGTCTGCACTACCAGTGGGGCTGCAGGAACAACACGTGGATTTTCTGTGAAGCACTTGAGTTTAGTGTTTTGGTTTTGTGATGAGCTGTTGATCACAGGCACACAGAGAAGGTCTGCCTCCGGACGGGGAAATGGGCTAGAATTACAAACCCAGCGTGCAGGGAGCCTGGGTCCAATTCAGCGTCACGTTTTCGCAGACAGTGATACTGATTTCTTACACTCAGTTACGTGCACGTGGTTCTGGAGACAGGGGCAGTCACATCCAGTCTGTCCCTCCACAGACAAGCGAGGGGCTGGGCTGCAGACAAGATGCTCACCACACCCAGTGCCAGCTCTGAGAGCGTTACGACCTAGACCGAGACCCATTCCTCCCATACTCATTCCACACGGCCAAACAGCTACCAGTTGGCAATGACTCTCATCCCCTCTTGGCTGGTTGTGCACAGACCCGGAGGCCGAATGGCTCGTGGAGTCCAACACCACCTCTCCGCCGTGCATTTTCGCATGATGCATATTTTTACTGGCCACCGAAACGACGGCACTGCAGGGGCAGATGTCACACTCCACTTCTGCGCTAGCTGCACCGGTGCTGAGAAGATGCAGGGGCACGGGGCGGGGGGGGGGGGGGTATTTCTGGTGCAAATCTCAGGAAAAATACCATGCTACAGGGGAGGCAGGCCCGTCGGAGCAGCAGAGGAACCCACACGCCTAGGAAGGGTGTAAATACTCTTCTAGCAGTGAAAGGGGAGTGCCAAGAATGCCAGGTCCACTCAACCTCGAGAAGCCAAAACAAAGGAGCTGGGCTGTTCTCAGTGGTGGCAGATGACAGAACTAGGAGTGATGGTCTTAAGCTGCAGTGGGGTTGGTCTAGGTTGGACATTAGGAAAAAGTTTTTCCCTAGGAGGGTGGTGAAGCACTGGAATGGGTTACCTGGGGAGGTGGTGGAATCTCCATCCTTAGAGGTTTTTAAGCTGCGGCTTGACAAAGCCCTGGCTGGGATGATTTAGTTGGGGTTGGTCCTGCTCCGAGCAGGGTGTTGGACTAAATACCTCCCTAGGTCCCTTCCAATTCTCATCTTCTACGATTCCATGATTGAAAGGGTTAAAGCTCTGCTCACTTCAGTCGAGCTCTGGGGAGGGAAAAGCCCCTGTTCTCTGCTCAGAGATCCTTCCTCATGGACTGGCACCACGAGCTGCACGTCCCTCTTACAGGGAGCTCCGGAGGCAGAATTAAGTAATTCCCTACAGCTGACCCTGCAGATTACCACACTCACTGCAGGCAATTGTCTTTCCCCAAGCCAGATGGAGATGACTTAACCCCTTCCCTTCCCACCCCTGGAGAGACTCTGCCCATCCCATCAGAAAGCATTCCTCCCTCTCCAGCTTATTAACTTGTTTAGCCCATTACTCGCCGCCTGCCCACGCAAGCGTTAGACTGGTAACACTCACAGACCAGGCATTTAAGCAGGGGCTTCGGTGATTCATAAGGGATTTAGTCACTTGCCGGTTTACACACACCATGCTGTCATTTAGGTCGTGATCATTCCTAACACCCAGCTGGTCTGACGTCAGCATTTGTCCCTCTCATTGGACTGCTGTGTAGTCTGCTCCAATTCGTGGGGAAGAGAGGAAATAGAAGTGGTAATGGTGACTGATATGATAAAGAAAAGCACTGAGAGGCTTCACATGAGTCTCAGTTTAAGGTGAGGTTTTCCCCAAGACACAGCTGTTTGATCAAACAGGTCTGCACTACTAAGTGAGCCCTTTCCAGGAAGAAATGCTGCCCCCGTTCGAGGCAGGCTTATGTTCAGAGAGCAGCATTGTCTCTGACTGTGCTCGATTGTATGCTCTGAGCTTGGTCCGTGTTTCAGGAGGAACCCCCCGAGCCCTGGGGTCTGTGGGTGGAAGTGTTGCAATGCACACTGAAAGGGACATTGTCAAGACGAATTCTCTGAAGCTGACTATTTAAAAAAAAAAATCCAGTTTTCAAAAATAGTTTATAATCCTGGAAATGTCCTGTAACGCATCTCTGAGAAAACATTTTATAAAGAATTTTCCTGCTCCTTCACTGATGTCAAGAAGGGTCTTTTCAGCAAGGGATAACTGACTACGGCCTTGATCCTGCAAACACTTACGCACATGATAACTTGACACAGGAGACTAGCTCCACTGGGCCAAATTCTGCTCTTCATTACACCAGTGTAAATCCAAAATAATGCCATTGAACTCACTGGGGCTGCAGGAGTATGAAACCGAAGTAATAAAGAGCAGAATCTAGCTGGTTGAGTTCAATGGGTGCAAAGTCAGAATCGACTGACAAGGCAGGAGAACACAGGAACTGGCCAGGCGCTGACTTTACAATGGAAGGCATCTGGGCAGATGCCAGAGCCCGCACGGTGCCCCGTTCACACCAGAGATATAGCCCTGTGCATCTCATTGCAGAACCCTGTCCTTCGCCGTTCCGTAGCACCCACCCCTGTAGAATCTAAGCACACATTACACACCAGGAGCTGTCGAATGCCCTAAGTTACCTCCCGCACTAACTTCTTTCGAGGGCAGCTTGCAGCGCTGGAAGGTGCAGCATTCTCCGACAGAAACACGACGCCTCCCGTTGGCACTGTTCTTTTCAGAGCGGTTTCTTGAAACTGAGGCACTCCGCAGCAGCAGCTTCACGACTGCTTCCAGAGAGCTCGAGTATCTCCAGGCACAGGGCCTTACCACACAGGGTGATGCCCACGTGCCTCCGGACAGACAACGCCTTAGCAGTGACCCGGGCAGCCTTCAATCTCAGCAACAGCTTCTGCAAATGTGTGGAAGGTTGTTCTGCGCAGCTTTGCTTCTCGGCTCTGTTCTGGGCAGGAATGTGACTGGCTCTGTTATTTTAAGTTTAAAAGGTTCCATCAGGCACCTTGCAAAAGCGCTAGGCTTGGCACCTCAGCGCCTCTTCCCTACAGAAGTGCCAGGCTCTTACAGCAGCGGTACTGGCCAGTGACTTGCTGCCACCATTTTAAACCATTTGCCCCCTGGCCCCCTGCTCTTGCAATGAGCACTGTTTGGAGAGACCCTGGACTTCAGTGGTCTGTTCACATGGGGTTCATGGCCGAAAGGAGGAGCAAGAGACTGGAGAATGTTTTCAGTCCCCCCTCCTACCCCTGTCATTTAAAACAGAACCACGGTCTCTGAACCAAGGAAGTGGTCCCCACTTGGCAAACCAACTGTGGAAAGGGGTCTACTCTCCTTCTCCATGCTGGGTTCACCTGGGATCTAACATGTCCCTGGGTAACTGCAGTGGCCTCCCTGGAATCCCAGCTGCCTGACACAGCTGCAAGAAGAGAGCCCACCCAGCGTACTGACAGCACTGAACAGCATTCAGCTCGCGCTGTCCGCAGGAGCGTGGAGCGCAGACTTTGCTTGGAGGCCTCACATCTTCCAAGAGGTTTTTTCTTTCTTTTTTTTTTTTTTCATAGCACCCGTTTGATCTAATCTGGTGCACAAGGATTGCCAGACTGGATCAGAACCAAGACCCATCTAGCCCAGTGTCCTGTCTCCAACCTTCCCCCAGGGATTGAACCTTGAAGACGTGGGGAGGCTTGCGTGCTCCAATTGCCCTGAGAGCTATGCTGGCGGGATCAGGACCCATTCTAGGGCCACCCAAGCCACACAGGGTCAGAGTAGGAGCCAGATTACAGGCAGACCACCAGTCACCGGGGAGGGGGCTGTGAGTCAGGCTAACAACCTAGCCATATAAAAACCTGCTTTCTGTTACAGAAACAACCAGACACAAAACACGTATCACAGATTTGCAAATCCAAACAACTCTGGAGAGCCACGATCTGCTGGACATAAGGGAAAAAAAATAGTACTGGTCAATCAGCAAATTCAGCCAACACTTTGACGATGGAGAATCAAAGCCACACGGAAGTTCTTCCTCTGAAACAGGACCTCTTCACAGCTAAGACCAAGACAAGAATTGGGTGTTGGAATGTTAAATCGCTTTGGAGCACAGGTAGATTGATACAACTCAGAGACATAAAAATCTTTGGCCTAAGTATGCTAGCACTGAATGACATTAGGTGGATGGATGAGGCAAATTATTGCATTGTTTTATCTTCTGGAAGACAAGATGACAAACTCCGAGAAGGCATAGGTTCATTACTGAGCAAGGAAAGCTCTGAAGGACTGGGAACCTGTAAACTCAAGAATATTGACTGCTCACTTTGTGACAAACTATGCAAAAAGTCACAACAGTTCAGTGTTAGCCACCAACAAACAATAGGGATGAACAGGTCAAAAACTCTTTCTGTGAAAGACTGCAGAGCGTCCTTGACAAGATCAGTAAATATGACATTGTTATCTTCATGGCAGATCTAAATGCACAGGTTAGTGATGAGAATATTGGATATGAACACGTTACGGGAAGACACAGCATCCCGGGATGGAGAATGTTTTGTTGAACTCTGCAGCACATGCAATCTTTGCATTGGAGGGTATGCTGTTTTCACACACAAACTAACATGGAGATCATAGGACGGCCTCACCCAGAAACACCTTGACCATTCTGCCAGTAGTAGGCACTGGAGAAGATCATTGTTGGATGCGAGGGTGTGTCTGACTGCTGATGTCAGCAATGACCAATGCCCCTTGTTATTGGGACACTCAAAGTAAAAACCAGGGTATGCAAGATACTAGGCAATCTAGCCAACAATAAACCAGCGCTCCATTCGGAGACATGCAATGAACGGGGGGCTATGATTTTTCAAAGTGGAGGCCCGACATTAGACTCCTGCATCCATAGAAATTAATGTAAATAATTGACCTGGATTTTCAAGAGCTGTGCATCCAGCAGCTCCTACGGTCTTCAGCAGGAGTTGTGCGCATGATGCACACCTGGGAAAGTAGGCTGTTTATCTGAGGCGCCTTAATATGGATAGAGGAGTCTAATGTTAGGGCCCCAGTTTTTGCAAATCTTGGGCAGGATGTACATTTCATCACTGCCTCAGTAGGTCTGATTCCTCCTTCACGTCCACTCTTCCATGCTTGCTGTTTTTCAATACAACCTGGAACACCACAAAGTTAATTTTGCCTGCCTGTGCCCGTTGTACGTTGAGAGCTTACTGCCTGCCATGAAACCCAACATGCTAATGAACCAAGCCTCCTGCCAGCTCTGCCCCGTTTACTCCTGAACACAACCTCTGCATACTTTACATCAATAAAGCTCAGGCTTAACACACACCCAGTGGACCAGGGGCAGAGGGACTGCTGAAGAACACACCAGCTTTCAAAGAAAATTCTGCCGCACATGCCTGTTGCCAGGGCGGAATTGCGGAGCGGTGAGTGATGCGCTGCCGTTCTCAGGGCAAGGAAGAGCCAGCCACCTGGTTCCAGTCCAGTTATGTGCACAACTCATCCTTTCATCCAGTCCCAAAGGAACGTGTTTGCCTCTTTTTTCTTAAACGAACAAGAAGCTACAAGAAAATATTTGGCCCCCAGATCTGATCAGCCACAGCCAAACTCTGCCCTGCATTCCAGTTAATACATGTGGGTTTGGCTCCCCATCCAAGGAAGGAGAAAAGGACATTGATGAGCCAGGATCAGCAGGGGGGTGTGGGAAGGAAGGGGGGAGGTGGGTGTAAGATGCTATTTTTGTTGATATAATTATTCAGTGGCTAAATCCACAACCCTTGACATCAGCCTGGGAAGGTCTATTAAATGTCCGGTTGCCATGGAGAGGAGGTGCTATGCCTGGGAGGTATGGTGTGGCTAAGGAATGCTGGTTTACCTGCCCCTTGCATGCACGCACGCACTCACCAGTCATCACGGACTCAGGAATTAAAGTCTTCGCTTTTTTTTTTTTTTTAAAGACATCATTGCCTAGATTGGTTACAAACTAAAACCACCATGGAATTTTGAAGGCTTTGCTCCCTGCTGTTAGAACTGCTGTTAAAGACCGTAGGCTTTCCCCTGAGTAAAAGCAGAGTAACTCCGCAGACGAACGCAGGAAGCCTGGGAAACAAGCCGGAAGCATTGGAAGTCCTGGCGCAGTCAAGGAATTATGATGTGATTGGAATAACAGAGACGTGGTGGGGTAACTCACATGAACGGAGCACTGTCATGGATGGGTATAAACTGTTCAGGAAGGACAGGCAGGGGAACAAAGGTACAGGAGTTGCACTGTATGTAAGAGAGCAGTCTGACTGCTCAGAGCTCCAGTATGAAACTGGAGAAAAGCCTGTTGAGAGTCTCTTGGTGAAGTTTAGAGGTGAAAGCAACAAGGGCGATGTCATGGTGGGTGTCTGCTATAGACCACCAGAGCAGGAGGATGAGGTAGACAAAGCTTTCTTCAGACAACTAATGAAAGTCTCCAGATCACAGGCCCTGATTCTCATGAGGGACTTTAACCACCCTGACATCTGCTGGGAGAGCAATGCAGCAGTGCAGACAATCTCAGTCCCTGGAAAAATCATGGAGCAGCTCCTCAAGAAATCCATTTTGAGGCACTTGGAAGAGAG
The DNA here is from genome assembly GCF_026122565.2 of Emydura macquarii macquarii. Taxonomy (NCBI): domain Eukaryota; kingdom Metazoa; phylum Chordata; order Testudines; family Chelidae; genus Emydura; species Emydura macquarii. The sequence continues at coordinate 1,148,183 of NW_027132502.1, read as the reverse complement.
GAAGGTGATCAGGAACAGTCAGCATAGATTCACCAAGGGCAAGTCATGCCTGACTAACCTGATTGACTTCTCTGATGAGATGACCGGCTCTCTGGATGTGGGGAAAACGGTGAACGTGATATACCTTGACTTTAGCAAAACTTTTGATAGAGTCTCCCACAGTATTCTTGCCAGCAAGTTACAGAAGTACAGGTTGGATGAATGGACTATAAGGTGGATAGAAAGCTGGCTGAATCATCAGTCTCAACTGCTAGTGATCAATGGCTCCATGTCTAGCTGGCAGCCGGTAACAAGCGGAGTGCCCCAGGGGTCGGTGCTGGAGCCGGTTTTGTTCAACTTCTTCATTAATGATCTGGAGGATGGGGTGGATTGCACCCTCAGCAAGTTTGCAGATGACACTAAATGGTAGATACGCTGGAGGGCAGGGATAGGCTACAGAGTGAGCTAGACAAATTAGAGGATTGGGCCAAAGGAAATCTTCTCCGGAGACTCAGGGACTGATGTGACTGACGGAACATTCCCATCTCCAGCTGACTTCAGGGGCAGCAGGATGACGCCCTCAGGGCCGGTGGCCTGACTCGTGTTCACAGATCCATCCCCCAAGGCTCAGAGCGTTCCATCCCATTCCGATACTGTTTATTTTTGTACTGCACTAATTATAACTTCCCTGACCACTAAAACATTTACCCTCTGGATAATGGGTTAGGGATGCTATTTTAGACAATCTAAATTAAGAGATTTTCCAAGAACCCAGCTCTGAAATCTATTTATTTATTAAATAGTGGAGCAAAATCAGTCTTAAAGATTAAACACCCCATATTTATTGCCACAATTACCTTACATTTCTATTTCAACATTTGTTTGGGATACTGGACATCTGTCCAATGACAACATAAGGGACAGGCCCTCAAAACAGCATGGCAGGTGATACCTCTAATGAGAAATAAATTAAATAGTTTGCCCCAGCACGGATTTTTAAGGAGTGGCTTTTTCTTATGTTAATCTTTGCCACTAGGCATCCAGGCATCCAAAGGGACTGGATTACCAAGAGAACAGCATTTTCCAGTGGTTTTGGCAAATTTGGCACAATCAGAGATAGATGCTTAGGATTTTTCATAATAGTAATATTCACATTTCCATCATACCATGAATCCCAAAGTTTCTTTATATTCTCCGACTGATATACAAAGCACACGGGAGTAACCTTCTCCACTACTGAAATTCAGCCATCGCTGCAGCTGTTTATAACACACAGCAACTCTGCACATGGTCTTAGTACCCAAAATTAAAAATAGGGGCTGGAGTTGAAACTTCAGAGATCGGTCACGATGAGCCAGATTCAAGTCTCGGTTATACTGTTGCAAATGCAGAGTAACTCCATGATTTCCATCTAGTGACTCCAACTTTACACCAGCGTGAGAGGAAAAACTGGCCCAGTGTAATTATGCCGTTTGAAGTTTAGGCAGGCAGAAAGTAATTTTGTGAGATGGGAGGAATGTGGCACAGACACTACGGTAAACATTCCTAGTCTTGCAACAAATGCCATGGCTGCAAGTGGCTCATTCCAATTCTCTCTTTGGTGCTAGTGACAGATGATCTGGGTGATTCAGATTGGTAAAGCAATTTGATCAAACTCTCCTGCGTCACTTTCATATTTGCACATCCAACCACAAGCAGAGCATTTTTGCATGCAGAATTAGACTGGAGCATGTCATACAATGATTACAGCAGCTTGTCTCAGAGTCAGGACTCCTGCACTACCGAGATGGTAAACCCTTTGGGGCAGGGACTGTCATTTTGTTCTGTGTTTGTACAGCACCTAGCACAATGGGGTTCAGGCCCATAACTGGTGCACCTAGGTGCTATGATAATATAATTACTACTAATAATAATTCCCTTCCTAACACACCTGCTGCTTTGCTGTATGGCCTTGGTCAAGTCATTTAATCTCCCTGTGCCTCAGTTTCCTCATCTGTATTAGTTAATGTTTGTGAAGAGTTTTAAAATCCTTGGCTGAAGAGCATTATACAGTATAAGGGCAATGGAGCAGTAGTATCTGTTCACAACAACATATTACTGCTAGGAGGGTGCAGTGTAGATGATACAGTAATTAAAGGGACACTGAGAGATCAAATTTAGCTAAAATACAGGATTTGTAAATGCACCTTTTTACTAAAACTGAAGATCAATACAAAGGTTTTCATGTTTAAAAAACAAAACAAAAAAAAATTCAAAGGAAGCAGCTTTATTCATAAACAAATCTCCCGCTGCTCTGTTGGTGACCAAAACACTGCCACATTGTATTGCATGAAATCCTCAAAGTAATATTGGTGAGAAAGTTATTCTGGTTAATCAGTAACCATTATCCTAGCCAAGGGAAAGGGAAGAGAGGAAACAGTGAACATAAGTTTGATTTTTAGAGCTCTTTTTATTTGATCTATGGTGTTGTTAGAAAGAGAGGTAAGGAAATTGGTTTCTGAAGAATAGTATTTTTATCTTGACAATGCTCCAATGGGCTTTTCCTCCCCTATGACCAAATCTGCCTTGCATTACACCTGAACTATGTTTGGTGGTTACTGGCTAGGAAGACAGGATTTATACTGTGCACCATGATAAGACAGACAAATATAGGAGAGGCTGTGCAGACAGACAGACAGAGTCAGACATAGATATGAGTTTAGTGATGGACAATTAGAAAAAGATAGCAAGAACTCAGGAGCTGCAAACAGAAAAGCAAATGTGGAAGGAAACAAAGTCTAATTAAGATTATACCGCAAACAAGTCAGGAAAAAGGAGATGGTGGGATGGGGGAAGACTAAAGGAAGAAATGAGAACCTAGAGGAAAAGCTGGAGGGTAAGACTGGAAGGAGCAATTATTTTCGATAGACCTGTCAATTTTCCCAGGCAGTTACTAGTTATAGTGCAGGGGACGGGGAGCTCCGTTTTGTTGTGCTGTTCATGGACAGGATGCCTGCAGCAAGTTCCAACAAGGTGACTGATTCAGCAGTTTGTAGCGGGGAAAGGCTGTCATGTCATACGCAATTTCCTCCTTCCTACAGGCAAAAGCTTTGGCCTCCAGGCTACATTCAGACACAAACAGAAATTGCCAAGGCAGCAAAAGCAGGCTTGTTATCATTCAATTCAGATTCCAGAGGGCAAACACCCCCAACCCCTCCCCGCCTACAAAAGCCTAGCAGGTTTTCAAAGGACAGCAGGTCAGTCATCCAGTATGTAACAGAAGTAGGGAGCTCCCAGCGTACAGCCTCTACTGCTGTTATAGACCCTTCTCTTCTCCATGGGCTGGAAAACGCGACTCTCCTTCTATTCCCCTTAGTGCCCCCATTCTCTGTCCTTATTCATTCTTCCAAACACTGGTGCATGCCCATTGCAACTACCACCTCTGGCCGTCCCCGGGGTATCTCCGGCCAGACTGGAAACACTGATCTCCTGAGAAAGCGTGAGCATGGGGGGTTTCCAGCCCAGTGTTACAGATCCCAAAGCTCCAAAGAAAGGTCAGAGGGGCACATTTGAACCTTGAGGTGCTTGGTCAAAACAATCCTCTGAAACGTTTGCGAGACACCCAGCACTGGGGCCCTGATCCAAAGTCCACCAAAGTCACGGAGAGTCTTTCGGACGACTTCCATCCCTTTTGCAGCAGTGCTAGTTAGCTCAGGCCTGGGGGCACGCCTCCTTTCATCACCATTTTGGGCAGGAATAGCAAGGCTCCTTGAAACCAGGGACCTTTGATCTTGGTTCTTTTTAAAGCCTTTATGGGGGTTAGTGAAAGCCAGAATTTCTCCCCTTGCCCACATTAGTGACCTGGCTTTTGAGGCTTATAATTTTCCTTTTCTTTGAAAACGTAAGGACTAGTCAGAGAACTCCTTTGATGAACGGACTGGATGATTCCTACTGCTATAGAATTAAAGGTTGAGCTCTAGTGGGATGTGATCCAACAGGGTTGTATGGTATCGTCATGAACCTAGAAACCTCCAGCTTTCACTGCCGGAGTGTTTTGAGCATGTTTTTTTTTTTTAAAAAGAGGCAAGGTGCTCCAGTGAATTGATGAGTACCGCACAGCAAGTACCACTGGGCACCAGAGAGCCCCAAGTTCTAAGCCCAACCCTTCCACTGACTTACTACAGGGACTTGGACAGGTGACATTGATTATTGGGCCAGATTCTGCTCTCACACTGGTGTAAACCCAGAGTGACTCTAATGGAGCTACCCCATTGTAACAGAGACCCTCTGCCTCTGATCACACTTTCCGTTGTGTAACTCCACTGACTCAAAGGAATTACTCCAGAGTTAAAGCAGTGCACGTGAGATCAACATTTGGCCCTCTGACTCAGTTTCCCCATCTGCGAGGCAGAGATGATAGTGTTTACCTTCCCTACCATACAGGGGTGGTGTGTGGATGAGTTCATATTTATACAGCACCCTACTTTTCAAAGGACTGTACAAGAGCCAAGCCTTACATTTTGTATTTATTCCATGTTTTGTCATGACCACCAAAGGGTTCATTCCCCTTTCCTCCTGAGAAATAAACAAGCAAGTGAGAGGTCACTCGGAGTGGGACTGAGTGAGCACATTCCATACAGTTCATTCTCTCTGAAAATGCAAATGACATCAACTCCTGCCGTCCATCCGCACAAGGAAAGAGATGGAAGCACCCAGCAGCCAGCGACCCACCCATCCCTGGCAGGACGACGGGAAGGAATTGTCCAGGATACACAGTAGGATGTTTAACCTAATCTCATTTCCTCTTTGGGTTCGAGAAGTAAAGCAGGAGTCAAGCTGAGAAAGCAAGGCATGGATCTCCAGAAGCCTGCTACATGCTCTGCAGCGGGTCCATTACAACCACAACAAACAGTAATAATTTCCTCTCCTCAAAGGCGCAAAGAAAGCGGCCAATGGGAGGAAATAAGGAACAGGGACTGCAAATGCTATGTCTAACGAGCCAATTAAGAGAGAGACCTACTTAACGGGGGTGTGGTCACAGACTGCCTGCCTCTCTCTCCATATGCCATACAAATGCACTTAGGGAGACAATGGTAGGAATATCTTTTATTGGACCAATTTCTGCTGGTGAGAGAGACCAGCTTTCGAGCCCCATGGAGGTGAAGAGCGCACCAACAAAAGCTGGTCTGACAACAGATATTATCTCCCCTGCCTCGTCTCTCTAATAGCCTGGGACCGACATGGCTACACCTACACTGCGTAACATACAAGCGCAACGGCAGTTGTACTCAGAGGGCCTGAAGCCATTGGCAGCTGCGTGTGCTCAGTACCTCTCGAACTCACGGCCCCACTAGCGCAAGAGAATTAACAGATACTGAGGTCGCAAGCAGCTGGTGCCAGAACAGAAATGAATCCTCCCGGGGGGGGGGGGGGGGGGGGGGGGGGGGGGTACACACGCTGCCCCCTCCCTAGAGAGACATGCAAGTTTCGGTAGCAACAGAAGCTGAGTGCAGAGGGGTTATCGGGGGAGAGATGCAGGGAGTTCTGCACGCTGCAGCCGTGTCTGTCTGCAGCACCTGACAGGATGGTGTGGGGGTGAACAGAATGCAGGGTGAGGTGTGCTCTATGCATCAACCCTCTTCACAGCCTCCCTTCTGTCTCAAAACCCACCGGCCAACCCCCTAACTTCAGTTTGTAGGGGGTGGAATGAAGGAGCTGTGTGCCATCCCCTGGAAAAATATGCCAAAGCCATCTACTCAGGCTTGGCACAGAAAGAGGATTCGGATCTCAGTGTGCATAGGTCCAAGGTTCATGCTCAGTGCAACTGCAGCAAATCCAGTCTTGCACAACTGACCAATTGCACAGCTGACCTGGATCGGTCTTTGCACCAGAGGGGCCTATCCTGATAAATCATTCTGGAGAGAAATTCTTCCAGGCAGCGGATAGCCCATTAATGGTTTTTCTGAGTAAGAGAGGTTCTAAACTTAGTACCCCACTGGAGGCCCAGGTAGAAAAACCTCAGAGCAGTAGAAAGGCTTCCACAGAATGACTTTGAAAACTTCCAATTAAAACAGCTGTAGTCAAAGAAAAAAAAATCCCAAGAGGTAGTGTTTGAAACCCAACCATTTATGCAGCTGATGAGAACATCCACAGTTACATTAGCTAGGGGGTAGGCATACTTTGAGAAGAAATACAGGCCCAGATTATTAAAAGTTTCAGGCACCTAAATGCCCAGTGATTTCAATGGGAGTTAGTCCCCTAAATAGCTTGAGGCTCTTGGCCAAAAGCTCTGGGGGCTGTAAACCCCCAAACATTGTCAGGGGGACTCACGGACAGCTGTGTAATACCCAAATCTTCTTTCAACTCATCTATTTTAAATGGAGTAGATCTCAAGTTCGCTGTATCCCTTTAAATGAGGAAAACAAAGGCTCAGATGGCAGAAGCAGGAATGGAAGCCAGCCCTAACTTGGAAAAACAAACAAACGAACTACTGGAAAGCATGGAGTAATTTTGCTGAAAAGGAAACAGACATAATAGGTTAAATCACCACCACCATGCCATGCCCTACATTTACAAGGCAGATGTCCACTTAATACCTGACTTTAGCAACTACCACTCATGTCATCAATTAAATAAGGAGAAAGTCCAGAGGGACTGTCACAGCAATGTTTTAAATTTTCATCTTGGCATAACATGAATTCCAGAGAGTCTCTATACTTGTTAGCCATAAAAAGATAATTTACAGCAAGTACCGGTGGCTGAGCAAATGCAACATCAGCCTTGAATTAAAAGAGAACCAATCAGTTGTCCTAGAGATTTTTTGCCCATGGCAAGTTTATTAAAGACAACACAGTTTTCTTCATGAAGAGCAAACAGTGATTTGGGAACAATTATCAGGACAAGGGGCAGATAATCAGGATTTCAAAGGCTACTAAAACATTGATTCTATGTATCCCGTGAAGTATTTCGTACCACAAAGAACAGAAGGAGAGGCAGATGCAATATGATAATAGAAATCATGTACCCTCCTGCTTCACTCTCACACGCAGAGAGAGAGAGAGAGAGAGAGAGAGAGAGAAAGGAAGTTTCACTAAAGTCAAAGAAGTTTAAGGTTCTGCTGCGTTGAAATGAAAAAAGCCTCTTAAACCATAACTTCACAGTTGCTGGGTTTTCCTTAAAACACTTCTGGGAAAGCAAGTCATTTTCAACCCCAACTCAGTCCCCCTTTAACTTTCATTAGAAGGAAAGAACATGGATGCTTTAATGATGTACCAAGTTTGTGAGTCCTCAGCCACCACAGAAGAGAAGAAGGAATGTAACTGACATAACCACAGCAATTCAGGAGACAAACTGTAATGTCTTAGGACAGACAAATTGCCCAGGACCAACTTATCAGTCCATTCCTTCGGATACCATGGGTTTTAATGTTCCTTTTCCTTAGACTTTAGGGACCCAAACACACACTTGGGTTTCACACGGGCTCATCTCTCCCCTATATCATTCAGTATTATTACTTCATTGTACCAATGAGATGGATGGAGACTGTGAAGACAGGTGAATGGCTGGGCGGGGAGACAGAAGAAGGGATGGATGGGCTAGCTAGTTCCTCACTTGGGTTCACACCAGCTGAAGCTGATTTTATAGGGCACCCTGAGACAGATGAATGTCTAGATGGGGAGGGATGCCTCAGTCTCACCTGGATGTATGCCCACTACAGGTAGATGCAGGGCTCCAGGTGCCAGATTTTTAAAAGCATTTAGGCACCTTAAAGATGCAGATAGGTGCCTAGACACCAAACTCACACTGATTTCAGAGGCACTTATGCCTTTAAAGATCTGGCCCCCAGGTGCTTGGGGAGTGGGTAGAAGAGATGAGGAGGACAGGCAGAGATGAAGGGATTTAACAGAAAGGCAGGTGGATGGATAGAGAGGCTGGCTGGCATCTCTGATCTATATCTGCTGCAGGGAGGATGGATGAAGGGGCCCTGGGGGGGACAGCCAGGGACGGCTCTCAGTGGGAGTACACCTGCTCCAGCTCATTGTAGTCACCCTGCACAAAGGCAGGGTGGGGGGATGGAGAAGTGGAGAAGGAAGGGAGGTTGATGGAAGGAGGATTAGGGGCATAAGGGGATGGGGATGGTTGGGGTGGAAGGTGGGGTTGCTCAAGGGAGGGCTGGGGGGATGGAGGTGTGGAATGAATGAATAGTGGGGGACTTGGGGGACTAGCTGGGCGGTGGGGAGTATGGCTGGAGGGCTGGGAATTGCACATCTGGCTGGGCTGGTGGATGTGCACCCACTGCGGGTAGTGGTGGGGCAGCCCTGAAGGGGAAAACGGATGGTGAAGGTTGATGGATGGAACCTGGAGGGAGGGTTGGTGGCTGACTGGATGGAGGGGCCGGGAATGGGAGGCCAGGGACTGGGGCTGGCTGTCACCTGGCTGCAGGTAGTCGTAGGATGGATGGATGGATGGTGAGGGAGGAAGCTGGGGTGGGTGGGTGGATGGATGGGGTGTGGGGGTGGGTGGGTGGGTGGATGGATAGATGGGGTTTGGGGGTGGGTGGGTGGATGGATAGATGGGGTTTGGGGTGGGTGGGTGGATGGATGGGTGGGTGGGTGGATGGATGGATAGATGGGGTTTGGGGGTGGGTGGGTGGACAGACGGGTGTGGGGGTGGACGGGGAGATGGGGCCGGGCCGGCGCTCACCTGGATGTAAGCCCGCTGCAGGTAGCTGTAGGGCACCCTGCGCTGGAAGTCGGCCCGCACGTCCTCGCTGGCCCGGTGCCGGGAGGCGGCCCCCAGGCGGCGGCCCTCGCACTCCCGCCGGCAGCCCGCCCGGCGCAGCAGCGAGCCGAAGAAGGGCAGCTCCCCGCCGGCGCCCGGCCCCAGCCGCCCCAGCGGCTCCCGCCGGCCGCAGCCCAGCCCGCAGCGCAGCCGCGCCGCCCGCAGCTGCCGGTGGCTGCCCAGCGCCCGCTCCAGCCAGCGCGCCGCGCCCGCGAAGTCGCCGCCGTCGTAAGCCTGCACGCCGCGGGCGAAGAGTGCGTCGAAGGGCGGCAGGGGCCGGGGCCCGGGGCCGGGTCCCGCAGCCGGGGCCGCCAGCGGCAGCAGCAGCAGCAGCAGCAGCGCGCAGAGCCGGCTCCGCCAGCCGGGGGCCATGCGCGCTCCGCTCCGCTCCGGGCTGCAGCGGGGCAGCCGGGGCCGGTCCCCACCTTCCCCCCGCCGGGGGGCAGCGGATGCAAGCCGGGGGGCCTCCCTCGGGGCGGGGCGGGTCTCTCCCGGCCCTAGGCTGAAGCTGCGGGGCTGAGCTCCGGCTCCGGCTCCGGCTCCATCTGCTGCCCAGGGACCGGCTCCCTCCTTCCTTCCCCCCCGCGGCTCGCTGCCGCCTTCTCCGGGGCGTGAGTCTCCAGCCCGCTCTGCCCCGCCGCGTTAAGGCGCCCCGCTGACTCACACACGCTCCTCCTGCTCCGGCAGGACGGGACGGGACGGGCCGGGGGAGTGAGCGAGTCGGGGCGGGGGGCAGGCAGGGCCGGGCACGCCCTGGTCTAGCCTGGCTCCCTCCCTCCCTCCCAGCCCCTTCGCCAAGGGCAGTGGGATGAAGTGCGCAGGGCTGAGCCCCAGCTGGCTGCAGGAGAAGCAGGGTCCCCCCTTTCCCCCGCTATTTGGGGCTCTTCATTCACTTCCCCGGGCGGGCAGCCCATCGTTCCGGGATACTCAGCTGGGCGCCGGTGTCCCCGGGCGATCTTCTGTGTGCCGGCTTCCAGGGCCTGGCCTACAACCAAGGGGTGTCACCGGGGGGGAAGTGGCGCCAGGGTGACCCAAGATGTCCCGATTGTATAAGGACAGTCCCAATATCCGGGGCTTTGTCTTACAGCGGCGCCTATGACCCCCCCTACCCTCACCCAGTCCCCATTTTTCAATCATCTGCTATCTGGTCACCCTAAGTGGTGCGCAGACTTCATCCCTCCCCGTCACTGCGGTGCTGAGCGGAGAAGAGAAGGGATGCTCGGGGCTGTACAGACAAGTAGCGAAGCCCCGTCCCTGCCCTAGTGAGCTCACGGTCTGCATGCCAGACAGGAAGCAATGAGGGGGAGGAAATTGATGAATAGGGCATGTCCAGGGGAGGGGGAGCAGTCCTCAACCCAAAAAATCTCCTGAATTTGTGGCAGAAGTGCCCGTCTGCAGCCTGTCCCCTCTGGGGCAGAGAAACTGCGGCAGCTCTGGTGCCTTTTAAAGCATTTTGCACAGGGTGTGATTGGAGAGACCAGCCGGCTCCACTGCCCTTTTGGGGATACAAGATAAGGAGTAAGTGCTATGGGTAGGAAGCCCAGTTTGTGCACAGATTTCTAGCTACAAACCCATGCCCAGTTCTAGCGAGGCTGGGAGTGTAGTGTTCGATGTGTGTGGAGTTGAGATGCCAAGGAAATCCCTCATAAATGGTCTGCTCCATGTCTGTAATCTTTAAAAAAACTTCCCAGCTGCAGGCAATGCATTTTCCTCTCTCCTGTTCCCTCAGATTCCCTGTGGTTGCATTACTGTTTGCTAAACATTTGATGACACTCTTTAGTCTGCTGCTTGAGACCTTGGTCTCTGGCCTCTCCGCCCCCATTCCCACCTACACAGGCCTCCAACCTCTAGGAATTTTGCAAATAAATCAGCAGGGCCGAGCACAGTGAGCCAGAGCTGAGAGGTCTGTGAAGCATCTCCCTCATCCCCCAGCTGTGTGTATGTCCATCTCTCCAGGGTTCCCTCTTCCAATATACTACAGAGCCTGCTCTGCCAAACTGTTACTCATTTTGGATTCATTTTAAGGCAGGATTGTTTTTCCAAGCTTCTCATTCTTGCAGTGAAGTATTTGGCAATGCAGCTCAATGAAATGTTTAAAAATCTCACTCCACACTGGAAAAAAAAATTAACTAATTTTAATTCCTATGGGTGAATCCATGACAGCTAAAGGGTTTTTAAAAGAAGTTCAGTTGTTGTGGGTGCAACAAGCTTTCACTGAGCAGGGGGCACTGGGTAAAAGTCTGTTAGAACCTTACTTTAGAAACCCTGGATCTCATTCAGTTGCAAACTGTCAACTCTTTGGGGCAAGAACCCTCATTTATTACGTGTTTATACAGCCCCTATCAGAATGGGCCCACCAAGCTGAGTGTGGCCTGAAGGCACCGCTGCAATGTAAATGTTTAATAATAACAATAGAATCATGAAAGGAAACCTAGATCATCCCTGCCAGGTGTCTGTCCAACCTGTTCTTACCAACCTCCAGTGACAGGGATTCCACAGCCTCCCTTGGAAGCCTCTTCCAGAGTGTAACCACCCTTAGAGACAGAAAGTCTTTCCTAATATCTAAGATAAATCTCTCACACTGCAGATTAATCCCATTACTTCTTGTCCTATGTTCAGTATAATTTTCTACGTACACCAGTGTAAATCAGGGCAGATCTGGGAGAAATTTTTTAGCTGAATAGATTTGACAAAAAATGAAGTTTCTGTCAACCAAAAACTATCAGTGTATTTGACAAAAAATCATTTCGACCATTCACAAAACAACCAGAGGAGGCGATGGTGCTCTCATCCCTGACCCCCAGATCCTGACACCTCAGACATACACAAACTTTATAATAAGTTTATTATAAGTTTATAAACTTTAGCCCGGCAGTTAGGGCCCTCACGTGTGATATAAAGTTTGACTGAAGTTTGAATCCCTGTTCTGGAGTGAACCTAAAACTGACTTTTTTGATTCACCAAAAATTCAGAAAAATTTCAGCTACTGTTCAACCCAAACTAAAATTTGTATTATTATTTTTTTCCCCTGGAACTGACACGGAACCAAAGGTATTCACCCAGGTCTGATCAGGAGTAACTCTGCTGAAGTTGTGGAGGTACAGCGGATTCGAACAGGCGCAAAAGAGAAGCGTATCGGACCCATTAGGTCAGATTTTGATATTGGTTACACCTAATCATTTTGGAGTAATTGCATTAGGCCTGACGCTCCTTCACTTATCTGGGGTGTGCACCAGTGTAGCACCATTGACTTCACTGATTGATGCCTGTTTTATGCTTTCGTACTATTTGGGAGACCAGTTAGATTGTGGAGTCCAATTTGAAAACGGGTCTATGTAACACAATTTTCCCGCAGCATGAAGGTGCTGATTCTTGGCTGTGTTCTGGCCCCGTTAGTCCGCTTCTACAGCACTAAGGGGCTGGAAAGCAGACAGATTTTCCCACCTGGGAATTGCCCCAGCGTAGGGGTCTTCCCCACCTCTCCCAGCCCAACGTTGGGGGCATCACTGGGGTGTGAATGAGACATTGTACAGGGGAGAATGATGCAGCTGCAGTGCACTGTGCTGAGGTATTCTGGGCTGCTGGGTGGTCCCTTGGGGTTAACCAAGAGTTCTGGGAGTTAACTGAGGTTTTCGGGGTGAATCTCTCCCACCTGCTCACAGCAGGAAGGAGCCTTGTCTGTGCCCACCAGCGGAAACCCACCTCAACTGCTGGCAACAAAAGCACTCTGTGCGGGTAGGTCTAGAGCTCTGTGGAGTGCGCAGATACCTGGACGATGGATCCGATGTAAGAAATGACACCCAAGAGAACAGAACTGGACAGTACTGAGAACGCAGTTGGCACTGACCAAACATATATAATAATAATAATAATAATAAACAATAACATGCATCACGTGAATAAGAGGCTTCTCTATATTTCCACATGCAGACAATTGTATAACTTCATTAAATGCCAAGTGCCTGAACACTCTGCTTATGTAGAAACTTGGACTGCACTGTAGTTCAGTTATAAACTAGAAACTAATAAAAACGAAGTTGAACAAGTACGTACGAAGTACACAACCACAGGCATACAAGTGTCTGGGAGGAGCTGGCCAGCTTCCTGTGTCTTTGAGCACAGATTTAAAATAACCCTGAAACCCATGTTATTTATTGTGCTAACAATTAATAATGCTAACAAATAATTAAACTGCATTTTACGTTGCAGAAAACGCACCTATTGATAATGCAGTTTGAAGGTACTTTAGCGTCGCTGCTATTAAATACACCCATGTTGTTAGGACTAGAGGCCCTTTTTGAAGGGAAGGTGCCAAAAGAACAAATGCTAGCGACTGAAGTCCTTTCTATCTATGCGCCAGGAACTGGACTGCCATCCAATCTTAGCCTTGAGTTAGGGGATCACTTCTAGGGCTGGGAGAATGCTTCTTATTGCCTGTGTCATTGTCATTTCTTTGTCTCTCTCGACTTCTTGGGATGCTGTTGCATATATGCTTATATGGAAGCTGCTATAGAAATGGTATTTATTACAACGGTTACTCCTTTTTGGCCTGAGTAGTTAGCAATATTCAGGGGCTTGTAGGTTGTCTTCATTAGGAGGAGAAATTGATTATATGAGTCGGTCATTTCATTGATGCAGTCCTGTTTATTTACAAAGAATGGGTACAAAGCCCTGTTTCCCTGCACAAAGGAGGAATCAAAACAGTAGAAGGCAGTTTCCTTCCTCATAGTTCCAAGCCTCTTTCTAAGCAGCACTCTGCCCAACCACCTCTTTTGGCTTTCACTCAGGGCCGCAACCCCAGTGCTTTTCTTGCTGTCGCCTTGGCTTTCCTGCTGCCTTCTCTGTCTGTTTTGGACTCACAGACACTCACAGCTGCATTGAATAATACCCCGTTCATGTGTTTGCGTTCAGACCCCCGGGAACACTCCTCAGACCCCACAGCTCCACTTCTACTCCCGCCTTGCCATGGTGTCTGTGATTTGAGTGGTGGCTTCTTGTATTTCAGGTATCACTAAATAAAGGGGCATTTAACTGCTCCCACCCTTAGCATGAATGGAAAGTGGATAGCACAGCTGGTAGCTTCAATGAGGTTAGTGACTGCCCAGACATGCTCCCTGGGAGCCATTCAACCTCCAGCATTACATTCTCTTCTTTCACATAGACCATCCTGAGTTAGGTTCAGACTTCTGACCCCGAGCTACTATAAGGTGGATGCATAATTGGTTGGAAAACCATTCCCAGAGAGTAGTGGTTCATAATTAACCTGGATGGGCATATAGAGTGGGGTCCCAACAGGGAACAGTCCTGGGTCTGGATCTGTTCAATATCTTCATCAATTATTTAGCTAATGGCATAGAGAGTACACTTGTAAAGTTTGCGGATGATACCAAGGTGGGAGGGGTTGCAAGTGCTTTAGGGGATAGGATTAAAATTCAGAATGATCTGGACAAATGGGAGAAATGATCTGAAGTAAACAGGCATTCACTTCAAAATGGCATTCAATGAGGACAAATACAAATATTAGGAAGGAACAATCAATTGCACACATACACAATGGGAAATGACTGCCTAGGAAGGAGCACTGAGGAAAGGGATCTGGGGTCATAGTGGATCACAAGCTGAATAGAAGTCAACAGTGTAACTGTTGCAAAAAAAGCGATCATTCTGGGATGTATCAGCGGGAGTGCTGTAAGCAAAACACGAGACGTAATTCTTCCACTCTACTCTGTGCTGATTAGGCCTCATCTGGGGTATTGTATCCAGCTCTGGGCACCACATTTCAGGAAAGATGAGGACAAACTGGAGACAGTCCAGAGGAGAGCAACAAAAATGATTAAAGGACTAGAAAATATGATCTATGAGCAAAGATTGAAAAAAATGTTTTTGTTTTTGTTTTTTGTTTGGAGAAGAGCAGACTGAGGGGAGACATGATAACAGTTTTCAAGTACATAAAAGGTTGTTACAAGGAGGGAGAAAAATTGTTCTCTTTAACCTCTGAGGATAGGACAAGAAGCAATGGGCTTAAATTGCAGCAAGAGAGGTTTAGGTTGGACATTAGGAGAAACTTCCTAATTGTTAGGGTAGTTAAGAACTGGAATAAATTGCCTACGGAGGCTATGGAATCTCCATTGCTGGAGATTTTTAAGAGCAGGTTAGACAAACACTTGTCAGGGGTGGTCTAGTTATTACGTAGTCCTGTCTTGAAGGCACGGGACAGGACTAGATGACCTACTAGTTCCTTCCAGTCCTACACTTCTATGATTCTATGAGGGCAACTCATTGTCCATGAAGTAAGGCCTAGTTATTGCACTGGGAGTGAGACAGTAGGTGAAAATATTCAGCAACATCTTGAGGTTGTTTTGAATCAGCTTGTATA
Source organism: Emydura macquarii macquarii (assembly GCF_026122565.2). Classification (NCBI taxonomy): domain Eukaryota; kingdom Metazoa; phylum Chordata; order Testudines; family Chelidae; genus Emydura; species Emydura macquarii. Next base: position 1,133,068 of record NW_027132502.1, on the reverse strand, counting down.
TTTGGGTGTGAACGCTGAACAGGCCAAACCCACTCCTGAAAGAGAAGTCAACAAACCTACGCCATGATTAAATTTGGCCCAGTTAGTCTTTTCAGTGGCTTATTTTTTTCTGTGTATTTACTTGTATTCCAGTTGCTTTGGTGCATTTATTATTTTTGTCTTTTAACTATGTCAGTGAAAAGTTTTGGTCCTGCCTTAAAGTGCCCTTCACCAATTAAACAGTGTTTGAAAATAAGATCATGTGAAACCTGTGGGGCTACTGGGCCGATTAAAAGCAGACTCCAAACTGTACTCCAAAACACACCCAGAAAACAGCAAGATTTTTATCTATAGACCCGTGTCCCTCAATTACCCAGCAGTGGGAGACTGTAGTAAATAAAGTAAATATTTCCTGTCCCAGCACATCTCTCAACTGGATTTAGACTCCACGTTGATTGTGAGAGGAAAGAGGGACATTTAAAATATGAAAGAAAGACCCAGAAAGAGGACAATACAACAGAATACAAGGGAAATTGAAGATGAATATTAGGGGAAACGTCTTATCAGTGAGAACTATCCAGTTAGGTCCCCCCAGGGCAACAGGAAGAGCCCCATCACTTGGGAAATATAAAAATAATTTAGACACGCATTAGATAATGTACTTTAGAGAACAAAGCATTGGGAGGCAGATGGATTAAATACTTATTATTAGCAGTGTGATAACATCTAGAGGGCCCACTGAGAATCTTACAGTCTAAATAGACAAGACTGACAAAAAATGGAAGGGGAAATGATCTAATACAGTAGGTCTCTCCTGGTTTTAATTATGATTCTATGAGAATAGAGGACAGAAACTAGAAAAGATGAGTTCATTTATTTAACACGTCTTAGGTTTCCTATGACTCTTGTGTCAAGATTCACATCCTTCCAATTACTGCAGTTCTCACAAATCTATCAAAAGAAATACATCATTATTCTCGGGTCACTACTTTGCAATAATAAAGAATATAAGGAAAATGATCTACAGATAAGAGGTACGATACTCGGTGGGAGCTCTTTGTGATCATGGTCATGTATTGAAATTGTAAGCTGTCACTTTAAATGCTCGGGGGGTTTTTTCCTGATCCTGCTTGCAGGCTAGGGGGCTCAATAGGGAAATAAGAGATCTGGGCCTAGCAAGATTAGCAGCAGTCAGTCAGCAGGCAGACTGTCTAGATTAGAGTAAGGTGGGGTGAGTTGTTTGAGGGAGCAGTCTGCTTTGTCTCTCTCTGTTTTGGGGATTCTTGTGTGTTATCTTTCTGAATTCTACAAAATAAAGTTGTGTTACTTCCTAGACTCCCAGCAAGAGTATTGTATGTTTTTAATCTAACTTCTCTGTCTTTATTCTGTGACAATAACAATTATATCCCCTAATACTGGATGGAAAGATCACCCCAGGGCAGAGACAAAACTTTCATTCTGGCAAGGACAGGCTGAGCTGGGGCATGGGACATACTGTACATGTGCAGAGAAAAGGCTCAGAGACCACGAAGAAACTGTAAGGATAAACAGTAGCAGGATCTCTGGCTTTCTTAATTTACGAATTTCTGGAATGTCACGTCTTGTAAAAACAATAAAAAGCAACCCACAGACAGAGCTGCTTTTAGATCTCCCCTTCACAAAGGCTCTGTCAGCTGCTAGGAATTAGAGCATGGGGTTGCTCGTGTGATCTCTGCAATCTCATTAGGGAGCAGCAAGCAGGTCTCACCGCTAGCACTTGGGGTTGAGAGTGAGGTTTTCTGGTACGTTGGACCCAAGCACATACCCAGCAGGAGCGAGAGCAAAAGATTGCAGTGACCTTTCACTGTGTTAATCCATCAACTACTGATGGCTCCAGAACTGGCTTGATTCTGGTGCTGGTACATGTAGAGGTAGCAATGGGAAAGAGTCACGTGGGATCCTTCCTCATGCTGCAGGAATGTTTAAGGGGGTTCTGTCTCTGTTATTCATTCAAAAAGGTCTCTGAAACCGGGGCTCTAATGGCTAGCTGGGCAGGATATCAGTTTGCTGTATTTCCTAGACCTCCACCAGACTTTGAATATTATGGAAAGTCAGGCCAACTTCTGCTCTCGAATGGCAGACTTGTGTGGAGTGTGGGGAGAAGGAAGAAATGAGACCAGAGAGGGGTAGGAAATCTCACAAATCATCAGAGTATTTGGATGCTTCTTTTCATTTTTATGCCAACACATTTTACTATTCGGGCCAAATTCTGCCAGGGGGATGCCAACAAAATCAGTGACATTTGGCCAGCAGAGAATGAGGCTCATTTCCTTTATGTTCACGTCACTCCCCTTGAGAGCAGGATGGTGTGTCTGCTTTCTCATCCCAACAGCACAGCAAGTCTATCCCCCGACCCCCTATACACATTCTGTGGTGAACTTAGTCATCTTTTATATTCAAGAAAGTTGTCATTTGAGGTTTGCTTATGACTAGTTTAAAGTCCATTTGGAGGTCAAGATACTTATGAATTGAATGAATCACACACATTGAATGAAGCCTTTGGGTGGGGAGGGGACATAGGGGGGGTTGCCCTTTATAGAAGGAAGCTTTTCCCATCTCACCAAAGCTCGGCTGAAACTAAACTCCATCCTGATTTTCAAACAGTTCCCTGCTGAGCCAGATGGAGTGGGGCCGGGCAGCGTGTTGAGATGGAGTCAGTGCATTCAGTTTCATTTGGGAACTAAGTCAGATTTTGCCTCCCAGGTGAAGTGTCATCAAAAGGCTAATGCACTAAATCATTAATATGGACAGCCAGCTTTTACAGCCATTTCTTTGTAGATGTGGTTTGGGGGCTGTTTCTAGCTTTGGTTGGATAATTCGAGAGCCCCTTGCGGACACGATTCGAGACATTATGGGCCAGATTCTGATTACACCAGTGTAAGCAAGGCCAGAATCAGATGCCACATTCAGAGCTCATTGCAAGAGAACAACATTACACCTTTGTCGACCACTGTGGCTGGGAGAGCTGACACTGTCAGGTGTGGCAGCTGTTTGCACACAAACCAGCAACGGGCTTGAACAGAGACAGGCTCATGGCAAGGCTACTCAGTTAGAAACCGCAAGCCAAAAGTTTTTTAGGGCCCTTCTGACCAATGCTCCACATAGACCCTTGCAGGTTAAACCTGCTGTGGATCTGGCTGCCTGTCCTCAGATTGACAATGACTTGTGTATAATATCCGCTCCACTGGAACAATCACAAAGCAACACAACCCATCAGTGTCTAGGTTCCAGAGAGCCATGAATGGGGCCAAAATACCATACAAATCAGATGTTTCCTCCATATCGGAACAGAAATATACAGCTTCCCGAGCGACTAAAACGGCCCAGGCAAATTTGTCCATAAACACAACTACAGATAAAGGATCCCACCCTGCAGTGCTACCCCGTGTAGTGTTTTTTGGGCTCAGTCGTCACTGTACTCAGCACTATGGCCACTTGGGCTCAGGCTGCTAGAACACCGGAACTGCCCAGGCATTAGGGAAGTTCTGATCCGGATCCACATCTAGCCCTGAAAGTTGCATCTTGGACTCACCTCTAGAACAAACACAACACTTCCAACTCCAACACGGAGAACCGAAAAGTGCAAAACTTCATTGTCCTTCAAAAAAAACCCCAACCAACCAACCAACCAACCAACCAACCAAACTCTTCCTTGCCGTGATGCCTACAACAAAACAAACCAACCAAACAAAGAACCTGACAATGGGCAGGCAGCTGCTTTGCTGCAATCATTGCTAAATATATTGACCAGTGCTCATTGTTTCCTTGTGTCTGACCCTTCGCACCCTGCCTTCTGCTTGTTGTATCCACCTGTTGTCTATACTGGATGGCAAGCTCTTTGTGGAAGCTCTTGTTTTATAAGATTGTACGGTGCCTAGCACAACGGGTCTCTGGCCTCTAAGTGCGACTGTAACACAAATAAATAACAACACAGAAGGGTGCAAGGCAGGGGAAAAATCAGGTCCATTCTGTTTAGAAATACATCTATCAATCAAACTATTCTAGTATCATTTCTGTAGCAACAAAGCATGGAGTAATTGTGTCCTACCCCTTCTCTTTTCTTTGGAAACTGCTTGTCCTCTATTGATAGCCTTCAGTGAAGTCCTATGGAATATCATTCAGCTAATGTAGTGACTAGAATTAGCAATCATTGTCAGAGTGGTTGCACACTGCTCCATGGGAGAAAGGGTAGCTCCCACCTCCCATGACTAGACAGTATGCCATTTGAAGAGGAAGAAACCTAGAAGATCAAGGTTGTACTGGCCAACTCTGAAGAAAAATGATACTAGATGCATCCAAACCTGCACAGTGTGTCAGCATTAAATTAGTGGAGTATTTGGTCCCCGGGATATTCTGTAACAGTTCGACAGCAGGTTGAAGATGTAAAGTGCTATGTAGGTGCTAAATATTATTACTACTTGAAAGCCACTGCCTATGACATTGCCTTATTTTGTACCAAAAACCACTGGGTTTTGCATGATTTCCACACTAACCTATAAATCAGTCCAGGCTCACTGGAACCTTAACCAAAAGTTACTTGAAACTTGGCCCAGGTTCAAAGAAAAGTGTGCAAATATTTCAGCCAGCCTGGCCTGAGTTTCAGATTTATAATGAAACCCCCAAAGCGGGTGAAACACATTGGTTTTTTTCTTCTTGTTTTGCAAAACTTTCATGCAGCCCTAGCCCTGACTCCCACTGCTTCTCATCTATATCACAGTGGCTGAACGGGATTGAGATGAATGTAGTGAAACTCAACAACAATGCTTCAAACCTATGCAGGAATGGCTTGCACAAGTAGCATCAGTTCATACCTCACATGGCCTAAACTGTGTGGGTTTGGTGCAGACCTATACAAGATGCAGACCTATACAAGATACTAGATAGATAAATAGACAATTGTAATGCTCTGAAGATGCCATTTGCATGTGAAAGGGATTCACAGACTAATGCAAAACAACAAGGCTTTGAAGAACCATGAGAGGAGAACATAGAAATGGTCACATCACAGAATATAAGAACGTGCAATATGTAGCAGTGTAAGAAGAACCAGCTAAAGATGGAGAAAGAGGACAGAAGGAAGCCTGGTCTTATTCCAGGTGGTGAACTAAAACTACTAGCGGATCAATCTAAAGATCAACATTGTGCCAAGACGGTGTCTCTGTGGGAAAGAGTGGCTCAGGAACACAGCCAAGAAGTGGAATGGTTGGGCTAGCATATGAGGTTTGATCAGGACAAAATGGTGTATTTTCCATTCATTACATTCTTTTCAACTCAAATGGTGGTCTTTGAAATGGTTGTATTCGGGCAACTAATGCTTGTAACGCAGTTTGTTTACCTTTTTCCTGAGCCCTATGCTACAATTCAGTTGTTTTTAAACATAGAATGGAGAAAACATATTTTATTTCCTTTATGCAGAACACAAAACCAATGGCCATGCAAGTAAGGCTGTGCCAGGCCACGGCGGTCTACAGCATGACACAGAGGAGTTAGCCCATGTAGAAAAAACAAACTCACACACACACGCGCACGCGAGCACACACGGCTTTCTTGGCTGAATTAAAATCATGAAATAATATTTGATTTCTCTGTCAAACAAACAAAAAAAAACATGCTCTGGGTGAGTAAGCAGGCAGAATTTTTTAATTTAGATGATATATTTTTAAAACACAAAACGATGTTAAAAGAACATTATTAAGGTCGCAAAGCCAAGCACTCGCAAGTTAGGAAATGTCAGTATTAGTGTTGCACGGACAATCTTAATTCAAAGCCCTTGCGTGTACGAATTATGATGCAGTCATTAATTACATGATCACATGGTATTTTTCCCACAGGATTCTGCCTAATTCAGTACAGAGTGGACGGAGCTCATTTTTACTGAAGCTATTCAATATTTCATTTTATCCTCATTGCTCAATGCATGGCCCCAGGTTTCATTTACCGCACGCTCTTCAAACCCTGCTCTGAAGACAGAATAGTTCATTTCCTCTAGGGCATTGCTATGGCATTCACTGCTATGGTATCACAGTGCTTTGCAAACATTGACGAATTTGTAGTCCCAACATCCTACTGAGATTATTACTTCCATTTTACAGACAGGAACCTGAGTCACAGAGACATTAGGGTCAAAAATATCAACTAATTCTGGGTGTCCAATCTGAGAGGCCCAGGACCTGATTACTAGTCATCGTGAGATGTATGTACAGGTAATATTTAAGGAATAATGTATGTATAATGAAGTATGCTTTATGGACTCAGAGTAGAAATTTAGTCACCAGGAGACAATGTGTCTTGGTGACAGCCCATTTGGGTAGGACGCAGTTATCACCCCACCCTAGTTAGCCTTGCTCCATCCCAAGACTTTCAATGGAAAGCTCATCACAGACAACTGCAAGCTATCAAAAGGTCTTGAAGGTAAAAAAGTAACATTACAACAAGCGTGGGGTTCACCCTGTCTATGAATAGAAACAAAAAGCTGTTTCACTGTCACACGGAGAGAGAGAGGTCCTCTGAATCCTTTCACTGAGGAGACATTTTGAATGAGGTATTCTCATGAAAAAAATTAGATTCTGGCTCTTGTGAAGCCAGCCAGCTCCGCAGCGGACTGAACTTGGTCAGTGCAGGAGACTGGACTGGTTAGACCAACCTCTCACTCTGGCCGAGTTCTTGGAAGCCCTCCATCTATTACCCATAGCATGGTAAGGGAGAAGATGACACGTGGCTCGGAGCCTTCCTTAGATTGTCCATGCTCCCGCTGTGGAACAAAATGAATTGGTGTGTGCAAGTTGGGGGTCCGTGTCTTTAGGGGCTGAGCTTCCCAGACGGGGAGCTGTGTCGAAACAAGAAAGAGTAAAGCAGAACTTTGCCAGCATCTAGAGCACCGAGCAGTCACTGATCACCACACACACATGTAAATCTAGTGCTCGTGGGAGGTGCTAGACGGACAGCTGTGGAATCCAAAGCCACAGAGCATACGTAGCACAGCACCCAGTGCAAGCTCCCTTTGCCAGTCTGCCTCCTATTCACTATTAATATCTTGGGTTGGGAAGAGGGTAAACCCAGCCCCGTGGTCCATTTAGTCACTAGCTTTCCTCCTGGGACTGCCAACAAGGGGCCCAAGAGTGTTGGGTTTCGTGACATGCCCACTGGCAACCGAACGGAGGTTGCCCGACTTGTTTCACAGATAGTTTGCTCTCAACTAAACTCTTTCTCGATGACTTGCTGCTGGCCACACCTGAGATGGCCTCTGCCTGAACCCGGTGCTCGAGCACATCTTAGGAGGTAGGAAAGGTGGCCGGCCCTGGCTGGCATACTCCAGCTCCAGGCACACAAGGAGGCTTGCAAGTAACTTGCAACTCCCGGCTAATTATGGGGATTTCTTTCTTCTTCTGAAAATGGCACCAGTTTCTAAAAGGAGCCTGTTTGATGCCTGGTTGTGTTTGGGGTTGTGGAAAAATTTATGAAGTGTTCTGTGTTCTCTGACAATTTTTTTCCAAGAGGACATTGAGTCAGTTTTCTTCCAAAGTATAACTGGATGCAGACTCTTGGAATATGTGATCTCATGGTGTTTGTATTTATACCCCTCACAAAACCTCTTTTATAGCATCGGTATCTGTGAGGCACCAAGCGCAGTCAGTGGAAGGTCACGCCGAGAGGAATGCTACCTCACGGCTAGAGAGCATCAGTTTTATTGCAGTGATGGGGTGAGGAAAGTAACTACAGCCATGGCCACGAACTGAAGAAATACAGCAATGAATATTAAAATGATGAAGTAACTTAATCAAAATATATATGTATATGCTACAGGGAACAATTCTGCTCCGGCGGTGGGTGGAGGGGGCGGATTATGGAGGACTGGATGATTTAACAGGATGGTTCCATCTTAGATTCTTGTGAAATTCTCTGTGTAAAAAGCTCAATGAGATGTTTGTTTAGCAACTTCCCAGAAGAGCCTCTGATGTCCTATGAAAAAGTTTAGAGCGACGTTTCTATCTGGAGCGGTTTCCATGTCTATTACATCATAGAAACATACCGCCACAGACACAAAATCCATTTGCCCTTTATCATGGCGATGATCATGGGAAAACTAACATTGCACTCGCCATTTTATCTGGGGTGAGCGGAGAGCCGAATTTTGCAATCTGTGTGACATATGGAATCCACGCCCATACACAGCTTTTATAAAACGCTTTTCATCCACGGCTCTCAATGCATTTTAGAAAGGAAGGTGCCGTCTCAATTTTACAGACGGGGAAAATGGGGCACAGAAATATGAAGTGACTTGCCCTAAGGTCACAGGCTGGGAATAGCCCTCAGGTCTCCTGACTCCCAAACCGGAGCTCTATCCCCTAGACCATCCAGCCATTAGAGATGACATAGCTTTATCTGGACTGGAACTCACTCAGCTTGGGCTAAGAAAGCCCAGTTTTGTTGAATCTCAGAGTAGATTTGAATGCACATCTGTCTTCCTGAAGGGATTTGAGAGCTGTGCTATCGTTTGGCCACACTTCTCTTCTTTTATAGTGCACTCATGAAATGTGTGGGTTGACATGAGTGAGGACGGGCTATTGCTCCTTTCGTTTGATAGCTGCATCGTTAACGGCTGCTCACGGAGGAGACGATTTGTGGGCACTGATGTGCAGCGCTGGAACGCGGCCCGTGGTTGTGAAAGGGCCTACAGCCTTTAAGGCCCTTAAAATAAACGTTAAACACACACACAAACACAGAGCATGTCAATGGGAAAGACGCCTGGGGGAATGCTGCGCTCTCTGACTTCAACGTTTCAGCCGCTGCCCATTTCCCCACCTGACACTCTAAGCCTTTGTCTGGAGACCTAATGACTGGTCAGTCGACTGAACAAATGTGTACTGCCAAGCAATTCGGGCTTGATCCAGCAGCCGCTGAAATCACGGGGAGTCTCCTTATCGACGCCCATGGGCATTAGATCAGGCCCTTAGTGTTCCTGAGACTGGAAGACCCCAAATGAGTTGCAGGTGTTGAGCACATTTCTGAAGCCTTCCAGCAACTAATAAGACCATCATGTCACAAATGGCTTTTAACAAGTACAACTCTGTGAAACATGAGCTAGGACCAGATCTTGGCCCACTCCAGTCAGCTGGAGGTTTGCCATGGACTGCAGCGGGGCCAGGGTTTGGCCTCTACTCTGCAACGTTGAGGGCCCAATTCCTCTGTGCTTTGCCAGAGCGACTCCGGCTTCAGGGTGCACCCCAGAGTCAGAGAAAGGAGACCTTCTCCCATTGCCTGCCGCTGTCGAGGACCTTTACTGGATGGACAAGCAGTCCTAACCCAGAGAGGTCGCCCCGACGGTTTTAACAGGGCAATTCACAAGAGTATCACAAGTCTGCAAGACCCAGCCCTTCCTGACATTCGCTCCAGCACGGTCTGCTCACCGAAAACCTGGCGCAGCGCAGAGCAACGGACGAGGCGGAGAGGAACGTTGAACGTCCGGGATTCGCTCTTGGCTGGCTCCCACGTCAGGTCTCAGCTGCCACGTTCTGGGCAGCTCCACGCCCATGAGAAGAAATCGCCGTTTCCTCAGCATCCAGTCCCAGCCAGCAGCCGCGGGGCAAGGATGCCAGGAGTCTAGTTTCTGCATGGGTCAGAAGCAACAGGGCTGTGGGGCAGCCAGGGTGTTGGGGAAGTGTGTGTGTGTGTGGGGAGGGGGTGGAAACAGGGGCTTAGAAGGAGTCGGGCGCTGTGAGCAGGGCGAACATGTTGGTGTGGAAGAGTGAGCTGAGGGTGGGGGGCAGGGACTGCATGGAGAGGGGTCCATTGGGGAGCAGTGGAAGCCTGGGCTGGGGGCTGCTGGGAATGGCAGTGAAATCCCAAGGAAAGGTCCTCAGGGGGCAGAAGGAGCTCGAGGAGGCCCCCCCCTCATTCTGCCCTCTCCTTATTTCCACTCCCCCTTTTTGTTCCCTTCCAGGCACCACCTGCCCAGCTGGTCCCTGCCCCTCCACCTTCCTGGGGGATGCCTGCCAGCCTGGTGTTAGCAGGAGAGCAGACAGTGGGCCCCTGAAGCCAGAGGCCACAGTGGTAAGGAGTAACTGCATCAGCCTGCCTGCAGCCCTGCCGGATGCGGGTGGGCGTGATGAGGCCCAGAGCATGAGAGTCATGCCAGACCCTGGGCATGAGGCAGCACTGAGGAAAGAGTCCCCCCACTCCCTGGCATGGCTAGGTCTGTGCACACACCCCTCTTGGCTGAGTGCAGGACTGGCAGGGAGCTGTTCCCCCAAGGGGAGGTGGAGGCACAGGGAGGGGCAAAGAGGGTGTAGGACCACGGCTCAGCACCCCTACGCCATGAGCTGGCCAGGGGCAGCAGAAGGAAATAGGTCATTTCTCCACACAATGAGCTTTCCGCCTCCAGTGCTTCCCCTAAGGTGACGGGTCCTTCAGCCTTTCCCCACAGAGCCGTGTTGTTTAGCACCAGCGAGCCCAGAGGAGGTGGTGAAAGGGGCAACTAGGGAAATGTTTTAGTTCCTAAAAATCTAATCACTCTCTGCCTGGATTCCCCTCGCCTCCCAGTTTCCCAGGGTTTGCTTTAGGCACAACTACCTCACAAGGAAAAGTTTTCTTTGGCTGACTGTAAACGGGGTTCCCCCTTCAGCTTGTGGGAAACCCACCTGGCAGTCTACCCAGCCCACGAGGCCACATTCTCCCTGGTGTTCCAGGTTCAACACAAATGCCACAACAGGTAGAAAGAGGCTCCTTCCCTTCTCCATGGCACAACCTCTTCTACTGCTGGCCATTCTCTCCCAGCTCTCCAGCTCGTGAGTGAGTTATCTCATTAGCGCATCGGGTTCTTGCCTGTGCAGGTGATCCCTTCTAAGCTTCTGAACCCAATCCAGCTACCCAACTCCCTCTTCCTCTACGCACGCCCAGTACCCTGGGTGCTCTAGGTGGCTGGCTTCCGAAAGTCTCTGTTTATAGCTGCTAACAGCAACCTGCCACGCAAAGGCTTAAAGCCCACCTGGGCAGCAGGTAAAGTGCCTTGTGACAAGGAAATTGGCACATGGGCCCTGCTTTCCAAGTGAGTGCTGCACGTCAGGATGTGGGGTTGATCGCGGTGAGGAGGAAATCAGTCTGATGCTTTGCGTTGGAGACCATTTAAACACAGGACTTTTCAAAAGAAGAGAATGCCTGAAAGGTGATGTCTGCAGCAATGCAGGGATAGCCCCCTCGTAAATGACTGGCCTGATGGAAGAATAATACACCAGTTCAAGCAAGAAACTTCCAGGGAGGTTAAAAAAGTAAAATGTGAAAGGAAACTGAACTGGTGAAAGGAGAGGTGTTAGGTCCATGTATTTCCTGCACAAGAAACACGGCTATTCCATTAGGGCGAGCAAAGCCCAGTGAATGGAGCGGCCATGATAAAAGCTTCGCAGAGTGCTTTCCTGGTCTGACCTACTCTATATCAGACATGTCCTTGCATCATGTTAAAGATTCTCCTGGTGGCAACTCCTGGTGGCCTGGGTGGGCAGCAGCTCCCTACATAAACTGACTGCGCTGAGCAGAAGTAAGGCGGAATGATTAGAACAGAGCCGCTGTTTTTCATGGAACAACCTCAGTCCCAGGGGACTTGTCCATTGCAATGCACTGGAGCAGGGCAGACCCTCCTGCATCTCGTTCCCTCAGCACTCACTGTAAGGAGGCTGGGCTGTATCCGAGTGTAGGAGTGAGGAAGGGACGCTCTGTTAATTGCCTGAGCTGATTTTTTTTGGACATGGAGATTTCTTCCCCTTAGCATTTTATGCCGTGTAAGCTAGACATTGCACTTCATATACTAACACCTCCCTCCCACATAGTTTAGACTACAGATAAGAGGACCTGATTGCTCAGTTAGTTGAATAGGGCCCAGTCCTATAACCCTCGCTCTCAGCGTTCTGAGATTACAAGATATACGGTGAGACTTTGAGTGGACAGTCTGAGCGGCCAGCACAGTTATTCATGCCCCCCCTGCATCCCTGCATCCCATCCAATACGCCCAGCCTTTCCGTATGCAGGCGCTACGCTTATACTGACATCTAGTGGCTTTCTCTATGGCAATCAGAAAAAAACCAACTAACATTTCTCTCTTGCTTCTTGTCCAACTGCTTTCAGAGCAGGGTCCCTTATTCAGTCTTGTGTGGCAGGCCCTCTCTGGATGCATTGCATAATCCTTTGAGGAGGACAGCGGGGAAGTCGGTGCATTGGTTGTATAAGGCTCTCCCATGTAGTTTGGCAGAACATTGGAGACAGGGAGTAGGAACAAGATCCCAACACCCTCCTCTTCTCCCCAGCCAGTTGGTAGCGACACAACCCCTAGGTTGAGAATCGCGGCTCTAGGATGTGCCGTATTCTTCTGTCACTGTGCACCGGTGAGGATTGATGGAGTTTATCTATTGATCGACAACATGTCGAGTCTGCATAGAAATGTCTCAATCATTCAAACAAGTCCCGGTCAATAATAGCTTAAATCCACAAGAGGCCAGCTCAGCTGCAGGCGTGAGGAGTTCCATGCATTAGCCTCTTGCCAGTTCTTCTGACTGACGCAAAGGAAAATATCAACTGCTTGCAAAATTGGACTCGTCCCACCACCTGTGGCAAGGCAAAGTGTGAAAAGTTTGGAGAACCAGCCTCCTAAAGAATGGGTAGATCCAGGAGAAACACATTCAGAATTTGAACTTAACAAGCTGTACTATCTGATCCCTACTTATAACAGTCTAGCAGTTCTACCACAAAGCCCCGGAAGTGAAAGCATTTTTGCTCCTGTGTTTCCTGTGCTGTGTGTCTGAGGTGCTATCGAGAAACCCCTTAAAAAGATCTGCAGCTGATCCCAGCACCCAAATGTTAGGAAAGGTGCTAAGAGAAGTGGTCACAAGCCTGAAGAGAGCGTTTGGTTCTGTTCTGCTGTGCAAAGAGCTGTGTCAATGTTAATTTTGCACAGATTGGTTCCCCTGTCCCTACAATTAACATACACTCAACGCAAGAGGGAGCAACAGCTCCTGGAAGAGCCTTAACTGAGACTAGTCTGTATTTCAGTTCTTGATGTGAATTGACGTCGTTCGCTGTTGGGGAACAGTAATAATATATTAACAACGTCTTTCACGTTTCTGTAGCACCTTCCGCACCCTAACTGGTTAATCCCCCTCACATCCCCAAGAGGTGGCTAAAGAAGTATTATCATCCTCATTTTATACAGGCAGGAAATTGAGAGAGAAAGGTGATGGGGCTTATCCAAAGTCACACAGTGAGTCAGGGCCAAGGCTGGAATTAGGGCTCGGAGATCCTAACTTCTAGTCCTGCGTCCAGTTCAATAGTCCGTGCGGATTCCTTGTGTGGGGAGATAGATACACACTTCCTCTTCAAGTGCTTCTCTGGCTGGCACTCAGGAGTATGTTACATTCCAGTCGCAAGGGTAATAGGAGCAGTGCACACCTCCTATACGAAGTGACTAGTGAGACCAGTTTTAAAGAAGTTCACAAGTCCAGCAAACTCTGACTCTTGGTGGCTGTTCTGTGCCGCTTTGTGTTTTAGGGTTTTCCCCCTGCCCCCGGTACATTCAGAACTGGTGCAAGGTGCCAGGCTGGAAAGCTAGGAGACGGCAGCGCCCTGTGTATTCATGTGTACAGAACAAGTACAGCACGAGCAGCGCTGGCGCATGCTTTTCCCACACACACTGCGTCGATTCTGTCTGGGAGGGACCAGCGCTCTGGGCAGGTCTCCTGTGCTTGCTGCGCAGTCTTTCCAGAGCCCAGCGCAGCTCTCAGTATGGTCTGCACGGGTCTGCTATATCCGGGGGGAGGGGTATCACCTCTGTACATCTCTGCAGGACTTAGGAGCAGCCCGAGGAGAGGCTGCCCCCAGAGAATCCAACCCAGCTGTGGGAGCAGGAGCTTCACCCCCCACACAAATATATCCCATGCAGGATCCAAAGTCCAAACACATCCCCCACCCTGAACTTTGCTTTTACTAATAGCAAAGGCAGGGCCAATAACATAAGATCGGCACAAACCTCCGGCTCAGGCTTGGCTGCTCCTAGGGTCCTTTGTTTCCGTCTCAGCCCAGGGGGATTTCCACTGTCTCTTGGCTGGTCCATGGCCGACTCTCTACCCAAACTAACCCATCCCTCCTCTAGATACTGAATTGTCCCCTGGGACTAAGCCAGCCACCTCTGAGACCCTGAAGGCTCCTTCCACTCACTGCATGCTCTCTGGGGTCAGAGGTTCTCCCTTGTAGCTAACTCCAGATAAATAGTTCAGTTCACACTCCTCCTCTCCCCTCTGCAGATCTGTGTCAATGGCCCAGAAATATCCCTTCCTCCTCTCTGAGGCCCCATCCTTATCCACGTGTCAGGCTCCTTCCCAGGAGAGCCCCACAGCCCTTCCCACTCTTTCCCTGGGATGAGGTGGGAAAGGAGCTCCCCTCCCAGCATGTAGGGTATCCTTCACTGGATCCTTCACTTTCTTAAAGGGCCAACACATGCTGCTAACGGTTCCTTCCCCAGGGCTAATCAGCCCACACCCTAGGTCCCATCTTTCCAGAGAGACACGCCCATTTCTCTCTTACCCAGGTGGAGGAATAAGCCGTCTGTCTCTGTGAACCACCGTATCCCACTTAACCCTTTCCCTGCTGCATCTTCACCTGCTAACCAGGTGGGATTGTTTCAGGCCAGCAGTTGTTCTTTTACAGTGAGCCCGGAGCATGCTGGGAGAAGTCTTCGGGAGTTTAGTCAGAGCTGTGGGAATACTCAACCAGCCACGCTCACAGGTACGTGTCCATTGATATTGAGCCTCAGTGCCTTGTTTCGAGAAGATCCCAATAACCTGGAACAGACCAGGGCCGTTAGCAGAGTGCTGCTGGTGAAACATGTGGCCATTCTCCTGAGCCACGCTGCAGGATGGGAGATCACCTGGGGCTTGATAAAATACATCCCAGGGCTGGCGCTTGGGTATCAAGGTGATAGACACTTTATTAATACCTAACAGAGACGGTGGTGGGAGCTGCCAGGGCTGGCTTGAATCTCATTCTGGACTAACGTGCTGTCAGTTGTTAACATACGCAGTTAGTGGCTCGGTCCAGAAATATTTATATGACTCCCGGGAAGGAAAACATGAAGTCGAGAAATAAAGCTCCGAGCAATACACGCTTGGGGAAAAGGCTTAAGGTTTCTTAGTTTACAACCAGAACTGGCCAGAACAGATTCCGAAAGCTCCATCCAGTCGTTGTGATTTGTCATGCCCACAACGTGCTGTGTGTGATTCACCCACAGGCAGACACATTCCTGCCCCAGGGAACTCTCACTCAGATGAAACAAGGGAGGAAGAGGAAAAGCCATAAAACATAAAATCAAAGGGTTTAATTTTTGAATAAATAGAAGCAACCCATGGCAGATACTTAGCTGGCCCCATTGTCAGGTATGTGAGCACCTCACAGTCTTTAACATATTCATTCTCACAACTCCCCGATGGAGGCAGGCAATGCTATCATCCCCTTGGTACAGATGGGAAACTGAGGCACAGAGCGACTAACTGACATGTCCAAAGTCACACACAAAGTTTGTGGCAGAGCAGGGATGGGAACCCAGGACTCCCAACTCCTTGGCTAGTGCCCTAACCATTGGGCAACCCTTCCTCTCTTCTCAGCTAATTAGCCAGTTTATTTCTCACACGCATCCTAACAGAGCTGGGCCTTGAGGGGAGATTTGAAGGCGGGCAGGACAGGAGCCTTACAGACCAGTTCTCAGAGGCGCTCCATACCAGCCGGTGAAAGCCATGGTGGTTATGAGCGAAGTGGGCCGACAAGGGGGTGGCTGCCAGGGACGGGCAGATGTGGGAAATGCCTTGACACTGCGGATGCTTGGTTTGAACTGTGAATCGGCCAGTGAAATCGCTGCTGAGCTGGGCTCTACCTGGCCAGAAGAACCTCCTCTGAAAAGTGCGGGACGGGGTCTCCGGCCTCCAGCGCTGCTGGCTGCTTCACTTGTGCAAGGCACTGGAATCAGAGCTCTCTGCCTGCAGGTGAGGCTGTGACAACACCGTTCCCTCGGCAGAGTCACCCAGCCCGTAGCTGCAGCAGGGATGAAAGCGCTGGTCATGTCCGCACTCTAACGGCTTGTGTGGGGAAAGGAAGGGTGGGGGGTGATAAGACAGATGTGCTGCATGCTGTAGAACTGAGCCTGAGCTGGGAATTTCAGATACAGACTCACTGAAACACTGGGGTTCTCTACGCCCTGTGCAACCGTCTTCTCCTGTCGCTGACCTTCTCCTCATAACAGACCCCCAGCTCACACACAGCCACTTCCCACTTGCCTGTTCAAACATAAGCAGGCCTGGGAGAAGCAGGCACAAACCCACTGAATTCAGGGCAGTCGTGCAGCAGAAGCTAGGGAGCCAATTTGGGTGTTTCTTTCTCGCTGCCTCACCAGGCTCAGACGCCAAGCCTCCAAGAGGACCCTTTCCTTAATCAGCGCCTGCTTCTCCAGACACTGAGCCCCTGGGGATTTGTTAACAGCCCGTGTCTATCTGTCCACTCCGCGCAGTGCTGGGCCAGTCTTTGTCGTGCTACGGTGCAGTTCTCTACGTGCTCACATGGCTACGCTCTAACCTCTGCTTTGGAAGGAGGCACATTCGATGGGGAATTCTATATGAACGCAACCCCGAAACAGCAGGCCACTGATTTCTGGGCAGGGAAAGTGCAAGCAAATTAATCAGGACGACGGGGGCCCAGATGCTGCTCTCAGCTACAGCAGAGTCGATCTGCAGTGAACAGAGCTGGGCAGAATGTTTCAGGCAAACCTGGTTCTGGCCAAAAAAATGGACATTCAGGCCAACTGCCAAACACTTCACTCATTTGTGTCCCATTCGCCAAATCGGTCTGGTCCGAAACCAAGTTAAGCTATCTGAAGAAGTGGAAATGTTTCATTTCAACCTTTCAACGTGGAAACCTTTTGATTTTTCCATTCAAAACGATTTTTTCAATGTGAAAGTTCCCTCCATTTTATCCTTTAACATTTTTTTTAAACCCACACATTTTATTTGACTGGAAATGGGGTTATTTTTTTGTTCTTCTCTGATGTCTCAGAACTGGGCCCGTGAACTGAAGAATCACCGTGGCAGCTCTAGAAAGTTGTGGACGGATCCCCTCCAGGGGTTGGAAGCAGCCGGACGGGAGAACCCCTGAGGAATGTTTCCCAGCTGGATTATTTTTTCTTTTGTTTAGCAGGGGACCAGACTGGCTGGGACAGAGCATTTGCTGAGGGGGCATGGGAGGTGGCTGCTCGGTGTTGTGATGAGGGCCAGCCACGCAGAACGTATGCACCAGCCTTTGGTGAGCCTCACTGCCCCTGGCAAGGAGCCTTCTCCCTCCCGACCCTGACCCCGCCATCTTGTCAAGACAAATCCACTTCTGGGTCCTGTGTCAAGAGGTCTCAGCCCACAGGCCCAGCTGCCCGGATGCTGCCTCACACTACAAGGCTGGAGGTGGGCTACAGTAGCAAGGGGAGGCTGAGGAGAGCAGGATGTTGCACTGAGGCTGGACAAGGGACGTAGGGTGTGTCAGGGTGGCTCTGCCCAGGCATCCCATCCTAGGCCCTCCCCATAGCTGCCACAGACCCGCCCTCTCCTTCACCGCAGCACCTCCTGGACAAGGCTCCCTTCTCTCTGCAAACCGGCTCATCCTGAATGTACAAAGCATCTCAGCACTGGCCAGGGTCCTACGGTGAATCCTGAGACTCAGTTATTTAATGAACATGGTTCTTCTGGGGCGGAACGGGGCTGCATCTCACCCACGCAGAACAGAGCTGATTCTGACGGGTCGGCACCCAGCATGGACGTGATGCCAGCCTGGTGCAAACCCATCTCCGGAGCATGAGCTGATCCAGAGAAGGGCTGACTGGAGCTGGGAACTCAGCTCAGGCTGTGTCTGCACCGCAAAAAGAAAAAAAAAAGAATAATACAAAAGAAAAAGGCTTGCTCTCAACTCAGTGTAGCTATCCCAAATTAGCTAACTCGGGCTAAAACCGCAGAGAGGACACAGCAACCTGGCTTCAACTCAGGTTAGCAGCTCAAATTAAAGCCTCGGGGGAAGCCACGTTGCTGCGTCTTCACTGTTATTTTAGCCTGAGTTAGCGAAGCCGAGTTAAGAACATGCCTTTTTTTTTTTTTTTTTTTGCAGTGTAGTTGTACCCTAAGAGTTTGTCTACACAGCCTGTGGAAATGAGCCACCCAGCCCGGGACACCAGACTGGGGCTGGCCGGACTCGGGCTAGCACTCCGAAAATAGCTGTGTGGACAGGACAAGCCCTTTGACTCCATTTCTGACACGGCAGCCTCTCCCTTCTCCCAGACCGTACACAATGCTGCATCTCTCGCTCAGGCAGTGGGCGGCAGACCCATCCTGGCTTACAGACAGCCCCCCAACCTAAAGCAAATACTCATCAGCAACCATACACCCTACAAAAAATCCTACCCAGGAACCTATCCCTGCAACAAACCCCGTTGTCAGCTCTGCCCACACTGTCTTTAATGACACCATCACTGGTCCTAACCACATCAATCACACCATAAGGGACTCATTCATCTGCATATCCACTAATGTTATATATGCCATCATGTGCCAGCAATGCCCCTCTGCCATGTACATTGGCCAGACTGGACTATCACTACGCACAAGGATAAATGGACACAAATCAGACATAAAAAATAACTACATCCATAAACCAGTGGGAGAACACTTTAATTCCCCAGGGCATTCTGTCTCTGACCTGAAAGTTGCTGCACTTCTCCAAAAAAACTCCAAAAACAGACTTCAAAGAGAAACTGCTGAGTTAGAAATGATCTGCAAACTTGACACAATCAAACTGGGTTTAAACAGAGACTTGGAGTGGCTCTCTCACTACCGGAGGTAAATTACTTTGCTCACCCATTCTCACCTCCTACTCAATGGTCCTCATTAGGTCTTAAGACTCCACCTCCCCCATAGTTCTCAATGCACCTGGATATCTATAAGATGCCTCTCGAAAGCTTATGCCTGAAAATATGAAATGTTGTTAGTCTTTAAAGTGCCACCGAACTCTCCTTGTCTTTGCAAAATGCTGCTGTTAATGTTACCAACTCTCTGAATCCTTCCCCTGGCATCTAATTCTTACTGCTTATTAGTCAGCTCTCTCCTGCATAGCCTTTCGTAGCCTCGCTCTCCTATATCTCTGCTCCCCCCATCTCCCTGTCAGCCCCTCCACTCTCCCCAGGCCTCTCACGGGCTGTTCCCTGTATTTCCTTCACCCATTCTCAGCTACATGCCTTCCACCTCTCTCTTCCCTTTGAAACCTTCTCTAATCGCTTCCCTCCTCAGGCCACCCCTCCACCCGTCTTCCCTTCATGAACAACCCTCTCTGCCCCACCCTCTCCTGAACTAGTCTTATCTTGTGTCTTATCTTGCCTGGGTTGTGTCCTGCCTCATTCTGGGACTGGGGCTGTCTCTGAAGCATGGAATTTGCCTCATTCCGTGTGTGGTAGGCATCTTGTAAACCCACCGGGTTGGATGAATGATTGCTGATCGTTGCCGCAACCTTTACCGTTATTAACGACAAAACTCAATCGTTGGAATAATGACCGTTTCCGGGTGCAGCTCTCAGATCTGCCTTTAGCGGCAGGCCTGACAGTGGGAGTTCTCCCAGAGAAATTAAACACAAAACTAAGATGATGATGATAAGACTAAGGAAGGCTCACTGCTGCTCTCGGGCATAAAGCGAGTATTGCACAATGGCCGTGTGCAAATCGGGTGGGAATGACGGGTTGTTACTTTCATTAATGCATCAGGTCCTGGCCGGTGCCAGCAGCAGGATGCAGTAGTTGGCTCAGAGTATCCAGAATGGCAATTCTAAGCTGAGCTTGTTACAAATTAGGCCTGGATCTGTGCAGATAGCGGCTGACGTCAGTGGGGTTCCAGGCACATCACGGTACAGGGTCGGGGCCATCAGGCCGAGTGGTCATTATTAGGTACGTTAGAAAGAGCCAAAATACCATGAGAGATCCCATTCAGTGGGGATTCGCTGCCCAAATGTACAGACTCAGGAGGAGGACGGGATGGTTTAGGGAGACACTTCCAGCCTTTTAGTTTAGCAAGTTTTAATAGCTGAATTTCGTAGCTTGTCACCAGGGTTGCCAACCATCCGTAAATTTATGGACAGTCAGTAAAAAAATGTACGATTTTAACACTGTCAGTAAATCCGTAAATAAATGAAAATGTCCATAAAATTAGGTAGAAATAAAACATATTGTATTTTGACATGGATTGTCGTCATTCAGAATCACTGCTTGTATCAGAAAACTACACTGACCATGACTTTATCAATTTCCTGTTTTCTATTATTACACACGCCCAAAGAATCCGATTGATCAATTCACTGCAGCTAAAACAACCGCATAATTCCGAATTCCTGTGTACAGAATATGGCGAGCGAGTACACACTTTTGTGACATTATTGTATTGTTCATGGTATTTTTAGTGGTGTCAGTAAAAAGTTTATTGTGTCAGTAAAAAAAAACCAACTTCAGATCTTCATGTCAGTAAAAACTAAAATGCAAGGTTGGCAACCCTGCAAAGTTGCCACCCAGTGACGCTAAGGAAGTCCACAGTTTGAGGAACCAGAACCAGAATCAGGATAAACTCATCAGCCTTCTAAGACCAGGCCATTGTCAAATGACTTTTCCTCACTTTAGCACGTAACTACCGGCAACTAACAAGGCTCCACTTGCTTTTTGTGGCTCAATAATATTATCCTTGGGAGTGTTATAGTCAAATACGTGCCACAGTTACCTCCAGTTAACGTAACTAACAAGCTAAGGGCTTCCAAGACACACTTCTTCAACTGCCAGCCCATCTGTCCAGTGACAATACAGGATTCTTGTTCTTCTGAAGGATCACACTAGACAACACCAAGAAATATTGTATGTTTCCAGAACTCTTCTTTGACATAAACGTGCTATGCTACAGTGGTTGTTCGGTGCATGGCATATTGAAAATAGCTGAAACTGGTGCGCGATTAGGAACTGCCGAGCACAGATCCTGTATGTCTGGACGTAACTTCCAGAATCATATCGATCAGATCTTTACCCTTATGTATTCCTCATACTCTGGTCAGAGCTGCCTTGTCCATTTCCAAGGTCTATGTCTCTCTTTTTTCAGCTACCAAGGCCGTCACTGTATCTGCTACGCTACAGTTAGGTGTCCAGGTGCTGGGTCTGACATGCTAAGATTCTCGTTCCTGATCCTTCTAGCGTCTTTGCACACTAATTTGGAGTGTCCCTGGGTTCTTTTCAGAAAGGTTGCAAGTAAGTTCCATTGTCCTGTTCTGGCAAATCACAGGTCTCTGAGATGGAATCTCTCAAGGCTCTGGGTTTGGAATGGCACAGCTAGGATAAATCCTGAATGATTCTCTGCTGTGAGACTAAGCAGCTCCGTATCGCTGTCCGATGTATATGCATATTTTTGTGAATCTATAGACACTACTGACATAAGCCATCGACCCTGTGACAATGTCACTGCACTTCACATGTGCTCTTAAATCCAGTTCATACACGTATGTATGTGGGATTAAACCCACTGTGAAACTTGCTTCCACTCTCCTTGAGCTCAGCTGCAAAACTCCCCGTGATTTGTATGGGAACAGAATCGAGCCCTTAAAGGTGACCTGCTAGGAGCAACAATTATGCTTTGCCTTTGCTTCCTTATGATGGATAAAGAAAGCCTGAAAGATTGTAGTTTTGTTTCTATTGTTATCCGCTTACTTTTGTTCTTTCCTTTCCCTTTCTTACATTCGAAAAGCAAGTCTTGTGTAAACTGACTAGACTGTTTAGCTCTCTTTGTTCTTTGTTTGTGCTATCATCTATTTAACTCCAATGTCTAAAGACTATTCAGGAGAACAGCTGTCTTTGTTAAAGCCTCAGGTCCCGGCCCCCCCCCCCCCCCCCCTTCAACTGAGATGTGACAATTAGCAATACACATCTGCTGAGGCACCCAAGGAGTTCTCCAGGAAAAGTAGGAAAAAACAGACGACATTCACATATTTCTACGGTAAAGCCAGATGAAACAAATACAGTTTCCCTGTCTCCCCCATTGCTTTAGCCCCCTCCAAGAAATATACGTCTTTGGACCTTTGTAAAGAAGCAAAATAGGACACAAACCCAGTTAAAAATAGCCTTTTGCAGAGGATGGCATCAAAACCTGTGCAATCGCTATCAGCAAAGGAAGCATCTGCAGCATGCCAGTAGAGTACAGTCATTATCCTTTAGTGGGGGGGGCAAATGAAGGTCTTTGGAAGTTGTTGTTGCATAATCATCTAAGTGGATTACAGTTTTAAAATGAAAACCTGTGAACATGATGGTACCTTGGGCCCATTTTCCCCCTGGTGTAACATCACTGGAACCATTGGGAATTATGCCAGGGTGCAGTTTGGCTCCTTGTGTCTATGGCATTGCTTAGGCTGAATATAATTACCCCCTTACACTGCTGATCCTTTTGTCTCCCCTGCCATAATTTGCTTCCACAGTCCTGTCCTACTTGTTTGGCGGCTATTAGCAGACCTGTTTATTAGTGAAGAAAGGCCCGGCCCATTGTTATTTCGTGTTAGAGCCTGTCTAGGTTTCAAACTGCAAACGGGAATGTGTCTTGATGCTGGAGCTGACAAACATTTACCAAATGACTAAGCCCTCCATCAATGGGCTCTCACAACGGCAGTGGGGCAATCGATATCGTTAGGCTCAATGGACTTTCTTTAAAAAACAACAACGTAACTGAGTCTGGCTCTTTAAGAATGAGTCTCTAAGTATTGAAACGCGAAAACATTTAATGAGGAGCTTCGAAAGTGCGAATCTGCTCCCACAACGTACAGGAGGAGCTAATGCAGAACAGCTGAAAATTAGAGGCCACGTCTATACCTACCCTCACTCCCCTGGCTTCAATAAAACAACTCCACCAATACATTTGGTCCAAGGGGTCATTGGAGGGCTTGAGTCTTACACAGCACAGCTGCAAACACCATTGAGATGGGAAAAGATGTCACTCGGTTTCAGAGCCTTCTGAGACAGACAGGGGAAGCTGTAGCGGTGTCGGTCCCAGGATATTAGAGAGACAAGGTGGGGCAGGTAATATCTTTGACTGGACCGACTTTTGTTGGTGAGAGAGACAAGCTCGCACGCTTACACGGAGCTCTTCTTCAAGTTGGTCCAATACCAGGTATTACCTCACCCACCTTGTCTCTCAGGGGAAACTCACACGTTTCTCAGGGCTGTTGCTTCACTCTGGGCTCAATCCTACCTGGCACAGATAGGTAGCGCTGTGTGGAGAAGCCCCAGGTAAAGGTGGTGAGCATCATCGGGAGTCCCTGGTATCCCGGTCCTGCATGAATGAGGGGCTGCTGCAGAGTGGCTGAGCTGCCCCTGCCCGGAGCAGGAATGAAGCCAAAGACAAACCCTGGAGTGTCATGTTGCGTTAGGTTTTTGGTGTTGTGTTGCCCCAGGGGCTGGGCAGCTCTGAACTGACCCCACACTGGGCCAGTGGCTAAGGCCATAACTGAGTCCATAGCTGGAGTCCTACATCCAGTGTCTACATAGCTTGAATCCAGAACCGTGCCACGGACCGTACCCAGAGCGGAAAGAAGTTCTGGCAGGTCAGGCCACGGTGAGTCCTCCACGGAGTGAGCCAATAGGATTGGAGCGAGGCTGGTCTCGGCCGGAGGCCAGACATTTGGTCGCTGGCTGGTTGAAGAAGAAGCTCAAAGACCATAAGCTCTCCGTGTCTTCACCACTGGTCGATCGGGGAAATGTACTGTTAATGGATCGGCTTGGTTTTCAGAGCACTCATTTCTGAGAGTCCAATTCACCTGTGGTGTGAGGTCCAGGGCTGTAGATCTCCTCCACGCTATATACTGACTTCACATCACATCACTGCCATCTGTAGTGAGGAGCCGGAGATGGCTAAGTTCATCACCAGCCCTTCCCCACCACAGGAACACCATCTCCAGGCCTTCCCTCTCTGTCCTCACCACAGCCCCATCCCACAGGCTGGAAGACGACCATCCCTGCTGTAGTCCGTGCCCTCCGACTGCCCCGTCTTCCTCTGGTGCCACCAGCCTTGTCTCTCTGCACTGGCGCACTGCCCACTCCACACTGGTGCTTCAAAACTTTTTGCTTGATCAGTCCGATGGGGCCAGTTTCCCTGGTTGTTGGTTCCTGGATTCAGGGGTCCTGGTTCAGCAAGCCAGGAAGGTAGGTCACCTTGAGAGGACTGGGAGGTGGAACAGATCAGAGCTTCTTCACCCTCCTCCATCCCTACTTCCCTGCCATCAGCACCCCATCTATCCAGCACAGTGCGCTCCAGCAACATATTGGGAGTTCAGATACCACAATGATGAGCGTGTTAGCAGTAGATTAGATTAGATTAGATTAGATAGTAAAAGTCTAGGAAAATGGGTAGTCAACCAGTCAGTGCACATACTGGATCTGGGAATCACAGTGGTTAGCATTCTATGAGTTAAGATCACCAATTGGGTGAGTACATTACACTAATTACAGGATACAAAATTCAGACCAAGACCCAGATTTTGAACTCCCCAAAGTGGGTAAAGTTGTTTGGATCTGGGGTTATGGTTCAACCCCCCCACCATGAAGACAGTGCCCCTCTGCAAAATTCTGACCTGAGTTTGGATTTTGAATATCCCCAATGTTCAG
Organism: Emydura macquarii macquarii; assembly: GCF_026122565.2. Taxonomy (NCBI): domain Eukaryota; kingdom Metazoa; phylum Chordata; order Testudines; family Chelidae; genus Emydura; species Emydura macquarii. The sequence goes on along the minus strand of NW_027132502.1, from coordinate 1,108,329 downwards.
GGGTTTGTTTCAGTTTGATCTGATTTCTACTGTACCTTGATCAAAAGAACGAGAGATTCTGGTAAAGAAAATGTCACAGTTTTATAATAATTGTCATTAACCCTTCCCCATTTTTCAGTGAGCTGGTCAAAAGTTTTCAAATGTCAACCCTTCCCTCCGAAAAGGAGATGGGGGAGGAAATGTGCATGGAAAATGATATTTTTTTGAGCAGTTCTAGTTATCAGCATCCAAATGACAGTTTCAATTACCCAGTGTTGCTACAGTACATTGCATTGTCAAGGTGAGGGTCTCTTGGAGGCTAACAGTGCGGTGAATTTTTTATCTGCTTGGCTACACAAAAGTTTATGAAAGGAACAGAGAGTTGTACAGCTTCATCAGATTTGCAAGACTCTTGAAGACATGCCTGAACGTGAAGGGGTGGTGAAATAGGCATTCCGGACATCAGGTTCCAGGGAAGGAGAAACCCCGACAGAACAACAGGAGTTTGTCTGAGCATAGGAAGCCAGTGAAAATACCACACTTGTAACTGAGAGAGATTAAACTCTTTCTAAAACTAGGTGATGCTGTCATCGCTTCTGAGTGTCCCTCATTTGTGACCCAGATTTTGTATGGTTTTCCTTCCCACACCTGGCGGCATCTCATTTTTATTACGCTAAGACATTTGCATCAGAAAGGAATCATGAAGGGGAAAAAAAGGCTTCCAGACAATGCTATTTATGCTGTTAGTCTGACCTCTTTTAAATGTAATGGGCCTAATCCAGATTTCATAGCCAGTGCTGTAAGTATGTTGGTTTCAGTGAAGTTACTCCTGACATACACCAGTCAGTGAGGTCAGAATCAGACCTAGTGACACTCTTTCTGAAGGTCCTTATTATGGGATGTTTGTCCGCCCTGCTGCCCCATATTTGCTGGGTCTCAGATGACTTCGAGGATTGAATTTTATCTTGGGGAACATTTGGTTTAGAGCTCAGAAAATTAGGTTTGTTTTTTTTCAAGAGTGAATGTGCCTCTCTGGATAAGAATCCTAGAACCAGCTTGTTTATTTAGCCGTAGGAACCTTCTACATAAGGTCTGTCCAAAGAATCCCTGGTGTGGGGTGGGGGGATACCTCATGGACCTTTCAAATCTGAACGTTGCGATGGAAGTTTAAAGTAGTAACAGACTGCAGAGGCCTTGTCTGGGTCTGCCTCTGGTTTAGGCAGCCTGGGTTAGAACAGGGTTCAGATATGATGGTGCCAAAATCTCAGCTGCTGAACTTGCAAGATTTCAGCTCAAAACTGACGAGATCTCATTAGGTCAGCCATTCTTGTGGGATTTCTACTAGCTTGAATTGAAAAATAGACAGCTTCTGGTTTTGGTTATTAGTGCAATCAAACAGGGTACCTTTGGTTCCAGGAATTCAAATCCACCCCCTTCTTCCCAGTCTCTCAAAATGTGTGGGGAAGGAGAAGTGGGTTGCATTTGGGTTCTCATTTGTACCCATCGCCTGTTTAAATCCGGTCCAGTCTAAAGTGACAGCAAGCCCTCACTATCGGATGTATGTGCTTTGACCACAAATAGGTACGGTTGGTCCACTTCCAAAGGGGTGGCCTACATCCAAATAAAAATAATAGGGGATTCCGCAAAGACTACCCAATACATTGCAGCAGCACAAAGACAAACTGGGGTGCTTTGGCCATTACTAGCAAATGTTTTAGTACTTTGTATATATAAAGTATAATATGCCTATCTACATACGGATGTGGGTAAACTTGTGAGTCTGTGTGCGCACAGTACACAGACACACACACACACACACACAGAGGACGTATCTACATCATGAATAACACTGATGTCAGTAACGGTTCTTTGAAGTCTTAGCAGAGAGATTCGGGATTGAACGGACCACAAAGCGTCTCTCCTGGTCAACACTTAGATAAGCCAGCAAGGGGCAAGGCTGCATGGCCACTTTCCTTGTTCTCTTTGTTCTGTGCATAAACAGATGGTTTCTTGGACTCTGTGAATGTTAATCCATCGCTTTTGCCTCCATTCAATTCACAGGAAAAATATTAAGAGAGGAAAATGAGCTCTGCATCCGAACGCGAATTATAGAATGAGATTGTGCTACTGACAGGACACCACCGAGCAGTTTGGGAAGAGCGTCGCTGTTGACCTTGGAGGCTGAATCGTATTCCCAGCCGGTTTCTCTTCTGCCTTGCTCCTAACCTTCAGAAACAGGGCTGCTCACCTCACCCCAAAGGATGGCTGAATTCTACAATTCCCACAAGAGCCTTTGTGCATGTTCATTAGGAAACGCACCGGTGGGCTGAGTAAACATACATGGCCACCCATTCTGAGAAGAAAAACAAGGCCATAGAGACTGAGCAGCAAAGAGCTTTTAGTATTTTATCATCTTAAATGCTCTTAAGGGGAAAATGTCCATTTGTGTGAAGGATCCCTTCACAGAGCTAGTTAAAATGCCTATTATTTTGCAGAGGAAATTTTGAAAATATTGTGTTTATTTAGGGCTAGTGTACACTTAAAACTTACCGTGGCACAGCTGTATCGGCACAGCTGTAAGAGTACTTGTGTAGCCGCAGTGTGTCGACGGGAGACAGCTCTCCCGCCGACATAATAAAACCACCTAAAGGCGTGGCCGTAGCTCTGGCGGTGGGAGAGCGTCTCCCACTGACATAGCGCTGTCCACACAAGTGCTTATACTGGCAAAATGTATGTCACTCAGGGGTGTGTTTTTTCCACACTCCTGAGCGACAAAAGTTTTGCTGGAATAAGAGCCAGTGTGCACAAGGCCGTAGTTTTCATCAGCATTTCCCATGGAATGGTTTTACATTTTTGAACAAAAAAGTTGAAATGTTTTCAGTTTTTGTAAATTGTTGCTTTAAAAAAGGTTGGGTTTGAGTGATGATTATCCGGTTTTGGTTTCCACATTTTTGGAAAAAAATGTCATAAACTATATTTTTTCTTCAAAATTTTTTATTTTTCATGAAAAAACATTTTGACAGAATTCTGATGAGCTGTGCTGATCCTTCTCTTGGACATCACCTCCCGTTCAAAATTAGATGAGATCAGATGCTGCTTCACCTAATCTTTGATTTGTGACCATTCCAAAAGGAACACTTCATCGAGCAAGGAAAGATGGTCTTTTGGTTAAGGCATGGAACTGGGTCTCAGGAGGTCGTGGTACTAGTCCCAACTCACCTGAGAGACCTTGGGCATGTCACTTAATCACTTTCTGCCTTAGTTTCCCCATCTGTAAAAATCTAACTATCTGCCTTAGGGTTTTATAGTGTTGCCCTATCACTGTGCGCTTTCCCTGTAAAATCAATAGCAACAGTGAAGTCCTTCCTGGACTTCATGGAGTCCCTGTCAATTCTCCCTTTTCACGGTCAAACCTCTATTTGAGTAGTGGTTTTGGGTTGGTTTTTTAGATTTTATTAATTTCCTCTTTTTTATGGTTGGTGGAAGTTTAGAGGTAGAAGAGAGTGTGAGTATCATTCTTACAGTGGAAAAGCTTTTTCAGAGAGGAAGGGTTTCAAACAGCTTCTAAAGAGGGTGACAGACTCTGGATTCTCTTGATCTGCTCTGGAAGTTGCTGGATAGAGAGCACTCTGTCTGCAGCTCTCACACGCTGTCTCCTGGGCCCTGAGATCTGCACCATCCCAGTGAGCACAGCTGTCGTGGTGCTTCAGAGATCATAATCCAGGTCTTTGATGTAGCTGAGGTACCACCTCGCTGAGAAAAGGTATTGTGAGGTTTAATTCATGAATATGTGAACTCTATTTCATGTATTAAATTGTATCTAGTGGCTTCCAGCCCTTGCACATTGCTGGCCTTCTTAAATACTGGGTGTGGATTGTGCTTATACCTATCTTTGAACAGCACCAAGCATGACTGAACCACCGGTGTGACATCATCTAAAGAACACTGAAAAGAAAGTGTTTGTAATCTGCTTGGAGATCCTGTGATGGAAAGCATTACAGAAGGGCAAGAGTGTACAGCCGTCCTCTGAGAGTTATAGATGCTGCAGAGCAATGTTCGTTTAACTCTCCAATTGGATAAGAGCAGCAAAAGGAAGGCTAACCTCGGAAAGCTAGAAAGGCAATACACTGATAAACAAGGTCTGCAATAGGAGAGGGTGAGCCGGACTGGATAAAATATTCTAAGAATCAGCTTGAACCTTGGCCAAAATCTCAATCTAAACATTTTTTTTAGAAAATGGTTTATTTTTGTAGCTTTTAACCACCCAAATCGATTGTTGTGAGCCACAACTGCCAACATCCACTTAATTGGTGGCTGCGCCTTCCTTTGAGTGATTACCGGGGCGTTGTCATAACCACCAATGAAAGCTTTCATTTTTGTAGGTCCCATACCAACCGAGCTGCGCTCCCCGGTGAGCCCTTTTCAAAGCCTGCCTGAATGGCTCGGCTTTGTTTGTGTTGGGAGCTGCCAGAAGTCCGCCCGTCATTTATTTAATTACTCAGGGCTGCAGGAATTGATTGGGATCAGAAACACATGTTTGGAATGTGAAGGCCAAGAGCTACAATAATAAACAAGTTAGACGGGGGCTGTCACAACTTGAACCTACCTACTCGTAAAGTCCTTTCAGTGAATGGTTTTAATTCCATCCCAAATGATTCATGCAACTTGTGCAATGCCTGGCTTCTACCTGCAACTGCTTTAACCTGCTACTGACTTGGGCTGGGAACTTGCCAGATCGCCAAATTGGCCAGTGCTTGGATTAGTGGCCGCCAAAGAAATCCCTGTGAGTGCAGGAAGCTGTGCTGAGAATTCACTAGGCCAGAAGTGGGTGGGTGGGTGTCAGTCGCTGCTGCTGGAGATGTCATCTTTCCGATAAAATACAAAGACATGGTCTTGACCACCTGTTCACTGAGGCACCTGTGACACTTTCGAACGAGTAGAGAGTGAGCCTTGCTATCCCAGCCAAATGGCCGCCCACGTAACTCCTCTCGATGTGCCTGATTTCCCCCTTCCGTCTCTGAACAGAAGTGTGTGTCGTATTGCTGAGGACGTGCAAAAGCTGAGAGGAAAAAAAGAAAAGCTGAGGTCCAGTGGTGAGCACTCTCACCTGGGCTGTGGGAAATGCAGATTAGCTCCTACTCTCCCACGGATATTCTCTGTGACGCTGGGCCAGTCACTTTCTCTCTCTGTACAATGGGATAACAGCACTGCCAGGCCTCACAGGGGTGTAGGGAGAAGAAATCCATTAAGGATTGTGAGGTGCTCAGAACTATGGTGATGGGGGCCAGGTAAGTATCTTAGCTAGATGATGTTGCACATCAGTGAGGTGATTTCGGTGTGTGTATATAGAGGTTAGTCCTGCCAACACTTACTGCCAAAAGTATGGCAGACTTCCTGGAGCAGTCCATTGGCTCAGGCGCTATGTAAACATAATCAGTAACTATTAATGGCAAATTTGTTAGGCGAATTGAGAGGTGTGTTTATTACTGGGAGGATGTTGCATATTAAAGTAGTCCCATACCATGAGGCAAGAACATTTAGCTCCCAAGTGTCAACTCTTTGAGGCAGGGACTGTCTTTTAATCTGTGTTTGTACAGCACCTAGCACAGCGGGATCTCCTGAATAGCCCTGAATAGCCTTGAACAGGGCTCCCACAATACAAATAAAATAATAATATCACATGGTACCAAAAAGTAGTTGTCAATAGGGAATCACCATGGAATGGGGGTGTTTCTAGTGGGGGTTCCTCAGGGATTAGTCCAAGGACAAACACTTTTCCTCAGTGATCTGGACATAAATATAAAATCACTGCTGACAAAAGTGGCGGAGTGGTAAATATTGACGAGGACTGGGCAGTCATAGAGTAATCTCGACTGCTGATACAACCAAATGCAAAGTTATACCTCTCAGAACAAGACATGCAGGCCAGCCCTGCAGAAGCGGGGACGGTCTCCAGGAAAGCAGCGACTCTGGAAAGAGTCTAGGGCAACTCAGCATGAGCTCCCAGTGCCATGGTATGGCACATGAATGCAATCCTTGGATTTATAAACCAGCGGAGCAGTGGAGAGGAGGAGGGGAGGCGACTTTACCTTTGTATCTGCCACGTGGGAGAGCGACACTGACATTCTGCATCCAGTTCTGGTGTCCATATTTTGAAAAGGATGTTGACAAATTAGAGACGGTTCAAAGAAGGGCCACAAAAATGATCCCAGGGCTGGAGAAAATGCCTGACAGTGAGAGACTTAAAAAGCTCAGTCGAGCGGGAAAAGGCAGAACAAGAACCATTGATGGGAAGCTGAAGCCAGACAGATCCAACTGAGAAGTAAATCTCCCATTTTTAACAGGGAGGGTGATTAACTGTTGGAATAAACTCCCATGGGAAGTGGCAGATGCTCCCTCTTGAGGTCTTCAAATCCAGACTGGAGGCCTTTTGGTCAGAGATGTTTTAGCCAAACACCAATAACAGGGCTTAGCACAGGGGTGACTGGGAGAAATTGAATGGCCTGTGATATATAGGAGATGAGACTAGATGCCCTCACGGTCCCATCTCACTTTAAACTCTGTGAATCTCTGAATCTTTCAGCCTGTGACTGGTTTAACCAACCACAGTTCAAGATGGTGCTAAACGCTCCCCAATATTAGCTGTTCTTTCCTTTCCTCTCAGCCCAGCTCTCAAAGGAAGCTTTCCAAAGTCATCACTATGCTTATCCTTCCTTGCTGAGGTTTGCATTACCTCCCTACGCACCCCACTCTGCCCATGTTCCCAACTTTATCCAGCTGTTTGTCAGCCACTTGCACAATCAGCTCTGTGCCTTCTTCCACATGGTCCCCTGTGCTTGATATAACCTCCCTGAGCTCATCTACCAGGCCCCTTCCCTGTCCACACTCAAATCCCTCTTGAAGACCTACTTCTGTCTTGCTACCTGCACAAATGGAGTGATCTCGCATTGAAATTGCCTATTGCTGTTTCCCTTCCCCAAACCTCTGCCTTCTTGTCTGGGAAGGAAATGCTTTTCTGTATGATGCACAATTAACCGATGGAATTCATTGCTACTTGATATAATTGAGGCCAATAACTGAGCAAGGTTAAAAAACTGAGTAGACATTTATTTGGAAAATTAGAATATCTGTCGTTACAACAGAAGGGGTTAAAACAAGAAGAATTTAGTTAAACCATCATGCTTCAGTGCATGAGCCAGCTTCTGATTAATGGGGGTCAGGAGGAAACAATTCCCAAGGGGCAGGTTATTTCATCACTGTCCGCTGCAGGGTTTCTTGCATTTTCCCCTGACGCATCGGAGGCCAGCCCCTGTTAGTGACAAGAGACTGAACAAGGTGCCCCATTGATCAGAGGCAGTGTGCAATTCCTATGTCACTAAGTCCGTCTCTAGATTATGAACTTCTCAGGGAAGGGAACATCCCTTCTGGAATGTCTGGCAAGTGCCTAGCACACAGCGGGTACTGCTGTAAAGAAGCACGTCTAGTAATAATAACAACGGCTGCTGCTAATGACTCTGGTGCAAACAGCAAAGGTCCGGTCTTCGACGGACGTGCTGACTGCCACCCGTTTGCAGTTACTCTTTGAGGGAAAAAAGGAGCCTCTTTGTGACACAATCAAAAAGCCCCACGAACGCTGGTAGGCGTGGAAGTGGCCTAGGAACCTAAAGTTTGCCAGCCCCAAGACTTCATTGTGAATCTGTCAAAGACACAGGAATGTGAATTTTAACAACAAGCAGAAGCTCCTCCAGCCCTCACTTCCTAATTCCCAGTTATAGAAAGAGAAAAACGTTGATTAAGCTGCTGGGGGGTTTGGCACCAGATTTTTCTCTCTGGTGTGGCCAAGAGAAGTAGAAGGTCAGCATGGAATGTCAGCCCTGCCTCTACTGACACAGGAAGGGGTGAGTTGAAGAATGTGGTAATGAGTGACTTGAATATCCTTGTAGCAAATGAAATGTTAATGGAGCCTGACCGCATCCTGGTGTGAAGTTCATATGAAATGTTATTATCTCTGTTTAACAACCTTAACTCTGCCCTTCAGTGATGTTATGCATCAGCCATACACTCATGAACAAGGCATTTTAGTATTTGTGGTCCCAGGTTCCATTAAATAGATTTTAAAGACACAGTAGACATTTTTCATATTTTCCCCCTTGTCTCATCCCTTCAGGGCAGACTGAAAGTTGTTTGGTGCCTTAACTGCATTTTTTACCTTAACATGTCTGAATTTCTTCTAAGTGTCACCATACCACTGACTTTCCTTTATGTTCTCATGCACTAACACACGGCTGTGATGTCTGGATTGCAAACACTACAAGGAAAGGTTTTGTTTTACCCATTTTCAATGGATTTAAAAAAAAATTAAAAAATCTTACAGCCGCATTCTAGAAAAGTTCGTTTGCACCAAACAAAGTTTTGGGTCAAAATACACCTGACAATTCTTTTAAAAAGTATCTGGAGTTAGCAAGGTAGATTCTTAACTGGTGTAATGTCATTCCTCCGTCGAAGTCTGTGGATTCACTGAGCTGCATGGAGCTAGGACAATCAGCTGAGACTCTGACCCATTATTTTTAAAGGATGACCTAACTGCAACCTGCTTTGCTGTTGTTTTTCATCTTGGCTGAACATACCGCAGCTCCGAGGTGAACTAATAGTTTAACATCAACAGAGCCCTTTTCCCATACTAAACACATTACAGCACCAGAAAATTACAGAGTGCCGGAATTTAACCGCTGAGTCTGAACTAGTTCACTCCCTTGCAAAGTACCAGCTGGGAGGTCTCTTTCACTGTTGCCATCTTCTCCAGCACTTGCATAGACACCCTTCCATGGGGACAGGTGTGCTTTTGTGTCCATGATACAGCTTCTAGCTCAGAAGGGAGGGCAGCAGGAAGTGTGCCTAGGTCCATCCATTCTTTGATTTTTACTAGCACAAATAGTCACAAGGGAAATAAAGTGATTGATTCTGAGGACACACTCAGGTCCCTCTGCTCTCCAATTGTAGTAAATGCATGGATTATGCATGCATTCTAACAGATATTTCTATTGTATCAGCAAGAAACAAAAACAAAAGGAGGGATTTTTTTTGTTTGCTTTTAGAATATAAGGGAGTATGGGCTAATGGTTAGAGTAGGGGGCCAGCAACCAGGTCTCCTCGGTTCTATTTCTAGCTATAAGCAGGAATGTGAACTAGTAGTAAGAGGGCCTGGAAGCCAGGACTCTTGGATTCTATTCCAGCTCTGGGTGTTCGCATGGTGTAGAGGCTAGAAGATGTGGGAGCTGGGACTCTTGGAGTCTATTCCCAGCTCTGGTAGGGGCTGTTGTCTAGTGGTTAAAGTAGGGAATTGTATACAGGGTGCCTGGATTTAGTGGGTCTGACACTGACTCTCTGTCAGTTCCCTTGCACAGGTCACTTCCCTTTCTGTGCCTTTATTTCCACTTCAGTAAAATGGGGATAATAATAATCTGAACCCAGGGCTCCTGCTTTGAGATCCTCATGAAGCAGGGTAAACAGGCAGCCCTACTTCTCTTTCAGACATGTTTTGATGGCCCGGTTTTAACTGGTCAGCCACTGCTTGTTTAGAAGAGCTGCCAAGTGTGGGGAAAAGGCAACAATTAAAAATGAGGAATCCGGCTCCTTTCACTGGAAAAACAAATGCAGTGTAAACAGCCCCCTCCCCAGCCTCTTGCTGGGGGCTTTGATGGCAGAAGCACCCTGGAACTAATGACTCCCTCTTTATGACTCACTGGTCCCCATTCATCACCAGTGCAGCTCCACCGACAGGAACGCCGAGCATACGCCTGGCCTCCCTCACTGGGAACTGCTTGAAGGAGGAAAATCGGAAGCAGCAAATGATCATTTGCGGCTGTGGTTCGGTGAGCCAGGCCAACGGGGGCCATTCCACCTTCCCTTCCAGGACATGTGGTTAAGAGAAGTGGCTCACCCAAGGTAGCACTTCTATCCCCCAAAGATGGCTAATGCAGCTTCCCGTGTAATAAGGATGTTATTTAATGCTTCATTTTTCCTTTGGCTGAGTGTGTTTTCACTTGCTCCCCGGTGGGAGCTGGCTAGGAGAACAGTGCGGCAGCTACCATCAGGCTGAGAGTTCACGCCTTCCTCCCTCTTCCCCAGGCTGCTGGAGGGGACCACAGATTAAACACAAAACCCTTTAGAAACTTTCCCTCCACAGATGACCCCACCAGACAGGCCAGAGGGAACAGCTTGTTAGTGAGGCTCTTATCACTGGCTACCCCAAGTGCCCCACCCTCCGGAGCAGTGGGAAGGAGAAATTGGGGGCCAGGAGCTCAGAGGATGGGTGTGCAGCAGGATCAACGCTGCTCTGTGCCTAGTCCCCTGGAAATGAGCAGGTGGTGACAGCAGCAGGGAGCGGGCGCTGGCCAGGAAGGAATGGTGCAGATGGTCACTTTTCTTTCCTTGGAATAATAACAGCGCTTAGCTCTTCATTCCAGTGTTTCCACCCAGAGAACTCAGGAGACCGTGTAAAGGTCTGTGTTACACAGCAGGGCAGCTTAGCTGATTACAATGGTCCCTTCTGGCTTTAGACCGGAAAGCACTGAGATGCACCTTTAACAGATGGGTAAACAGAGGCACCAGGAGATGAATTGACTTGCCAAGATTGCCCAGGGAGCTGGAGCAGGGAGAGTAACCCAGCGTCTCCTGACTGCTAGTTCTGTGCCCTATCCACTAGTCCACACTGCCTCCCAGTTCAGCGCCGGTGAAAAGTCTGCACTTGATGTCCCTGGACATCATCTACAGAGCAGGAGCAGCCTGCAGCCTGTCCAGTGTGCCCTAGGGAAAGGGAAAGAGACCTCACTGCCCGTTCTGTCCTTGGATGGCCCACAGAGGGACCCATCAGGGCCAGCGGTGATGGGTTCGTTTTCAGTTCTGGCGGGGGAACAGTGCTCCTGTATGATACCCGTGGCATTGTTTCCCTCTCTCCCTTGCTGTCCCCGACAAAAGCCAGTTCTGTATCACGCGGAGGTGCCGTGCGGTTTGATTTGGGAAAAAGAGACACAAGTCAATGAGTGGAGCAGTAGCAGCAACGCAGCAGTACCCGGCGCGTGCCCCGAAATCACGTAATGCACAGCAGCCTCTTGAACAGGTCACGTCACCAAAGCTGCATCCATCCGGCTGCCTGCAGGAGAGCAGAGTGACTGACGGTAGCCTGGGCAATGTTCTTTACGGCGTGGCCCTCATGCGATAACATTTGACATACACACAACACCTTTCCGCTCAAAGTATGCTAGACCCCTCTGCAAACGATGGGCCAAAACCGGCCGTCTTGTCCTCAGTCCTTTACCAGGCAAAGCTCCTGACCTGGATGTATATACTGGAATAGTTTACCCACCACTGGAATGCAGGCGAAGTATTGAATCATTTGGGTCAGAAGGAACTGTATTGGATGCAAGCAGATCAACCTGATGATCCAAGGATTCCTGAGGAATTGTTCCTGAGGGAGGACATAGGGAAAGGCAGAGGGTATTCGTGGCACATATCTGAGGATGCTGAGAAATGAAGGTAGCATTGTGCAGTCACGACCCTCAGATCTTCTACGGGAATTATGGGCAAGGTGGAAGGCAACATTTTGCAGGCAGAGAAGCTGCTAGCAGCTTTCATGTTCTAGCTCTGTTCAGCTGGAGGGCCTGAAAGCGCAGGCTGGAGGAATTAAGAAATAAAAGAAATAATAACTGGATTGTAGGTAGATCTTTGGAAGTGTGGTTTGTGCTACAGTCAGAACTAGGTGCAGGGGCAGTTCAGAAAACCCAGGCCTGACCACCCCAGCAGTTGCCTGTGCACAGCTCCTGCTGAAATAAAAGATAGTTGCATGCCAGTGCTTTGTGGAATCCAATTGAAAAAGATCCGACATGGGTGCCATGCAAACATTGATGAAAGATAATTAACGGAGCTGGTCAAAATGGGGAGAAATAACACAAATGTTCACAAAAATGTGTCATTTCTTTTCACTGAACTCTGAAATTGCAGTGGAGTTGGGCGAAGGTATCCCAGTGAACAGTGTATGAGACAAAGGTAGCCCCATTTTCTGTTGGTGAATTGCCTCTGAACAGCCTGTGATTTGTACTGACGTGCTCATGGTTCAGTATGAGTTAATGAATGTGTTACAGAAAATAATTTCGGGCTATCGGCAGCTAGTTAACTATTCTTCAGGATCATTGTTTCCAGGATGCATCCCTTATAATTCACTCAGTTCTATGCAACAGGCCATATAAATCACAGGGTATTGCTTCTTTTGATGTGACCGTGCTTGTGTGTTCGTGGAGGAAATTATGGGAGCAGTGGGTGGAGGTTTCCTTTTACATCGAAGGAGAGGAGGAATGTGAGATATGCCCTCGCTAGGATCATGAGAAAGGAAAAGATAACCTGATTTCCCAGGGATCTCACTCCCAGGTCTGCCACAGCAGTATAATTCTACTGGTTTTTGCGGCAATTTACCCTGCTGTGAGACCATACCGTGGTCCTGAGTAAGAAGCTCATGCTGCACTCCAGGTAGGTATCAGCCTGAGCAGCAAACATCACCTGAAACTTTACAATCTCTCCCAGCTGGGGAACCTGGGAGACCTTAGAGCTGCAGGTTTGGTAGAACCGTTTGATCATGTGAAGTCATAGCAAGCAAAGAGGTCATGGCCGGATTCCCTCCTCTCCGCTCCTGCAACACAATCAGTCATCTCGCTGGAAGCACACATCCCTGCCCGGCCCTTTGTGCAAGCATCAGCAAGTTCAGCCGGCTTTGTAGATGGGAGATTTGTTTGCCGATTTGCTGAGAACCTGGAGAGGCTCTTGTCTCCACAGGAAACTTCAGCAGAGCTTGAAAAGGAGGGGGAGAACATGGGAAAAAATGAATCGCTCTCAAAAAATTGACAGGTTGAAATGAGGATAACCCCAGCCCCCCAAACGGTGCCAAGGAAACAGTCTGCTCCATGCAGCTCAAACTAGTTCAGCCAACAGCATGCCTGGCTGGTTTGCTTTGCCAGCTTTGCACATCCCTAATTAGCTTTACGCCCTTTGTTTCCTGCGCTCAGTGAGTAGTCATTGAGCAGCAAGGGAGTGCGGGAGACAGCTTCTCTGCTGACAGCAAGGAATGAAACACGGAGCGCAAAGTTTTGCCTCCCATTATGTATTCCTGGAAAAGGAAAGGGGATAAAAAAAACCCACAAAGCAAATTAAATAAGTTTAGCTTCTCCTGGAGCCTCTTAGTTTTCACAGCCTATTATGGCTAGAAAAGCAACAGGACAGATTCATTAGGGTTGATGATGCAGCCAGAGCACCTGCACCGGCCTTGAGCAGGAGCAGAAAGGGTTCACGCGGCTGCCTCTGCGGGAGGGGAGGTGTCTGACAGAGTAGGGGAGCTGGGAGCCTGCTGAGTCCTTCGTTCGGGGCCCTCCCCTCCCAGGAGACCAATCTGCAGCCATTTTCCTTCACTGCGATCTCAGCCGCTGATGGACTTTCCTGCACCAGAGACAGTGCCACCGGAGACCGAGCCCAGCAGCTCTGCCCTTGCAGGAGAGGCAGATTAACACAATAACCACACACAGCCAGGCTGCTGACTACGGGCTCCACGCCGGAAAGTTTAGAGCCCGACCGGCCAACAAGCTCTCCAACTAGAGAGAATGGGAAATACTCCCGGAGCCGTGCAGCTCCTAGCACAGCGGCGCCCTGGCCTCCAGGGGATCCCGCAATCCAAGGCCACAACAACAGAAGAGACCAACTGTCCCACTCGCTTGGCCCAACCGTGGCCAGCGCCAGATGCTTCAGGCGAAGTCCAAGCCAGCCCGCCCGTCGCTCAGTGCGTGCTGAGAGCTCGGGTGCTGGGCCATTAGTAAGGAGGAATCGGGCTGGACGGGCTCTAGCTCCGCTGAGCTCGGCTGTGCCTCTCGTGCAGAGCGCTTGCACTGCGACCGGCTCTTGCAGCCCTGGGGTGAAGGCAGCGCAGAGCGGAAACATGGGCTGCCTCTTGGAGCTCCCCACCGGGGAGGAGTGCTGTGCCCGGTGCCACCCCCTTCCTGCTGGTCACGGCCCATGTGCCAGTGTGCAGGGGGACTGGGACCCATTGAAGTGCCCCCTTCCCAACCCTTCCTGCCCCCTCCGCAGCGCACTGTGTCTCCAGGCCACTAACGGAGGAGCAGCCATTGTGCTCTTCTGACTGCAATTGCACCTGGCCTTTACAGGGCGCGTCGACACTGCGTTGTAGACCACGGCCTCTGGGACCCGGACTTCTGGACTCGGTGTTTCCAAGCCCGTGCTTCAGCTGCATTGTAATCCTGGACTAACAAGTGCTGGGCCTGGGTCTCCCAGCTGTGCTAACGCATCCACAGTGCAATACACGGACCATCCGGCTTGGCTCTGCAAGTTGACACGCACCCACGCTGCAGAATGACAGGCCTTGGACCGGAGTGAGAGCAGGACTCGGGCTCAGCTGACCCACCCCTGAACAGGGCCCTAGGACCCAGAACCTAAGTGCTCGCTGACCTGCGTCTGACTGATCTGGGTGTGGTTGGAAAGTGGGCTTGAGTTCAAAGCAGAGTGAGAACCCAGTATGCAATGCAATGCAATGCAATGTAGACATACCCAAGGAAACTGCACCAGCAGTGAGCGTCCCTGGCACTCTCCGTCTGCCTGCCTCATTCATCAGGCCTCAGTGACACACTGAAGTACAACAGGCTTTGTACAGTCAGCCCAAATCCCGCAGGCCGGATCCCTGCCTCTCTCTTCCATGCACCCACCCCCTTGGTTACTGCTCTGTGGCAAAAAGGAATGCTGCAACTTGGTTTTCTTTAAAAAAAAAAATCCATTTATTGCAAACACTGTTTAGCACTTTATACAAGTTGCCCATGGAAAAGTCTGTTCCCCTGTTTCAAACCAAAGACGTCTCAGGCAGTCATTGCGCACATACGACTCCCATGGAAGTGGTGGGTGGGGGAGAGCTGCAGGATTGGGCCCGAGATCGGGTTCCTGCGAGTCTCATTGCACAGGGGGCTGTCGGATCAACCCTCGTTCACAACGACCAAACAATGCACCAACACCTCTTTAACAACGACCTAGTTCAACCCCAGGGGCTGCCCCTCTCCGCACTAGGATGTCAAGCAATTTGAATGCCTCTGAACCTATGCCAAATTCCCAGCCTATATACAAGCCACCAGCTTCCTTCCTTTCAGACTGAGTGTGTGTTTCAGACTGAACTGCCTGGATCTTCTTAGGAACACGGGAATTGCCAGGCTGGATCAGAACAGGTCCACCTAGTCCAGCATCACGGCTCTGACAGTGGCCAGCACCAGCTGCTTCAGAGAAGGTGCATGAAACTTTTCACGAGTTGCTTTCCTCAGCTCTGCCTGCTTGTGCTGCCTGCCTTGACATCAGGCTTCTGGATCTCTAACTCTTTGGTGAGCTTGGAGAGAAAACGTTGGGATGTGGGCTGAATCTGTCTGGAGGAAAAAAATCCAGGGTAATACGGCAGTGTGTGTTTGTGTGAGGTATCCCAGGGGAACATCTCAGGGACTGGCCCTGGGCTCAGTTTGGTTCAACATATTTATCAATGACTTGGAAGAAGAGGCAAAGCATATGTAATTCATTCACAGAGGATGCTAAGTCAGGAAGAGCTGCAAACAGCAGTGAGGGCAGAGAAGTAACAGAAAGCAACCCAGAGCAGTTAGGGGTAAGCACAAGACTTTAAATATTAATTAACCAACCTAGAAATTTGCAAGTTAATCCATCTGGGGAATAGTGGGCAGATAAGGAAACAGAAAGAAGATGACTTAGAAA
Source organism: Emydura macquarii macquarii (assembly GCF_026122565.2). Lineage (NCBI taxonomy): Eukaryota > Metazoa > Chordata > Testudines > Chelidae > Emydura > Emydura macquarii. Next base: position 1,092,558 of record NW_027132502.1, on the reverse strand, counting down.
GCAGTGATGCTGAGAGAAGCCGACAGGTGATAGGAGACGGCAGCTTGGATTGGCATTTGCAAGCTGGTAGTGAAATACAAATCAGCACCAGAGTGTGCTGCGTCTGCTGAGGAATCACGTCATCAATCGCTGAGGTGCTAATCTCTTTATGCAACACTGTAGAGCATGTACCTGGAATACAGTGACTAGGTCTTGCCACCTCACTCCCAGAAAGAAGTTGACAGTGTGGAGATGGGGACATTTACAGAAGAAAATGACAAAAAAGCTAATGGATTTTGAGGAAAGAACTGGCCTATGTACAGCTCAGCTACGTGATGACTAAGGATGTGGATGGCGGATATAGTAACTAGTAACTAATATTTGAAAGAAGCAAACTTCGAGGAGTAGCGGAATTGTTTAAGGTGGTGTCCATGGTTGTGTGTGCACACACACACACACATACATGCATGCACAATTGTGTTTGTGTGTAGCATAATGAATAGTAAAGGGTAAAACTGAGCAAAGTCAGATTTAGGGTAAATAATATCCGCAAAAATCCGCAGTACACTTCTGGGGTTTTCTAATTGCTGTGATTGTAGTTCTACAGTCTTTGGTTTGCTGCTCTGTACATACAAGAAAGAGATAAAATAGGAAGCCATAGCAAAACCATAAGACCTTATTAGACCGTCTTAGAACAGGTCAGGTCTTTCCCCTAGATTAGGATATTTCTTCTAGCTCAACTTCTTCTATGACTGTATAGAAAAAACATAGACACCACACTATGGACTTCAGCTTAATGGGATCAAGGGACTGAATTGTTACCCTCCCATTGGGTTGTTTTTTTTTTAATAAACACAAATATTTGTCTGAAAAAAGAAGTATCACTTTCCCTTTTTCTCCCAGTGAGCGGCAGGATCAAGCTTAACACAAGCGTGGAGGCTGCACCTTTCCAATGAGAATATCTATGAACAAGGTTAGTCTTCCTTTTTGGGACGGGAGACAAAGGAGGATTCATGTCCAGTAATGAAGAGGATTATAAAAATATATACACATTTGCTCTAATAAAAGGAAGGCAGCATGCAAGAGGTCCGAACTCTGCTCCGATCTGATCGCTGCGTCCTCTCTTTACTGAGCTTCGTCGCCAACATGGGTGGCTCCTTCCCGGTCTTGATTATACATAATCCTTTCCTCCTGAGGGGGCACTCTTTGGGTAGGCTGGGGTGGGTGGGTAGGAGGTTTCTCTTCGTGGACAGGAGCAGCAGAGGAAGGCGCCTCCCAGAATGGTGAGAGAAGCAGCTGCCCATCCAATGAAGAGCGCCTGTCCAAATTCAAATCTGGGGAGAAATAATAAATAGTAATAAATGTCAAAAAATCCTCGGAGCAGAGGCGAAAAGACTCGGACAAACGCTGAGCAGGGAGCCAACCAACAAGCAGCACAATCCTTGTTCATGAGAGCACCATTGCCAATCTTAAAAATAAGGAGTGAGGCCCCCCAGAATCATAAGACTGGCTGAAAAATCATGTCATTTAAAAACAGAAAACATGTTGGGGTCTTTTTCTTTGCCTTACAGTTTCTGAGCCTGCAAGTCACAGTTTCAAGCCTTTCTGTGTTCCCGTGAGAACTAAAAACTTACTCTTTTTTAAAAGAAAGTGAAAGCTCAGATCCTCACCTAATCACATGCCTCCAGTAGCTCAGGCTTTAAGAAAAGCACCAACTATCAGGAGACTTGAAACCATGAGAGTTGGCTGTTCTATTAACTAATTCTGAGTCCATAGCTCCCTATTGGGTTTATGGGTTTCCCCCCATGACTAGAACGTCTGTGAAAGTCAAACTGCAGTGGTTTCAGACTTCAGGGCTCCAGCCGTCATTCACACTCGATATTCTAGGGATGCCCTTTTGCTACCTAAGGGCAATTCAGGTAGAACTATTCATGGGGCTGTGTTCTATTTAAAGTTGAGAGCAAGAAGGGATTATAGGATGGCGTGTGCTAAATTGGAATTTAAATAGAATAAAATAAAGGAAAGAACACAGCAGGTGTAAGTTAGCAACAAAACTTAACGAGCCACCAGTAGCAGAACCACGCCTTACGGACAGAATACTAGGGTGTGTCATAGAATTGGCTCAGAACAGTTCTGCTTACAACAGGGACCATTATACTGTAGCACTTTCTTTAATAAGAGATGATATATTAAGGTCTTCCAAACAAGTGCTTAAAAATCTTTATATCACCCCAAACCATCCCATAATTTATCTATGCCCAATATTTGATTGACTTAGTTTGGGGGTCAGAGAGTGTTGTTTATTTAGTCTCCCTCTGATTTTCCCCTCTTTGAGTTATATTAATTCTAAAGCTGGTTGAAAAATTGGAGGGGGAGGGAAGGAATCATGAGGAATTTTGTTTCTGTTTTTCATGGATTTTTTTGTTGCTGAAAATTTTCCAATGAACTCCTACCGACTCCTCTGGAAACAAAGATGCCGTTGGTATGGGAGCGGTGAGAGGCACCCTCCAAATATAAAAGCAGTATCTTTATATAATGGCTTATAATTGACACCATGGGTAGAGTAATAAGTATGTTTCTCTTCCTTAGTGCCTTTCTTCTGCGGATCTCAAAGCGTTTCCCAAACATTCATTCTTTAAACTTCGCAACTACACACTGGATTATTTTTTCCCATTTTACAGATGGGCAAACTGGGGCACAGAGCAAGGATAAAAGCCTTGCTCCAGATCACACAGGAAACCAGAAATCCCTCTGAATTACAAGCATTAATTGTCCATGACTAGGGCTTCTAGGCACTGTGATAATATAAACAATGATAATCAATTGTCATAGAGAACTCACATGAATGCAACACAGTCCAATTCTGCAAGGCTCAACCAAAAGATAAAAGTAAAGAAGACAGTGTAATGACACTGGCTTAAATTCTTCCTTCACTTTTACCTCTGCATTCCCAGTGGTGCAACTGGCATGGCACTATTTACACCAGTAGTGTATTTGACCCAATGGGAAAATCTGTATCTGACGCTCTTTTTTTCAACTGCAAACCACCTCAAAGTAGAGTTAAAAAAGTAAAATTGCCAGCATGGAGAGGGGGTTTTGTGGCAAAAATATAAACATTATATTAATCCTGTAGTATGATTTCAAAGTGCAATTTATCACAAAAGACTTTGTGAATGAGTTACATTTCTGAGTTACATTAACTACAAATCACCACTCTTGCCTCTTCCAGTTCATCACTCAGTTCTGGACATTGGTTTGGCACAGAAAAACAGAATCCAGATCACCTCCTTTATGCTCAGAAAATACTGTGTACAGCAAAGTAGCTTAAAACATCCTTTTGCAAAAACTATGGACGCTCGTTAGAAATAATTGGCAGCAGTGAGGTTATAAACATCACAGAAATGCACATCAAAGGCGAAAAGCTTCAGTGTGGCATTGTTGGAACGCTGAAAGAGTCGCTCTTGCTACTCATTGTCCTGATGTTTACAGCTTCTGTGCTAGACGCTGAGATGCTAGTGCGGGCTGTGCCACGGACCTGCTGTGCAAATGTGGGCACATCACTGTTCTTTGCTTCAGTTTCCCCATATGTAAAAAGGTGTAATGAGACTGACTCCGCTTCATAAAGCACGCTATGATCTACGGCCAAAAAGCCCCATGAAGGTCTACACTGAATATATTTCTTTCATGGCAAAAATTGCAAAAAAACCCCCATAATCTTAGCTTAATATCAAGGGACACGCCATTTTAATCTCCATTAAAGTTGTTTGTTATGGGAAATTGAGAGAAAAGTGAAATCAATACTGCTAATTTTACACAAGCAAATGGTTTTGAATCATAGAAGATTTGGGTTGGAAGGGACCACAGGACGGCATCTAGTCCAACCTCCTGCTCAAAACAGGACCAACCCCAACTAAACCATCCCAGCCCGGGCTTTGTCACGCTGCACCTTAATCATTTAATGCTATTTCACTACTTGTTCACAAACTGGCTTTCCCATGCTGTTAAATGGCTTCTGGCTAGATCCCAGCTAGGTGAGAGAAGGGTCCTAAGGCAATCCTGGCCCGGAAAAAGGAGGCTGTGGGATAGCAAGAGATGAGAACCAGTGGGTTCAAACAACTTAAAAAGCTGTACTTCAGACGGAGCCAAACACACACTCCTGGAGGAGGCTTGCTTAGCAGAACGCTGGTTGGAGTGACAGAGACCAAGGGCTTGGTTTGCCGTTGACCCGTGTGTCGGCCTGGATCGCTGCGCAGAGCCTGTGAACAGCGCTACCATTCCAGTCTGGGAGCATTTTCCCCTCACTTTGCACAGGTGTCAAAGTGCAAGGCAGTGGGGAGCTGGAGCTGGGCCCCGGGACCTTTTATGAGAAAACTCTATGAGTCACAGAAATTAGGGCTAGTGCCGACATGCATCTCTCAGCCCTGGTCTTGCCAGAGGGTTGCATGGGCGGTAGGATCCAGTTATGCAGCTCCGGTTGCAGGATAGGAAAATTAGCCCAATTTAACCCTTCTAACACTAGTCAGAGAATCATAGAAGATGAGGGTTGGCAGGGACCTCAGGAGGTGTCTAGTCCAACCCCCTGCTCAAAGCAGGACCAACCCCAACTAAATCATCCCAGCCAGGGCTTTGTCAAGCCGGGCCTTAAAAACCTCTAAGGATGGAGATTCCACCACCTCCCTAGGTAACCCATTCCAGTGCTTCACCACCCTCCTAGGGAAAAAGATTTTCCTAATATCCAACCCTGACCTCCCCCACTGCAACTTGAGACCATTGCTCCTAGTTCTATCACCTGCCACCACTGAGAACAGCCTGGCTCCATCCTCTTTGAAACCCCCCTATTAGGTAGTTGAAGGCTGCTATCAAATCTCTTCCTCTCTGCAGATTAGTCATAGGACAATCGTCCAAGCGCTACGGAGGCTGGGAGACTCCTTTCAGCAAATCCTGTCAGGGCACAAATAATCCTGGCAGGCTGACTCATGCTTCCACTGAAATCAGCAAAATTCCCATTGACTGAGACGGGTCAGGCCCGGCATTTGGACTCGTTTGCCTGATGGCACGGTATTGTTATGCAAGGCTGAACGTTACCTGGTGTTGACCGGGGTGAAAGGGTTGTAGAAGTCCCGAGCCACTCGGTGTCCGTACCAGGATGTGGCCACCAAGACAGCAAAACCTGCCAGTGAATTCAGACAATTAAAATGGCCGGTTAGTCAGCAGGGAAGACATCAAAGAGGTGACATGGTCCCAGCAAAGGTTAGTACGTCAAGGAACTGGATTTCGGAGAGATGCTGAGCACTCATAACTTGAGGTCAAATTGTGGCTTGAAGCCACAGGCCAGCACTGGGTTGACACATGGGTGAGGAGCAGGTGCCATGGAGGTTCTCTGGCTAATTCAGGGGACCCTAAGGAGCATATGCCAAAGAAGGAGCTCAAACAGCCTTTTACACAGGCAATGTGTGTTCCTTCCTGTGTGAACACAGCTCTACTGGTTAGCCTGGAAGGGGTGGTGCCCCCTTTGGAGACTCCCCCATCCTTGCACTGGGGACCACTGCAATCTGGTCCCTTTGGTGGCAAAAACCTGGCATCTCAGCTCTCTTGAGACTTTCCAACCCGTGTCACGGCATGCCAGGAATCAAACTCACTTCACCCATGCAGCCATGTCAGGACGTTAGAGAACAGGGCCAGTCCAGCTTGTTAGTGTAATCCTTTGAACAGCAGCAATTTTGGAGAAGGCCAGCCAAACGCATGATTGGCCCTCAGACATGCAATGTGTGTCTGCAGTTTCCAAAGGGTTAATAAATGAAGGTAACAATTATTTCCAGATGTTCCAAGACAACTAACAGGTAAAAGCATGTTATACCCTCCTCTCACCCAAAATACCTGATTGCAAGCTAAAACCCATTCAAAAATGGGCATCTATAGGTGCGTTTGGTCTTAGAAATATTACCAACCTGCAATCAGGAAGATCACGCCACCAAAGACAGCCATCCTCATCTTCTTCACCTCGTCATCCTCCATGCATTTCATGCATTTCATGCCCGTCACAGCCACAAATATAGCAATGAGTCCCAAGAGTATGCCAGCCACCATCAGTGCCCGGGTAGCCTGCAGGCTGCCTACAAGGACATTGTATTGGGTTAGAGTTACTATGAGGTGATCAGAGTGTTGAAAAGAACCCAAGGCACAAGTTGAAACACAAGTTACTGGGTTTAATACAGAGGTAAGAGTGAAGTTCTATGGCCTACGCTATGCAAGAGGTCAGAAGATTTAATGGTACTTTCTGGCCTTAACATTCTATGAAGAGCTCTCATGCATCAGCTCATCAGATAAAATGATGGACACACACAACTTCTTCTGAAGTCAATGGCAGTTAAGAGTGCTCAGCTCCTTGCAGGATTTCGTCTTCAACAACTTTTGTTCCTTACCAATTTTAATTCCGATTAAACAGAATAAATGTGCTAGTTATCAACGGAAGTATATTCAGTTTGGGACTCCAATCTGGCAAAGCCTTCACACGTGTTTAACTTCAAGCATGTGATTAGTTCCACTGTGATCAGTGGAAACTATTTAGGGCTTCTCTTCACTTTCCTCAGCAATTCGCGGCAGTCGACCAGAGTTACGCAAGCTATGCAAAAAACTTGCGTAACTCCCGTCAACTTCTCTGCTTCTGCTCTGTGCGCCGCCGTCACTGCACTGTGCCGACGGGAACCGCGTTCCCATCGACACAGCGCTACGCCACTTGAGAAGGTGGTCTTAGTACGTCAATTTCTGGATTGACTGAGCGGGTCTTGACTGACCGCTCAGCCGATCCAGAGAAGTCGATCTGACGGCGGCGAATTTGCTGCTGTCAGTGAAGACATAGCCTTAGTGTTCAGCACTTTTGAAAAAATCAGACCACTGATTTAGGTGTCTCAGGACTTGTCTACGTGGTGTGGCCATGTGCACGGACCGGTGGGTGTATGAATTCTAATACGCACCAGTGTGCAGGGCACTGACTGGCCCATGTAGACGCCCTTGGCACATGCTAAAAGTTCCATTCTGTAACTTATTCCTGTACTGTAGCTCTTCTTAGACTCCAATGATGTCAAAATGCCCTTTTAATTACAGCTGGTCTGAAAATTCAGCCTTGTCAAAACAGTTATACCATTGGAAAATGCTGTTTCAACAAAACCAAAATTTTTCACAAAACTGTATTGGTTTCAACAACACTTTGCTTGGAAAAAAATTGACATCTTGACATTTTTGGAATGAAAGGTTTAGATATTTCATTTAGAAATTTATTTTAGTTTATATTTAATAAAAGGGTCAAAACTGAATTTTTCAATTAAATGTCTAGGTTGAGCCAAAACAATTCCCCCCCCCAGAATTTTACTTTATGAAAAATCTTGAAATTTTGGCTTTTCATGCCAATTCAGAATGAAAAGAATTAAAATCTCAAAATGTGTCGCAGGACAGAAGCTCTGTTTTCCAACCAACTCTATTTATAATGCAATGTCTTTGATCTCCAGAAATCAAGAAAATGCTGTTATTCAAATATCGGATGATGCCTGCCTTATAGAAAAAAATCACACTTGCCTGAGTTCTTGCTAACACAGGATGAACTATTTTTTAACAATTGGGTTATACCGCACATTTTGATAATATCTGATTAGACATACGTTTACATACATGCACACGCACACCATCTCTGTGCCTGATTCTACACCACTGCAGTCGATGGCTGCAGGGTCAAATCTTATGTCTCTGTATCTAAGTCTGCTGCTCCTCTGTTCCAGATCCACCAAAACTGAGCAAATCTTTTTCATGCAATTTCCTTTTCTATTAGTGACTTTGCCATTTTGACTTTGTGCATATGTCTACATCGCTGGTAGCTGGATTTTCTTAAAATGAAAAGAAGAATTAAAATCATCACAAGAAAAAAAAGCTATTTGCAGGGAGGGATATAGTAGATTGTTAATTAAGTCACCTATGATTCAGGAACCAGAGAAAGCATGTCTGGGGATCTCTGAAATTGTATGTTCTTATCTAGTCTGTTCATTTATAGTTGCTGTGTACGCAACAGCTGCTCTGCTGCATTGTTATCCCATATTATGTAATAATGCAAATATTACAGGAATCTCTGATAACATCTTTCAAAATGCAAAGGCACCTGGCCTTCTACATTAGAACATCTAAGATGTGTGTCTAGCTAATCAGCTAGGTTTTGATCTGCACTCACAACCATGGTATCTGAGTTGCTTTAGTAAGAAAAATGGCTATAAAAATATAAAGTCATTTCTATTAAAGCTGAAGATGACAAAAATTCGTGGAGTGGTAAATAGTGAGAGGGACAGATCAGGTGTGCAGATCTATCTGGATCACTCAGTAAGGGGCTCATTTGAACCACATACGTGTTAATACAGCCAAGTGCAAGGTTTAGGAACAAAGAATATAGGTCACACAAGATGGGGGGTGCTACCACGACACAGAGAAGAACTTAAGGGTAGAATGAACAAGGGCTCCCAGTGTTATTCCGTAGCTAAGAGCCCAAACAAGATTCTTGGGTGCATAAGCAGGGGGATATCAAGTAGGTGCAGGGAGGTGATATTACTTCTGTGTTCAGCATTAGTGGGGTTGTTTTGGAATACCATGTCCAGCTCTGGTGTCTACACTTGGAAAAGGATGTTGAAAAATCGGAAAGGATTCCAAAAAGAGCTACGAGAACGGTTTGAGGTCTGGAAAACCTGCCTACCTGTGAGATGTACGGAGCTCAGTCTATTTGGTTTAGCCAAGAGAAGGATGAGCAGTGACTTGATCATGGTCTACAAGTAGTTCCATGGAAAAGAGATTTCTGAGAGTGGATGGCTCAAGGCATAATGAGATGTAACGTTTAGAAGCTGAATAAAAGCCACCCGCTCTGCTGAGACCCATGAGGGGAAACAGAATAGGGCTGCTTACATAACCCACTGGGCAGTGTGTGATGCACTCACTCCTGGGCCAGATCCGCTGAGGTTCGGAGTCTGTTACACACCCAGCTACAGATCCTGGCTCTTCATCTCAGCTGTAGACGTTCATGCTATTAGGTCCCTGGCTCAAACTATGGCATTGGCCAAGATGGCAGCAAACCCACATCTACTCTGTATAGGTCCTCAAACCATACTCTTCACTGTAATATCCAAATACTCCATAGCTTCATGCAGCTCCCGCACCAGGAGGATTCTTCCTGGCACATTATTGCCCCCATAGGGCAAATGTCTGAATCTGGCTGATGGAGTTTCCCACCATGAAGCCCTTAGTCTGCAGCTGGAGCAGTTAAAGACACACAGGGAGCAGATATCCTGAGGAATAAGGTGCTATTTTGACTGAGTTTATTTTCTGATTCCAGCTGCCCTTTAATCATCATTACACTGAGCCTTTTCCAGACATTTGGGGTCTTTCTTGCCCTTTGTCATTTTGCAGAGTCTCTGGAAGACTCCTCTCTTAAAAGGTAAGATGGCCTGGCCCTGAGTAGTCCATCAGAAACAAGGGCTCATTATTGTTGCCTGAGGATAAGAAGGCACCAATATTTTAAGGCAAGTCAGGACCAGCCTCTATGTAAATGTTCAAATTCTTAATGATGTAGGAGTAGCTTGTGCTGTGCAGTGAAAAAACAAATTGAGATCCAGATCAGTGGGAACTGACGAGCCCTGCCCAAGAAAAGAATCTCTGCTCTCTTGGGGGCTTTCCACTTTCAGAGTGGTGGGGCTTGACTGGCTTGTTTCCCTGACTTCCCTTAAAAGGGAAAATACCCATCAAAGCAACACAGGTGTTTTTCACTGAGTTTCCATTGTGTCACCCTTGGTCACAGCCTCCAAGCTAAGGATGTGAGACTCCTTGTTTACAGCCGTGTAAATCCAGGGTCACTTCAATTACATCAATAGAGTTTCATGGGAGCAAATGAGATCAGAACCAGGCTTTAAATGTGTATTATTATACTACTAAACACGCAGAAAAATTCATCATCAGGTTCAGTGATCAAGCATGGGTGATTTCAAACCAAAAAAATACTTTGCAAAAGCTGTTTCTGTTGGTCACTTCTTTCTATTGGTCAAGTTACATTGAATGATTTTTTAAAACTAGTTTTGTCCGTGGAATATAGCTTGGAAAAGACTTTCTGACACAAAAATCAGCTTGCTTTAGGATACTGACTCGGCAACTGTATAACCAAGGCCACACATGTACTGCATGCTAAATTTTGCAACATGTCAGCAGTTTTGCAATGGCCAGTAGCTGAGTGTATACTGTGGTTTGCTTTGTACAGGAGAAAAGGTACTGCGACCACATGTCACATACCATATGTCAGGTCTACCGTGCAAAATTTAGGCTCATTCTGGTTGCGAAAGAGATTGCAAAAGAGATGACCCCAAAGGGAGAGCCGTTTTAAAAGTGATGAAAGAGTTTTGCAAGAGATTCAGAACTGCGGGACAGAATCTAAACATTAGGCAACTCGGAGTGAAAGCCCAGTTACTGGACACGAGGGATATTAAGTATAGTAAATAAGTTACAGGGGAAGGCATTTGATAGAGAGGAGTTTAAATGACTTCGGAAGACACTGAAGGTAATTTTAGTCCTAACCACATAGATAGCATTCACTTCTGCAAACCTTAGCTGATCACCCTCATGAGATCCCTGCCAGACTGGTAAACAAGGATCACCATCCAAATTTCACAGATGGGGAAAACTGAGAAATCACAAGATTTTCCAAGGCCACACAAGGAGGCAGTAACAGGTGCATCCTCTGTCTAGTCAGCTGTTCATTCCTCTAGACCACACAGTCCCCACAGCTTAGCAGAAGAAAAGGATGCTGGCGACTGCTGGGACAAAGCTCAGGATTGTTTGGCTGAACGGACCCTTTCATTTTTCTCAAGAGTTTTCTCTCTCTCATCAATTACCTAATCAATTAAAAAAGGAGCCCGGTGCTTTTACTTGGTCTGTAAATAAAGATCACATTTGATAACGACACTTACCCATGAATCTGACAGAGCTCCATAGGAAAAGCTGCTGGTAGGGGTCAGAGTTAAGGTTCATGTTGGAACCTTTAATGTGTTTTACTTTTCAGCATTTAGGGTTTGTGAACTAAAATCTTTCTATTTCTTGGCTTTAAATTATTTTTTTCTAAACAGCATTCACAATTCTAGATCCATCTTAATGAAGTGTGTGAGAGAGAGAGAGAGGGTTGGGTTTTTTTGTTCATTTGTTTGCCTCTGAATATCAATACTATAGGGATCTGTTCTCCTCCATCTATTCTCCTCACCTTAGATCCCTCCTGCCAAAGTGTCCTGAGGTTATTTCATAGTGTTCTGTCTCATCTGCCCAGGAAAGGGTTTTCCCTTCTATTTCAATGCTGCCCCCACTAAAATGGACATAAACTTAACCACAGAGAAAGACATTCAAGCCATTGTCTCCAGTTCTTTCCAGGGAGAATTTCTCAGGTATACACTCAGTTTGTTTCATTTTGCTCAACTGACTTGAAATGGTTAAACAATATGTTCCCCATCTCCTTCTCTGCAAAATCTGCTAACCTTAGCTGAGATTCAAAATTGACTCTTCATGGACCATCTTCCTAGTGGTGACCTAGGCAATTATCTAGCATCTCTAGATTGGCAAAGTACTTACTCACATGGGCTGATATGGTATCACAGCCTGTTCATACAGATTGCATTTATTTGTAGCTTAATAAAGTATATTGTACTGAAACTCCCCAAACCTTGAAAAAAAAATCCAAAATCACCTTGAATATGGCAAAGGACAACAATATACAGCAATATATGATGTTGGAGGGAGTTAATTAGTTGGGTACCAGATGGATCAGTGTTTGTGCTGGCCTTATTTAACATCTTCATGATCTGGAAGAGGGAGTAGTATATTATTAATTAAACTTCCAGATGATACTAAACTAGAAGGAGTTGCTAATGCTGGTGATGATGGAAAAATATCACCAAGGGACTTAGGTTAGAAGCATGAGAAGAAAACAACAACATGATATTTCAGTTGAAAAAAAGTTCAATGATCCACACGGGGGAAGAGAATTCAAACACAGGTACTCGATGGGAGGAAATAACCTGGGCAGCAGTAACAGCTGCAAGAAACCTGGTCTAATTGTGAGGCCAGTCACTTGCTGTTCAAACCCGCCTTAAAGTCCGCTCCTGTCTGTTTACCTTGCTCTCTGTGATCGTGCCTCCCTCCCTTTTTGCAGAATACACTGATAGTGGTTACTTACCACACACAGAGGTGCTGAGAAGAGATTATTTTGGAATCAGTTCTGTCATTCGGAATCACTCCAGCATTCTGAATGCTGAAATGACAAGTGTGCCAGTTGCCCAGTGTAATCAAGGTGATGATTCAACACAGGATTATCTAAATCTGCATTCACCTAAGGGTTAGAGAACGGAGGCCAGGGACAAGCCATGATGATTGATCTTTTAGGACAAACGTTCTGTTTGCTAGAGAAATAAGGGATTACTTCTCCATCCCTTGCTCACGCAAATAGTGCCATTAAAGTCAAGGAGGGCAGCAAGTGCTCAGAACCTGTGAAAAACAGGCCACTTTTATTTAAGAGCCTAACTAAGGATTTAGGAGGCTAACCTTAGACACCCCTGTTTGAAACCGTTGGCTTTCCCCCGCTGTCCACCAAGAAGTGGATTGACACCAAACAACAGCCCTGGTGACACCAGTATTTGATCAGGAGTATCATCTACTATTTACTCAGAAGTGAAGGGCTCCTGTTGTCATTTAGTAACAATGGACCAGCTCTGCAAACATTTCCTAGCGATGGGCGGTAGTAAGAATTGGCAGGACCAGGTCTTAAGACTGCTGCTGGAAACGGTTACCTTTAAAATACTGTGACAGTGTGCTAACCCTAGAGGAGCACTCACTGGGTTTAAAATGTGAGAAGCAACATCCTTTATAAAGTACGCTAACTCTCTCCTTTGTGAAATCGGATTGTGTCGATAGTGGTAGATTTGGACACATGACCTACATGATGCACAGTTTCATCGGAGACCTAGACAAGATTTTTCCATGGCGATCAGTGTCTGGCATAGAAATAATCATAGGAAATTGTATGCTAGCAGAAGGGTTTTACTGGAGTAAGTGTGGGATTTCTTTTATATCTTCACATTTCAGCCTGTATTTTGTTTATGCCACGTGTTAAATAAAAGTTTCATAAAAGTTTACTGGCACTTTTTTTGTAACCACTGCACTTCTAAAGCAAATGTCCTTTAGCGGCTCTGTGTGCGAGCAGCACATGCATTTACATTGTGCTGGCTCCCTATACAGGCAGATCCAGTCCCTGATGTGTCTGCATAGAATCATAGCAGATGAGGGTTGGAAGGGACCTCAGGAGGTCAACTTGTCCCACCCCCTGCTCAAAGCAGGACCAAACCCCAACTAAACCACCCCAGCCAGGGCTTTGTCAAGCTGCACCTTAAAAACCTCTAAGGATGAAGGTCTGCATGTTTTTAGCTCGAATATTTTTCTCACAATAACTGGAAATGTCTCTGTCACAAGGCCATGCCAGGCTTATGCACCAAGGGCTGGCGGTGTGCAGGTGAAACTGACAAGTGCTGGGCTACTCCCTGTTCTAGTGAGAGCGGTAACGAACCATGAATCACAGCACCCCATAAAGTGCGGGGAACATGTGACTCAAGCTGTTCCAAGCAGCTCAGTCAGGAGCATTCACTTCCCACTGGGGTTCTACGCAAGCCACAGCTACCCACCTGTGCCCCACCTTCAAGAATGATTCACTCAGTGAGCTGTTGTGCAATTGTACCAGTGCCGCTGCTGATGAACTTTCTTCTTCCCTTTTATTATTGCCTTTCACGGGGTGCTTAGGAAAATCCCCCCCCAGCCCCCAGGCTAGCTTTAAGGTTAGACAAAAGCGGATAAGATCAGTTCTAAAGTGAGGATCCTCACAGGCAAGCAGGTTTTAAAAAAAAAAAACGGGGGGGAGGGGATTTTATCTTATGCAGAATAAACATCTAGCATGCCACAAACAACTAAGAATGATTCACCCAGGTAAAAGCGGTGGGTGCTGAACTCCAATCAAAAGGGTCTGTGATAAAGGTGACAGACCGGCAACTCTGGGTGAAGTTCTCTGTCTCAGATCATACAAACTTTTGGTGGCAGAAGTGGGTGCCTTGCCCATGCTGCCCCACAGGACGCAGGTGCACGCCAGTCAGGAGGTTACCACCTTTAGGAACGATGAGGAACTTAAATGGCCATGTTTCATGCATCTGACGAAGTGGGTTGCAGCCCACGAAAGCTTATGCCCGCAGAAATGTGTTAGTCTTTAAGGTGCTACAGGACTCTCACTGTCTTTAAATAGCCAGGGTTCATTTAGTTCTGCACTCCCCTTGCTGAAGCAGCCAACAAAAGGAATGATTCATGAGGGTGATCCTTGCGACGCTACACTTTATCTTATCCAAGAGACCCTGAGGAAATGTGATGCAGACACCTGTCCGCTAGCAACCACGGCAGATCGCCAGGTGAAGAGATGCCTGACAGTGACATCTGCTCAGACCGACCTGGGCCAGAACGGAGCAAGTGAGCCAGAAATGAAAGGCTACACAAGCCCATCACCCGTCCCCGGAGCCAGCCACCTCTCCAACCCCTGGAAAGCCCTTTCTTAAACGTGACATTGTGCTAGTAAAAGCCCTCTAGAAAAGGGTGCGGAGATCTTCCGGGCAGGGGGCTAGTTGGTAACTGAAACATGACGGCTGGCAATTCCAGTTGGCTGGCGATTGTGGGCGTCAACACAGACAGAGACCAGTACAGTGATCAACGCGTGCTCCTTGGTCGGACATCCTTCTGCCATCACACAGTGCCAGCATCAAAGAAAGCCTGCCTCCTCAAACAGCCCATCCAGGGTGCCCCTTTTCTGAGGCCAAACACAAGCCAGGCTGGTGGCCATTCAGAAAAGACATTTCCTCCATAACACCTGGAAACTCTTCTTCACTAGCAGGCTTAATAACGCTGCGCATGTAACCTCTGTGGTCACTTAGGAGGCGGTTCCTGTGGCAGGGACGGCTGTCCAGCCAGTGCATCAGGACGGGGATTTCAGACCCCCCTGCAGCAGCAGCAGCACCTGCCATCGGCAGTCTCAGTGATGTTCGGGATGGCTCCTCGTCTTCTCAAAGCACCGTGCAAACATTAACCAGTCCCCACAACCACCACATTATCTCATTTTACCTGGGGGGGCAGGGGGGAGTAAAGGGGGAAAATGAAACACACAGGAGCAAATTAAGCCCTAGTGACAGGAAGGCACAAATCCCATTGAGCTGCGCCTGCTTATTCCAGATCTGAGGATATCAGAGAGGTGAGGGACTTGTCTATCTCCATCTAGTATGTGAGTGGCAGAGTTAGGATTAGAACTACTAGTCCTACAGCTCCCTCAGTCAAGCATCATGGATGGTGCAGCACTTGTGACCTGATGGTGAAAACCTTTCCCCCCCTTCCCACCAGCTAGGACACCGGGGATGCAGGAAAGGCAGGATTTTGCACACGAGTAACACTGTTGGCCCCAGACAGCATCTGAGCCCTTGTTTGTTTCCTGGGATGGGGCGGGGAGGCACACCGGAGAATCCACCCGGCTTCGAAGATTAAGCTGCGGCTGAGTCTCCACTTGTCTGAAGCGCATCGCCTTTCCCAGCAGCAACACCCCAAAGGGTGATGAATGTCTTGGCCTGAATCAATCCCAACAAGAGCCAGGAGAAGGAGCCCTGCTTGGAGTGAATGGGGAAGTGCGTAGGTGGGGCCGAGAACTGGCAGGCGATGGTGCCAGGTGTCTCACTTCAGCGACACGCTGGGCTGATTCTCCCAGCCATCACCCCCTGCTCAAGGCAACAGAGCTCCTTGAGAATAAAACCGCTGAAGGCAAAAGAGGCTCAGGCCCTTGAATTCTACAGTGACATCTTCGCAGCAGATGAGCACGTCCTATCTCTCTGACACCGCTGCCTGGCGACTCACCTGGGGCACAGGCTGCAACAGCTCAGGGGCTGCCCAGCTACGTTCAGGAGACCCTGCCTCAATGCCAAGCTCATCTTCAGCCAAAGGCTTGCCTGCCTAACTCGGCAGAGGGCAGAAATGGACAAAGTGGCGGTTCTGCACCAGAGAGTGAACTCACAGCATGCACTAAACAGCTGGAAAGGACTTCCTGGCATGAGCCTGCTGTCCTTATACAGGAGATAATCCCTATAATTTAAAGGACTTTTTTGGGGGGGAAGGAATGTCAATAGGAGTTTCCCTGAGATCAAAGGACACTGAGGGTTCAGCCCTGGTCTCTGACACTACAACGCTTCTTGGCACTCGCCCCTGTCACAGAAGAAGCTTCGTTTGCAGAGCAGTAATCATCGGTTAGTTAAAAATAAACGGGGCCAGATCCTGAGGTCCTTACTCAGCTTTTAAGGAGTCATTATTCAAGCAACACCTGTCCATTCTAAATTGATCAATGGGCTAAATCACGGCCAATTCTTTTAGGGAAATCTAATCTTTCTGGACGTCTGTAGAATCCCTAACCCTTACCAGCATCTCCTGGCCCCAGGGAGCTAAAGATAAAGGGTCTGAGGCCTCCTCCTCTCTGCACAAAACCAAACCTAAACGGATTTGAAAACAGATGTTGGCGAAGGTTTTGTGCGCCGCCCCGCCCTGGTTCTCTACAGCCCCGCTCCCAGGGAAGCTTTCAGACCTGGCTTTGCAGACCAGACGGAGAGCCGCTTACACCCACAATTCACAGAGTGAACGACTCTATTCACGCTTTCTCAGCAATCACTCCTCTTCTTGCAGTGCAGCTAGACCCAGCGGGGCATCAGAGAAGAAGATTGTAGTTATCCCGTGTGGGCTGGTCAAGGTAAATCCTAGGCTCTCTGGGTGTTTGACTTGGCCTGCTACCGCCTGTGAAAACTACGAGCCACCCTGGTCTTCACAAGGATTTTGCCTCGTTTTAGCTAACTCGAGTTAAGAGCTCGCTAGTGAAGAAGCATGCAGTGGGTGTAAAACTACACACCGAGGTACGTGTTTTGCAGGATCAAGGTCATAGTAGTTGGGAACGGCTGACGGGATGGATCACTTGATGGTTACCTGTTCTGAAATTCCCTGTGGAGCATTCCCTCTGAAGCACCTGGCATTGGCCATTGTTGGAAAACAGGATACTGGGCTAGTCAGACCATTGGTCTGACCCAGTGTGGCCGTTCTTATGTAGTTAAGTGTTAAAAGGAACAGGTACTCACTCATACGGAGGATATGTAAATGGGTTGTTTTTTAAGCACCAGTGGTGTGCTTTGGTGCTGTAGAAGACCCAAACAAAACTCTGCTTATACAATCCAATGACCTGATCTTGCTCACAACTGGAGTTTTTCTCTTGACCTTATAAGGAGCAGGATATGGTCCTAAAAGAATGTTTTCTGAACATAAAATAATCACACCTGATCAATGACTTGGCTACGTTTTGTCTCCAACCCACAGAAGAGTGTTCTGTAGGCGTTGTGGGATCTTACAGATGTGCTCAAATTACTGCGGTTCCTCCCTGCCTCCCTCCCCTGGTAAAGATTAGGCTGGAAACATTTTGCATAGAGAGTGAAACGTTGGAAAGAATCATCTTTTAACAAAACAAAATGAGGCCGTTTGTCAGCTGATTATATAAACAAAGACCCACTCACCTCCAGCTAATCAAAGAGGCTGGTTAGAACCGAAATGGGGAGGGAGGGTGAGACTGCTGCATTTCACCTTCTTTTCCAAACAAATCTCACTCTGCAGGCTCTCGGGCCTTAGGGAAGTGGAACTCCTAAGACCTTGTTTACACTACAAATTGAGATCACTCGGGGGTATGAAAAATCCACACCCTTGAGGTCCGTAGCTCTGTTGACCTAAGCCCTGGTGTAGACGCAGCTCAGGGAGGCAGAGTTCCAACCGTAAAGAAAGGCCTTTTCCATTGCTATGGTTTTCGCTGGCTTGTCTACACTTAAAAGTTAGGTCAACTTAGCTATGCCAGTCAGGGGGTGTGAAAAACCACACCCCGACCGACATAGCTGTGCTGACCTACCTCCCAGTGTAGACACAGCTATGTCACCAGAGGAATGTTTCCATCGGTGGAGCTGGCCTTGTTTGGGGAGCTGGTGTTAGCTATACCGACAGGCCCCAGTGGAATGGTAAAGACAGACACACGGACGTGACCGCTAGTGTTTGCATCTGAAAGGATTCAGAGATTGCCTTCATTTGAACATTCCCAGGAGATCACACCCTTCTCTGCCATCACATGAGCTCAGGCTGATTACCTCGAGACATTTTTAACTGGCAGAGAACGTTCTGTTAACTTCAGGGTCAGATTTTGATTTCCAGCTACACTGGTGTAAATCCAGAGTGAGGGGGGCTGCTCCCCATTTACACCTCTGCAGACTTCAGCCTTTGGCGTGTCTCCTAGCACGTTATCTTAGCTGCTTAGGGAACTGATAGTATTCGGAGCTGAATGGAGTTTTTAAAGCTCCTTTTCCTAGACTGCTATAAATAGGACACTCCCTGTGTGAAGAACACTATAAACAGCAGGAAACCTTGGGCAGATTCCTCCAGAGCTTCAAATTCCTTCCTCCCCCATCTTGGCTCATCACTAATTCCATCTTGCTGAATTTTTCTGGACTTTCCCCATGAAGCAGCTGTTTCACAAAAGTGCTGATCTCCCTGTTGCTGGCTCCCAGACCTCATTCATTAATTTTTGCTTTTCCACCTCCAATTTCTGACTTCTTGTCAGAATCCTGGCCACAGACAGGCCCAGACCCACCAGCACTCTCTCCTGAGCTCTGCAAATGCTTAGACTTCAAAAGGGTCGCTCACAGTCATAGTAGCAAGCCAGGTGTCCTGTAGAACCTGCAGAAATGGGCTTGTTTGCCCCTCAGAACCGAATCAAAACTGGGATTACCCATAAGAGTAAGGAACCAGCAACTCTGCGCTCCTTACAGATTAATATTAGATAGCTGCTATGAAAAAAACAATATTTGTTTCTTTCACGGATCGATCCTCAGGCAACTAACCCAAAATATGAAAATTAAAATCCAAATAGGAAAAGGAAAGGTTGAAACTCCCCTCACTTCCCCCGGTCTTCCAAAGTGGGTTAGTTAAAGCAGGCTAAGATGTCTGGCAAATTGAAAAAAGAACATTCATGTTTGGAGGCCAGGCAATTTATGCCAAAAAACCAGCTCAAAAAACAAGTAGTTATACTGAAAAAGCTTTCTCACGTAGACAAGGCCTCCCCCTGGAGTAACACTGCGAAGCGGACTGGGTTTAGCATGGTGTGAGAAGAGAATTAGACTCACTGAGACATAAAATTGTGTCAGGAAAGACCTATGTGAAAGGGAAAGACCTTTAGCTGCATCAGCCCAATTTTAACTACCTCAATGAAAACAAAAGATAAAAACTTCCCCTGGCCAGTTTGAAAACATAGAACCAGCAGGTGTCCCACGCACCCCAGGAATGACCGGGAGAGTCTCAGCCTGGATCAGCTACTTACCCTCCAGTTTCAGCAGGGAGTCATACACCTTGCATTGCATCTGCCCCGTGCTCTGCATGACACAGGACATCCACAGCCCCTCGTAGATCGCTTGAGCTGTCACAATGTTGTCCCCAGCATAAGAGGACATCTTCCACTGGGGCAGGGCGGCGCTGATGATGATACCGATCCAGCCTATGAAAGCCAGCACGAATCCCAGCAGCTGCAGACCTCCACTGGCCATCTCTGCCCTACAAAACTGGCGCTTGCAAACTGCTTCAAAGTCTGCGGGGAGGACTCCCTGGTCTCTAGATATTCAATGAAGCTGCCCTGGACCCTTAATGCTGCAGCTGACCTGCCTGCCTCTCAGCTAGTAAGAGTAGCAGCAGTGTTAACCTACAAACAGGCTCGCTTCCCTTCCCGTTCTTTTATAATCCAGGAGCAGCTGCACCAGTGGTGCTGGCTGAGAAAGCACCTGAATGAAGGGGGCAGGGCTCCTCTGGTCTCCATTTAAAGGACAGGTCTCGGGGCGCCCCCTAGCGGTTTCACCTGCACCCCCCCCCCCCCCCCGAGTCCCAGGAGACTGATTCCTCTGAAATGATTCAGAACTCAGGCGTGGTGTCCCTTCCTTTCCTATCACGTAAACACGCCATGACTTAGTTCTATTACTTATTTCAGTGGGAAAATAGGTGATTCCTACCCCCACCCCTCCCAGCACCTTGCTCCCTTGGTAGATCGGCTCAGTTAATATGCATTTATTGATACCGCTCACGAGCCGATGGGTGCAACTGTTTCGCACCCCACCCGGTTTGCTTCGCACCTGGGGTTTGAGGACACCGCAGCAGCGGCAGTTGAGGGGATGACTAATGCTGCCCAAAGCAACAGAGCGGCTGCGTGATCTCAGGGTGATACCGGGAGCTGCTACGGTACAGCTCCTTCCATCGGCGGATCTCAAAGCGCTTTGCAATCGGTTAACGCACACGCCCCTGTGGGGCAGGTATGGTTAGCCACACTTGTGGCTTTCCGGGCAGGAAAGCTCAGCGCTGACTATGGTCAGCCCTGGGCATTGAGGTATCAGAAGCTATGCAGGGCTCCCACGGAACCTCTCTGGGCCCCGGAGGCTGAGGCTGCGGCTGGGAGCTAGGCACCATGGGCCAGGCACCAAGGCAGAGGCTGGGCGCCGAGGCTGCGGCTGAGCCGGCAGCAGAGCGGGACTGGGTGGCACTCCCTCCCTGTCCCCAGTGGGGGCTGGCCCAGGCCCTGCCGCATCCCCCCGAATGTTCCTCTGCGCCCCTCTCCGGGGGCAGGCCCCACAGTCTGGGGACCTCTGCTCTCGGTCCTAAGTTTCTTGCTTTCCCTGACGGCCCTTGTATCCCTTTTTTGTTCAAACCAAGCTGTTCCTTACCTGTTTCTTCCACATATGTTGTGCCTCCTTCCTTTCTCGGCTGGCCGAGTGGGGCTGGACGTGGGGCATTGCAGCGGTTCTGAAATTGGGGAGCCGGCCCCCCTAAGGGGGCATGAAACGGATTGTAGGGGGGGTGCCATGGGCAGAGTTTGGGGAGGCACGGGGGGCAATGCCCCCCCAAACTTAGGATGATGGAGCCGTCTCTCCCTGCTGAGAGCGGGGCCGGGAGGTGGTGGGGACCCCGGCGCCTCCCAGGGGCAGCCCCGGGCAGGTGTTGGGGGACCCCGGGGAGGCTCCCGGAGGTGGTGGCTGCGTCCGCGCTGCTGCCCGAGGACAATCCCGATGACGAAATGCGATTCCTCGCTGCCACCGCCGCCATCATTTTCCCTGGCACGTCGGGCCATTGGAGCTGCGGGGGAGCTGCTGCTGCTACTCCTTTGCCCCCCCAGATTCAGCGTCAAACTCTGCCTATGACATGTAGGCCTGTTTTTTTCCTGAAAGTGGGGAGGGGTGTTCGGGGGGGGGGGTGCAATTGTTAGACAAAAGTCCATGGGTGGGGGCTCCATTTCAAAAGTTTGAGAACCGCGGAGCATTTCTCCGCCATAGTTTGTACCTGGACCAGCCAACTTCTGCTTAAACCAGAACTGCGCCCCCTTTCCTAGGAGTTTACCTGGTGTCCCATGTTTCTGACTCAGGGTGAGACCCCACCTTTTCCCCTAGTGAAGGCGCAGCCTCTGGGAACAGGGAGAGCGGCAAGTGAAGATGAGCAGAAAAGCTGCAATCAGAGCAGGGGCGGTTTCACTTGTCTCGCCTGTTCCTGTGGGTGTTTTGCCTCATCACCATGCAACCCATCCAGCCCTTCCAGGCCGAGACCACCCTTTGTGTCCCTCACCCACCTCAGCCAACACCGGGCGGCCTCCAACGGGACAGTCACCATCTCAGGGACGTAGGGAAGGCCAGAGCACGTGCAGGGCAGGGCAGCGCTGCTCCCTCAACGCCAGCGCAGCCCCCACACTCCCCAAGCAATGTCGTAATGAGGCACCGGAGGCGGGGTTGCATGTGAGATACATTTGGAAACAGTCTGGCATGAGAATAAAACCAGAGATCCATCTGCAAAAAAGTCGTCCAAACAGGCAAGCCAGCACAACACAAAGAACCCAAGTCTGTGGATTCTACGCTTTGAACTCAGCCTTTAATAAAGAACGTGCAGTGGCCAGAGTCAGCTCGGCAGGCTGTTCTGAGCGCTCTAAAATCCGCGCGGTGACTGGGATTGCCTGGAAATTCTGTGGGCCTCATGGGGGTATATGGGGCTTGTGGCCTGGAAAATCTCCCTGGAGCTGGATCGCTCAAGGAAACAGCTAGCCTTGAGCTATCAGGAGCAGCACTTTCCACCCAGTGGATCTCAGACCCATCACAAAAGAGAAGAGGAATAGTTGTTTCTAGCCTCTCATAGGACAAAGAGGTTTAAATGACTTGCAAATTGGTCACTTAAGTCAGGGGCAGAACCTATGTTTCCTGACACCTGACTCTGTTTAGCCACTTGACCAGAATATGCCCCCTGCTGCTGATTTGGACTCAAAGATGGGTTAAACCTAAACATCAGACTTGGTCAAACCACCTGATCACTGTGAGAATGTGAAAAAAAAAATGTTTAGTCCTCCCGGACTCATGGGAGTGTTTTGAATGTTCTGGCTGAAGCTGCCTTAATCCACCACCAGCCAGACCGAGGTCGGTGGTGATCAGACACTATCTAGTGTAATTCTGCAGCTCTGAGATAAACAAGCGATAAGAGCTGCTAAAGACGCTGTGTGAGCCCGGAGTCCAGTAGCCTTGTTCTGACATTCTGATGACTGGCAGGATTTCACCTGGGCTTCTCAGAGATGTTTGCAAAAAAAAACCCTCAAACAAACGTGTGATTTACCTGGCCAGCATTGCATAATTACAAGGGAGATTTAAAGGGGGGAAAACAAGTGGGCAAAGATAAAGCAAGTCTGGATCGGTAGACAAAACATCTGCCACTGTTGGTCCAGAAGTTTCTGTTACAAAAATAAGCAAAACATCTTTAGGGTGTGGCTTAAGGGACATAGTAAACTGATCAAGACAGGGCCTGGAATAAATTTGTTTCTTTTTAAATAAAGTGCAAAGGAACCAGAAACTCTACACATGGTCTGCAACCATGGAAATGTGCTCTATGGTGGTGGTGAGGGGGTGCTAACCGGGGAAGCATGTGCTCCAGATTACAGGAGATTTGGGAGGATGGGGCAGGGCCAAATTGTCCAGGAAGCAGGGTGGGATTAGTAGATGCATCACTATACAGATCCATCAGCCACTCCCTTCCATGGATAGGGGATGCTGCTGTTGCTCCTTGATCTGGTGGGAGGAAGTCTTCCCTGCCTGGTGCAGAGGTCCCCAATGCACATTGCAAACACCCAGGCTGCAGTGGAGTGGGAGGGATTTTGACCCTTGACGGTTCACCAGTTGCACTGATTCTACACTCCATGGTTGCAGTGGAGTTTGGATGTCAGCTGTGTGGCTGGAAGCACTTAGCTGGGTCACCCTTGGTCTCAGGCCCCAAAATTCACCACTGGCACAAGCCAGCACCCCTCCATTGGCTCCAGCAGAGTTACCCTGGCTGTGAATTCGGTTTGAGGAATGCAAGCTCCGAAGGCGTCTTTTACAGGCTTGGCTCATTTGGATATTTGCCTGAGCAGAGAGGGTGTGCTTCTGAGCTTTGACAGGGCAACGGGCTATTGTGTGTGGGAAGAACTTGGACTTCCTAGTAAGCCTTAAGGAAAGGAGGCAAGGACTCCCCAGCGCTCAGGCCAGGAGGGAACCTCTCCCCAAGGAGTAGGCCAGCAGTGCACTCCTGCAGAAGTCACTGGTGTGCGACTCTGGGAGAAGACCGCAGTGTGTATCCAGAGAGCGAGTCTCTCCAAGTTGTGGATGTAGGTCACTTGCCGGGATTACTGGGGTGTCTCCCCTTTAATCATTTCCCTGCCATTGCAGGGCCTCAGGCGCAGGTGCACCTCCGTCCTCCCTAATCTCTGTCTGTGGCATGTAATATTCTAGTCTCCCCTGGGCTGTAACACTCTGGTCTAATTTTGGTTGTTGGGTTTAGTGTGCGGGTAGTGGGTGGTTTTGGTGGCCTGTGCGATACAAGAGGTCAAACCAGATGGTCTGGTTGTCCTTGGTCACCCTGAACTCTATGATTCACGTTAACTGATGTGTCCCTACTCCAGGTTTTAGCCCCCTGTTGCTGGGTGTGCATAGTGCATCAATCTGAGTTTTAGTTTATGACTATTTCAGTCCTTATTCTTCTTGATTGTGTGATGGATTATATGGGATTAGAACATGGAGGAATCCACCATCTAAAACAGTCAGCATCTAATACAGAGGGACATGGGAGCCATCCCAACCCCTGGGATTTGTGTACAAACAAACCAGGACAGTGTAAACAAATGTAAGAGATTCTCAGTGAGAAAGCCCTGTGTGTGTCTGAGAGAAAATATGGCTGTTCCCCAAAATAGAGCTAGATAAAGAGGGAATCACAGTATTTAAAAAAAAATCCTACACCTTCAGCAACTTTTCCAAAACCCAGAACTCTCAAAGGTTTCATCTATTTCTCTCTCCAGTGTCGAGTATCACACTACTGGGTTTTCCAGATGTGTCATAATCTCCGTTAAGTACGCCTGTGCTGAGCAGTTGTGTAATATCATGGTCACGTAGCTCCTTCGAGTGTAGTTATGTTCAGAGGAGTGATTATATTCAGATAACTTTTGACTCAACAGATCTGCTCTCTGCGGGTTGTTAAGCCATACCTGCTTACTGTACTGATAAACACAAGATATTTCTCCTGTTTGGGCTTGTGGGAGAGCAGACTGGATTCTTTTCTGCCACGTGCATTTGTTAACAAAGGTCTCAGTGCAGAGTTAACAGACTGATAGATTATAAGGCCATTGTGATCATCTGATCTGCCCTCCTGTCTAACACGAGCCCGAGACCTTCCCTGAATTAATTCCTGTTTGAATTAGAACAGATCTTCTAGAAACTGCAATCGTGATTAAAAATTGCAGTAGAATCCACCACAAACCTTGGCAAAACTGTTCCAATGGACAACAACCCTAGTGTTAAATGTTGGCCTTCTTTTGAGTCTGAGTTTGTCTAGCTTCACCTTCCAGCCACTGGATCCTGTTAGACCTTTGTCTGCTAGATTGAAGAGCCATCTGTTGTCAAACTTCTGTTCCTCATGTAGGTACTTATAGACCGGATCACGTCACCCTAATCCTCCTCTTTGATACACTGAATAGACTGAGCTCCTTGAGTTTTTTGTTGTGACGCATGTTTTCTAATTCTTTTAGTCATTCTTGTGGGCCTGCTCTGAACCGCACCAGTGTATCAACACCCGCCTTAACTGTGGTCACCAGACCTGGACACAGGATTCCAGTGGCAGTTCCCCACTGTCAGATACAGAGGTAAAATAACGTCTCTGCTCCTATTCAAAATTCCCCTTTCTCTACATCCAAGAATCGCCTTTGGCCACAGCATCACGCTGTGATCTCATATCCAGATAATTTTCCACCCCCACATCCAATCGTTCTCTGAGTCACTGCTTCCCAGGATAAAGTCCCTCATCCTGTAAGTATGGTCTGCATTCTTTGTTCCTAGATGCATATATTTACATTTGGCCTTATTAAAATGCATATATTTTGTTTGTACCCAGTTTAACCAAGCAATCCAGATCACTGAGTCAGATACTTGCCCTCTTCCTTTTTTACTACTCTCCCAGTCTTTGTGTCTGCTTCAAAATAAATCAGTGATGATTATATGTTTTATTCCAGATCATTGACAAAACTGTTAAATAGCATAGGACCAAGAACCAAGCCCTGTGGGACCCCACAAGAAACACAGTCATCGATGATGATTCCCCCTTTACAATTATATTTTGAGACCTATCAGTTAGCCAGTTTTTAGTGCTTTTAAAGTGGGCCATGCTAATTTTATATCATCCTAGTTTCTTAATCAAAATGACGTGGTACAAAGTTAAATGCCTTACAGAAGTCTATTACATCACCACTATTACCTTCATCAACCACATTTGTAATCTCATCAAAAAAAGATCTCAAGGTAGTTTGGCAGGATCTATTTTCCACAAACCCATGCTGATTGGCATTAATTATATTACCCTCCCTCCCTTAATTCTTTATTAAATCCCATGTCAGCCATTCCATTATTTTTCGCTGAATTGATGTCAGGTTGATTGCCTATACTTACCTGAGTCGATCTTTACTTTTGGTGAAAAGAGGCAGAAAGGACATTTGATTTGATATCGCTCTATATGTATTTTTATTCCGTGCACACCACTTGGATTTCCAGACCCGAGGTTGAATATGTGGCCCTGGCTGTTTGCATCTTTCAACTTGAAACACTGAGCAAGATTGGCAGATCAATGAGGGAAAGTATATAATAAGCCCAGAAAAGGTAGTTTTTACAGAGACTTTTCACTTATACTTTCTATTTATTGAACACTTTGGGCATGTCTACATTGAGATCAAAGACCTGCAGCACTGACGCTCAGAGCCCGGACTCGGACTCACAGGGCTCCCTCTGGCTGGGGCTGGTTTTTTTGCAATGTAGACATTTGGGTGCAGGCTCTGGGACCCTGTGAAGGGGGGAGAGTCCCAGGGGCCGGGATCCAGGCTGAGCCGGAACATCTCCACTGCAATTTTACAGCCTGAGTCCTGCCAACTCGAGTCAGCGGATCCACACCACCTGTGGCCACACCATGGGTCTTTGACTGCAGTGTAGACGTACCTTTGAAGAGCAGACCAGTTCCCTGGGTTAGAGCCAAGCTATTAGCAGGTGCTGTGGAAAGAAAGAGGAAGGGTTGGGAGCTACAGAGATCAGCATTCCTGGGAGGAGCCAGCGGTCTGATTCTCCGATTCATTATATCTGCTGTACACCAGTGTACAATGGTGTTACACCAGTATTAACCTGTGGTAACAGAGCAAAGAATCAGATCCCAATTGGGACCTGGACTCTTCCAAGGTGCTCGCTGTTGGTGGTTTGGATTCAATGTTGCAATTGCGGGGTCTCTGCAACGATAATTAAGCTCATTGTTCACATTGCCTAGTCAGTGCTCAGAATAACATTCCTACTGCCCTGCAGGCAGCTGTTTCATTCTCCCCCTGCTGCTCATTCAGGAAAATCATCCCTAGATCTTTGCTCTGTTTTTTTTTAGGACCTGAGTATCATTCTGGGGATGATGCAGCTGTTTGTCCTTAGCCAGCTGTTATGAGATGTAGGAGGGAGGGCCCAGAGTCCCTGCAAATCTTCTCTGGGGGTGAGGAAGGGCTAGTCTGAGCATACAGCCATTCTGGGGTTAAATGAGAGTGAGAAGGGACTAGACCGGAGTGCGGAGGTTGTGTTAGGTCCTAGGACAAGTGGGCCCTGTAGAACAGAGCTCTCATGCCTTCTTTCTGAAAAGCACAGCAGCTCAAAATTTAACTCTTTACCAACGGGAGAGCATTCAATGCACACCAACCCTGTGCAATTCTTTAAAATGGGATCTTGGGAAAGTTCTGTTCAGAGTGCAGCGTGATTCTTTATTTGCTGCTTAGAAGGCCATGAAATGATTCTTTCTGAGGCCAGGGCTGGGGGATTTCCCTGCACACACAGAGAATGAATTCTCTACTTCCCGAGGAAAATTTAGAAGAATTCCTGTAAGAATTTATGTTTGAAGCAGGGCCTCTTTGTTAAGGGACTTGGTTTGAATCTTTCAATTCTGGACTGGATATAGGGAATATACTGCCAGGACTACCAGGATCATTGGGCTGGATGACTTAGAATCCTAGAATATTAGAGTTGGAAGGGACCTCAGGAGGTATCTAGTCCAGCCCCCTGCCCTTACACCAAAACTATTCCTTCTCTAGTTTCTAAGGGTCAAATTCATCCTTGCTGTCTTTCTACTTAGACTCCCAAGGAGAAAGGTGAATTTTTGACCCATGTTAAATTAACTTGTAATAAACTCCTAGGCAAGGCAAGGCAAGGCAGTAGTAGTTGTACCCCATGCTAATGGGTCAAAATAAACCCCAGAGGGAGCATAGGGCCAGGTGATTTCGAGTAAAACTAGAGCTGGTTGGGAATTTTCTGCTGAATGTTTTCTTTATTCACTAAAAAATCGCCATTTGTCAAAACTGTAACTGTCCATGAAACAGGATTGTGTGGGGTGAATGTTCTGACTTGAAAAGATTTTGGGAAACCATGTTTTGAGACTGGCAAAATGTCCCATTTCAACATTTTTGAGCAGGAGAGTTTTGATTTTTGACTCTTCGGTTAGAAATGTTAGTAGATATTAGTAAATGTTAGTAGACTAAAAAAAGGTTCAAAAAAGAAAAGGTCAGAATCGAAATGAAATGTTTTGAAATTATCAGAAGGAAGCAGTTTGATAGATCCAAACTGAGTCATTTTTTGAATATTTGATTCACAATTATTTTGTTGCTGAGATTTTCACTTTTCATCCGAATTTAGAACTGAATTTTTCTTAGTGTCTCAGATATTTCTCCTGTCCAACTCTAATTAAAACTGCAACTGCCTTATCTTCATTAGGATTTTAAGATGGGTTCTTCATCATGGGTTAGTGATGACCATAACTAATGGAGTTGCTCTACGAGTGATGTTGGTCTGGATTCTCCATCTGCCGAGTGCTTTCCGTTGCATGCCGTTGAGATGATTGCTTCTCCATCCCCACTTCTCAGCTCTCACCTGCTAACGTTGTCCTTGATCTCTGCACCAGCAGATCACACATTACCTTGAGGCTGCTGATATCACAGACTTCCTCAGAAAGCCCCCAAATGCTGCGTTCATTCTTGTCCACACACACGTGGTTTGGCATGTGCAGAGCGGCATCATGTCTGCTATGATCTGCAGACTAAGGGGCCTGTTTGTGCAAAGCACCAAAGTGCCGTGTAGTAACAAAGTGCGGGGGTGGGGAGGGTTGGCAAGTCATGAGACTTTTTCCAAGCGGATGCTCAACGTACTAGAAATTCTGACGCGATTCTGTAGGGCAGAACCCTTGTTCCATTTTAGCAAATGGAAGAACTTCCGTGGGACAGCATTTCACTCCGACAGCCAGACCTTATTTTACTTTGATTTTTTTTTAAATGATGATTTATACCCTTGAGATTTTATCCTGACAATAAAATCTTCCAGACAGGAGACCGGGTAGAAAACACAACACCAGGCACCATCCAACAAATGAATTCCCTAGGCCACAGCTAGGTGACAAAGGGAGAAGCTATATTGGGTCTAATTCTCCATGGAACAATGGCTGACTTCAGGGGGCTAGGTCACTGGGTCCTTCAGCCACATCACCATGTACTGTGCAGATGTAATTTATCCGTTGCAAATATAAATCTATAAGGCGCCCTCCTGCAGAAAGCAGCTGCCCACCTACTCCGTGGGATGGCCTCCACAAACACCTAAATGCTGGCCCTCCGCCCCTCTGCTGGCTTTAAAACAGCTTCTCTTGCCATTGCACGGCCTTGGTCCTGATCTGCAAGGCCATAAGTGATCTGGGATTCAGTTACGTCAGGGATCACGTCTCCACCTGTGACTCACCTACTCAGCTCCCTGGGACAATGTGGTTCACCACGGCTCCGGCTTGGTCAAGATGGTTCAGCTGTGGAATGAGCATCCTGGAGATGCCAGGTGAAAAGCCTGGTCGCCTAAAGGGCATGTGACCCAACGTTCCTCTTTGAGCAAGTTTTTCCGCCGCAAGCCGGATGGATGGGGGAGGGACAATGGGATGAGGGAAAGCAACCAGCAAGCAGATAGGGAAAGGAAGAGAACTGACAACTCATGAAGCCCGCTCGGGACCTCATCAAACCTAATTTTCCTGGGGAGTGGTTAGATACCGTGGGGACCGGACGACAGGAAACCCTGCGATAGGCCAGACAGATGACTAGATAATCGCGAAAGTGAAGCATCGCAAAGACGTGCATCCTACCTGCCTTGCTGCCCTTATCTGCAGCACCAACCCTCCGAGCAAAGTGCTGGATCAAAGAGATGAGAGGCGCTCTAAAAATCGATTTTCAACAGAGCCCAGGGCCAGATTTCCAAGTGCTCAGCGCCCACAATCAGTAGAGGAGCCGATTGCTCAGCAGCTCCCATGGCACCATTCATGGCTGGATTTCCTCAAGACCCAAGTGTGCCGAGGCCTTTGGAAAGTCTGGCTCTAAGAACAAGGCATAGCTGGGGCTCTGTGTGTGTGTGCGCGCGGTGGGGGGAGTACAGAGATGTGCTTTCCCGGCCTTCTTTACACACCCTTAATCGCAATGGCTGTGAGAGTGCACGGGCAACGTCGCACGTATTTTGTTGCTCAGAGGCCCGCTGAAAAGCCCAGCTGCTGACGTTGTTAGTTATCCGGGCAGGGGCCCGGATCCCACAGGTGTTTCCCTCCCATCTTCATTTGACTCAGCCGTTCACTCGAAGCACGCGTCTCAGCCCCTGGTGTGTGACAGGGCAGGGCTTTGGATGAACTGGGAACGCCAGGCAGAGCAGAGACATTGCTGGGGTCAGCGGTGTGCAGGCAGGGAGCTCCCTCCTCTGTGGCGTATTGTCTGCAGGAGGGACTGCGTTTTGCAAGGCAAGATGGAGACCATGGGCCGGGCTGCTCACTGCTCACCTATCAACAAGAATTTTATCTCCTCAGTGCAAACACAGCCACCCACCACTGACAGGGGAGGGATCTGGGTGGCGTGCTCTAACAGGTGCTTTTCTGAACTAGAAGGAAAGCCCTTAGAAGAGTCACTAGAGGAGCAGTTAATGCACCAGGGCCCAGGCAGATTCACGGAGCGGGGTGGGAAAGGCCTCCCCACGACAGCGGCGCCAGAGAAATGTCGACTGGCTCAGTCTGAATCCCTTCCAGGGGCCCAGCGGGGAGAGTACATGGTTTGGCTAAGGAACAGCATGGACATTCACAAAAATACCCCTAGAGATACACAACACTCCACTGCGCGCACAGTTCTCCCCCAGGCGAGAGGATGGGAGACATCGATCCACACGGGGCAGAGGTTTGCCATGTCACTTCATGCGAGGCACTCAGATGCTACGGAGGAGGAGGAGGACATCAGAACCAGCAGCGAGTCCCCTAATAATAACCTGGCTCTCCTCTAGCACTTTTCATGAGTAGATCTCAAAGCACGGCACAGTCTTGTAATAAGTATTTGTCCTCCCAGCCCCCCTGGCGGCAGAGCAGTGCTAGCCTCCCCATCACACAGATGGGGAACTGAGAGGCTGAAGAGCCTACGTCTCATTTTCAAAAGGTATTTAGACTCTTAAGAGACAAAATCCCATGGACAGTCAGTGGGATTTTGTCTCCTAAGGGCCTAAATCTCCTTTGAAAAAGAGACATAGGCTCCTAAATCAGGTAGGCGTGGTACGCTGAATGTCTAAATGCCTTGAAAACTCTGGGCCTGAAGTGAGTTTCCCAAGGTATCACAGGAAATCTGTGGCAAAGCAGGGAACTGAATCCAAGTCTCCCCGGTCCTAAATTAGTACCCTAGCCCCTGGACCATCTAAAATAAGATAGGTGCTGACCTCACAATTAACATTAATAGGCTCTCTGGGGTAGCCACGCCCTGGACTGCCTGGGTGATGAAGTCAGGATTCTCCTCCGCCCCCCAGCTCAGTCTTTCAGCTCGGTGCTGACGTGATTGCAGGAGGCTTGCGTTGTCTGTGCTGCACCTGTTTTGTGGCAAGAGAGCTTCGGTCAAGGGTCATTTTGTTTTGGACATTCCCCTTTTCAGCTCCCACCTCCGCCCCGGGCGGTTCCTGTCTCTGGAGATGGTTGATTCAGCCGTGAAGCCCCAAAGGACATTTTTTTTTTTTTGCAAGGATGGGGGAGCAGCCAAGCCACCTGGCCTCTGTCAAAACTTGTCAGCATGACTGTGAGGCCAAATGCATTCTCCCCCCCCCCCCCGAACAAGTAAAGGTGTGGGTGGGTGAAACCTGAGGCAGGTACAAGGTGTTCTGACTCAGACACAGCCCAGCTATAATTCCTCCAGGGGAGAGTCAAAACGGGAGCTCCACAGAGGACCTCATGGGACTGTAATGATTAACAGATTGCTCAGACGTGGGGCTTCCTTTACTGAGCCAACACGAGGGGCGTTTGCCTGAGCACTCTGCAGTTTGTTTGGTTTTCTCGCTGGAGATGGTGGGCGCAGAGCCGTGGTTAGCAGCGCCCATGCCTATAAGGGGTTTTTTTGCAGGGGGTCCAAAGTCCTGCCTGCAGATGAGTCACAATAACTGAGTATCAGAGGGTGGTGCTTGGATCGCTGGGTATTAGAAGGGGAGCAGAGACCAGCCTCCACTCATCTCTTGCTGCCTCTACAACTGCAAGAAACTGATCATCTCAGGCAACTGAGTCCACACTGGCCCGTCCCTGCCAATATGCCCTGCGGGCCATTCCTTGCACATCCCACATCAATTGTGTTCCCTTTAACTCCACAAGCTCCTTCCTGAGGCGCAGCTCCTCTTTGCTGCATGATATTTACCATGGCTAGGTTTTTAAGGTGCGGCTTGCCAAAGCCCTGGCTGGGATGATTTAGTTGGGGTTGGTCCTGCTTTGAGCAGGGGGATGGACTAGATACCTCCTGAGGTCCCTTCCAACCCTCATCTTCTATGATTCTATTGGGGTGCAAGTGGATTTCAGTTTCTTCACCCAGACGTGGTCGGAAGCTGTGTGAACTAGTGGCCACAGCAAGGCACTGAGACACAGCACTCCTGGGTTTTATTCCGGATTGGGATTTGGATCCAAATCTAGGTCCACTGCCTAGCTTGCTAGCTTGCCCTTCTAGCACCCCTTTTGCCCCATGAATCACAGCATCAGCTGGTTTCCTGTCCCTCCTTGTAATAAGAGCCATCCAAGAGGTCAGATTTCAGCTGGCTAAAGAAACAACCTCCCTGAATGTCTCTTACGTTTTTCTCTTCTTTCAATCATATTCAGAGTGGTTCTGGGCCAGGGTGAGAAGCAAATAAACTTGGAGCAGGAGGTGCTGTGTTGGAACACGTTAGTATGTCAACAATTCCCAGGTCTTCGGTGCAAGGGGAGGCGTCACTTAACTGAGGAGATGCCATAGCAGGGTGTGGTTAACTCAGCTACTGGCTCCCACACAACTAGCCAGACATGTATGGACGGCAGCGTGCACACTTGGTGACTTCTTCCAGGGAGATGTCACACATCCCTTGTATGTCATGATTTTATACCACTCCCAGACAGGGAGTGCTCTCCTGGGGTTACAGCAAGGGGACTGCAAGTCAGGACCCGTGGGTTTGAGTCCCAGCTTTAGTGCATAGTTGATGTGCAGGCAGTGCCTCAGTTTCCCCATCTGTAATATAAGGATAAAGAGACTTTTGTGGGGTTACCTGCCTCACAGGTGTGGGACTTAATTCAGTTTAAAAAAATGCATGTCAGTAAGAGTTTGCAGCCTTTAGATTTAGAAATTCATATTCTTACTGCATTTAGTATTACTCCTCTCATCAGCTGAAAAAAATCTACCCTAAAAGAATATACATAATGCAGGGAATATATTCCTACACACACACACTAGACATCCTTACAATTTACCACCTTTTTAAAGTGATCCTCTGTTTAAAATGTGCCTCTTTTCCTCCTTCTCTCTGTTATCTTTTACCCCTCTGGAGATGTCCCAGGGGCCCTGTTAATGAAATGCAGGCCTCTCTGTGCTTTGTTTGCTTCGCTTTACCATTAACAAATTATCCCTGAAGGTCACATGCTCAAAACAGGCCTGGCTATCCGGTATGCATGTGTGAGCCTGCTTACATGCCTGTATAAGCATGCTGACATGTGCATCTGGGTGTGTGTGTGTGTGTGTTCCTACGGGGATAATTTTTCTTTCCAGGTAAAGCACCGGAGCTAGGAAATTCGAAAGGCTGCAGACAGACCCCTGTTGGCGGATCCATACCGAAAACACAAATACAATTGAGCTGTGACGGTCACGTCCACAACCCAGATGTTCAGTTCCAGCACGTGGGTGATGAAGCAGCTCCAGCAGCATCGATATCCTGAGTCCTTGAATCCTAGCCAGCCAAGTGTAAAATTTAGCTATGCCGTAGCACGGCGTTAATCTAGGTGGGTGATGATCTCTGGTTGCTGATGGTATTAGAACTTACTGCAGCTTTCCATGCTGTTGCCCATGACGGGCTGTTGATGCAGCTGCCAGGTTTGGAAGAGAAGCAGACTTCGAGTGGGGGAGGGAGTCTGCTCATTTCAGAGGGAGGTGATGGTTGGGGGGCTTCTCTCCTTTCCCCAGGCTCTCTGGATGTGGAATCCATAGATTACAAAGCCAGAAGGGACCATTGTGACTGTCTGAGCTCCAGCAAAACTCAGTCCTCTTGTTCCACTTGTACAGTTTCTGTGAGAAACCCCTGGGAAGCTTGTGAGTCAATACAGGTGAGCGTGCCAGCAATGTGCTTCTGTGAGAAACTCCTGGGGAGTTTGTGAGTCAGTACAGGAGAGAGTGCTAGCAATATGCTTACGAATATGCTTATTCAGCTAGAGCAACTGGCAGGTACCAATGCGCCACTTGCCTTGTCTACACTGGAGTTTTAGCATGTGCGGCTTAGAACGTGCTAATGAAGTAGCATATTCAGATCGTACACTGCTTGGATTGTAAGCTCCTTGGGGCAGGTGCCATCTTTTTGGTCTGTGTTTGTACAGCACCTAGCACAATGGTGTTCTGGTCCGTGACTGAGGCTCCTAGGTGCAATACAAGAAGTAAATAACAATAATAATAAATTTACACGTTCCAAAAATATCTTTTGTCCACAATCCTAGGAACCTAGATCCACTGTTCCTGGGCTTTTACTTTGCATCAGTAACTAAAAATGCCTTCTGTTCTCTGCAGCTGGCCAAGGCACAGGGCCCCTCCCTCTGTCTACACACAGTTTTTGGGCCACTTTAAGGATATGGGGTTAGAAAGCAGGACAATTAGAGGTACAAGTCTTGTGTGGATGCAGTTATATCAGCATGGTTATAAAATCATCTCCCCAACCGCAGGAGGTAAATCGCTAACAAAACTGTGTGCAGATCAGACCTCACCATGACCGTCTGCATCGTTATTACCTGTGCTGGGCTTTATTTGGATCTTGGTAGCCATTCAGAAGCCATTCACTTTGGTTAGTGTTCAGGACCATCACTCCACCTTTAAAGCAGGGTAGGCTAGCAAGATTGTACCCCACGTGGGCTCCCCACCCTGCCACACGCTGCCAGGTTCTCTTCTGGGAGATACCCGAGGTGCTGCTTGCTCTCTGCACAGCCGTAAGTGAACAAAGGCCAAGCAACTCCCGGTCTCTCTCGGATTCATCTCTTCTGCAGCGCTTCAGATGTCTGTCTCCAGGGCAGGGTTTTCTCACTCTAGAATTCACTCATTCCAAAAATGTGTGTCTGCCTGACCCCGGCCACGTTTACAATGTATTGCAAGACACCTCTTTGTTCAAGCGTCCAGTAACTGTGAACGCTGAGTCTCTGGCATTTAGCCGGCTGGGCTGGTTTTAGTCGGACACCGTCTCTGTCCTGCAAAGGGTTGAGATGCACTGTTATTATTTTGTATTCGTATTACAGCAGTCAGGAATCGGGGCCTCGTTGTGCTGGGCACTGTACAGACAAGTACCAAAGGAGACAATCCCTGCCCCACAGAGCTCC
Organism: Emydura macquarii macquarii; assembly: GCF_026122565.2. Taxonomy (NCBI): domain Eukaryota; kingdom Metazoa; phylum Chordata; order Testudines; family Chelidae; genus Emydura; species Emydura macquarii. The sequence goes on along the minus strand of NW_027132502.1, from coordinate 1,056,963 downwards.
CAAGCTGCGTGTCAGGCTTGACACGTCACACGACAGGAGGGTGTGGGCAGAGGAGATCACACAACGAAGAGAGACGAGCAGAAAAGCAGACGTCGCAGCTCTTCAGCTGCCCACTGGCATGAGCTCTCGGACCAAAACCAAAGCACCAGCTCTGCAAGCCGGCACGCACCAGCTTGATGCTGCCGATTCAGAGGCTACTGTCCTCCTGACAGATTCTCAGCAGCGGAAAGCTGGCCCGAGGAGGGAGGCCCCCTTCTGATGGGCAGCCCTAGGTGTGGGGCGGGCAGGGCAAGAGGCCTGGCTGGGCACATTTAGCCCTTTTCATCAGTGGCTGCTACGATTCCCGTGGTGCAATCCAAAGGGGCTGGTGGCAAATCCCAGGGAAGGTGACAGCAGAAACCAGCTCTCTCTCCTACAGGGAGATGCCAGCTGACACGGCGGGTCTAATTTCCCCCTCCGTTTGCCAGCTCTGTGGGCTATGGCCCAGTCGGCCTGTACACGTGAAAGGAACTCTTCATATCATCTTCCGACGGCTGGGCTAAGGGCAGCAGCAGACGGCACACCAGCCTGCCTGGGGCATCGGTCTGAGTGCCCCCAGACGCCGCAATCGGCCGGCAGCTGCAGGCTCCGGAGGGACCAGTCGCGTTGCCAGCTCCAGGATGTCTCGGAGCCCTAGGGCAGCGGGCCAGCTGTGGCCACTTCCTGGCAGTGACTCAAGGCTGGGGAAGCACGGACATTTGCCTCTAGGGAAGGTCGCTTGCCTGCAAGTCCCAGCAGAGCGAGCAGGGGGAGCAGGGACTCTGACACACGTAAGCCCGCAATGTAGGGCACGGGACAAGATAAACTGGGCCCCAGTCAGGAGCATCCTGAGAGCCAGGGTCAGACACGGTGAGACACACGATAGCCTCTGACACACCGGGGCCTTCCTGGCGCTGCCACCTAAGCACGTCTCCACGATCACAGCTCAGACACGACTCCCACCAGCAGAATCATCTGCTCTGGAGGTTGGGTGAGACCCTCGGATGTCCCAGACCTAGCGCCCGTCAGTTCTCTCTGCTGGCTCTGCTTTGGGGAGGCAGTTTCTTCCTGGGGGACGGTGAATGGAATGAAAGGTGTTTGCAGGGAAAAATCAACCACATTTGCCAGAGGGGCTTTTCTGTGTCATGGCGTAGCCTTTTCTCTTGTAAATAGTACAGAACTGCTGCCACCTTCCGGTTAGAGTTTTAGATGACAGGCGGGAACAGGCTCAGAAGGGGAGTGGTACAAAGCCCACGTCCTGGGAGATTTAAAACACTGGAGAAAGTCGCTGAAGACCGTACTAAGGGGAATAATCGGGTTGGCCTCCTGGGTCTTTTCCCTCACTCAGGTATTTAAACTATATGCTGGGTTTAAATCCTATCCCCTGTGAGCGGCCGGCAAGGCTGTGGATTGTGGTGGCAGCGTGTTATGATGCTAAGGGTGTGGCTGGTGGGGGGTCCTTTAGGAGGTCGATTCTCGTGCCCTGTGATTTCTAACGAAACCCGTTGGTTTAGTGCATGAGGGTCGCTGATGTTTAAAAGAGCTGCAGATCCAGCATCGCCAGCTCCTGTGATTTTGCCGTGAGAGCTGGTATTTTCCCCTGAAGCCTGAGCTGCTGGAACCAGACAATTCCAGGAGAATCTCAGCTTTCCTTTAAAAGAAAAAGTAACTTTCTAGTCCTCCTGGTTGTGGAGAAGAGCTTGAAAACATGATCCCAAAATGCTGCAGCACCTGAAAGTAAATATAAAGACCTCCCCCCCCACCACCATCAGTAAATTTTTGAATCTCATGATTTGTGAGCCAGTCTCATGATTTTGGGCAGCCTGGTTCGTGATCTTTGAATGTTTAGGGTTAGCAATACCGCAGATCACTGGTTTTTCTGTGTATCCCCAGAGTTCTCTACGTCCCATCGCCTGTTAAAGACCAGGTGATGTTCACATTTCCCCAGCTGTGCATACACACACACACACACACACACACACACACACACTTCCCCCCTCAAGCAAGGAGTCACAGCCATCAAGCTATGGATGCCTGGACAAGACAAGAACCCATTAATATTGCACTTTGGGTGCCACAATGCATCCCACTCCTTTATACTCAGCTTTTGGGCTATTCGTGCTGCTTCTGCAGTCCTGGCTGCCCAGGGTTCCACAGCGACTGGGTCTGGGGAGCACCGTGCTGACCTAAAGAGACGACATTTAAAGTACCAGCTGGAAGCCACAGAGTTCCTAGGAGAGCCAGTGGTACTGGTAACGCAAGTCTCACTTTCCATAGATAAGCAAGTGTTACTTTGTAATAATGGTTCTGCTTAAGCCCGATGGGCCTAATTTTTAAAAGCTGGTCTCCATTTTTATGCCTAGTGAGTACACTGGGGGACTACAATGATGAAGGCCACCTAAGCGCTTGGAGAAATTGTGTTTGCCGTTTTGCATCTGTAATCATTAATGGCTGCATTGTCGCTTGCACATCTAACTACCAGATTTGTAGGCACAATCAGGCACTTACACATCTACATGACATCACTGGTTGTGCATGCAGTGAATGGAAGCCTGATTTAAAATCAGGCCATCTGTCTGTGGCAATACTAGCACACCCATTACTGCTGGATCTAGGCGCTATAAAGCACTTTCTATTTCCAGGGTGGTTCATTAACATTGGCTAATAGCCTTTGCAACCATCCTGTGAGACAGGAAAGAATCATTATCGCCTTCTGATATATGAGAGAATTGGGGCACGGACAGGTTAAGTGACTTGCCCAAGTCACACACAGAGAGTCAGTATCAGAGCTGGAATTAGAGTTAAGGAGTTCCAGGCTCCCAGTCATGTGTTTAATCTAACAGGAAACTCTGTAGTGATGGGCAAATCTTCAAAGAGTCAAGGATTTCCCTCCCGCTTATATCTCCTCACCCCCCCAAAATAAAAATGACAGAGAAGTGGTGTTTTCTGCTTGTTCGGACCTTTGAAATATCAGGAATTCTTATCTTGAACTTCCTTGCTTTTGCTGGAGGACTCATTGGAAGTCTCTGATGAGGATTGTGGGTGGAGCTGGTTGAGAAATTTTTGACAAAACCTTTTAGCTGAAAAATGCCGTTTCATCGAAACAGAAACTACTGAGAAGGGTCACTTCTGAAGAATTTTCTGACTTGAAAAAATGTTGGAAACAAAAGTTCTGAAAAGTGCTGAAACCTCCCATTTCGACATGTTCAAAATGAAACATTTCAGGTTTTTGATTCTTTTGAAGTGGTGTTTAATTTCTACCAAAAATAGGTCAGAAATCAAAAAGAAGCATTTTGAAATTATTGAAACAAAACTTTTCAATTGACCCAAACTGATTTTTTTCCCCAGATCGTGCAAATTATCAAGATTTTGATCTTTTGTCCCGATTCAGGATGGGAAAATTTTGGAACCTCAATAATTCCTCACAGGATGAGAAAAGCATTTCCTTATTCTGAGTGTTCTCAGCCCTTGCGTTATGTGGTGGCGAGTGATGGAGCTCGAACAAGCAGATCTCTTCTCTCAATTTCAAGCGTGTGAGTTTAAAAAGTGATTGTCTACACCGCAGCACAGTGTGGACTACAGGGGTGTGAATTGTACAATGGGCTAATGTGAAGCACTCTAACACGCCCGGCTGACGTGAACTAAAAGGTACCTCCTGAGCATAACAGAGTCTCGTTTGAAACTGAATTACATAAACATGAGCTCAGTACCTATGAGTTCACACCAGCATGGTGTACATGGGGCAGTTAGAATTAGTGTCCGCTGCAGTTCACAGTCCATTGTCCGGACTGCGCCACCATGTAGACAACCCTTAAAAAGAAGACAAAGAGCTTTAAACAGCCTGACTACAAATCGCTTCCTTTCGCAAAGAATCAGGTTTAATTACATGCTCTCTCTCCTATCCAGATCATACCAGCTTGTCTACTCATATGTAGAGTCCTTTGGGTAAAACAAGGTGGATAGGACCTGAATTTCAAATGCAGAGACTGAGCAGACAAAAATGCTTTTAGAAGAATTTAGCCCTTCCATCATATGGATCTGAATTCAGATTGTGACCAGCCTAGAGCTCATGGTACTTGGATCCCATGCTTTGATTTGGCTCATTTGCAATGTCCGCTCCAGATCTGAGATTTCAAACACCACCATGCAGGGGTGTCTGTTCACAGAGAGGGTGTGTGTTGGGTTGCCTGGGCCTTTATCTCCTAAACATTTCCTTCCTTCTAAAGGTAATAGAGATTTCCATACTGAATCAGATCACCAATGCTTCTAGTCTAGCATTCTGCCTCCAGCAGAGAACCAGGGCTTAGCTGATAATTCAAGGGAAGGTAAAATAATCTGTTTTGTAAGGGCACCTACCTAGTGCTCTGACATGGACAGAGAAGAGAGAATTCTTTCCTGATCTCTAGCAATTCAAAATCTTCTATCCTGTAGCTTGAGTTCTGATTCCTCTTCTACCACTTCCCTCGCTCACGGAGAAGCTGCAAATTGTGCCAACCCTGGCCATTCAAAGGAAGTTTCGGACTCTTTCATTGCCTGTATGCACTTTCTGCATAACTTGAGTTGCTTTCGCCCAGCCACGGAGAGCTTTAACTGATCAAATCTGATTGGCTGCAAGAGCTCGGTTGCTTTGGATGACCACTCAGACCCTCCTCCTTCGGTTGCAGCTGGTGTGTATTGTTCTTGCAGCAACATTAAGATTTGTACAGTTGATCATTAGCGTTTGCAAAAGGAAAGGGAACTTCGCTCACTTAATGGCCATTGAAAGACAGGGGCAGTGAGCGGAGGCCTGGAGGCTCCCCGGGAGGTCCCGTCCTTTATGCCCCCCCTGGATGTGCTGAAGACTTGTGGGGATGAGGTATCTTCTCCAATATGTCGCGTGTTTCTTCGCCTTCTTTTCTGCTGGGTTTTTGATAGTAGCCACCTGGACAGACTGCTGGATGGTGAACGCCGACGACTCACTAGAGGTAAGGTCAAGATGAGGGCAGCCAACGTGAATGTTCCTTTGGAAACGAAAGGGGACGTTCGTGCTTCTGGGGAACAAGCAACTAAATGCCATGTCATGAGAGCCCAGCATATCGGCCTTTAGGAGGCTAAAACACCCACCGGGGTAATGGGGATACAGCACAACCCGCTCAGAAACAATGCTGCTATAGGGAAACTCCATCCATAGGGAAAGTCTGGAATTAGTTCAGTGCTCCAGCTGTAAGCTCAGCTCAGCGTAAAGCCACTGTAGTCTGATTTTTCCTTTTCCCCATCTGTGCGAAAACAAGCGGCCAGGTTGCTCAGGGATCCTATAGACTGGGCCTGCCAAGAAAATGGAGAGAGCCCAGGCATTAGCTCCCTGATAGCTACTGCTAGCGTCATTGTTCTGTTGGATTATGCTTCTCCCCTATTATCTTGGGTGAACAGCAGCTAATGACTTTTGAGCATGGATTTGCTCTAGCTAATCGCTTCCTGGGACAAAGTTTGCAGCCCAGATCCTGCTTTCAGTGTCCGTGGTGTAAATTCAGAATGGTGCCATTGGTTTAACAACATTACTCTAGATTTGCATCAACACAGCTGAGAGCACAATTCGGCCCTACATTTCCAGTTTACATGGATACCCTGGATTGGTTGTTTTCTGCTCGCTTTGTGAATTCTACAATCACACTCTAGAATAAAGATTCCAGAGTGTGTACCTCTGATATGCACGGCTTCCTGATGAGATGCATCTATGGGGTGAGCAGAACTTCAGGGGGAATCTAGAGATTGGCTTTTAGTTCTGAGACAGAAATCTCCCCTTTGACATTTACATAGATTAGCATTCTAGAAAAACAGCAACAAAAGTACGTCGCAGCAGACTGACCCCCTCCAACCCTCCCCACCATAGCGTCCTCAAACAGTTCCCTAGCCCCCAAACAGTCATCACTTTCACAAGTACATGGCGCCTCAAGTCTGTATTATTGCTGCCTTTGAAACCCACAGAATGGGCAAACCCTTCTGTATATTTAAAGGTAGAAGAGCTGCAGTTAAAAAAAAAGGGGGTTCTCTAGAAAAGTCTGTGCTTTCTACATCAGGGTGAAATTCACTCCCAGGCCTGAGTTTTTCTAGTTACCACCTCCTTACTAAGGTATGGAATCAGAGGGGTTACCCTGGATTGGCATTGCTGACGCAGAGATCAGAACCTGGCATTCAGATGCCACAGCAATAAGCATGATGTTAGGGCACACACAGAACAGTGAAAGGGTCACAATAACAACAGGGGAAAGATGGTTTCCCCCCAACAAGACAAATCCCAATAGTCTGAAGGCCTAGATACTCTGGTGATTGGTGCTCATAGATATATATGCTGTAGAAAGAAGCACAATGATTGCGTTCAGCGTGTCTAAGTATTAAGCTCATATACATTTAAGGACAGATCCCGAGTGGGTGTAAACTGATGTAATCCACTTTCACCAACTCGAGATTTGGCTCGGGATTTCCAGTCTATTATTTTAGCCCTTTTTCAAATGACTGCAGGCAGATGTGAGAGATCTGAAGTCATTGGCAGCTTTTTTTTCCCCTTCCTCTAGTGGGAGATGGTTTGAATTTGACAGGAGCTGGAAAAGTTAAAGACACTGAGGAGACCAGCTGAGAATCTAGCTGTTCACAGGAAAGCACCTAAATCTACGGACTGAATCATGATCATATTGTGACTCGCTGTTCATTTTTTCACAGAGTTGGATTCATTCTAAGTAACGAATGGCTTTTTAACCTTGTCTTCACCCTCTGAGTGGGTCTCACTGAAATGCTCCATTAACACGGAGTTGGGTTAATGGTAGCCGCTCTTCTCACGCACCTGCCCTGAGTGTGAATACCAAACCATCAAGCAAAGTGCCCCTAGCATTAATACCTGATAGAATGAGCCTCTTAATTCCCCTAATGAGCTCATTTCCTTTCCAAATATGGGCATACAGGTAAATGATCAATTGCCTGGGTGCTCCTGGATTGACATTACTCCCGGTTTCAGCTGGGAACAATGACAATCATCTTTTGGTTTGCAGAGAGAGGAGCTGTGTTTTCAGTAAGAATCCCTGACCCCCTTTCGTTCAGGGCTGGTCGTTTGAGCCTGAGGCTCTGTCTATGCTATTTCAGCAAAACTTACATTGCCCAGGGGTGTGAATATTCCACCCCCGAGTGACATAAGTTACACCAACGTAAGTGTCGTATGCACAGCGCTGTCGGAAGGAGAGGTTATCCTGCTTATGCCACTCGCAGAGGCGGGGTTTTTTATGCCGATGGGAGAGAGCGTCTTCACCAGACACGCTTCTGCAGTGCTGTGCGTATAGACACGGCCTGAGTTAGGTTTCCTTCCGAGTGAGCATCATTACATGCCTCGGCTGGCTGGTACAGCAGTGCTCTAGTGCAGGCATGCCCGAACTGGGTACATGTGCCACTGGTGGAACATGGCATTCCCTCCGTCCACTTCACAACTGTCATTTAAGAAAGGAGATCGCCAATCTCTGAAGTCTGGGAGCCGCTGGACTAGCAGTTCAGTTCAGCTTTGAGCACGTCTCCATCCGCTCCTGGGCCTGGAAACAGCTTCAGAAAAAAGCTCTTCCAGGCAATATCATCCCTTCCTGGTTGCAGGCGGGTTAGAAATGATGATTGTCGCAGGGGGGTTGTTTTGTTGTTTTTAAAATGCTCTGTAGCTCTAGATACACACATTGCTCTACGTTTCTGTCAGAGAAGGCAGGTCAAAGAACTGCACCTTACCGTTGGAGCTGAAGGTGCTGAGGTTTGGGGTAGCCCTTATATCCAGGGAAGTTCATTCCACAGTCTTGGGCCGGCCCCCCAAGGAAGCTCTCTCTGCTGCCCAGGTGAGCTTCACTCTTATCGCAGAAACGTCCATTGTGCTAGAGGAGCCGAGCTGTCAACACAAAACCAGGGCCCTTCTGCTAGGCACCGTGCAAACGTCTAAGAGAACACGGCCTTTGCCCTGCAGACAGAGACGTTTGGTTGCCATTCTCTTTACTCATCAAAGAGGCGCTCAGGGACCACGGCATTGACAGCCATGTCAGTACCTAGGTAAATACAGTCTAACGAAGGATCCGAAAAGACAAAGGACACAGGAGAGGTGGGGGGAGAACAATGTCGCCAAGGAGGTGAACAGCATAGAACTGGAGTAGCAAAGGGATGAAACAACCTGTTGCAAGTCGAGTGCCAATTACCCCATGCTCCCCTCGACCAAGCCAGGGTTAGATGGCTCGTTCCTTCTTGGCACCGCAGCAGAGGTGGATCTGGAGAAGAGATCTGAATGCCGAGGGGGTAGTGGCCATTATGGGTACAGTCAGGGAGGACAGAGCAGACGTAAGAAATGTGCGGGGCTTGGTCCTGCTTTGGCAGGGGGTAGGACTAGATGACCTCCTGGGTCCCTTCCAATCTTCATTTTCTATGACTCAATGGAGAGGCACCCGGAAGAATGCTGGGAGACAGTAGCCTCTCCCATGGCGTTTTGGCCTTGCAACTGCTGATTTCAGGACAAGGAGAGGTGGGTGACAGTTAAAACACACCAGGAAACACAAAACTTTGGCTGAGATCTACTGGGTTAGTCAAGGGCCCATTTCCCATGCCAGGCCCATGGTAGAGATTTTCACATAAAGGCATGTCTTCTCCAAGGAAGCCGGTACGTCCTGAAGCCCGGCAGGGCTCTAGATTTGGGGTATAACTCCACCTAAGATCATTCATTCTGAGGGCTATACTAAAGTGGGAGAGTGGCTGTGACTGTAGGGGTAGCGGTTTTCAGGATGAATTGGCTGAGTGGCAGCCTTGGTTGCCCCTGTTCTCCCCCCATGGCATACAAGAGGTTAGCCTCCAGAGGACTGAAATGCTTTCCACAAGTTACTGGCCTGTGCTAGGCAGGAGGTCAGACGAGATCACCAAATGGTCCCTTCTGGCCTTAAACTCTATGACACCCTGACACGAAGTGGAATATGAAGTGGAATGCGTCTAAGAGGAAAGCGCTGTGCTTGGGTATAAATATACCCGTTCCCAGAGCAGCCTAAACGGCAATGAATTAGCCAGTATGATCGAGGGAAAGGACTGGTTGAACTGACAGAGACAACACTGAAACTCTCAGTCCAGTCTGTCTAATAAGGAAAACTAGCAAGGTGTTGTCTTATGTCACGAGGGCTACATTATATACCTCGCCATAGATTACCAGAGCTCTCCCTTTCAGTATAGTGTGGTATCTTTTACCCCGGCTGAAAAGATTACAGATTGTGTCCTGTGTCCTATTAACTGGGTTGATGCTCCCAGGTTGTTACTATCTGACTAAACTGAAGGCTGATATTTGGTACACGCTGCCATCCAGAAAAGTGGATTTGTCTCATCATTCAAACAAGAGGTACGGTGCTGCAAGAAGTGCTTAATTCCTGCTGGCATATTTACAGTGCTAATAAAAACAGTGTCCGTGTTCGATTGACTTAGGGAGGGTTGGCTGGGAAGGCTCAGGGGGCTGGGAATCTGGAGCTTTCCTGTGCTTAGATAGCACTGAAGGCTATTGCCTGCTGACTTTGGTTTGTTAACGCCTGTGAAATGACTAAATGGTCCCCCCATGCCATCGTTGTTACACCAATGTTAGTCCCCCTTTCCTGTGGCGGTGTTAGCAGTGCATTCGGGACGACAGGGCATGGATGGTGAATGACCTCCACCCGAGTTATGGTCCCAGGGCTAAAGGGAATCTGGCACTATTGGGAAGCTGGCTCTGATACGGACCATCTTGTCCACGCACCAAGGAGACGACCTCAGTCGCTGGGGATGTCAGTCCAGCAGCTGTCACTCGCACTAAGCTCACTTTGAAACAGGAAACACCAAGGCAGGAGCAATGGGATTTTTTTTTTCTCCCAAATTCCTGATGGCTAGAGGTAAAAATGTTCAGGGCAGAACATAAATGGATAAATGGATAAAATGGATAGAGAACTGGCTAGAGCATAGGGCTCAACGAGTAGTGATCAATGGCTCCATGTCTAGCTGGCAACCGGTCACAAGCGGAGTTCCCCAGGGGTCGGTCCTGGGGCCGGTTTTGTTCAACATCTTTATTAATGATCTGGAGGATGGGGTAGATTGCACCCTCAGCAAGTTTGCGGACGACACTAAGCTGGGGGGAGTGGTAGATACCCTGCAAGGTAGGGATAGGATACAGAGTGACCTAAACAAACTGGAGGATTGGGCCAAAAGAAATCTAATGACGGTCAACAAGGACAAGTGCAGAGTCCTCCACTTAGGAAGGAAGAATCCCATGCACAGCTATAGACTGGGGACCGACGAGCTGGGCAGCAGCTCTGCAGAAAAGGACCTGGGGGTAACGGTGGATAAAAAGCTGGATATGAGTCAGCAGTGTGCCCTGGTTGTCAAGAAGGCTAATGGAATATTGGGCTGCATTAGGAGGGGCATTGCCAGCAGGTCAGGGGAAGTGATTATTCCCCTCTATTCGGCATTGGTGAGGCCGCATTTAGAATACTGTGTCCAGTTTTGGGCCCCCCACTACAAAAAAGATGTGGACAATTTGGAGAGAGTGCAGCGGAGGGCAACCAAAATGATTAGGGGCTGGAGCACAGGACTTATGAGGAGAGGCTGAGGGAACTGGGCTTGTTTAGTCTGCAAAAGAGAAGAGTGAGGGGGATTTGATAGCGGCTTTTAACTACCTGAAAGGGGGTTCTAGGGAGGATGGGGCTCTGTTCTCGGTGGTGGCAGATGACAGAACAAGGAGCAACGGTCTCAAGTTGCAGGGGGGAGGTCTAGGTTGGACATTAATTTTTTACTAGGAGGGTGGTGAAGCATTGGAATGGGTTACCTAGAGGTGGTGGAATCTTCATCCTTACAGGTTTTTAAGCTGAGGCTTGACAAAGCCCTGGTTGGGATGATATAGCTGAGGTTAGTCCTGCTTTGAGCAGGGGGTTGGACTAGATGACCTCCTGAGGTCCCTTCCAACTCTAATATTCTATGATTCTATGATATAGTCTTAATTTAAAATAACGTTCACACAGAACCACATTATACAATGACTCCTCAGTCACAAGTGACCTGAATTCCAGGCGTTTAGGTAACAACCAGCCTAGGGCAAAACGCTTATTGTTGTTAACTATTTGCAATGCAGTAGCACCAGGACCCCATTGAGCTGGGAGCTGTACAAACGGAACAGAAAGACAGTCCCTGCCCCAAAGATCTTACAATCAGAGAAGAGACAACAGGGGGTTGCAGACAGACAGGGGAGCACAAGGAAACAGTGAGACAATATTGGTCAGCATGACAGGCAGCGGTCTCAGTACACTGCACCCTTCTGCCTGAGCAATTGTCCAGCGATGAAGACCTGCCCCTGTGGAAGTCAATGGGAATTTCGCCATTGACTTCACTAGGCTAAAATTTCACCCCAGCTCCCTTCTCTAGCCTCTGCTGTTTTGTTTGGGTGTGCTCACTCGCTGCTTTTTTACTTATAGGTGAGTACAAAGTGCCGTGGCCTGTGGTGGGAATGCGTCACAAACGTTTTTGATGGGATTCAAACCTGTGATGAGTATGACTCTATATTTGCCGAGCACCCCTGTACGTATGCTTCAGATTTCTATCACAAAGAGTGAGGGTAGAGAACACAGAATCAGAGACCGACAGGGTTAGCAGGGACCACAAGGGTCGTCTAGTCTAACCCCTTACCAAGACGTAGGATTTGTTGTGGCTAAACCATCCAGCACAGATGGCTACCCAGCCTCCTTCTGAAAACCTCTGGGGAAGGAGCTTCGAACAGTCCTCTTTCCAAGGGCAGATTTCGCATGCCAGGATCAACAGGAGATTTTACTGTATTGCAAGCTGTAAAACTGAGTTGATACTCTTAAAATCCTGAAGACTTAGGGCTTGTCTTCACTGCAAATTCCTGAGTTATAACTAGAGTGCTGCCCCTACCTCCAGTCCTGTCCACACACACAGGAATCCTTAACTCGATGGTGCTTTTAACTCAGGCTGCTTAGCTAACCTTTGAGTGAGCACAACTCATCAGCCACTAACACAACCGCTCAGCAGTGTGGATGTAGGCCTGTACCACTCAAGTGCTGCTAGTCCTCCAGTGCCTTCCCACAATTCCACGTGGGCCCCAAAAGGACAGATGAGAGCTCCCACAATTCACTGGGAAAGAGTCCGTAGAGGGGCTCCATTTACGGCAGAACCATGGGATGTGGCCCTAGAATTCTCCGAGTCATCCCCAGTGTGGACACAAGCAGGATTTCACAGTGTGGCTCCTCTCACTTGAGCTAGGCTAACTGGACTCAAATTATCCACTCTGCAGGAAAGCTCTAAGGCACGTCCCATGAAGTTCAGTACTGCTGAATAGCGATGGGCTAAGCATGTGAACAAATGATCTGCTGAAAGGGGCCCCGGGGAGACCATTGCTGCCACTGATCTGCCAATCAGGCAGAACGAGATGTTCCTAAAACCCAGAATTGAGCTCGTCTCTATTAGCTGTACCCAACCTCTGGGTCGGCTTAGCCAGTTGGGGCCCTGATTCACCAAAACACTTAAGCACGCGCTTGAGTCCTATTGTACAAGAGCCTTAAACAATCAGGCCTGATCCAAATGCCACTGAAGTCAATGGGAGTCTGTTTGTTGCTTTCAATAGGCTTTGGTATTCAGCCTTGGCCGTTAGCAAGGCTCATGACATCCTCACGGTCACGACTCTTCTCCATTGCTGGAAAGGGATGCGGAAGAGTCTTTGTGCAAAATAAATGTACAGATGAAAAGGTTCTTATAGTTTATGACTGAATTAACAGGCGTGACAGAAAGCCACTCAGTGACCCTGAACGTAGAACGTGGAGTCAAAAATATCCAGAGTTCATCTCAGTTAATTCAGTTAAAAGGTAAATTGATACACCAAAATCTTCTGACCAGGGTTCATGTCTCAAGGAATGTCCAGCATGCATTTGTGATTGAAGAAAATCAGCAGATTTCAGCTTCCATCCATAGAAGTCTGGAGGGTCTCTCCTGGGTTCACAGGATTTTGTAATTCCTCCCTATATAACACAGAATAAGCACGGCTGAGGTTCATCCTTTCAATTCATCCCTGTTTCATTCTAGTTTTGGAAAAAAACCTACTATGCCTAAGAGTGGCAGAAACCTCAGGCCTTTGAGAAAAGATGCCTCACAGCAACTTTAAATTACCAGGCACCTGGATTAAATTCAACCTTGGCAGTGTGAGCAGGCAACATTTTTTCCTTTATGAAGAAAGTTGAATTGTTTTCAAAATGTTTCATTTGGTTTTGTGGTAAAATTCTAAATTCTCTCATTTTTTTACTCCCCAGGGGGAAAAAAAAAAAAAAGGGAAAGAAACTGGGAATTTACATACCAAAACAAAATTACTATTTCTGGAATCTTTTTTTATTATTTTTTTAATGTTGAAAGTTTTGTTATTGAAAAAAAAAGTCATGAAAAGGTAAAACAAACTAAAAGCCCACCACGTTTCTTCTGAAATGTTTCAATGATCCCTAGAAAACAGGCAGCCTATAAGCAGTTCTCTTCTGTCTGAATTGCTCTGTTGTCAAAATCATGTGGCGGCACTGTACTTGGATCTAAACACCAGCATCCTCCGGTGCACGCTGTGATACAACTTCAGGGTAATTTACTGATGGGCCCAAACCAAAACCCTGGACCCAAACCCACTTTTCAAAGCAGCTTTCGCTGTTAATGAGATCTTCTCGTCCATCCCCGTGCCTGTGTAAAGTGGTTCCTTATTGATATGTCCTTGATCATCTGCACTTGAATATTGCATGGCCCAGTTGCCTTTGCAGCATCTCTTCGCCTTCCAGTCATTCTGTGATCCTGGCAGTGTCTCTGGTTAGATTAGCCACTGTGCGGTGGGATCAATAGAGGATGTGTCCCCAGCTGGGGGAGACACCTTCTTTATTTATGTCCAGTGTACAGACAAGGCTAAGGATAATTAGCATCAGAGTGGGCCTATCAACAACCGTCATCTAGAGTGTGACAGCTGAATGGTGGGGCTGTGCACTGTGATGCTGTCCAAAAGATGGAGTGATTTTCACCTGGGGGGTCTTACTCATTTTAGAGCGCTGTGTAACAGCCACTCTCTTGTGGGGATTAAATGTGGCTGGGAAGTGACAGATGTACCAGAGCTAAGGTCTCATGCAATACCCCCGTCAGGAGAGCTCCTGCTGCCCTGGGTGCTTTTGATTTCAGTGGGGCTGTCCACAGAGCGAGACATCCCCCCGGATAAGACAGGGGGCAGAACCTAGTTCGTTAGCCTTTAGGATCCTTGCTGTGTCTCCTTGCTACACTGCAACACCCTACCCTGTCCTGCAGTGAAGCTGGTGCTGACCAGAGCCATGATGATCACAGCAGATATCCTGGCGGGCTTTGGATTCGCTTTCCTACTCCTGGGACTTGACTGTGTCAAATTCCTCACGGACGAGCCCAACATCAAGCTGCGCATCTGTCTCGTGTCCGGAGTGACGCTGCTCATAGCAGGTATTTGTCCAAGTGCGGCCACGTGATCATGGATGGCCTGATTTAAAAAAAATAAAATTAGTGCAAAGGAGTGAGTGGTGTTTAGTGAGCAGAAACACACACCCTATGGGAGGAAGGGTGGTCCAATAGCTAGGCCATCAGCTGGAGACGCAAGTTCAATTCCCTGCTATACCACAGACTGTCACACTGGGTAAGTTACTTAGCCTCTCTGTTCTTCAGTTTCCCATCTGTAAAATAGGGATGATAGCCCTGCCTTAGCCTCACAACTGAGGCTAAATACATTACCTAGACACACAACAGGGGTATTGTGAGGCTAAATCCATTATGAGATTCTTAGATACAGTGATGGGGTCAGATAAAAGTAACAATGATAAATAGGTGCCAAGTTATAACATTGACTCACTGTGGACCAAGTCACTTTATTTATTTGGATTTACACCAGTATTAAAAAAGCTCTCCCAGTTTATCTATATATCCACATCCATATCTATCTATATATAAAGAATAGTTCCAGAGGGGTAGCCGTGTTAGTCTGTATACAGCAAAAACAACGAGAGTTCTGTGGCACTTTAAAGACTAACACATTTAATATTTGCAGGCATAAGCTTTCGAGAGACTTCAGCTGTCTTCTTCAGATGCAGTAATACAGAAAATAACCCTAACCCTAAATATGTAACACAGAATCTAATGCTAGTCATAGAATCACAGAGTTGGAAGGGACCTCAGGAGGTATCTAGTCCAACCCCCTGCTCAAAGCAGGACTAACTCAGTTAAATAATCCCAGCGAGGGTTTTGTCAAGCCACATCTTAAAAACCTCTAAAGATGGAGATTCCACCACCTCCCCAGGTAACCCATTCCAGTGAAAAACCCACCTTCCGAGTGAAAAACTTTTTCCTAATGTCCAACCTAGACCTCCCCCCCTGCAACTTGAGACCGTTGCATTGGGAGGTTTATGAATACATGTGCTTGTAAAGTACTCACGAATCTAAAAGCACTTTGTGAACACTTTGTTGGAAATCAATTCCAGATTTTTGTCCAAATTCAAAATTTGCCTGAAAAATTTTGAAATTCAGAAAATCCTGATCAGCTGCAAGTCGACAAACAAAGCATGGTGGAAGGGGAGAAATTGCATAGATATAGAACCCTCCTCCCCCTCCGCTCCAACACACACCTCTTAGTAGAAGTTTCAAAAGGTGAAAGATGTCAGCCAGCTAGAGCGGCCATAACATGGCTGAGAAAGCAAGGCCATGGAGTGTAAACTCTGCCGGTGAGTACACATGGGACACTCCAAGTAGGCGCTAACGGGAGTGTTAGGAGATGGCAGACTACATCCCATGAATTGTATATTCACAGTAATCACCGTGATCTGCCTGACAGCTCTCTCTGGTACTTTTCTCTCCTGCCCTGCAGGCATCCCGAGCCTTATCGGCTCCGTGTGGTATGCCCTCGGGGTGTACGTGGAACGCTCCTCCTTGGTTTTGCACAATGTGTTTCTGGGCATCCAGTATAAATTTGGCTGGTCATGTTGGCTTGGAATGGCTGGGTCACTGGGCTGCTTCTTGTCTGGGACGGTGCTCACCTGCTGCACGTATCTCTTCCGAGGTAAGACCCACTGGCACCAACGTAACACAGTAAAGACAAGGTTAATAACCTCTTGGGAGCTGTGACACATGCCCTGATCCATAGAATGTGGCTTGGGGGGGCGTCTCTGGGGCAGAGAGGAGAGTGCAAGTGTGTGTGTCCGTTAGACCCTTGAATTCACCACTGAAAGTAACAGCGTGGTTCCAATGGCCGGGATATGGATCCTTAGCGGTTTAGAACAGGACCAAAATTCTTCACACATTTCCTTTAGCTCTTCAGAGCCTATCAGAGGGTCACTTTAGGGTCACTCCTGACCTGACTGCGCTGGAGCGGGTGGTGTTCAGGAATCACTCAGTATTTCAGGTGCTTGCAGGAGATCGGCTGTGTTCTGTGTCTGGTTCCTTCCAACTGGCTGTGCAAAAGGACAAGAGCTTCACAGCTCCCGGCCCAGGTGCGCCGTCTGGGAAGCTCAGTCCTTAAAGGCCAAAGCTAAACTAGCTCAAAGCCTATATCAAAAAGCTTCATCTCCGATCCAGCATCATCATGTGCGATGGTTAAAGTGTGCCTCAGTGTTTTGGCTGTAAAATGGGGATTGTAATACTTTACCCATCTTTGTAAAGTGCTTTGAAATGCTGAAATGGAAGATGAGGTCTAAATATAAAGTGCAACGTTATTATTATTTACCTTATTGAAAAATTGGAAGCAGCATCGCACTGTATTCTGAGAGCACTTGGCTGATGGGAATGCTGTGTCCATGCTAAGCAGATTTTCCTCTTTCCTTCCTTTTGCAACACAGATGTCGGCTCTGGGAGGTTCCACTCCTCTAATTCCTTAAGGAAGACGTATTCCCCAGCTGGAATGACTGTGGCAAACGCATACTATCCATCGTCTCGGACAGCTACTGCCAAAATGTATGCAATGGACACCAGAGTGTGAGGAACAGGAAAAGATGAGATTAGAGATCTGCTTTTATTTTTAACTGCTTATTCAGAGGCCTGGGCTCCAGCCTTTGTGATCAGGATGCTAAGTTGCACCTCACAGATACGTGCATAATGGCCTATGGGGTGGCTTGAAATAAAATCATCATCTTCAGTAACAAAGCAAGAACGCAGCCTCTCGGGAGGCTTGTGAATTCAGGACTCCCATTGTGTTGAATTCTGAGAGGTGCTAAATACCAGCTGAATTCCATAAATCTTGCTGTTCCGTCTCAGTCAGAATCCGGCCCATGGACTTCACTGTGAGTTGAAAGAAATCAGCTTTTTGCAGGATTGGGGACCTACATGTTGTATAAAGAAACCAAAACAATAAGAGGGGGAAAAAATCACAGAGCTAATCCATGTCTGATAAGGTGCTGACAGACCGGGGGACTCTGCTGAGAAAAGGATGGGCTGCCAGGATCACATCTGGAATCCATATAATCAGCACGTGGGCGTGTTCTCTCCTGGACAGATCAGTACAAAAGAGAACGGGCTGTACTAACCTGCACCCTGTCTGTGCCTTAGGGCTCGCGCACACATCACCAGCTGGAGAAAAGGCTGTGAGTTCCGATACATTCTGCCCTGAGACATGCAAACCTCTTCACCAAATGTTGAGTAGCTGATCAGTCAACCCACTTGGGATGCATGGTTGCCCAGATCTGGAAATCCTAATTCAGTGCTTAACCATTCCCTCACTGAGTCAGACAAGGACAAATTGGGTGAGGACTGCGGACCAGGCCTTGTCTCATAATTAACTAGGAACTGGTATAACCGACAATAAATTCCCTTTGATCTGAACCGCCTTTAAATCAAAATCACTTTCTTATCCAATTCAGAGCTATTTTACCATGCAGGAAGTCTACAGTCCTCATGTAGGTCTTGGGTAGGCTAAAACGTAGGCCTTCTCTTCACAAGGAAAAAAAAATAAAATCGTGTTTGTAAGAAATTAGTTAACACATGTTAAAACTCTAGTGTAGACAGCGAGTTTTTGAACATGTTGGTGGGAACCTAAAGTTTAACTCAACCAGTTTAGCATGTTTTACGTCTACACGCCTTGTCTACACAAGACTTTTAGAACAGGTTAGTTAGCATCCGTTAGCTATTGAGCTAGCAATGCACCTTTTACTCCTGGTCTAGACAAGATGCTAGGCACTTCCTATTACTATTGGAATGGCTCTTTTAAACACCAGGGACACGATGAATGTCCTTTAGGTATATAAATGCAGGTGGTTTATGGGAAAATATAGATAGCTTGTAAATAACCTCTTTGATTAGTTTATTTCATTCCCTGTGAATAGATATTGCACCCAATAAAATGGTCTTATAATAAAACAATGACATCCGTATTACCCATATTTGTCTGTAATATTTCACCCTCTCTTTATTTTCCTCTGCCGCAGTTAACCATGTAAATCATGTACTTTGTTGTGGCAGCTTCAAAATAAACAATTTGCTGATTCAGAGTTATGTATATATTTTTAAATATAGTGTTTCCCGCTTTCCCCATGTATTCATGAGTTATTTGCACTGGGCTCTGTGGATTTTATTAGAATGAGGATGTGGATCCAGAAAGCACATTTTAGAAGGGCAATAAAACCCACACTTAGAAACTCATGTAATTTCTAGTCTCCTCCTTCAGGAGTCTCCCAGGCTGGGGGCGGGGAAGCGAGATGCTCAGGTGATGGTCCTGCTACATCATGATCTGTGTTGATATAGATAACGTCCCTCCTGGAAAGGAGGGGCAAAAGACAGCAGCACAAATAGGAAAGACTTTAGGAAGAAGAGGTTTGAGCCAGGAAGCTGAACAGTTGTGTTCTCTGATTGCTAACACTGGATCCCATAGATGTGCATATCACCAGCACCTACTTTTCAAAAGTTAGGAGCCTTTGCTGTGAACTTTAGATGCATCCAAGTTTTTTAACCTGTTCTTAATGCTTCCTAATGGCAAACTCCTCTTTAAAAAAAAAAAATCATTCAGGTGGAGCATTCATACAGGCCGTTATCTGCATCGATGAGTCCCAAGAATTTGCAGAATTATAAGCAAAAATGAGTTTAGTTTATATAACACAATGATTAAACAACAGGCCTGGATGCCCTGCTTCTTTAAAGGGGAAATCAAAAGGGTTTTTTTACCCGTCTAGATCCCCAGGATATTGCGTTCTTCCTGCAGATGTTGACAGCATTTAATAATAGTGAACAAATATATAATAATTAATAATCAATAACATCCCTTAGCACTTGGAGTGATTTTGTCTTCAAAGCGTCACAAGTATTAAGAAATTCAACCCCTTAACAAGTTCTTAACAGGCGGGTGAGTTCTATTATCCCCATTTTGCAGAGGGGAAAGCTGAGGCAGAGGGGTTAAGTGACTAGTCCAAGGCTACAGAAATAGTCAGTGTCAGAAGTGAAGATCGAATCCAAGAGCTCCTGGCTCTGAGTTTTATGTTCACATCAACAGACAACACCTCCCTTTTATAAAACGAAAGCATTATTAATAGATATTTGAGCCCCTGTGCTGTATGGAGCCAGATGACGTCATGGAGCTGTCTTTGGGTGGGGGAAGCATGTGGTTTCAGGGGGCTCATGGCAGAATCGTGGCCTTAGCTTTGACAGAAAGGAAACAAAGAAAAACACGTCTTAAATTCTTTGCCGCACGCAGCTCAACAGACCTCCCGTGGGACAAGATCCTGCAAGGAGCTCAGCACTGTCAGTGGGAACGGAGGGCATGTTCCCACGGTAGCACAGGTTCACTTACAGGGCTGAGCCCAGACTTGCATTAGCATGTTGGGAAAGAGCTGGAAATCATGACATCTAAAGGCCCAAAGAAGAGCAGCTACCTACGACGGGATGGCTCACTTGCTGATCACCTGTTCTGTCCAGTCCCTCTGAAGCACCTGGCATTGGCCACTGTCGGAAGACAGGACACTGGCCTAGATAGACCATTGGTCTGACCCAGCATGGCTGTTCTTATGTTCTTACGTCTGTCCTGCAAAATTGATTCTCCGTCCTCTCTCTCGACCCAAAAGACATTCAACACAAATCATTCCAGACCATTATACTGAGTCTTTGGAGTGAGCTGGAAAACAGATCATTGAGCTTTTCTATGTCCAGTTTTTTCGCACAGTGCATGTCATTCTTGATTGATTTTCTCTTTAGAAACATCCCCCCGGACACATCCGGTCTGTATGAGATTTTGCTCCATTTTGCATTAGATCCAAAAGGCAGCTGTGGCTTTTCCGGCCAATTTACTGTATTTATGACTTTATTATTCAACTCTTGAATGGCAGGATGAAGTCAAAGCCTCGCTATGCAGACTTCCTCGTGCCACTGCTTCATTTGCTTCCTACTGGACACCAGGCAATTAACCCTTCTACAGTTTGTTATTTATCCACTGTCAAGAATTATTGATAGCAGATCCCTGAGCCAAAATATTCACCCCCTTAGCATCTTGCATGGTTCTCTCGCCTGATTTGCTATTTCATTTCATTGCTAATTAACCTGTCACATGCAGGGTTAAAATAGTGCGAATGGTGGATTCTCTGTAACTTGAAGTCTTTAAACCATGATTTGAGGACTTCAGTAACTAACATAGGTTGGGGTCTATTACAGGAGTGGGTGGGTGAGGTTCTGTGGCCTGCCACGTGCAGGAGGTAGACTAGATGATCATGATTGTCCCTTCTGTCCTTAAAGTCTATGGGTGTCAGTTATGCTCCTTGGCAGGCACTTATGGAGAGCCCTCACTATTTCTCAACACTATTGCATCTGAAAGCGAGGGATTTTTCAGCTGCTACTTTAAAAAAAATGCCTCATCTTCCACTGTAATTCTTGGAAATATAGCCCAGGCAAAAAGATAATATCTTCATCAGGGGCTGAGTACTGCATGGGAACACAAAGCACAAAGCAAAGTGACTGCTTTCTAGAGAGACCACCTAGGGGACTCAATCCAGCCACATTGCTCTGGGGCAGCTCGGAGGGGGTGGGACTGAGTGAAGGAAGGCACCAGTAGAGCTGCTGCTGTGTGGATCCACAAACCTAAATATCTCCATGTAAGTAAGTCACAGTAACAGTCACTCTGGAAAGAAAGCAATGATCATTATCCCCATTTTACAGATGGGGAAACTGAGGCACGGCATGGTGACATGACCAAGGTAACACATCAGGTCTGCAGCAAAGTGAGAAATAGACCCTAGGTATCCTGACGCTGAGCTCGGTGCCGTACTCATTAGACCACACTTCCTCCTGTGCGGCATACAGATATTCCAGCTATTACGACAAACCACTGGTTCTCAGTGATGTAGCTGTTCCACACCAAGCTCGCAGACAGGGAGCAACGTTCCCCCGTCTGCTCAAACCCTCTTAGATCACCAGTATACTTTTCAGGGGAACTGATGCTCATCCCTCCCAGAATATCACACTGGCGAAAGGTGATGGATTGACAACTCTGTCGAGGAAGGTCACCTATTTCTCCACTGTACAAGTACAGCATGGCTAGTGCCACTTTCCCCATGTGTCAATGCACCGGTGAGAATTCAACTCATCCTGGAGGGCATGCTGACCTGGGCTGCCTGTCGAGTAGATGTGTAGGTGTGTGTATAAGGAGTTGTATACCCAGCCCAGCAGGTAGACTGTCAAAAATGATATTACTGTGTTGAGTTTCCTTAGAGAGACAAGGTGGGGGAGGGAATATCTTTTATTGGACCAACTTCTGCTGGTGAGAGAGACAAGCTTTCGGGCCACACGGACCTCTCCTTCAGGTCTGGGAAAGGTACTCCCAGCATCACGGCAAAATGCAAGTTTCCCTACTCACTTTCAGATGTCACCAGTATCCACTGGTTATTTGCTTCTCACCTGCCCCTTGTAGATAATCCAGTGCAATAGAGAGCAGTGGCTCTTGTGGGCTGACCCTGGGAATTTCAGATCAGTGAGCCAGACAAGGGCACTCACCCCCCATGAAACAAAAACACGCCAAAGAACTGCACTGAGCCCTTTCGCGGATGAATTCGTGGGTTGGACTAGATGATCTCCTGAGGTCCCTCCCAACCCTAATCTTCTATGAACCTTTCCCCTACAAACTGATCCTCCATCGGTGTTAGAACAGCCCATAGGGTAGTTCTGTGGTCACAGATATCATCTCACAATCATGAATACGTCACCGCCTATTTCTGCGATTCCCTTTGTCTCGTTTTCTTTATCCCCTTTTATGGTAGTGGTTATTCCTGCAGATCAAACATGCCACTTGACACAAATGGGTTAAATCATTTTATTTTTTGAATAAATAAAGCACCCAAAGGTGAAACACATCAAATTTGAAAACCCAGTATTAACACAGCAGCCTGACTTAACCTGTTCTCTCTCCCAAGCTCAGTTTCAGTGTGACCAATAGGCCCTTTGACCACTGTTAGTCTGTATCGCCCTCTGCTGGAAATTGGAGAGAAGAGTTACAATCTTTGAAATTAACGTGAAATTAACGTGGATTAACTGAATCTTGTGAATGAGGTCTTCAAAATGAGGGTGTATAGCGAAAACCTGAGCACTCCTGGCTTGTTAGCCTCTTCAGTAATATGACTAGAAGGTGACAGTCAATGAAATTAAAAGAAGCAACATATTTAGACCCAAGGAAATAATAATAAAACGGTAACGCTTTATGCAGAATAAAATATAGAACCTCTGTTGAGGTTCACTGCCAGAAGAGATCATTGAAGTAAATGTCTTGTCTGGATTAGAGGAAGTGATGGATAATTTATTGCCAGCTACCTGTCTACGCAAGTTAAGGTTACAAGTGCAGTCCAATAACATGCTTCAGAGCATAATCTAAAAGGGTCAGGTAGGGGAAGTGATTCATATATATACACACAGGGCCTGATCCTGAGAGAGGACACTCAGGAGATGCTCTGCATCTGGCAGGACTGGGGCCTGTGCATGTTAATTTTTATTACTAATATCTGTAATACTTTAACCCTCAGGCATGAACAATGATTTCACTACAGTAACAGTTATTGTCTGTCAAATGAGATTCAGAATTAAGGCAGCTTCTAAAATAAGTTGTTATTGAGATAATTTGGCTTGGTGCTGGCAGAGTATTTGTCTCCAAAAATAGTTGGTTTTTTTTAATCGGTTTCATTTTCTATCTAGGTACTTGTATGACCATCATCACCGCAACATACGAGCCCCTCAGAACTTTTGGTGGATGTATCCTCACACCACCCCTGTGATAAAAGGCAGTGCTATTACCCTCTTTAAGGCACAAGGTAGATCAAGCGATTTGCCTGAGGTTGCAAAGGAAATCTATAGCTTCACCAGGAATTGCAGCCAGCTCTCGAGCCCCAATCTAGTGACCCTATCCACTAGACAATGCTTCCTACCCTCTTTGGGCTAACATTTTGTGTCTGATTAATTATAAACTATTGTTATTTTCCAAGCCAAAACCAGAATCTTGGATCTCAGCTTCAGTGAGGTTGGGAAGTCAGCAGGCCAGGAACGGGGCAGTGGGAAAGCGGGCCGTTGTCTCATAGGCCGGCACACAGAGCTGCAGTGCGGAGCACCGTTCCTGTCTGGTTATGATAGATATTGCAGTGGAGACAGGCACCGTATTAATACTGACGTGAAGAGTATTTACATCATCTGAAAATCACAAAAGCAACATTACAATTTGGCTTCTCTTGCAAAATTCCATGTTCCGTGCTTTCCCTCTGCTGTCTTCAAAGCTGCTGCATTTTGCACTAGCCATATCTTTTAAACCATGCGACGTGGTTTCCCGGGAGGCAAGTCGCCCGTCACCCACACGTGGCATATTTACATTGCACTGCACAGTATAACAGCGTAACTCTGCTACATGGTGCCATGCTGGCCCACTGTCAAACGACTGAAGCAAACCCATCTATTTCTAGCCACTACCCAAGTCATTTATTAGCCTTCGCTCTTGAATGGCAGTGAGCAGTGAGTGCCAGGAAGGAATCAGGATATTTAACAGGCTAAATGTTCAGGATGAACCCAAAATGCTGGGTACAAAACAGACCTAAACTTTGGAGTCGCCTGAAATTCAGATCCAGATTTTGAGCCTGCGAGGGAGGCAAAAACGTATAGTCCTTTGGAGTATAAAGGAAAAGTGGGTGTTGATTCTATTTGCATTTTGTTTCCCCTTTTAAACGCAAAAATAAAATACTTCCTCTTCAGCCTCGTGGCTGATTCTGTTCTCACACTGGTGTAGATCTGGAGTAACTCCGTTGCGGGGCTATGAATCAGGCCCCTCGGGTTTGCCTGCCTTCATAATATCCTCGTAGGAAGGAGGTGATCGAGTCCCCCTGGTGCTGCAGGGCCGGGAGGGAGAAGGGCACGGCTCCGTGTTTGGAGAGTGAGCATGGACTCCGGAAAGCGCACATGGGGAAGCTTCGCGTACTGGGAAAAGAAAAATGGAACTTTCCTTGGTAACCATACACCGGTCTTGAGTGAAACCACAGCTGGGGGACTGAGGTGAATGTGTGTGTGGGGCGGGGGGGAAGTGACAATGTGAGAGCTGCACTGGCTTGAGATATTGACGTATCAGTCACTCGAAAGAAAAATACAAGAGAAAATCTGCCACGTACACGCAGCGGCTGTATCTCAGGGCCCTGGGACCAGCTAACTATAACTTTGTGGCCTGGGGAGCTCTGAATTCAAGAGGACAAAGGAGCCAAGAGTCTGGTGTGACTTTCCCAGAGAGTCTATCGTTTACCCTGACCCCGAAATCTACCAAGATTTCGTCTTGGATTATCATGGCTCAGGCACTTAGTCTGACAGCAAATCCTTGGGGTTTCTTCTGAAGGGTGCTTGTTTCAGGTCTGATCCAATGCCCATCAAAACGAATGGAGATACTCCCAGGTACTTCCATGGGTGTTGGGTACAGCCCTTAGGTGCATTGTGGTAGGTCCTGAGCCCAGTCAACCCAGCACCTATGTTCTACTGTGGCAACGTTTCAATGAATATGAGGCCTAATGATTTTTTTAAATGCTCCATGAGATGGGCAGCTCTCCTGGAAGGAAGCCCAGTGCAGTAACTCTCAGCTGAGGGGAGACAAGATCCCTGAATTGAACGCTGCATCACTTTACCTACTGAGTTAGTGACACCACAACTCTGGCCCTGCCACCGACGTTTGGGTTGGGCCCTACGGGAGCAGCGTTAGTGATGAGAAGCCCCAAAAAGATTGAGATGGAAACTAACCGCAAAGAGAGTCGGTGTCACTGAGCGCAAACACGGCCAGCGTGCGCCGGGAGGAGAAGCTGCTCTGGCGTTTCAGCCAGCACTGCAGGCAGAAGAGGATCCCGCAGGACAGGATTATGGCCAAAAAGAACAAGATCAGAAACCTGAGGGAGAGATACAGACATGGAAAAATCAACAGCAGGTAGCAACGGCCTGTGGTTTCAGACATGAGAGCCAGAAAGGCAGGTTTGGGGAAGTGAGCGGGTTCAATCTGCAGAAGAGAAGAGACTCGCTAACTAAGAGAAGGGCAAAATTAGTCCAATTATTAAAATTTTGTTGAAAATTTTTGCAAAAAAAAAAAAATCTTATTTTGGGGCAATTTTTTGACCAGAGTTGTACAGACTGTTGTGGCCAGTGGGCCTTGGAGCAGCTGCTTTCAGCTGCTGAATTTTTATCCTGAAAATTCAAAATTTCTGCAAAACACTTTTTGTGAAAATTTTTGACTTTTTTCCATTAAAAATGCAAATAGTAAAGGGGATGTGGAGAAATGATCCAGTAAAGACAGAACACAAAATAATTGGCTTCAGCAAAGAAAATGCAGGTGAAATGTTAGGATAAATGGTACCTAGCTATCAATCTCTCTCTCCATATCTATAAGAGATGGGCAACACCTCTCACAGATTTTAAAGGTATGGCTTGACAAAGCCCTGGCTAGGATGATTTAGTTGAGGTTGGTCCCGCTTTGAGCAGGGGGTGGGACTAGATACCTCCTGAGGTCCCTTCCAACCCTCATATTCTATGAGTCTACGACATTTTTCAGTCAAATAGTTTATTTGCTGAAAAATGCAGTTTCAGGTTGAATTAGGCAAATACTGTCAGTCAAATTAAAAATATTAGAAAAAGTCAAAACAGTACATTTCCACATATTCAAAATGAGACATGCCAATGCTTTGTTTCAAAATGGCATTTTATTTAGAAATTTAGCTAGAGTTGTTTATTTTTTAAAGGGTGAAAACACCCAGAAACATTTTTAAAAACCCCACAAACCTCCACAAAACCAAAAAGCATTTCAGTTTTTATTCTATCCCAAATTAAATTATTTTGGATGTTTTGGGTTTGGGTTCACTCGGCTCTCCTGTCTATATATCAGTATAGACTTTTGTTTTGTTTTGCCAATTCTGTCTTTAGGAAGGATTCAGTACTTACCAGACACACCAGACACTGAGGTTCTCCTCATTGTAATGAACACATCTAGCAATTAAAGAAATATATCACTTAGACAACGTGTTGGGACAGCACTGAGCCATTCGCATCAAATCAGTTGCAGTGTTTTCCTTAACTGAAGTGATGGAAGAATCAGTTCTATTAAGGAATTGATATTAGTCCAACGTTTATTTAATGTGACGTGTCTAATGGTGTATAACTGTTTTCTTTTAAATTGATTGTACACCACAATCTTTCTTTCTACGTTAACAACACAATTATGCATTATCATAAGAAGAACCAGCTATGATCTCCCCTTTGTGTCTCTCTCTTTCTGAAGAAAAATTAAGATCATACAGCCATTGCTGTATGATCATACATGCTTGCTTTCCCTTTTCATATTAACGGTATGAACACGGTCCTCTTGTTTAGAGCATATAGATTATTTTGAGTATGCCTTACTCTGTATTGCCTGTAAAATTCCTAACACAGAACGAAAATCAGTGAGAATGTGGAGAATGTGAATACTTACATTTCCTCAGGTTCACATTTTGGATCTGAGGCTGCTAAATGAAACACACGTGGAAATCAATCAGGACAAATACAGTATGTTATTAATAGAATCCTTTTCTATTTGAACTGAAAAGCGCCTGTAGACAAATGCAGGGCCCGATCCTGTGACTGTGACGTGTGCGTGCAATCCCATTGTATGCCTGAACAATGAAGACTAACAGCCCTGTTAGAGGCTGGATTGGATCCATAGTTTTTTTTCTGTTAATGGCTTGCTCTGTCTCCAGTGGAAGTCTGTTGACAGTTTGATCAGATCCTTAGTTTTCCAATAATAGCTGGGAGAAGGACATATTGTTAAGATGTTTAGTGTTAATGGGGGAAATACGTTTTTGCTGAGTGACATGCTAAAGTTCAAGAGCAAAGACATGCAAACAAGTATTAAGGGAAAGGCTTACGATACTGGAATTGATTTGCTATTCAAAATCTGTTGCTGACCAATTTCTGTGAATAATTGTGGGTTTGTCACTCCTTTGCAAGCCATTCATTGTGACTATCCAATATTTGTAATCAGAGTAGTTTTGACTGGCCACACTGATGGCATGGAATGGTTCTGTTCCATGACTGGAGGAACGTGCAACTCTTAGACTCAGGTCTTTGGTGTCAGTCTTTGCAACTATGCATCTGAAAGTTGCTTCTGGGGAATATTTTAGAACATTCACTTAAATACAGCAAACATTCTTCCCTGCGACTCACTGCATTTTCCAGTCTGTGTGTGGAAAGTGAACAGATCCGTTTATAAGCACAAGCTGAATCAAATCCATTAAAAAACTACAATGAATATCAGTGCAATGTTTTTGGACATTTTCCCAGCTGTGTGGCAGAAACCTTTAAATCAAATATTGAAGTGCAGTAATACAATAGCACAGTATAAATAAAATGGGACAAATTAGCGTTAGGTCTTAGATAAAAACGTTACATATAATTTGCAGATAATTACTATACTTTCTATTTTCTTTTGTATGTGTCTGACAGACATATAGATTTGTGTCCTCCTTTGAGTCAAAACTGAAAACAATTTTGCATCTGAGACAGATTTCTATTTAGACAGATCTCACATCACATTTCTAATGAGCAGGGATCAGTTTAAGAGCTGTGTTGTACAACACTAGCAACAGATCATCCTACACATCTATACAGTGGGCCCAATCCTGTTTGCATTGCCATTAACCTCAATGGGAGCAGGATCAGTCCACAGGTATAACGAAAGTCTCTGGGTGTAACGAATCCTTCAGATAAAACAGTAGCTATGAAATTTCATGGATGATTTAAAATGAAATGGGGAACTGAAAGAGACTGAGAATTCAAAATGAATTTTTCCAGACGTGCCCTTTTAAAATTGCATTCATCTGCCAAGTCTCAGACATACAGCGGTGCAGCATTTTTTAATTGTTTTCCTCACTTCTGCCAGTTATGAGGACAGCAGGTCAAAAAAACCCGAGACAGTTTATCACCATGATCATGGGTAATTGCGAGTGCTTTTTCTGGCTGAATGAAGCCATGCGACTTATCTTTTAAACGTCCCAGTGTGAAGCCATCACTCTTTTTGTTACTGATACACATAAATGTCTGAATAACATGAGAGGTAGATAAATAAACTGTCTTAAATGAAATCTAACTAATTCAGCTGGAGACATTGTACTTTCTAATTTCAGCAGCAACATCTTGAATAAAAGGATTCATACAGTAGAAGAAAAATATCACTACAGTAGGTGGAACTGGCTGTGAATATAAAATCCCAACTACTTGGCAGGTCTTTTAAAAAGATCTTTTAAAAGTTTTTATTGCCAAAATATGTCAAGAATAAAAACATGCCCAACAGAGCCCTAGAATCAATCACAGTCTGACCCCAATAAAAGATTTTGTTACCTGGAATAATGTCAGACATAGCCCTCCAATTTCTGAGATCAGCCAGGTGAGACATAAAGCTTTGGACTTCCACATTAACAAGAGAAACCCTTGTAGGGCTCTGTTTACAGCTGCATTTATGCCTGTATGAGCTGCAACTTTTAAATATCCCTATCCTCTGAGCCATGGAATACATCATCCCAGAGCTCCTTGTGACTTGGGAACAACAGCCAGGGAATGAACACTGCTTTGCATGAACACACTCAAATAGCCGTGAGTCCTAAACGAATATGAGTTTGAGGTCAGCCTCTTGCAAATATTCTGACCCTTTGGTAGCTTTCTAAAGCTCCCGCTGCTAAAGCCTGGTTCCCTATTAACACGATGCTGTACATTTACTTGGACCTGCCGCAAATACAGGACCACATCCTGCAGGCGTACCTTACCCTGCAGGACCAGTCCTTCTGTAAATAAGGGACTTCAGTGGCATTACTCAGGGGAGCGCGAAAGGAGGGTTGGCTCACATCAACAAGGGAAAATCCTGGTTGCCTGGCCCATGCAAATAGTTCCATCAGCTTCAGTGCACAAGCATTAGTGGAGTGAGTAGGGCCTGGCATGGAGAGCTTATTTCTGGATACATATTCCTCTTGTGTGCGTTCGCTGTGGGCCTTGGATGCTTTAGCCTAGTACCATTATTCTATTACACATGATCTCAGAAGGAGTGTGAATTTGTTGGGCGTATGTTATTCACTACGCTGTAATTCAGCGGCTAGAGATAGAGGGAAGGCATTTCCTTCTGTGTTTGCTCCCTGCAATAAACTGAAAGATGCGCTTTGACTTGGAAGGTTTTGGATTGTGCCATTAATCCCTTCAAAAAAGCACTGAGAACTATTTTTTTTTAAGCCACCTGGGGTTGTCAACCCCTTTATCGGGGCAGATTCTGTCAGAATTCCAAGCATGGGTGATCCAATTTGGATAAAAGCATCAACCAACCCAAATCTGTGCCCTTCCCTTAAGACGAACCTGAACCTTGAGAGTCAACGGAGTTTGGTTGGTTGTTCTTTGCTGGCATGTGACTGGCATCATCCGACTCCGGTTTGAACATGGCAGCACCAAAATAAATAGCAGGAGAAAGGATATTTCTGAACCATCTCCAGACAAAGCAGACGTGGAAACGCCAGACGAACATCATAAGAAAACCAGGTCTTGTAAGATGTCAAACTCTGTTTTCCAGATCATAAAGGTCTGGTGAATTCAGACAACATAAGAACTGCATACTTATTATTATTTGTATTACCGTAGGGCCTACAAACCTCCACCCAGTCAGTGACCCATTGAGCTAGGTGCTGTACATGTCATAGTTAGATACAGCACCTGCTTACAACCTAGACAGACGAGACAGTCGAAATAAGTGTTACTATGCCCATTTCACTGATAGGGAACTGAAGCAGAGCGAATGACTAAGTAACTAACTCAAAGTTACAGGGAGTCTGTAGCAAAGCTGAGCATCAGTCCCCACTCCCCATCAGCTGACACCCAGGCAGATGCCTTAACCATAGACCCATTGCTCTTCCATACAAGGCCAGACCAATAGTCCAGCCTAGTCAGTGTCAGTATCTTGTCTCTGACAGTGGCTGACGCTTGCTGCTTCAGAGGCAGGCATAAGAACCACTGCAGTGCACCTAATCCATAGGTAATGTTAAGGTGGTTGTGTCTTCTTCAGTCCGCTCCTCCCCAGTCCCGGCGGCTGCTATCTTCAGACGACGCAGCCCGGCGGCATAGTCTCCCTTCTGGTGTAGCAGGATCTGTTAGCACTCTGCTGGGGGCGCGGATCTGACCACTGAAGAACTACCATTTATGCTCAGGGGTGTGTCAGGGAACAATAAATGCCTGGAGTTTGCAAGTCCCTTTATACCCAGGTTCTCAGGTGACCTTCTCTCCGGCCTTGACAAACGCAATCGTGCCCCACTTGTACCCATTCAGAACACTGGGGCAAAGATCACTGTCTTTGCCTGTCTCTTTGACCACGTTTGCACCCCTTGGTTGGCATCCCCTTCTCTGTCGCATCAAACATTAGCAGCTTTGTCTTCACTTTCCAGGCCCTCCGCGGCCTATCCCCGCCCTACCCATCATCTCTTATTCAGTATCAAGAAGTCGACTCTGACCTCCAACCAGCCCGTGGGTCCCAGCCTCCATCGCCCTTTGGTTCAATTGTCAAACAAGTGACTTCATGCTGTCTCCCGTCATGTTTGGGAGGAGCTGCCCATAAACATCCACAAAGCCACCTCTGGCCTTCTTCTCTTTGAAAACCCTCCCTAGAACTCTCTTTAGCCATGGCGCCCACTCACAATCTCGACAACAGTTAGACCACTGGTGGGCTGAGACCAGAGCCAATCCCGCTGACCAATATTGTCTCACTGTTTCCTCGTGCTCACCATCTGTTGTCTCTTGCCTTATACTCAGATTGCATGCTCTTGGGATAGGGACTATCTTTTTGTTCTGTGTTTGTGCAGCACCTAGCGCACTGGGATCCTGACCCATGACTAGGGCTCCTTGGGACTATAATAATTGTGTGTAGTGTATTGTGCATGTAAAGCTGTGTGTACGAATGGCACCAATCCTTTAATTAGTGTGCAACATGTCAATTATGTAACAATAATGTGAGCATCTGAAATCTGGAATCCAAAGGTCCACAGGGCTTTGATATCGATAGACAAATATTACTCAGATACCTAGACTAGATGCACAGAATTGTTCCTGTGAAAGCACAGCTGGAAAACCTTTTGCACGTTAGCTTCGTTTGCAACAAAACAGCCAACTCTGGTTTGTTCGACACTCATTACTAGATTGTCACTGCGGCTTACAGCCTGGGGCTGACATGCACCATTGAGTTAGGTCCTTGCAGATATAACACCACGGGTGTTGCTGGGAATGAGTTTTGCCATAATTGAAAGTTAAACATTATTCAGCGATGCCATCATTTGGGGTAACAATTGACAAGGCTAAGGCAATAGTCTGAAGAGGCGTGCAGTTTAAATAACACTGGGCACGCATAATCAATCCAGTTGTGTTAATTATTATTAAAGGTCCATATAGGTCTAAACTGGATCCAACTTCCTCATAGGCTGGGATCTTTGGATCTGGGTTTGGTTTGAGCCCATCTCAAATTAAGGGCAAACTTCTACCCTGGGCCCGCTCAGGCAGGGCTGCTGAGAGGCTGGGTTATGGATGGCGTCCTGGGGAGGAATTCTAGTTCATTGAATCAGAGTTCCGTCTGAGGGCTTTTGGGCTGGGGATGCTGAAGTGGGTAGCTCTGCCATCTCTGAATAGCAGGATCTCTCACACGCTGGAGGGGACATATGTACTGTGCCATACGAAGGGCTGAATAAACCAGTTACCAACTGACTCGCCCTAACCACTCCTTGGCGTTTCTTTAAGAGAATAAATCAAACCAGCTAAGAATGTGTCCTCGGCATTGGTAGGAAACCCTTGTTACTTGTGCAATTTCAACCTGCGAAGGGATCGTCCATCATGGAACTAATTTCAGATTTCTTCCTCTCGCAATTATTTCCCTGAAATTCCCTCCTTGCTCTTCAGTAAGATACCATTACCAAGAACTCCAGTGCAGAACACACGGAATTGCTTCAATTAACAGTTGCTCAATGTATCATCCCTGCAATTTTTCCATGGTTAATGTGAGCTCCCTTATTGAAAAGTAAAAGAACTTTTTTCCAGGTTGATCTCCACCACTGACCACCTTCCCACAGTCACAGGAAACTGGCTGCATGGATACATCCACCTGACCCTAATGGATGATCCCTGCTCACTTCTCTAGATGACATTCCCTGCCAGTACATGCTGGAATAGGGGCTCTTGAACGATGGCTCATGTTGTCAGCCTGGGGATCCCTTCCTAGTACTCCTGCAGCATGACACATCTCAATACCCACGCTCATCCTGGACTCAGAGGCGGGAAGGGGATGAAAATCTCATTAAAATCTCTCTCTTTTGTTTAAGGAGAGGGCCAGACACTGAAACGCTCGAGAACTGCTCTTCTACTAGAAAATTACTTCCTGGCCTCAATTTGTTGATCAACTTAAACCTGTGACTCTAAGTAAGGATCCCTGTACACGTAGTAAGGGATCTAGGGCCTGAAACAAAAAATCAAGGCAAGCCTTCTTCCAGAAGAGATCACTGGAAAATCTGCAGTAAGATTTCCAGCCGAAGGGCCCACTCCTGCAAACGCTCCTGGCAGAGTGTGTCCTACCATGAGCGATCGTAATTCCATCAGTATTTTGCATTATTGGGTGCCTAATCCCATGTATAAAGAGACTCAGGTGTCCAGTGTTTTTTCATCCTAGGGTTTCTCCTGGAATCTCTCTCCTCTTTCCCGCCAAAAGCCCGACATGTGCAAAATAAACCTGCAGCTCCAAGGGCTGTCACTGATGACCAGGTTTTGTTATTCCCTCTTCCTGTCTGAACTGTGACCATCTCTGCACTTGGCCTCTGTGGGCTGCCTTTGACGGGCTACAGCCTACTGTTAGAGAGGGATCTTCTGGTTGATATTCCATCAAAGTGACCACCCGCTATTTCCTAGGCACCGTAAATCGGTGCTAAGTGACCACTCCACCACCTGCCTTGAAGAACGACAGACTCCAACATACGTTGATCTGTGACCATCCCTTCTCCCTTTCTTTAAAGGGCCTGCTGTTCTCAAGGGGAAGGAGATCTGCAAACTGGGACTGTCCCAAAGGGTGACTTGTGGAGTTGGCAAGGTGACCGCCAACCTACAGAGCTGGAGCGTCAAGCTGAGAGGGAGAGAGAGACGCCAGCCGAATACAAGAGGCAGCTGATGGCAGCTGAGTTGATGTAAAGCTTGAGTGGTCACAGCTAAGGGCCTGGAATTCTCTGACAGAGCTTCTGGGTAGGGGCAGAGGAAGTTTTTACATCCAGCTGTCCTGGAGCAGACACGTCCAAGGGACATTTGCATGACATATAGGACCAGGAAGGCAGGTCTGTGAGATGGGTGGATGGACAGACACATTTAAGGTGCCACGGGTAAGGAAGAAGTTTATTCTCTCCTGTAGCTAATGTGAGGGAGAAGTTTGCTTTTGTCCTTTCTTTAATACTACCTTATCTGTGAATAATGTTCTGGTGTTATTCCCCACAGGCAGGCAGACGAGTATTTTCCCTTGTGCCTTAGACTGTGCTGTTAGGACGTATAATTAAATTAGTTTTTCACCATACCTTCATGGACTTGTTCTACCGGGCTAAGAGAGAAGTCAGAAAGGAATTGATCACCTAATTTTGACTTGTCCTAAAAGCTGAAATGGGGTGGGGGAGGGCACTCTGCTCTGAACATCTCCAAATATCCAAGAGGCTGAACAACACATGGGACTGTCTCTTACTATGCATATATACAGAATATATCCCAGTTGGGTCCTATTACAATAACCCTCGGAGTAAAATCCTAATTACAAATGGATTCTTTTTTCCAGAAGTGCATGGAAGCCTTCTTTCATCTCAGACCGTTCATCTCCTCACCAGTGGTTGCCTGATGGGTAAGATGGATTCCTCCATTTAAAAAAAATGCTATTGTCTGAGAGCTCCTGATCACTGATTAGAATAGGGGTGAGTGCAATCCGTACTTCAAAAGACAAGAGAAAACTGAAGGCGCCTGAAGGAAACTAACAAGATGGTGAAGCTGTTATGCTAATTTGAGTTTGCTTGAATAAAGAATCCAGGCCAATCCTGCTGACTCCTTGCGTACAACAGCCAAAATACAACCGTCTCTTGTTTATCCCAGATCTTCTTCCAGAAGGGCTGTAGATAACTGCGGGACTCTCAGTCCTCAACTGCAGCCTTATTCAGAAGAAAGTTCATCTGACACATCTCTGCATCCAGGCCTGTGCCTCAGATTCATGCATGTAGCCCTTATCTCCCTGGCTCTTGTTGGTTGGCAGCTACTTGCCAAGGGGTGTGACTACTGCTGCAGTTCAGGCCAGGGCTACACAATGGACTTTTGCCAACACTACGTCGGTCAGAGGTTGGCTGAGCTGTGATTTGTGCCCAACATACTGTCGCTACGTCCACCCTAGGGGTGCTTTGGCGGTGGAGTACGTTGGTATGCTGGACAAGTGCTCCATGCTTAGACCTGGCCTCGTTTTAAGACAGACCAGGGCATAGCTAGTTCTCTGAACTTTGGACATAGCCAGGATCTTCAGGCAAAACCATTCATTGGTCAAGCAAAGTGAGGTCCTACATTCAGCTGGATGGCATTTCTCGGCCTGGATGGAATGTGGTAACGTTTCAACACCGCATCTGGTCAATTCCACAATGTCTAGACCCCAATGGGCATAACCCCTTGATTCTGGTGAAAATTGGAAAACCCCAACCAGGGACACACAGAACCCCTGGTATCCGGATAGCAGACCCTGCAGCTTCAACACCTCTGTATTTGTCTATAGGTGGAAGAACTGGTTGATGGTAGCCATTAACACCTTCCAGCGTAACAATGGCCTCCCGGGGAAGCCCTGTCCCATCTCCCACAACAATTTAAAAGTGTGAGTCCCTGAAACGCTTCTCTCCCAGACAGAGAGAAAACAAAAGGTGAACAGTGGTGGGGGGTGTGTGTGGAATGGGGGCACACGCAGAGTCTCTGGTAGGGGTGGGGGACCCTGACATGGGACAGGGCAATGAGGGGGCACACTGAACCAAGGGTGGAGGGGAAATGGATCATCTGGCATGGAACAAGGGAGGCGGGGGAAACACAGAGCCCCTGGGTTGATAGAGGGGTTGACGGGGTGCAGCAAGTCCCTGAAATAGAGGGGCATGGCAGGCTGGGACACAGGAACTAGCGGCAGGGGGGATTAGAGGAATACAGGGAGGCCCTGGTGCCTGCAATGTTCTGAGCCTACAGAAGCCGTGACGTTTGCATGGTTTGCTATCTGAACATTTTCAGAGCACCATCACAATTAGTTTTACTCCCATCCAAATCTTCCACGAGCTTTCCTCTCCCACCCCCATTTCGCTGTCACTGCTCTTGCAGCTTCAGCTCCCATACCTCCGTTCTCAGAGTCTGGGGATAGCCAAGCCAGGGGTCTGCCCCTCTGGACACCTTCTCAGCTGGCCCTTCAACTGTTTGCAGTTACAAAATTGGATAACGCAGCCCTGGGCTTACGTGAGCAATGAAGTGTGCATGCAGCCTGCTAGCACAGCAGTCAAAGATTACAGCACATCGCCCGCTTAGATGAGGGTAAACAATTCTTCCGTGTTGTGAAGAAAGCACGAAACAGGTTCTCCTGCATCACCACCATTAAGAAGGTTCTGCAGGTTGAACGAGGCCTTATGTTACACCTGGACAATCCCACTGTTCTCCCACAGATTTTGTCCTCCGTGTCCCCTGGGCAGCCCCATTTGTTTACACACATGCTCCGTGCCAATGGGGGTAAAAGCGGCAGAAAGCAGGCGTGAATCATTCAAGCCTTATGTCTGGTTCAGAGGAAAAGCCGAGAAATACTGAATATTAGTCAAGATTGGCCATGTGTCATGTGGGTGTCTCCCTTGTACACTTTGTTTTGTATCACACAAGTGCTAAGAACTAACAAGACAGCTGCTTTCAAGAAAGAGCCAGCTAAGGGAAGCGGGAATCTGTCATGGCACGCTAACAGGAAGTGTAACTTTTTAGTACCTCCAAAAGATTCCAGTGAATGTTTGTAATAAATTGTCCAAAATACTGGTTTTCAGGGAAACATCTGGCAAACAGCTGCTACAGTGAGGAGGCCCTAAACATAGATAGATCTGAATGAGATCCTTGCTAACTGAATAATTCACAGGGGAATATAGCTTTTACAGCAGCATCTTTCCAGCAGCAGTCTATTGCATGTGGTTGTGAGTTTGGTAGATTCTGCACCCCACTTTTGCAGGACACAGAGAACTTTTGGCTTGACCATTTTGCGTGTGAGCTGGGTTGTGACAGGGTGATGCTCAGAGGCTTAAGGAGGAGGAAAAAAACACTTTTTTTTTTTTTGTGGTCAAGCACCAGGCAGACTTTAAAATAAATAGGGCCACACAGAGTAACAGGGTGAGGGTTGGGTCTCAAGCTGCTGTGACAGGCCTGGCTCAGCACTCTGCAGGAGTAGGCACCAAGTTCACATACAGGTAACTGAGACGTGCCACAGTAGCCCTGCATCTTATCTCTGGCTAGGGTATTGGACTGGGACTCAGGAGATCGGCGCGCACTTCTCAGCTATGCCACTGACTTCCTCTGTGACCTTGGGCAAATCAGTTGATCTCTCTGTGCCTCACTTCCCCAGCTCTAAAAGGGGATAAGGAGCCTTCCTCTCCCCCTCTCTGTTTAAATCATACACTCTCAAGGCAGGGCCTCTCTCTTACTATCCATCCCCACAGGATTTAGCCCAATATGACACCACCTTTTGGCACTACAGTAATGCAAAGAATTTAAAATTACGCTCATGGAAATAAAGACAGACTGAATGAAGGTAAACGCTGAGGGGTGGGTACAAAACACAGTCCGTTAATCAACAAAGAAAGTTTGTCCCCTCAAGAGTTTTAAAGTGAAATTGCAGCTAACAGGTGCCGAAGGTCTGATGCCCAAAGCCATCTATTAACGCTCAGACAGGTTCCTTTATTTGTAATCATTTTACGGTGCATTTGTATTTTTAATCTTTCCCCCCGACTGCCCTTCTCTTTTGCTGTGATGCAAAGAGCTGAGATCTACAGTTAAAAAATTAAATTGCTTCTGTATTTTAATCTTCTGTACTTCCCACAGCTGCTGGGTGGAAAAAGACAAAAGGAGAATAAATCACTTAAAATAAGGTGGCGGCCTCATTTCCCTCCCCTGCTTTTGAGTTACTGATATTACATTGGACACAGACATTAGAGTGAGGCTAACTGGCATGCCCTGAAACACATTTTCAAGTCAATTTCCTAGGCAGAATTATTTAGCAGTGAATGTGGCCATATCTCCTGCCTGAAGGTCCATCATCAGCTGACACAGGCACAGCTCAGTCCTGGGACACAGAAGAACAGCAAGACTGCAAGGGAGTTACCAGTCTTTTGTTGCCCTCTGGAGGAACCAAAAACTAAACTCTGCTGCACCTCGCCTGAGTCCTTAAATTAGGAGAAAGCCCTGTTGAGTTAGACCTGGGATTTCAGGGGTTAATTTTCAGCCAGAATGTGGAGGCAGTCCCATCTGGCAGCTCTTTAGGGGCAATTGAGTCCACTTAGACCCACCACCGTAAAAGGAAGTAGGTGTTGCTTCCAGAGGCCTGGCTTATGCTAGGAAAATGACCCATTGCAGACACAGCCTACAGCTGGGATTCTAATTGCCAAGTTTACTGGAAACACAATGAAATGTTTTGGGGTTTTATAATGAAAGATTTCCTGGAGTCACAGATGAAAAATCCTGCGTACAGGCCTGGTTCCTCTCCTGCTGCTTTGGAGAGAGGGAGGGGTGTTTGCTTCTGGGTCTAGGCTGGGGCAGGAGTGCTGTCACTGCTTTGGCTCCCCCCTCCCCTTAACTCACAGAAAGCATCCCTGGGGTCATAGCTGGGTGGGTGGGGCTGCTTAGAAATAGGGTGGGGCAGAATAGCAGATCGGGCTGTGCTGATTTCCACCCCTAGGCCTGTGGGGGAAGCCAGCACTAGGCACTGCAGAGCAGATCTGCAGTAACAGCTCTCTGATTTAAGGTGCCTGTCAGCTTGGTACCAGAGTGGGAGATACTAGCTGTGCAGAAGGAAATAAGAGATCCCAGAAGGTGTCTGCTCTCCAGGGTTTTGGTAGGGTGTATGTGTGCATGTGTGAATAGACAGACAATGGGGGATTCAGCTGGGGCAGACAAAGAATTCAGGTGAAACCCTGTAGATGGCAGGACAGGCCCTTTCTTTTTGATATAGCCCAAAAATCCACCTTAAGCCTCTCTGCTTTACTTCCTTTCCTGCATGTACTGGAGAACAGGATAGTCTCAGTGCACTGATAGCTACACTGACTCTTCGTAGTTGCTTAGCTCTGCTCTCTGCATTTCTTTTCCTTTTTCCCTTATAAACCTGCTGCTCTTCTCTGAGATGCCCTCCACATCCTCAGTATCTTTCCCTTAATGTCACAAAGATAGACAACAATCCCTGCTCAAGCACAGCCGCCCCCTTCCTCTAACCTGGCCCAGCCCAGACTGCCTGAGAGCTAGAGCAGCAGGGCTTTATAACCTGCCTGCTCCCACAGTGCTTTGCAATGCTGGGGCACAGCCAATAAGAGTGCCCTTGGGTGAAATCTTCCTTTTAGCCTTTCCCTAGAAATGCCCATTTAATGGGAGGGAACAGAACAGGTTCCCCCCCCCCCTCCGCCACTGTTCAGACAGTAATTTCCTCTTTCTGCTCAGCATGTTCCAGGCAGCTGCCTTTATAACGCCTTCTTTGTAATCTTATCTATTCTTTACAGTAGCATCTGAAGCCAGGACCCCCTTTTGCTGATCCTGATACTAACCTATAATAGAGACAGTCCCCGCCCCACCTCAGTGTAAAATTGCCAAGAACAAATGGATACAAGAGACAGGCTGAGGAAGTGTTGGCCCAATCCTGTTTTCATGAAGCACATGAAAGAACAGAGCCACAAACATCCCCCCTCCAGCCACCTCTTCCTGCCAAGAGGTACTTCAGCCTGACCCACTGTAACTAATCAAAAGTTAAAACCTCAGCTGACTCCTATTGTTCTACCCTTTGCAATGTTCACTTCAGCCTTTCTAAAATACCCATTTACTGCAGAATAATTCAAGTCTGTCTTTACTTCCTATAAGTCTATTTGGTTTAAGATTGTTTGTTTGTAAAACCA
Source organism: Emydura macquarii macquarii (assembly GCF_026122565.2). Classification (NCBI taxonomy): domain Eukaryota; kingdom Metazoa; phylum Chordata; order Testudines; family Chelidae; genus Emydura; species Emydura macquarii. The sequence goes on along the minus strand of NW_027132502.1, from coordinate 1,017,271 downwards.
CTCCACTGACCATTTAATCTGTTAATTTTACCACTTTCAATATATTTGTACAAACCCTACTTTAAGTATAAGAAGCCACGCTGTGAAATGTAATTACACACACCGACCTCATTGTGCAAGACACTGGCAAAAATGAAATAATGTTTGCTTTAAAACTAATATGTGAATTCTTCAGCTAGGAGTTGGCACTGAGTGATTGGAGTGTGAATGGCTGAGCAATTGAGGTGGGTGTAGACAGGGAGAGTGATTGAACAATTGGTCTGAGTAAGGGATGTCAAAACAGAGGAAGAAAACACCAGCCTCACCTAAAATGTTTGAGGGAGGAAGAAAGGAGCGAAGATAATAAATTTTACCATTCAAATGGCTGAAGAGGAGCCCACCCTGGTAACTTTGGAGTCAACCCACTTCAAAGAACAAAATCTGATCAGGCTTGCAACAATGTGGGTGATTAAGGATCACACCAAATGCAGATGCAGCATGACCGAGCAAAAACCCATAGACTGACATGGAGTCTTCTCCCTATAAAATGGAACAAGAAGTTGAAGGCTGGAGGTTCGGGTCTACATCACCAACCAGCCAGGAGTACTGATGCGCATCGGCAGAACCTGGATCCTCCTCATCCTCGTGCTATGGTCACCTGGCCAGTGACTGCCACAAGCACCAAGAGACTGGTAACTATAACATCTGTGAGACCCTCTGTGTATGTTTGTCTGTCTCCCTGTCTGTGTGTGCCTGTCAGTGTGTGTGAGTGTGAATGAAAGCACCAATTGAAACGTGTGTCAATGACGTATATTTTATTAACAAGAATCTCTGTAATTGTAGTATTGATACAATGTTGAGACTGTTTTCCTAGTATTTACATTATTGATACTGTTTCACTAGGTAAAGAACAATATTGACGTTGTTACAGTGTTGATAGTAAATGTGGCTTGTTGCCTTATCCCCTGAAAAAGATCCTGTGATATTTGTTATTTGAATAACAGAAGCACAAAGAAACAATGGGCGGGTCCTGGTCCGCATGCTACAGCTGCTGGCTTTTCCACTGGTCTGGCTTCCAAATGAGCATCTGAGGGTGCAGCCTGGCCTTGGAGGATTGGTCCTTCCAGCTGAATCTAAGAGAACCAAACACAGATCCTTTGCCCGTGTAAGCCAGGCTGTTCTCCTTCCATGTCAGGCCCCAGTCCACACTGCTGGTGGACCTGATAGCTTCCAGGAAAGGAAAAGGTTTGACTGCTCAGAACAGGACGACATCCCCCTTAAGCCCTAGTGTTTCTCTTCCAACGGCATCTCCAGCAGGGGCATTTCAGAGCTAGCTGGAAAGGGCTCCTGGCTGTCAGCACTATGATGCTTGCGGGTGCCCTGACCCCAGCTCTCCACTGGAATAAAAGGGAGGGCACCTGCTAGGAAATGTTTCCACTGCGGGGAGGCCGAGGGGAAGGAGTTCCCTGCCGCTGCACAGGGACATTCCTCCTCCCAGGAAGTCTTGGGTGGATTCTTCTGTTTCTCACCCCTTCCTGTGCAGCAGATCAATAGACAGGCCATGAGGCCAGTGGCTCAGAGCAGCGTGTGCTTGCCCAGATACTAGTAACAGACGCTTAGGGACATACCACTGGGGTGCTTTGACTCTTCGCCTAACGCCGGCAATATGAAGAAGTCACACGGGCACCGTGTGGTCCAAATAACTGTGTTGATGGGACAGACGGTGTATATGCGCTGCTGCTCTGCTTGGGTACTGGTGGCGTCTAACACACAGAACACAGTGAGCACCAGTAGGAGGCTCACAAACTATTTAAAGGGATACTACCCTCTTCCTAGACACTACAACCATGGGGAGAGGCGATGGATGGATGGATGGGGGAAAAGGAGGTGACCAGAATGAAGAGTTAGGCAATAACCTACATTCGGAAGCCTGCTGGGGGGGCATGAAGGGTGAACAGAAGCAAAAGGAGGGAGTGTATGTAACTCACTGGCCAGGCTGTGTTCTATGTCCCACTCCGGGTCCAACCCAACGCCCGTATCTGGCTTGCAGACGAGGTAGTAAAAGCTGCTTCCAGATCAGAACAATGCCTTTAGCCCACTGGAATTTATGCGCACTGGCTCATTGTCAACCCGCTACGTACTCCACATTGGCGCACGCATGCACCCCCTTGGCCAAGCGCTGGTTTGCATCCTTGTTCCTGAGCACAGCAGGCATCCCCTTCTGTCCAACACACTTCACCGCCCAAGTCCCGACTCACCTCCTTGCTCTGAGACTCTGTTGCTACCTTCCTCTGAGGCTGCCGAAGTATGTTACTGGCTTCCCTCCCCATCCTCCTGCAGTTCTCCGCGGTGGATAAGTATTACTGTGGCCACTGTCTATAGTGGGAAGCTGAGACAGAAAGGCTAAGTGACCTGTCTGCAGTCACACAGTGACTCGGGGTACGTCTGCACTGCAATGAAAACCCCGCAGCCGAGAGTCTCAGAGCCCAGGTCAGCTGACTCAGGCTTGTACTGAGCTGCTAAAAATAGCAAGGTAGACATTTCAGCTGGAGCTGGAGCCTGGGCTCTGAACCCAGCTGGGGCGGGGGGGGAGGTCTCCAGCCCAAGCCGGGATGTCTACACTGCTCTTTGTAGCACCCTGGTGCGAGCCCAAATCAGTCGACCTGGGCTCTGAGACTCACGGCCACGGGGTTTGTTTTGTTTTTTATTGCAGGGTAGATGTTCCCTCCGTGGCAGAGATGGAATTAAAACCCAGGAGTCCTGATGTCCAGCCTCTGCCCTAACCACTAGCACACGCTGCCTTGCGAAGGCGACCTTCACAGAAGAGCGTCCCTGGCGCAGGGAAGTGTCAGAGTAGCTCAGACATTTAACTGCTGGAAAGCTGAGCTCATATACCCACCATCCTGTCCACATGCCACTTGATATTTGTAAAGGTTCCCATCTGAGGTCTAATGTGTTTCTTATTCAAGTAAGCCCTGCTGTCAAATATAGCTACCGGGGGCCCGATCCCACAAGGCGCTGAGCTCCCATTGAAGACAAGGAAAGCAGAGGGCACCCAGTATTTTCAGGGTAAGGGCCCGATTATTTTGGGGGCAGGAGGTCAGAGCCAGATCCAGCCCACACTGAAGTCAGGGGGAGTTCTGACACTGACAACAATAGGAGCAGGCTCAGGTCCCAGTCACACTGAGTGGAGTGTGAGCATCTTCGAATTGACTATTCCGGCTCCAGTGGTCATGAGTTATTCACATAAAACTTTGGAGCATTTTCATTAGTTGTGCTCATTTAGAATTCCCAGCAATTAAGCCAGAGAAGTCCGATCCGTGTGACACTTATTGAAATGGCCTGTAATAGTTACACAGCTTCAGCTAACGCCGTGGGGGGAAATCTGGCGAGCAGAACTAGGCTTTGAGGAATGCAGTTAAGTCATTGGCGCTTCTGCTACTTCTGTGCGAGGTTCAGAAGTCTGACCCTGTGGGAGGATAACCTTCCAAACCGAGGTCATCCGTTCCTAGCCACCCTGGGCCACGCAGTGACCAAAGGTTGGTACCATCTGACACCTCTTGGGGGCCCCATGTGGAGTAAGTTAGTGGACCCAGCTCATTTTCCTGTTACGAGACTTCCCTGGGATTCTTAAAATAGCAAGCAGGCAAGGCGGAGGTGCAGAGTCTCAAGGGTATTTAGGCTCCCACCTATCCTTGTCAAGGATCTGGGCCCAAATGATCCTGGAGACTGACCAGGTTGGTCCTTTGACATCTTGCCTGGGGTGCACTTGCAGTGGACTTTGCAGCAGAGCTTGCTTAGGTGCTGCCGAAACTGCGCCTGTTCTTTGGGTAGACAGAGAAAGACGACTTCAGTCTCCAAGCGTTCCCCTCTCACTGGCACTGAATTTAATTAAAGCGAAGCTGCGTGTGTGGTAGACTGATAGCTCAGTAAATCCATTTGTATAAAACAGGTAGCTTGTTAGAGAGTCTAAATTACACCGTCACTATTAATCCCAAGATAGGGAAAAAGCCCAGGAAGCTAGATAACAGAGTAGACACTGCCCTGAAATTTCATCTGCTGGGGAAAATTGCTTTCTGTATAAAATGCGGCGTGCAGTGCCTCAGGGGGGTAAAAAGCCTGATTCCACAAATCTGGAAATTCCCCAGGCATGTGTTTGCTTGGAAACTGATTTCTTTGGAAGAGAGGAAGCGGGTACAATATAGCATCATATCAAGCCCCAAATGTGTCCTTCTCTCTGATCTATAGGCACGAGAAGAGCAAGGAGAAAGGGCACACGAGGCTACGTATGGTACACTACAAACATTGGTGCTGAAATTAACAGGGAGAGAGAACCACAGGCACTTCTTTAGTCCATGATGAAAAATCTATTGTATTCATGGGTACACAGAGGGCCCAGGAATATTTCTGGTTAATTATCTACAAATATATAGAACTATCTGATAATAGAAATTATGGACTAAAAATTGATTCATCCCATTAAAATCAATAGATGAATTTGGCTCAGTGTATTAATTTGAGACTAAAAGCGTGGCCCAGTTTTTGGACTAGTAGACTAATATTTTAGAGGTAATATTTTAAAAGCACAAAATTCCTAATGGAGTGTCGTGCAGCTGTTATCCTTCACAACCGATTTGGAAATGTAGATTCCTCTGAGTGATAAGAGCAAGTAGGACCCCAAGGGACTGCAACTACGAGCAAAAGGGTGAAGGAGAAATTCAGGATGAATATCAGAAGCAGTTTCCAAACTGTGAGGTTTATTAACCTGTGGAATAATCTCCCAGTGGAAGTGTCAGACGGGGGAGGGGGAGCACAGCTTGTAAATAAACCTGCACCAGTGGGAACACAATCAAGGGGATCTGACTGGTTTTGTGAAAGAGAAAGAAGCAGAAACAGGGCAGGCTCGCTGGCACCCTGCTACACCTTGCCATGACCCGCCCTCCCCCACACACAATAGCCAGATTTCACAGGAGAAACCAGCTTTCACGGCCTTTGATGGGCTTTTCACGGTCGTGAACATGGTAGAGCCCTAGCTACAGCACCCGAAATGTCAGAGCCCTCACCCTGTAATAATAATGCGCTGCACTAACATAGGGCAAGACCATCTTGTTTGAGGATTTCCAAGTGCTTTACAAGAGTAAGTATGATATGGAGTAATTATTCTCCTTTAATCTGGGCGCCAGGGAGACTGAGGAACGGAGCAGTTAAGTACTTGGCCTAAGGTGCAAGTAGCAGGGTGGAGATTTATGATTGCCCTTCCCATGGGTCCACGAAGAGGAGTGAACTCTTCGCATCACCTGCCTGATCCCTCGTGTCTGCTAAAGAGGGGTGGCCATGAGGGTACTTGAGTCTGCATAGTACATTCTTTCCTTCCCTTGTTTTAGCCACGGTACTGCATGGAATCATTTTGGGGGACAGCCTGTCCAGCTGCTCTGTTGTTGGGGGAAGGCTTTCGCAGATGATGGCAAACAGCATTGGCTTGGTTCCTAAGCGCTCTCAGGTTAGTGGCCTCCAAAATTGGGTTGAATTAAGCAGAAGGAGGAAAGGCAAGAGTGGAATCAGAAAAATGTGACTTTTTTTTAAAAAGAGCCTGATATCTCACAAACCATCAGGGCTGGACCAAACTGCTAAAATCACCAGAGAGCTACGGTTCCTCGCCTCTGTTCCTGGTGAGTTCAGAGACAATGTAACTTGGTTCTATGAACCAAGCAATGATCTAAGCCAGTTACTGGGCTGGTGGGGTTGCTTTTAGCATGCCAAGCGTCACAAGCGTGCGAGGCCAGGATTGGATTGGACATCTTGTGACAGAGCGCTAGTGAATGTGTAAATGGACCGTCAACATCTGAATGGCCCTACCTTTATAATTCATCAGAAAACGACATTGCGAAGCTTGTGTGTTCAGCTGCTGAAAGACATGTACCCTCAGCTAACAATGCAGAACACATACTGAAATTTCTTCTTAAAAGGGCATCACAAAATAATCTCCCTGCTGGAGTTTTTCATTTTTTTAGAGCATCATTTATCAATTTAATTTAACATTAATTTAACTGCTAAAAAGCTATGACAGGAAACCTGCATCAAACACGTGTAGCATCTAATTGGGAAGTATCTAATTGGGAAACTTCTGAAATACCACGCTGAGGTTTCTTTTCCCCCAGACATGTTGCAAGCACATATGCAGAAATGTTTCTTGCTATACATAAAAACAATGCTTTTTAGCCCAGACTTGTAATCAGTGAAGAGAAATGCAAAATAACAAGAGGGTTGCTGGAACTGACTGACAAATGAATCTCATTAGGTGTGAAATTGAACAACTCTATGTTACTGGTGTAGACGTCCCAAGGATACTATAATTGTCTGCACTTGTATATCGCCTTTCATTTGAGGAGCTCAATGATTTACACACAGAGTAATTTATTAAGGCTGCGTCATGCTAGGGAATGAAGGATACACAAAATGTCATGAAATTTTGCAAACAAAATGTTACTTATTTCATCTTGGGGTTACTTGGTGATCTAGAAATATGGCTTTTTATACATCTTTGGTAAAATGGGTGGAGTTTTTGCATAATAACCCCCCCCCCCGCCCCAAAAAACCCCCCCCAAAAAACCCAAAACAGCTTCAAATTTGTGCATGTTTTTATCTGAAAGTGCATTTTCCTCTGAATTAAATCCTGCCCTGTTTTCAAGCAAAAGATACTGACATGTCTCAGTTTTCTCATGGCCTTGGAACACTTTAACAAATTTGCAGCAGGATGCTCAAATCTCAGGTTCTGATTCACCCTGGTGTTACTCCAGCTTTACACCTTGATGGCAAAACACTGCATAGGTGAGGTGGTGAATCAGGCATCCACATTTCAATGGTTATGAATTTTATTGGGAAAGTTTCACAGTGTCCTATTGTTAGCCCCATTGTACAGATGAGTAAGCTGAGGTACAGAGACATTATATGACTCGCTGAAGGTCACACAATAAATCAGTGAGGTAGCAAGGAATAGAGCCCAGGAGATGAGCACTGATCCCTTACTCCCTGCTCTAACCACTGTACATACTCTGCCATCACATTGGAAACCCATTACCCTTGAAAGGAACAAGATGGCGAGGGCACTAATATTGGTGGGGAGAATTTTGACAAAAGCTAAAGAAGTGTTTTGAAGATGCACCAAGTAACTAAATAGCCGATGATGCAAAATATTATGAAACATCTCCTCGTTGCCCTCATTCATCCTCCCAAGTCCTACAAGATCATAGCAGAAGGCAGTCACTGGTGGGTCTTTCCCCCAAGGTAAACTTTGCACCCAGCCGGTAGTTCTGCCAATTTGCATGTCACAGGCTTTCTCTGCAGCTAAGATCTTGCAATGCAAAAAGGTGCCCACCCTCTGTTCCGTTTCTGTCCCAAAATCCCTTGCCACATCCTGAGCCGTAAAGGCACAGAATCTCTGCAGCAGCTCCAGCCCCTGAACAATAGATTGTCAGCACGCCCAGATGCATCACTGCCTAATCCACCGAACCTGCCAAAGGCTGGAAAACTAAAACAGTTGATCTCCAGACCTAGCAAGGGACTAAACTCGTGTTAGGAACTGATGGATTCATAAAAGCTGTGCCTCCAGATCTGGGACAATGAGACACAGACTCTGACTCTTCAAGTGACTTCTCCAATCGGCCTCTACCTGCAGTGTTCTTGGCTTTTTGCAGACATCCACCCAGCTTTAGTTCTGGGCTTGAATGCTGCAAATTTAATCCATCGTCGCTCCCCCTTTGCTCTGGGAACGTGAGACAATTCCAAATACTTGCATTAGCTCAGTGTTATTAGACCACTGTGATATAGCAGCTGTTCTGGTACCCTGCATTCACTGCTTATTACAAAGCAACGCAAGATTGAGCCCTCACAGTAGCAGCCTGCCAGGTAATGCCCCAAATACCCTATGAAAATAGTGTGCTTTGAAGAAAAGCACAAGACCTTTACATTGCACTTGATTAATCTCAGAGGTTAGGGGAAAGAGGATAGTAGGTCTTGTGTGAACTCTCGCTTTGCATGTTAAACCTTCTCAACCAGTTCAACTGCAAGGCTAGGACTCTGCTTATTTTGTAGCAGAAACTGGCAAATGTGGACTCGTTGAACGGTGCAGAAAATTCTTCCTGCCTCCCAGGCCTGAGGCTGTTTCAGAAAGAGATGGCTGGTGCTGCCAGCGCTCCTGGTTTGTAGATGGCAGGATCCACATCTTGCAAGCGTAATATGTGAGGTGCACATGGAGTTGGGTTTGTTGATAAGGAATAACCAGGAGGTTTCTTTCTAACACCCCCCATGCGGTTTGTTATTTTTCATTCTCCAGAAAACAAGCACACTCAATCTCCTGTTAAGGGTTCTGGAGTGGGTAGGTCAGAGTTGCTCAACGGGCTGGCCCTTTGCATATGGCTGAATGGCAGAGGGGTCCTGACAGGAGGAAAGGCTGGGGTCGTGGTATGGAAAAAGCTGAGAACCAATGGGGCCGTTCAACAGACATTCCTGGTGTAAGTATTGTAACTAGAATTAGCCCTAGAAGACGCTGCAAACACTGGTGCACTCTTATATCTGTTCTCCCCCTCACACTTAGACTCGTGCAAAAGCCTGTCCTTGCTTTGAAAATACTCAGGAGCCCCGGTGAATTTGATCTAGGCTGTAATTTCATTATTTCTATTTAATCAGCAGGGAGGAGAGACAGTGGCCGTGTCTACCCTTCCCAGCTTACAGCAGCATGGCTGTAATGAGCTCTCCCATCGACATCAGAAAACCAGCTCAACAAGCGGCAGTGGCTGTGCCGGCGGGAGATCATCTCCTGTCCACATAGCACCGCGCACACGAGCGCTTACGCCAGCAAAACGTGTGTCGCTCAGGAGTATGTGGGGGTTGTTTCACACCCCTTTGCGACAAAAGTTTTGCCAACGTCCGTGCTAGTGTAGACATGGCCAGGAGTTGTCACGTGTGTTGTCTGACTCCCAGCATCCTGCAGGCCACATCAGTGATGATCACAACAGGAAAATCTCTGAATCTAGGAGAGCAGTGGGGTGCTAATGCTCTGGGAGTTGTCGCTACTGCAGACAACTTCCTCCCCAGTGCAGGCAGCCTCCTAAGCCACCATCCAGCCCCTGATCCTCCTTCATGAATCAATCTCTGCATTGCACACCCTTCCTCCTTAATCGGTGGGACGGGGCCACGCAGCGAGTGGTGCTGTGGTTAAGCTGCTGCAGTTGAAGGGAAGGGGAAACGAGGCTAACGAGATGGTGGGTGGCCAAGTGAAAAGGGACAACTGACGCTCTCCCTCCTGTTTGCATGTGGGGCCCTGTTCAGATTTGCCTGTGTTAAAACAAAATGCTTCTTCCTGGTTTGCCCCTCACCCCTGTCCTCAGTGCCTTAGCTGCGTGGAATCTAGCCATTCTGGGCTGGACGGACCATTGGTCTGACCCAGTATGGCCATACTTAAACGGGTCAGGCTGGCTCAGAGGAGTCATTCAGGACATCCAGCTCTGAAGTGGGGATTGGAGCTCAATTTCTGCGCTAGTTTCAGAGGCACTGACAGGGTTTTTAGGTTTTTCTTCATGATTGCAATGAATGAATTAATCTGCAAATATTTTTCAAAGCAGGTTGATTTTTGACTTGTCACCTTCAACAGAAACATTTAAGAATCATTCGCTCAGTGACACCCGGGTTCATTTCCTCACGAGCGGAACTGGGCAGAATATCTGTTGCAAATAATATCGGTGATGAATTTAGCCCCTTTTCTAGTAGGCGCATACTTTGCCTTCTGATCCCAATTTTCTTAAAAATCCTCACCATTTATAAGTGTTCACTAACTATTTTGGACAAATAACTTTCAGACCACGGGGTGTTCACTTCAACTATTCTCCACTGGTGATCTGTGTTTCATACCAAAACACATGGTATTGTTTCTGCTCCTCAGTTGGACAACCAAACCATTTTAATGAATAATAAATAATAATGAATAATAAGTAGCACACAAATCTCCCTCTATATATATCAACTTTTTCTAAAGTGACTATCAGTGTAGACCGTAAGCACTGCACATAGATTACGGAAAACAGCAAGACCTGCTCAGAGTTGTAATTTGTGCTAAACTCCATGATGCAAAAATATTTTCATAAATACATGGGGTTTTTCTGAACACGTTTAATTCTGGTAAGTACTTAAACATGTGTTTAAGCCCATCCTCTGCCCTAGGCATGTGTTTAACTTTAAGTCCTACTGGACTTAAATGCTTTTCAGAATTAAGTGCCCCTCACAGCATCAGCCCCACAAATTGTAGTCAACCCAGCATGGTACTTTTGATTCATGAAAATTTTCCTGAATTAGGCTTTTTGCCTATTCGACCAGCTCTAATCATACGCTCCACACATTGCCTGCTGTCTTCATCATTCAGCTGGCTAGGAAAGAGAAGATAATGACAGAACATTTGTTTGTTAATTGTCTAGTTCTATTTTGGAGTTTATTTCTTGCGCTAACGAATGTGGATCCATTATGCCATTTACTAGTCTGGCAGTCAGGTTGAGGAACACTTTCAATCAGAGACTGTTTTGGTTTGTATGAGAAATAACCCCACAGTGCCATTAACAAAGATGTGTGAGTAGAAAAATCCCACGGCTGAATAATAATAGGCTAGGTGGTTTAACGAACTAAAAAGCTCTGGAAAAAGTCTCTCTTCTTCAGTAGCACAGTGTGTTCTTGTTGTTTATGAAGTGGATATTTGCAGACTTCCCCCCACTCCCAAACACAGATGTCTAACTCTTTAATTGACTTACAGGTTACTAGATGGCATTAGTTTTATCTCACCCGGTTTTACTGTCACTTGCTCACTGCAGAGTAGAATTTGTGCATAGACGTTTCTGTTGCTAAGGTTAATATTTTTAAACTCACTGAAATGCAAGCAAAACACTTCTGTAGTTCCATCAAAGAGGTAGCAACCTGCAGGGAACCTGGAGGGAGAAACAAATTGCAGGGCAGAGAGTTTGGAAGAGACATCAGGAAGGCAATCTGGATGTACATGGCTAGCATGCTAGCTGTGGTTGCAGCACCTCTAGGAATAGTTGTCATAATAAAGAGTCTGTTTAGTTTTAGAAACATGGAGTCCTTTCATGCTATTACCCAGCACGTGGTCTGTGAAACAACAGGGACTAGCACAACCCAGTCATCCCCAGGGTGAGGAGCCGATCTGCGGTATTCAGGTATCTTCTGCTCTGTGGATAAGAGTCTTCCATGAGAATGGAGAGATTTCTCTCCTTGGGCTCAGCCAGAGGCTGGCATGCCAGGATCATAGGGCTATGTGAGCACAATCTTGCAACTTACTGTCTAGGGTGTCTTCCATCGCCAAATAATTTATTCATTGGTCGTACAAACTATGTGTGGTGAAATCTGTCGTAAATGGCCATCCGCTGGACCAACAAAAGTTGGTCACTTATGGGAAGTGGTCTTCTAAGAAAAGGGGAGAGGGCAATGTTTGAGGATACTTTGGGGTGGTCTTTGAAGACAGGAGCTTGCCTCGTCAGAGTGGGCTCCTGTGGAAGCTTCACTGCACGTAAGAATTACTTTGCTCACCACTGAAATTCAACCACCTGAGTGAAAGACAGCCACTGATTCAACAGCACACGGCAATCCAGAACTAGAGGTCAAGACCGGAAGGGAAAGGAAGGTATCCATCAGTGCCAGTGCTAAAGGAATGACATATGGCCTCCAGTTACAGATAGTTCAAGGCATCTGATGGGCCTACAGCTTGGACCACCTACAGTCCTTATGAACCATGTATCCCACCCTAAAAACTGAAGTGAAACCTATAGCCGGCAGTGTCAACCCAAGTGTCCACATCACAAAACCCACCATCGCCTCTGGCGCTAGCTGGCAGCCTGGCACCCGCATCATGGAGAGAGGCCAGTGATAAGCATCTCCTCGTGCCTCTGGGGATGGCTCCTCAAGCTCATGGTTAACACCAGGGTGGTATGGGGGAATCTTGCCCTGATACCCCCCTGTGCTGCATCTCTCCTGTGGATAAGCAGAGGACTTTTGGTCTCCAGTGCTGATAATCCAGGAGCTTTCAACAGCACTAGACACAGAGAAACAAAATTAAGTTAACCACAAAATAATAAAAGCTGGCAGGACCTTTGTTTTCTGAAATAGACTAAACTGTGAGTTTATCATTTGTCTCATTTTGGCCAATCACTCTGATCTGAAGCTTCTCTGCTACATTGTGAAACCCGCGAGGTCAGTTAACTCACAACCTGGCCGGTGCATCTTTAAATCGCTGGGTAACAACTTGGAAACTTCACTGGCAGACGCTGTTGCCTCTTTATGTCTGCTAGTTGATGGCTTGTTGCCAGGAGCCAACCAAATGTACATGTGAGAGCCAGTCTTGCCCTTGTACGGTTCAAGGGCTCTGTTTGTCTGCCCCATTCCTTTTCTCTCTGGAAATCCCTTTCTTTTGTGCTTTTCTATCCAACGCATTGTCCCTGGATTCTGCCTCTTCAGACGTCCTTAACGCGTCCTTAATTATGTAGAAAATGCATCTGGAGATCCACTTGCGAGTGCAAGTGCACTTTTCTATGGAGTGTTCTGTGCAGTGGCGCTGCCAGCAAGCAGTGGTTGGAGAAAATGATTGTTTAATCTCGCCACGCATGGAGAATTCTTTGATTTTTCTTCATATAAATTCAGTACCTCCTCCAGTGATTTTTATTGCTCTTTGCCGAATCCTCAAGTAGTCAAAGTTTTTGCAGTTTCCTCCCAATGTTTCAAAGGCTTTTGTCCCCGGCTTATTGCACCCTGAGAGGCTGATGACTTAGGGCTGCTTTGCAAACTTTTGCTTCCTCCTTTTTCCTTCACAGGCAAAGCAAATAGTCTGTTTTCCCCCCTCTTTGTTATCAGGATGATAATGATGGGTCAACAAACTCAGGGCTTGATCCAACCACCATTAAGGTCATTTGGAAGCCTTGGTGGTTAGGCTAGGGAATACTGGGGCAAACTTTGAAAGGGTGACGTGTTAGTCCAAAGTCTCTCCTAATGTAAATCCCCTGAGGTCAGTGGCATTAGAGCAGAATTAAGCTGGGCAATCACCTTTGTGTGATGTGTCCTTTTTTGTAATGATGGCCAGGCATTCCTGAGAGAGAGGCTGGTCTTGTGGCTATGGCATTAAACTGTGATTCTGGGGATCTGGATTCAGTTACTGATGCTACCACAAACTCCCTGTGTGACCTTGGGGGAAAAAAAATTAAATCTCTCTATGTTTCAGTTCTCCTTCTGTAGAATGCCAATACTTCTCCTTATCTTCTGCCTATCATCTTATCTGTTTAGGCTGTAAGTTCTTCCGGGCCCGGACCATCTCTTACTACATGCCTGTTCAAGGGGGTCCCGATAATAAATAACAGCATGTCTGGAAATACACTACTCTCTGAAACGTATTCCAGACGTGCTCCTGGTCACTCTTTGTGGAGGGAGTGTTGGTCCAATCCTGTTTTCATGAAATAATACATGAAAGAACAAAGCCACAAACCCCTCCCCCCCACTTCCTACCAAGAGACACTTCAGCCTGATACATTGTAACTTTGATCAAAAGCTAAAACCTCCACTGACTCATTGTTTTACCCTTTGAAAAGTTCACTTACTTTCTATAAGTCTATCTGTTTTAAGACCATTTGATCTGTTAATTTTACTCACTTTCAATATATATTTGTAAAAACCCTATTTTAAGTATAAGAAGCCACCCTGTGAAATGTCATATAAACACTTTCAATTGTAAAAGACACTGGCAAAAATGAAATAATGTTTGCTTTAAAAATAATATGTGAATTCTTCAGCTAGGAGTTGGCACTGAGTGATTGGCGTGTGAATGGCTGAGCAATTGAGGTGAGTGTAGACAGGGAGAGTGATTGAACAATTGGTCTAAATAAGGGATGTCGAAACAGACGTAAAGAAAACATCAGCCTCACCTAAAACGCTTGAGGAAAGAAGAAAGGAGTGAGGATAATAACTTTTACCATTCAAATGGCCCACCCTGGTAACTTTGGAGCCAGCCCATTTCAAAGAACAAAATCTGATCAGGCTTGCAACAATGTGGGTGATTAAAAATCACACCAAAAATGCAGTTGCAGCATGACAGTGCAAAACCCATAGACTTAAATGGGGTCTTTTCCCTATAAAATGGAACAAGAAGTTGAAGGCTGGAGGTTCGGGTCTACATCACCAACCAGCCAGGAGTACCGATGCGCAGCGGCAGAACCTGGATCCTCATCCTCGTGCTATGGTCACCTGGCCAGTGACTACCACGAGCACCAAAAGGCTGGTAATTGTAACATCTGTGAGACCCCCTGTGTATGTTTGTCTGTCTCCTTGTCTGTGTATGCCTGTCAGTGTGTGTGAGTGTGAATGAAAGCACCAATTGAAATGTGTGTCTCTGTAATCGTAGAATTGATACAATGTTAATACTGTTTTCCTAGTGTTTACATTATTGATACTATTTCACTAAAGTAAAGAACAATATTGATGTTATTACAGTGTTGATACTTTTCTTTTCTTTGATACTATTTACCAAATTTCTGTATTCACAATAAACGTGGCTTGTTGCCTTATCCCCTGAAAGAGATCCTGTGATATTTGTTATTTGAATAACAAGAGGAGTTCTGCCCTGACACACGTTTAACAATGCCAAAAATTCTCAGCTAGTGTGAACTGGTGTAACTCCAATGGAGCTACGCTGGTTTACACTAGCTGAAGATCTGGCCTATTGACTTCAGTGGAGCTTCTGATTTACACCAATGGAGGATGTGGTTGCTTATTTAAAATGTGCTAACTTATAACCACTGGGTTCTAGGTTTTCACTTGTAATAAAACAGTGATATTAATATCAGAGCCCTGCTAAACCCAGGCTGCATTACTCAAATAGCATGTAAGGTTTTCTGCAGTCTATGAATAGTTTCTTTCACTGTAACCTTTTAAGGGTTTTTCCTAAAGCAACCCTTAACTCACTTGCACATAAACTGTGAGTCTAAAGGTTAACAATTCCTTATTGCTGCTGCCGGGAAATTAAAGATTTAAAAGGCCATTGTCAAAAGGATTTTTATTTGATTAATTTAGGGAAAACAATGAACTGCTATTGATTAGAATAACCCTTTGGGAGCTGCGAGTCAAAATGTGTCCCTCTACTAACTGTATATACCTTTCCTGCATTGCATGACCACACTCATTTGTTACTGTATTGTTGTTTTGCAGGAGGTTTGCTTCTGAGAGTTAGCCCCCCAGGGTTTTTTTAGAATAAAGAGTTTTGAAAAATTATTAAACACACACAATGAAATGCAGGAGTTTTACAACCAAGTAGGAGAAAAAAAACGGTATGTTACGTTTTGTGTCTCCTAGCCACGTCAGTCGCCTTGAAATGGTGCCATCCGAGTGGGGCGGTGCAGGCTGTCAGCATTGCTAAGGGCCTTTATCCCCTCGAATGGGCAGCTACAAACTGTCGTCTAGTTGCATTGCACTGGAGCAAGATGATTTGCAGAGGCCTTTGAGCAACAACCCCAGCCTGCCACTCCATGGAATAGAATCTCAGAGTAGGAGACCCATAGGCATGACTGAGGGCTTTTTTACACGTTCTAACTTTATCTAACACCTGAGTATTCCTCTTGCCAAAATGTCACTTCATTGCAACAGCATCAATGAACAGGCTGAGCTAAACCACAGGTAACTGGTGCTCGAGTTAGACGCTACAGATGCTGGCATTGCTCAGCTTGAAACGCTGACTCAGCTTCAGTCGCTCTAGACAAGATGGATTCACCTGCGAACTCCGGATCAGACCATATTGACAACATCTGGTACAGTTTGATTTCTGGTCTGGCTGGAAACAGAGCAGGGAGCAGTTTTCCATTTGTTATTTGGGCAGAAAAATGGAATTAAAATTGCCTATAACAATGGATTTGATCGAAAATGTGAGTATGGGTGGTTAAAATTATTGGTGGGCTGAGAAAACTTGTTCCTTTAGATCTCAAATATGAATCTGATCCAGATTAGTATGAATGGCAGTTGTAATATTAGCTCCAGTGTCCTGGACTAAATCCCCTCTGTGGTTCCATTTGGATGTGCTACATTTCACTCCCTGTCCCTCACTGCTGCAGTGTTCTTGCTGTTTGCTCTTAAACAGCACCTGCACGTCAGCCTGAGTGAATAACAAAACTATCATAATAACAGTAATTAACATCTTTTATACAGATCCTGCCTTCCCAGTCAAACTCTGTATGTAACGAGCTGCTCTTCCTACTGAAGTGTAGTCACCTTTAGGGTGTAACCCTGCAGCTGTTTAACAGCATAGCACAATGCTACCCAACAGGGTGGGGAGTGAAGAATAGCAATATGTAAATTAATCCTCATACCATCCATGAGTCTACATCAGCATATTAGCTCCATTTCACCAATTGCTAGCACTTTTAATCTACAGACAGCAGCTGCATAAAATGTTTGCTGTGGAATCACAGCAGACTGGCCTGATTTTGGGTTTCACCACCAGCTTTAACTTTGGATTAGACTCCTTGAAAGGTTTGCTAATGTTCACAAACCTTTCAAGTCAGCCTGAGGCTGAATCGCATCAAGATCAGGGGCCAATTCTTCGTTTTGCTGCAACGGCCTACATAGTTTGGATAGAGTTATAACTTTAAGATTTCGGGGTGGTTTGGACCTTAGGTGCTGAGTGAAACCCTCTGTGTGAGTGTGTTTGTGTGTGAGAGAGAGCGCAAACATTATTACTGCAATACCAAAGCTCCTCCCCAAGATTAATGACTAAGCACCATACAAACCAAAGTAAAAGACAGTCCCTGCATAGAGAATCTTGCAGTCCAAGCAGACAGTGGGAAGAGAAGTGGGATACAGGAGGGTGATAATACGACCTTGGCTTTTTAGTTACATTTTTCCCCATGACCTCAGGCCAGATGACATTCATATGGTGGGGAGAGGGGTAACCACAAAATATGCATGTTATCTATATACATTCTTTATATGTGCATGGATCACATCCCGGAGAAACGGTTCCCGTAAATGCCTGTCAAGTGGAACACCAAAATTATTCCTGGCATGGATTTTAGACGCACTTCCTGCTCGCCGCTTCACCGCACCAGGGAAATTTAAAGTTAGGAGAATAAATTCTGACAGTAGAGGGCGCCAAGGCCCTGATGTCATGTGTAACCCCTCATCTTCCCCTGGCCCTACAAACCTGAGGGCCCCCTCAATTCAGGAGTAGCAAGGAGGCCTTTCCTTTATGTCTGTGTGTGGCATGTTCCCTTTGAAGAACTGCTTCCTCACAGCTCACAGCTGAGAGACCTGCTATGGTGGTCTCTGAATCGTCAAAGAGGCCATGGACCACAGCAGGGCTATTGACACTACTGGGCAGTGTGTATAAGATGCTTCTTTGCTGCAAACAGGTGCCGTTTGCTCATAGAAGCCTCTCTCAGAGCATGGTGGGCACGTTCCTTCCAGAAGCTGACTCCCACTTCTCCTTTTCTCCTAGGGGGACGCAACCACCCGGATGTAGGGAACGTAGACACACATGAAGGCATGTCACCCCTCAACCCCCATTTGGGCAATACTGTACTTGTGGGAGAATAAGAAGATTTTCCCAGCTTGTAGTTATTAGTGTTGCCCTTGTGTTTAGTTAAACGGGCCCAAAACCTTACAATGGGAATGTGCATAAAGGTAGTAATTGTACAAAGGAGTGCAAGACTTCTTAGTGTGCCCGTGAACCACGTGTAAAAGGCCTGGTGTGCTCATGCTACTCAGGCATTTGCTGCACACTTGCCATTTATTAATCCAGGGGCTGCTGTGAGGGAAGATGAGGGCGAGATGGAGTGGTTAGGGACGGCCCTGTTTTTATGGGACAGGTGGGATGAAGCAGTGCCCTCCACTACCCATGTTTTGATGCGTCTGTTCATCTGCTGCTGCTGTTGCTACAGAAGACCAGAGACGCTCTAGTCTAGGAATTGTGTTGGGGCAGGTCTCTGGGCTGTGCTGTGCCGGAGGTCAGACCAGATGATCACATTGGTACCTCCTGGCCTTGGAATCTATGAAATGGCAAAAGCAAGTAACTAACTTGCCTAGGTCTTTATTCTAATCCTGACCTTTTCTTCACCCGTCAACTCTGGGAGAAGAGTCACCAGGAGCCTGGCTTCCCTTCCCCCTCCCGCTCCGTTGCTACGATGGGAGACTGAGTCCCCTGAGCCTTTCTGCACAGCCTCCTAGCCGTGTGTCTGTCCTTTGCCTCTCTTCAGGTGCTCTTGTTCCTCCAGCATGCACGCCTGTCTCTCAGCACACCGGGCCCAGCATCATCCGCTTGAGATGCCTGGCAGACTTGTCAGGCCTTCCTCACTTGTATGCACGTGAAGGCAGTTTAAGAGCATTGTGGGGAAGGGTCTTTTTTCTTTTGCAAGATGTTTTCAACAAGATATTTAAAATCTCCCTCTTACAAATAGTTCCAGCCTGACCCCTCTGGCTCCGTCCCTCCAGGAGGTTGAAGGGGGGTGTATGAGGCGAGGTATCAAGGGACAGAGGACACAGCAGTTCCTCCCCCTCCCCCACCATCCCTGATGCTTCAGCCCTGCTCTTCCTATCCTCCAGCTGCCTGAGTGCAAGACCATGGGGGAGGGCAGAACCCTTCCCTTGCGGCTGAACAGCTGGAGCATCTGGAAGAGAAAAAGTCTCCTTTTTTTTTTTTTTTTTTTTTGGAACATTGGGAAAGAAAGAATCCCCTCCCCCCCCCGGCACATCTGTAAGGGCAGAGTCTCCCTTCTTCTGCGGCACAGCTGGCACAGCTGGCAGGGAACAATCCCCTTACTCCTCTCCCGCGGTGCCGACACATCTGGCAGGGCAGAGCCTCCCTTCCCCTGCTGCACCTCTGTCACAGCTGGACGGACAGGACTGCCCCCTCTGGTGCTGCACACCCTTCCCTCCTCCGGCTGCACAGCTGGAGGGGGATGATTCCCCTCCCCCCCCCCCCCATCACTCTCCCCGTTGCCTCCACATCTGGCAGGGCAGAATTTCCCTTCTCCGGCTGCACATCTGGAGGGGAACAATCCCCGGCCGCCCCCCGCCCGCCGTGCTCCTTTGCCGGCACATCTGCCCCCCCCCCCCCCCCCCCCCCCCCCGCACAGCTGGAGCGCTCATTGCACAAACTGCCGGGAAAGCTCCTCCCCGCCAATCCCGCCGCGGGGCAAGGAAATCCTCCCTCGTTTGCATAATAAGACGTCACGGGCGGGGGGCGGAGCGCAGGGGTGCGGGGCGGGCTCCGGGCGCCCCAAGGAAAAAGGAAGCGGCCGCGCTCGGGGCTCGCTGGGGCTCGCTCGGTGCGGGACCCGCTGCACCCCCGTCGGGCCGCGGGACCCTCCGCCCCGGGGCAGGTGAGTGAGCCGGGCCGGGCCGGGCCGGGCCGGGGACCCGGTGGGGGGGGGGGGGGGGGCGGATGTGGCCAGATGTGGCGCCCCGATGTGGCAGCCGGGGCTGCGGGGCTCCGGATCGACTCCGCTTTGCTCCGCGGGGCGGCCGGGCGGCTGGCTGGTTCCCCTCCCGCACGCGAGCTCTCTGACTTCCCAGCCTCTGCGGGAAACTTTGCCCGACTAACACGGCAGGTCTGGGATCGAAACGTGAAACCTGGAGAGTGTCGCCGTAAAACTGCCCCGCACCGACACTCCCCCCTCCCCACCCCCCCGTGTGTTCTAGCCCCAGGTCAGTCCCGGAATCCCCCTCCCCAGCCCGCTCCGTGCCTCAGTTTCCCCCCTCCACAACATGGGGAAATTAGTTCGAACCGGTTGAAAATATGGGACTAAAAAAAAAAAAAAAAAGCACAGCCACACCGCAAATTCATACCCAGGCGAAAGTCCCTTTATCTGAAACATGCCAATCAACTCTAATATGTGGGTTTCATTCATTTACATGTGTGATGTGTTTTGAGATCCTTAGAGGAAAGGATTATAGATCACCGCTGGTGTTATGAAATGGCGAGCCGGGTAAATAATGTGCTATTTAACTTAATTTTTTTTTTTTGGCTCCATAAATTTAAATACACCAGCTTTTCAGACCCCTTAGAATAGTAGAAATTAGGCGGAAAGGTCAGCTGCACTAAACAGAGCAAAGGTAGCCCCTTGGTAGCGGGACGCCTCCAGCATTAAAATGACGGTAGCTAAAAAGGCCCCAAATGCACATCTCGGCTGCTTCAGCAGCTCCAGCAGCCTTCTGTTCATGATCAGACATGCAGACTGATTGGGTTGAATTCCCTCCTTCGGACTAGGGTGCACACAGGGAAATTGGACGTGTTCCTTCCTAGCCAGACGGCCACTGGCACGGGGCATAACTTTTATTTTCAACATTTCAAGGGGAAGAGCCTTCAGCAACTGCACTCTTCTGCTGTAGATGGGGAAAAGGGGTGAGCGTGGGGGGCGTATTTAGGACACAACATGAAAACAGAATGAAAAGGATGTATCCTGGCATTCAGCGTTCCCTCCTGTTTGGCAATACAGAAAACAATCTGAAACCAATTAGAGACTGGCGGCAGCAGGGACCCTTTTCACGGTGTATGCTTGTGGAGGTCAGCTTCTCCCAAATGTAAAGCAGTACACTGCAGTATTTAGAGAGAAAATGATTGTCAGGCTTCTTTGATCGGGGCAGGGAGCGAGGCAAAGCATCGGGGCTGCCTCTTGTAAGCTCCGCAGGTCTGTGACCTGTCTTGGTTTCATTTTTATTTGTTTTCCACATGGGTTGTTTAATAAACCCCACCAGGGACTGTCTCTCACATTGTGGTTGTACAGTGTCTAGAATAATAGGTCCCTGACTTTGAGGCCTGTATGTGCTGTTGTGATACAAAACACACACACGCACTTCTGTGATCTTTTTGGTGGCCACACTCAGGGTTCAGCCAGTTATGATGCGCTGGCAAAATGTTTTAAACTTCCTTTACTATTTTAAATAATTGGCGTCGTTTTCATTTATTTTGTCACTGCGCCAAGGGCTTCTGTTATGTCTGGATTTCTGAGATCCCAGCATGTCCTCGATCATCTGTAATTAAAGCCGTGCATTGTCCTGACAGTCTCTTTTTGACTCTGCTGCCTTCTTTGAGGCCCCAGGCCGGTCCCCGAGCAGAACTCCCTGAGCTTAGATTTACACACAGAGCGGGTTTGCATCACGGGGTCCGATATCATGTATTAACTGTACTATAGACCGTATGGAGAGCCATTTACAACAGGCTGGGCGCTGGGCAGTCCTACAGTATTTGCTTATTGCATTGTTATGCGCCTGGCGGAAAACATATTTATCGGGTGAATGGAAAGCGCTGGGAGCCGAGGCCTCACCTCGCTCAAGCCGCTTCATGATTATGTTGTAGGATGCTGTCAGAGGACATCAGGCATCCTGCTCTCTTGTGCCCCATGGTGTATGTGGCGCTGACCGAGGGTCAAAGCCCTAAGGGCTGGATAGGCTGCTCATGTGGAAATACCCACAGAGAGGTTCCACTCTGGTACGGGTTTATCTACAGGAGCATCTGTGCGTGGGTGGTATCACTCAGCTGGCGGGGGCCCGAATTGTCTGGTTTCCATGCCTCATTTGGCTAAGTGGTTTTGCTCTGGCATAACATGGGAGAGCAGGGGAAAGGGGCTGGGCATGGGGCAGCGGGCAGAGACGGGGAAAAGGGTTGTAGGCAGCTGGTTAGGAGGTGGAGAACATGGTGTTGAGGCAGAAACACGGGGGTAGGGGAGCATGAGGGGCAGGAAAGACCTGGCAGACTAGGACAAACTGAGGGGTGGCCTAGGAGTGAGAGGGGTTTGGGGAACATTGGGGTAAAGGTTTGAATTGGAGGTGACGGGTCGCTGGGGTCCATGAGGGTGAGACGGACGGTGGGGACACGAAGGACTTGCGGTGCATGAGGGTGAATAGGAGAGCTGAGAAGTGAAGGGAATCTGCGGGTGAAGAGGGGAGGTCCGGGAGCGGTAGGCTACGTAGAGGCCTGGAGGGATGGGGATGGGGATAAAGAGGAGCCCAGGGGGTTGGGAGAGATATTGAGGCCGAGGACTGGCCAGGCAAGCTGCAGGAGCGGGAGATCTCAGCACTGGAAGGTGGAGGGGAGAGAGAGGAGATTTTGTCTGAGCTGCATGCCTGTGTGACCTTGCGGGGTGCTGAGAGTCTGCCTGTAGAAGCCATGCCGTGGGCTCCGGCTGAAGTCAGTGGGAGGTGAGCGCACCCCCTTCCATTCCCTCCCCTTTCTTATCACCCCCTTGAGTTTTATCTGTCAAACCCCCTCATTTTAGCAGGATTCTGGGCTGGCACAAGCTGTATTTGCCTTGCCGAACGCTTGCTGCTGCTGTGTGGGAAGGAGAGAACCCAGCTTGTCGCTCTGAGCCCAGGATACGTTCTCAGGGCTGGTGGTTAGAAAAGCTGTAACCTGTGTGGGGATGTGTGTAAAGAATGCCAGCCAGCTGCTTCGGCCATGCTGTTTGGGTCCTTCATTTAATCTTACAGTCAAGGTGAATTGAAGTGCTTTAGAAAACAAAAATAGATACACCTAAAAATACAAATCGCTCCACGTTAAGGATGTGCTGAGACGCTTGCAGCGTTGAAGATCTGAGTTCAGGCCCTCCCTGGGGTGTCTTTCTCCAGCACAGTGGGTGGTCTTCACGGACAGGGACAGCAGAGCGGAGAACTGTATCCTGGATCTGTTCTGCTGATTTAGCTGAGTTGGTAGCACGGCAGGACCCGGTGGCTGAGAGCCGGTGTTTCCTTCCAGCAGTGCTGTCTCAGCAAGGTTGAACAGATGCAGTGGCAGAAGAGAAGCTGAGAGCGTTGTCATGTTTGCCATGCGTAAACTGACTTCTCCCGTCCTGCCAATTCCAGGCCACCCTGGAATCTGGAAATGACTTGCGGGCAGAGCTGTGTGGGAATCCTTTTCCAGTCGTGGAGCCGCGTGGCCCGTAACCCTACAACCCACTTGGCTACAAGCTGCCACCAGTTAGGCTGCTGCTAGATTGACACCGAATACCCGCTTAAATTGGGCTTATGTTTTGGATTTTTTCCCCAAAACATAAGGCTCATCAAATATTTCTCTGAAAAAAAAGAAAGCACATCACATTGCAGCGTTCGCAGGAGGGACAAAAGTTGAAGTTGATGAGACATGAAATTGAATAGTCAGCTTTTGTTGTGTGACTGAGAGAAAGGCAGAAGTACAGCAAAAAAAATAATGAAAAAGCAAATTGGCTTTTCAAAGCGTTTTCAGTTTTAGTAATCAAAGATGTTATCAGAATTGCAAGGACAGTTTGTTAAAAGAGAAATGTTTCATCTGTTACTGTCTCTTTAATTTAGGTTTTTTGCAGTGTGCTAGATTCCTTGTATTAGACAAATCAAAAAGCAAGACAGACAATTTTTCTCATTGGCCTTGATTCTGCCTATACTTATGTATGCGAGTAACTTTATGCACATGAATAATTCCGTGATACGCGTGAGTGACTGCAGGAGTGTGGCCTTCATGCTTAGAGCTAACTGGGGACTCATTATTATAAATTATTATTAATCATTATTTGTTTTACCATAATGCCAAGGGGCCCTCATCACGGCTCAAGAGCCCATTGTGCTAGGTGCTGTACAAACACAGAACAAAAAGACAGTACCTCCCCTAAACCGCTTCCAGTCTAAGAGAAGAGACAACAAACAGAGGGATACAGACGGATGGGAGAGTACCAGGAAACAATAAGATAATATTCGTCAGCATGACATGCATAACTTTATCTAGCTATATATTTATACCAGGGTTGATAAGAAGCACACTACATTTTCCTCAGAGGGATTTTACATTTGTTTATGCTTGTAGTTCTTTCTTTTTGTTTGTTTTACCTTAGGTCCAATGTATAAATAATGAGCCATTTGCTGTTAATTCCAGTGTAGGGGAATCAGATTTTTAAAAGGGTAAAAATCATTCCCATCTGTTAGATTAACACTGGTGGTTTAAGGTGTTACATTGTGACTCGGAATTAGGCCAAATATTCTGTTGCTTGATTTAAGATTCTCCTGGTGATATTTAGTCTGGCTTTTTTAATCAGCTAAGAAACAAAGAGAGGAATGAAGATAGATTTACAGAATGCACTTGGGCACATGCTCAACCTGCGTTTTAATAAAACCTAACAGCTCAGTCTTGCTCATGCTGAAGTTACTAGTTGTTTAGTCTGACTTCTGTGAGAATGGGAATGAACCCTTATTCCGGGGAAGGCTTTACTGAAAGACGTCTATTTTTTCATAGCAATAAATTGCCTTTCTATTGCGCCCATCTGCTGGGGCTTCCTGTGTGCCTAGCAAACCAGCCAGAAGACAGTTTGTTCTAAGGAGAGTTGCTAAGTAATTTTTTTTATTTAATCATGATTTAAACCCATGTTTTCAGTGGAGGGTAACCGGTGCATTCATCCATAACACCACCAAGGCCTACAGAACTAAGAGAATTAATCTAATATTTTGCACTTGCCTGGCATCTTCTATCCTCACATCTCTAAAACTTTAAAACCATTGATTAAGATTCACACTTTCCCGGCGAGGTAGGAAAGCGTTATTGTACTCCTGAAGTAGGCGGGGAAACTGTGGCATGGAAAGGATATGGCCCAAATTCTCATAAGCATCCACTAATTTAGAGCTGCTCAGTTTTGGGAGCCCAGATCCTCCAAGGTGTGTAGACGCCTGTCTCCCATTGACCAGTTTGAGTCACCTAGGTCCTGTCTTTCAGAAGGGCTGACGACTGTGGGTGCTCAGTACCTCGGAACGGCAGGGCCCATTGGGTGTCTTACGTCGGTCAATCAAAAACGGAGGTACCCTAAGTGAATGGTCACTTTAGAAAACTCTTCCTAAGGGACATAGTCAAGGGCATAGCAAATCATTTGCTGAGCTGGGAGCGAAACCCAGGAGTCCTAACTCCCAGTCCCTAGCTTTAATTAGTAAACCACACTGCAAAAGGTAGGCATAGCGCAAAACCAAACAAACCCCAGCTCACCAAAAAGTATTCCACCTCCGCCCTCTTCGATTGGTCGATGACTGCCGATAAAAGACCCTGAGATGCGTGGAAAACGTTTACCCCTACGTCTAGGGCTTTACAAACAAATTTGGCATGCAGATAAATGATTTAATTTCCTCGGCACTATCCTGCCCTTATTTACACATGATTCTGATAAGGCAGGGAAATCAATATACTGTTGCTTAACTCGGTCAGGCTGGCAAAGATGTGGAGGTTAGCACACAGGCGTGTGCCCTCAGCCGAGCTGAGTAAGCACACACGCTTGCACAAGAAATGTCGCTGGCTCTCAAAACCACTTGCTTTAGCAACCCTGGCTAGTTAAAGTTCAGCGAGAGGCAGGTGGACGGGAGGGGCTGAATGGAGGCATGGGGGATATCTTGGTGTCCGTTGGACATTCCGGTGCCGTCAGAAAGATAACATCCAGTCAGAACGATGGGCTGCTCTGAGCCACGTGTCTTTACCCTGCTTGTGCAGGGGACATTGATGGTCTTCGCTGGTCCCTCGCCCATCGCTGGGTTGGCTCTGAGGGCCCCTGTTCGCCCCTGCTGGCTCCCAGAAAATGCCCACCTCGCGCTTCC
This sequence comes from Emydura macquarii macquarii, assembly GCF_026122565.2. Classification (NCBI taxonomy): domain Eukaryota; kingdom Metazoa; phylum Chordata; order Testudines; family Chelidae; genus Emydura; species Emydura macquarii. The sequence goes on along the minus strand of NW_027132502.1, from coordinate 991,678 downwards.
CTGCTGTGTCTGAGAAGCTGCAGAGCCTGCCGGACGGGGGGTGAGCACCGCCCTTAGTAAGAGGGGGCACAGGGTGTGGGAAACTGGCCCAGGTGGCTGGGAGGGGCTTGCCAAGGCGTGGGGGTGGGGAGAACAGTGCCAACGGGCAGCCCTTCAAGACTTATGGCTCAACAGAAGTGGGGACCCCGGGGCCTGTTCTGGGGAGGTGAGGAGCACAGCCCTGCCATGTTCATCTTTCCCTGACGCCCCATGAGAACCAATCCCCCTTCCTGGAGCTCTGCGGGAGCTGAGCAGCCTGGGGTTCTCCTCCCGCTTCCGCTGGAGCCGGAATCCCAGTGGGAGTTCAGTAAGCACGTGCTGCCGGCCAGGCCAGGCAGACCTGCGCTGGGAGCGCTGACTGGTCCAGGCTACGGGGCTGTCGGCTGTTTGGGGCAGGAACTGGCTTTTTGCTGTGAATGTACAGACAGAGGTGCCTCGATCCCTGACTGGCATCCACTAGGCATTCCTGCAGTGCAAATAATAATCAGTAAGAGTCTGGGATGGGAGACCGAATCCATGGAGAGGGGCTGGGAATATCTTGGTCACTGAATGCAGCGTGCCCGCTACTTGGCAAACACAGTGCGTCCATCCCTCCCAGGTGCTGAACCTCACAGAGACACCTACGTGGTGGTTGCCAAAGGGGGTGAGCGTGTCGGTCCAGGGCCGCCATCCTCTTCTTTTCTTGCTTCTGCATTGAGCTGGATACAGCTCAACGGCAGCGGTTCATACTGTGCAACTGCCTATGGGTTTTCAGCTTCACCACTTACCGCAGGGCCAGAACAGCATACGGCAGTGAAATTCAGAGAAGCCCTGTCCATATCCACTGGGTGCACGAAATGGGCTTTTGCTGACAAGCCGTGTCAAGGGGCGAGAGGGGAAATTCCGATTTGTGTGTGTGTGTGCATAGATCTCTTTAAAAAAATTCAGCCGCTGAGCAATAAAGAGGCTTCAGGGTTTGGTTGTGCAGATTGAACAGTGTTAAAGCACCCACTTCCTGGCAGCTGGGACTTGAAAACCCCAGGGATGAGACACTTGGCACTTGAATGGCTGTGGAGGTTTTAGCCTAAAGTGCATTCTCTCTCTTGTTCCTGTGCCTTGCAGCCTCTGGAAATGTCAGCAGTGCATACATTACCTTTTGTTTGTCATTCAGCACGGGAGGCAAATTCATTGACCTCCTGAAATCAATCATATTCTCCCTGAATGATAAATATGAATGATGATCACGGCACTCTGCTGCTGCTTTGAGTTCAATTCCATCCCTCCCTTTTTGTAGCTGTAACATATTGGGAGACAAAAGTTCTCCTAGCAGGCTGCTCGCTAGACACGTTCCATGATCTTTTGGGGGCCCTTTGTTTAACGGTACATTTAATGCTGCTGGTGAAAGTTGCTGAATGGACAGCCCTGAGGGCTGGAGTCATGTCCTCTGGTCAGGCACAGCCAGGACAAGTTCCCCATAATCAGTGATGTGCAGGGGGAGACTTAGGGCCAGCGAGGTTTCCCCTTGTTAAAATCCTCCCTGCCGATTTGGGGAGTTCACGCCCTGATCCCTCTCTCCAGTGGTGGTCTGTCTTCAAGGCTCATAAAAATACTTCTCAAGAGCAGATTTGTTTTGCTGTTGTAATCCAGCCAGCCAATACATTTACCTGGCCCCCATCACCATAGTATCTGAGAGCCTCACAATCTTTACTGTATTTGTCCTCCCAACACCTCTGTAAGGCAGGACAGTGCTATTCTTCCCACTCTACAGATGGGGAATTGGAGCACAGAGAGGCTAAGTGATTTACTCAAGGTCACACAGGAAGCCTGTGCCGGAGCAGAAAACTGAAGCCAGGTCTCCTCAAATCCCAGGTTAGGGCCCTAACAATTCAGCCCTCCTTCCTCTTGGTGCAGGAGATTGCACCAAGTATAAGGTCTCTCCTGTGCTCACCGCTTCCCATTAACACTGCTCAGTGCACTCAGTGTATTTTTCAGGGATAAAGCATAAACCCTGGTCAGCAAAAATCCCAGCCTCAGATGAGTTTGTTTCCCCACCGGCATCTCCTGAGCAAGTGGTTTTGTTTAAATGGGGAAAAAATGAAAAGATTGCACAGTCCCATACTTGTTCCCCTCAGCAACTCGCTCGGCCCTGTCTCCTCTGCACGGGCTTCAGCACAGGCTAAGTGGGATGTGACTTTGCAGGGACCCCTTGATCAAATGACAGCACGACACTGTCCCAACTGCTGCATTTCTAGCTGAATTGCAAACGGCCAAAGGGATTTTAAGAAAAATCAATATATAAATGACATCAAATCCACCTTCTAACAGAGACACAGGGCCTGATCCAAAACCCATCAGAGACAGTGGGAGTTGGAACAGGTCCCAAGTACAGAAAAGCACAGCCCTCCAGGGACGAGTGTGTGAAAACAAAGGGTTGTAATGGACGCAGCTTTAACAAGAAACATTGCTGCCTTGTGTTTGCTATAAAACAAGGAAATTATAGACATACTCCAAAGGAAAATGGATACATGGTTAAAAACAAAGAGCCGGCATTGCTTCTCAGCTAAGGTCTCAAACAATTGGGCTTTGTCTGCACTGGGATTTTAGACAGGGAGGTAGCTATTCTACTACTGCAAATCCTTAGATAATTGATACCAGTGCAGCTTTCACCAGGGTGCGCTGAACTAGTGGAAATCATGCTGCATGAGTGTAAACTGTGACTTTACTGGGAGTTTAGACTGTTGCTGTTCCAGGGTTGGTTCAAATCCCAATGGAGAAGAGGCCTTAGCTATTGGAAATGGTCTGAGGAGGCCCGGTTGCGGAGCTGGAGGTGTAGCAATGTATCTGGGGTTTGGTGGTAATTGCACAGTAAAAGATGAGGCTGGGGAAAAAAGTGACACGTCATGGTTCTTGAAATGGGACCTTGTGACACTTGGGTATTTTTCTTCGCTGACGTCCAGACGAGCGACTTGCTGGGTCGATGGACAGGCAAAGAATCAGAGATGTTTGGAGGGTGTTAACATGGGGGGGGGGTAGGCAGGAGACGGGTTTCCCATCCGACAAGAACGTTTGAGATTTAAAAAAAAATGTCCTATCCCAAATCAGGAATCAAAACGGAATGATGGGTTTTATGCTACATTTTCATGAACTAACAAACTGAAAAAAAGGTTGGTTCAGGTCAATCAAAATGTTTTGTTCTGATAATTTCAAAATGTTTCATTTCATTTGATAAGAACATAAGAACATCCATACCTGGTCAGACCAATGGTCCGTCTCGCCCAGCATCCTGTCTGCCTACAATGTCTGGTGCCAGATGCTTTGGAAGGAGTGAACAGAGCAGGGCAATTAGCGAATGATCTATCCCCTGTTCTCCAGTCCCAGATCTGTCAATCAGGGGCTTAGGGACACTGAGGGCATGGGGTTCGTCCGTGACCATCTTGACTAACAGACATTGATGAACTTATCCTCCATGTTCATGAATTTTGACCTGTTTTTCCTTCTGTTTTTAATATAAATTAAGAGAAATTTTGCAACAAAAAGTCATTTTGAACCAGAAAAAACAATTTTCATTTCAAAATGTCCTGTTTTGACAATTTAAAAACACGTTTACAACTGCATTGAGTTGGCAAGGTCTTCAGAATGAACTATTCCCTACAGACGGTTCTACAAATCGGTATTTTGGCGGGGGGGAGGGGGGGGAAGGTTTGTTGAAAAATTCTCACCTGGTGCTAGTCAGCCTGCCAGGGGATCTTCCACAGCACAGATGCTGCTGGCACACCCAGCTCATTGGGGCATGCCAGGACTGGAATATCCATTCTCGTAATGCAGTCCACAAGAATCTGAAAGGGATCGGTGCCAAGGAGGGAGATGAAGTGAGGCAGGTATGGTGGAGCTAGGAATAAAGGCATGAAATTAAGAAAAGGAAGTGTCGGGGCACCGCCTGAGATGTGCCCTATAAGGAATGTCTCTAGATGGGGTAAAGCTCCAGACATGAAATAGAAGCAGTCCTTCATTGGCCGTGCCCCTGAACTAGATCTTTTCTAGAACTTCTCTGACAGTCTGATCAATGTACTCTATTTCACCAAAGCTAATGGGACCTCTCCTGGTCTCACTCCTGGATCTTTAAATGGCCTCAGCACCGCAGGCTGCATTGGTTGCAGCTGTCTCTTTTTCCAGGCAAACTTTAGTCGTACATTTCTTTTCCGGTAAAGTTGTCAAAAGCCCTGTTTGACCATAGCGCTGCTTTCCAAAATAGAGCAGTCCTGTCTCATGTCATGGCTTATTTGTCTTGTTTATTATAAGTATATGAACTAGTTGTAGGGCTTGAGCAACTGGCTCTTTATTGCACTGCTGGAAGCTTTTCATTTAATTGTTATTCAGGCGTAAAGAATAGAATGTCCTGGTTGGGTACCTTGTGCTTGAACACTGAAATGCTCCTGCAAATTGCTGCTTGAACTGCTTGATGCTGATGTATGCATGTAATTTACCCTGGTTGGTTTCATAGCTCTGACTCAGCCTGTGTCTGGATCCACCCCGCAAATCTCTGCATTACCGAGTCCCAGTTATTTGTCTTGTTCAGGAGTGCATGCATTTCCAAGATATGACTTATTACTGAACTGGTTTATTATAAGTATATGAACTGCGGTGTGCTCTGCCTGCTAAACAGATCCTGAGGATGTAATCGGGAAGCCTGTTAGACTCTGTCAATGCAGTGTGTGTAATCTATAGAGTAGCATCCACCCTCTGCTTAGCGGTACGAGCTTTCAAAGATAATAGCCAATGGCTCTGAAATCACCTCAGCCAATGGACATCCCTGCGGGATGTTTGCCCCCGGACATCCCCACTAGAGCAGAAACCAGAGGAAAGCCTAGACAATGACATTTTTCAGACATTTTTCGGACAACCCCTCCATAGACTTTTGCCTGGAACAAGACACTTCTCATTAATTCTAGCTGTGAGTTTCAAATCTGCTGATTGTGGAGATCTCCAGCAGGTGAGATTTAAATGCCATCATCCAGCCGTGAATTCTTCACATGGCAATCTTCCCCTCGCCATAAACCGCTAGCTGGCATCCCACTAGGAGCTTTCCTCAGCACATTAGCAGCGAACATCTGACCTCCTGTCTAACACAGGCCGGAGAAAACTGCTCCAAAATAATTTCTAGCGTAGGTCTTTTAGAAATACACCCAACCTGGATTTAAAAATGAGAATCCACCACAAACCATTGTTTCCATGGTTAATTACTATCACCATTAAAAACGTTAGCCTTATTTGCCGTTTGAATTTGTCTAGCTTCAACTTCCAGCCGTTGGTTCATTTTATACCTTTCTCTGCTAGATTGAAGAGCCCATTATTATATATTTGTTCCCCATGTCGATACTTACAGACTGTTATCATATCCCTCCCGTATCCTTCTCTTTGTTAGGTGAAATAGATTGAGTTCATGAGGCTGTCACCATGAGGCTGTGTTTTCTAATCCTTTTATCATTCTCATTGCTCTTCTCTAAACGCGCTCCAATTTATCAACGTCCTTCTTGAGTTGTGGATGCCAGAACTGGATGCAGTATACCAGCAGGGATCACACCAGTGCCAAATGGAGTTAAAACAAACTCCCTGCTCGTACTCACGTTTCCCCTGTTTATACATCCCAGGATCCCATTAACTCTTTTGGTCTCAGCGTTGCATTGGGAGTTCGTATTCAGCTGATTATCCACCACAACCTCCAAATCTTTTCCAGAGTCCCTGCATCCCGGGATAGAGCTCCCTGTCCTGTAAAGATGACAAAGGATGTGTTCTTTGTTCCTAGATGTGTACGTTTACATTTAGCTGTAGCAAAACACATATTGTCTGCTTGAGTCCAGCTGACTAAGCAATCCAGATCACTTTGAATCAGTGACCTGTCCTCAGCATTATGTACCGCTCCCCTGATTTTTGTGTCATCTCCCCTCCTTTACTTCCCCTCTCCCCACACACTTTCCCCAAAATGTTCGATTGCTCTGAATGCTGATCCCAGTGTCAGGATAGGCAGTCTTCACCAAAGAACAGCAAAAACTTGTTTCCCTACCTGTTATTCACATCTTACTTCAAGGGCTTGCTTGATTCCTCCTTCATAGTGAAAGATTAACCCTTTTCAAACTGCAGGGCTTCAAGATGATGGGAAGAAGAAAAAGAAACCCTTCTTCGGCTCTGACAGCCCTTGTGCAGGCACTCCTGCAAGAAGCCTGAACTCCAACTTGCCTTCCCATCTGCTGCCAGTCACCCTGGCCAAAGCAGAGTACTTCAGAAAGGCTTATGTGACCCCCCTGAGCCATTGCAATGTGTGTCATATGTTTACGGGGTTTGTAATGAAAACACGTTTACCAAACACCTGCTAGGCAGAGGACTAAAGCTACTGGCCTGCTGGGAAGATACAAAAGACAAGGGCGTAGCAAGGGTGAGGGCCTGATATAAATTAAAGTAGCATCTGACACAGTGTCCCCTGCAGATGGTATTACCTGCCCCGAAGGCAGGTTTTCTGCTAACTCCCAATAGTTAGAGATTGGTTTAAGAGGAGGGTTTATCTCTATTCTGACTTGCGCTAGTTTCCTACTGGTGTCACTCCATTAACGTCAGTGGAGTTACTCCTGACTCTCACTGGCCTATGTGTGACCAGAGTTTTAATTTCTTGGGTGAGGGAAAAGGGAGTCAGCTTCTCTACCTATCTCAGGTACTAATATGGCCCCATTTCCATAGAATCCAAGCGCCTCACAATCTGTAATGTATTTCTTACAGGCGCTGGATTTTCCATGTGGTGGGAAACAGGACAAGTTCAAAATACTTTTCTGTTCTGGAACCAAAACAAAAATTTCAAGCTTGCCTGTGAAATTAAATTCCCCCAAAGTTCATTTCCTGTTCAATACAATTGATTTTGATATTAAAAAAAAAAAAAAAATAGACAGTAAAATAAAAGAAATGTTAAAACAAAAATTCCTGGCCAACTCTAGTTTTTCGCCTCATATCGGCCCTGTGTGCCAGGGCAGGGCTATTATCCTCATGGTACAGATGGGAAACTGACGCCCAGAGGTTAAGTGACTCACCCAGGGTCACACAGGAAGTCTGTGGTGGAGCAGGGAGATGACTCCCAGTCTTCCAAGTCCTACGCTAGTGCTTAACCATTGTGCCGTCCTTCCAGTGGTGATAGGCAATTGTTTTGGGCCTTCATCGGGGCCTTTTATTCTTAATGTGCTGCTGGATCACTCTGTCTCGCTGCTTCTTCTGTGTCACTGTGTCACTCTGGACTTAGTCCATGCTAGATGTAACGCTACTGGCTGTAGTGGAGTCACAGCAGGGACGGAGTTGGCGAGATGCATGTGTTTTTCTAAGGACAGAATTCAGCCTACCCTGTGTGAACGTGTGTAGTGACGCCCCCGTTGCATTCTTAAAAGCTTCCTGCAAAGAGAGACTTTAATGAACATTCAGCTGCCCAGAGAGGAAAGGCTGCGGTCTGAAAACCCACAGCGTCTGCTGCTGCTCATGGTCTCAGCACAGTTCAGCGTGACGTTAGGCTGCTCTGAAGGGCTCTCCGTGGAACGTGCAAACTCACCACAACAGTGATTTGCTTCCTGGGAGATGTGTGCGGAAACACTGATAAACTCGAACAAATGGCAATGTCATTCAATGCCAAAATCGCCTCCGGGAGAGTGATCTGGTCAAAAAAGAAACGACAGCAAATGCCAGCTAAATGGAACGCAGATGGTTTATGCTACAATAATTCCCGCCATTGTTCGATTTACTCCTGCCGATACTGAAAAGCAAGAATATTTCCTTAAGGGCTGAAGGGCCTTTTCCCAGCTTCCGTTAGTGCATTTTCTTTTTGCAGCTGCTTTTGTCGACAGCCCCTTTCTCCCCCTCTTTGATTCTCTTAGCTTCTTTGCTTTAATTACATTTTTTTTTTCTTGTATCCCCTGAATGCCAGGATTAAAAACCTCAAATAAGCAACTAGCCGTCTTCAAGCCTTGTCCTGTGCAAGGACGCGTGGGCCTGATTCTCCAGAAGAGCTGAGCTCGGGGTGGGTGTGTTACCTGTAAATCATCAGAGGGACGTCCTCTGATGAAACAAACAAAGGAATCCTCTCCTCCTTCTGCAGGGCGCTGAGCAGAGGCGGTTCCAGCCATTGGGAGCCATTCCTAGGAAACTCTGGCCCTGCTGCCCCATCGCAGGGAACACATGGCGAGAGGTCCCTCTGCAGAGAGTCCATTGCTATGGGAGGGGAGAAGGGGTAGTTTTGTCCTAAGACCCTGACAGCGCCTGCCCTGTATCTGTCACCCCTTTAGCTGAATCTTCTAGCCCCGTTCCTCCCTGCAGCCCTTCTAGGCAATCCAGGCACTACAGGAGAGAGGGAGTTGCCCTCCTTGTCAGTCTCAGCAGGGAGGCCAGAGACCGAACTAGCCTCTCACCCCAAGGGGTCAGCTCCTTTCTGGCCTGACTTGAGGTCCACTGGTGGGGAAGGATGGCCCAGTGATAACCTGGGATGTGGGAGGCTCAGGCTGAGTTCCCTGCTCTGCCCTCATCTCCCCGTGTGACTTGTCTCCCGGTGCACTGGTTCCCATTTGTCACTTGGGGTGGGAGCGCTGCTCCCAGCGGTGCTGTGAGGATAAACGCACGAAGGAGTATGAGGTTCTCAGCTGCGATGGTGCCGGGGGCCGGATGAGTACCGTAGTGAGACGTGCATCCTGGTAGCCTGTGCCGTGCCACCCATCATCTTCCTCCAGGCCTGCTTTTCCCAGGGGATGAATTCAAAGGGGAGAAATGAAAGCCGATAAAGGGATGGGTGGAACCAATTACTGGCCAACTAGGCCCACCGGCTCAATCCACTTTGCTAGCCTTCCCATATCACCAACCCTGCTCTTGGGCTGAGTGTATTAAACTCCCATCAAAGTCAGGGGCAGCTGAGAGCGCACAGAGCTACTCAGCGCCGTGCAGGATTCACCCTGGGAAGACGTGTGTAGAGAAAGCAATGTGCAGAACCCGCTCCTGACGTTGGGGGCTGTTATTCCCCCCCCCCCCTCCCGAAGTGTCACGTTACTTTAAACGCACTCCCAGTCGGAGTGCTTAGTGGGAAGTCTTCGAAGGGAGCTTTCGTTCTGCATGCAGCAGCTTCTCCGCGAAAAGTAAAAACCGGCCAGGTCTTTGAGGGGGTTCCTGGACAGAAAGGACGGGGCCTCTTCGTGGAAAGTACGGCTTTGTTCTCCTTTAGAAAGGGCACAGGATCTTCGGATAGAAAATTGCTCTAATTACTGTGACAGACGCTCCCTCCTGTGTTGTGTGGACACTGCCCTGGCGTTTGATACACTGTAAAGCAGTGAGAGATTCTGGGTGGCATGTGAGAACCCCAGTGTGTGCACGGAGAGCAGAGTATCCACTTCCTGAATTTGCAGACTTCCTGTTGCCGTTAGCCGGGCAGTAAGTGCCAGCTCAGACTGGTTCCTAGGGTCCAGATCTGAATTCTGTGAAAGACAGACCGTCACCCTGTGCATTTCATTGTACTTTGCTAAATGGCAGAGCCGCCCAGGCAGATCAGCGAAGTTCCTGCAACCTGAGACACTCTGTGTCTGTCCGTCTCCAATGATAAGATCTCTGGAGAGCCTGGAATGAGCCAAAAATAAATCAAACTGGGCGTGGCTCTGGATGATGCAACTGGGAGGAAGAAGCAGAAATGCTGGATCTGCTACTGGGGCCAGTTTGTGGAGCCATCAGGGGACCACCTGGCTCTGGGGAGTAGAGACCCATTAGCTTTCCTGAGACTGTCTGGGTGAGCAAGTCCTCGTCCATACGACTAAAGGATGCACAATCTAACCCATTGAGACTATGGCTAAATTCACATGGTGATGGGTGAGAGTAAAGCTGCCCAGCAGATGGCAGTGGGCCAAACTCAGCCCTGGGGTAAGCAGGAGAAACTCCCCTGAAGCCACTGATGGCATCGGCTTACACCAAGGCTGAATTTGTCCTGTATTGCTTAAATTTGGAGGGACTGGGCTCAATGAAAAGTAGGGAAGAGGGCTTATTTGTGGATTTATCTTGATGAAAAATCAGGGAAGCTCTTACTCCTCCTGGCGTGGACTCTACGGACACAAGAGAACACATAAGATGCTGTGACGTCATCATCAGCATCGACAGCAGCTGTACGGTGCGAGACCCTTGCCCCCCCGTTCTGATGAAATGCATCGCTCTTCCAGCTCCAACCCTCAGTGCTGTCAGCTCTCTGTTCCCAGCTGAGCAGCCGCAACCTCTCTCTTTCCTCCACCCCACCAGCCTAAAAGAAGACAAATAAATAGGAGTTTTATTGTCCGTGAGGGATGCAAGCAGGCAGCAGAGTTGGTGTTTATGTTTTAGCCCCAGAGACATTCAGAGTGACTCCGGGAGCCATTTATACAGCATTTCACTTTGGAGGAGAGAAATGCCATGAAAAGACTGGGTAATTGGCTCCCCGAAGAAGAAAATAACTCATGAAAAGCAAACACCTGGATTTTCAGGTTTCTGCTGATCTCTAGTACTCCGACTCTAGAGACTATCCTGGTACCTGCCAGCAGGAATTGGCTCCCTCCATATTTAGAGAGCGAGCCAGTGAGAAATTAGAGTAGGATCTCATTTGTAATGTCTCACAATGTCTCCCAGGGCTGTCTAGGGACCATCCCTGTGGGACACAAGGCTGTGTAACGCTAAAGCCAAGCACATTCAACGTAAACCCGCCTGCCAGTAAAAGGTTAAAGAAGCTTAGTCTGTTTAATAAAAGAAGGCGAAGAGGTGATTGAACTTGGGGCGTTTTTGGAGAGTAGAGGCTCTGTAGCAGTCAAAGGCAGACCAAGATGTCTTTCTAAAATAAACATGCTTTAGGCTCAATCCCAAGACATGGTCTGGATACAGAAATTACTGGGTGAAATTCTCTGGCTTGTGTTCTACAGGAGGTCAGCTGGTTGATCACAACCGTCCTTTCTGGCCCTACAGTGTTGCTGGTTTTTACGCGGGTCTGGAGAGGAATAACTTTCCTTCCTCCCCTTCCTCCTCATCCCTTCTCTGAGCAAAATGAGCTTCCCAACGCCACCGTCTGAGACCCAGAGGATGGCCTCCTCTCCCAGGGGGGCAGCAACCTGGCGCTCCCTGTCCCATCACCCTGCCCATTCCAGGCTCCATGCTAGCCCCCTTCCTGGTGAGACAGGCCCCATCAGTCCCCCTCTTTCCCTCCACTGAATCCAAAGTCAGGAGAGGTTTGGAAAGAAGCAGCAGGCTGGGAAGGCAGAGTGCTTTGGGAAGGCTTGCTGGGGACAAGGAGGGAGGGTTCCTGGGACAGATGAGGGCACTCGGTGAGAGAAGAGGTGGGCGAGGATTCATTTTTCCAGGAGCCCCGATCCCGTGTCTGCTTCACACACATGGAAGCGGCTGCGTGGGCGTAAGGGCTCATTGTTTAGACGAGGGTCTCTGTAGGCTCCCGCAGTTTGTGAGGAAGTTGATGGAGATGCCCCATAGTACTCTCTGCTCATTACGCTCTGCGTGGAAGGCTGTGCTGTTGCATCGCTTTGTTCTCCGTTATTAGCCAGTGGAGCTTTGCTCTTTGCCAGGCCAGCCATTCACAGCCCTGCAGCTGCCTGCTGCCTTTCGCTGGAGACTCTGCAGAGAAGAGCAGGATTCTTGCATATTTCTCTTTGCTGCTAGGCAGGGGCAAGCATCATGACCAATAATTTCAAGTGCAGGCGGCTGAAGTTGGGCCCTGAGACCCATACCCTGGTTTGCAGAGTTGTTGAGCACACACGGATCCCACTGACAGCTAAACTTTTGATCAGGTTCGCCTTAGCCACTTTGGTTGTCTGCCTGCCTCCATGATCTCCTGGCACCTGGGAAAGTCAACTGAAGATGTCAATCCCACTAATTAGAGCATCTATTTAAATGTCAGTTTTCATAATCTGCAGCTTATAGGCTGCACCCTGGGAAGGCGTGGAGATGCAGGGAACTTTGTTTTTAAATGACCAAGAGGATTTGTGAGAGCAGAATGCTAAATGTCAGATGTATGTGTTGGCTCGAATTCCTGTGCCCTGAATTTGTAATGAATTGCACCAGGCAGAGCACAGGACGGGGAACCAGAAAGTCTTGGTTCTGTTCCCACTTGTGGAGATGGGCTGATTTAAAAAAACAAACCCCTCCTGAAGTGACCTGCCTGAGGGGTTAGGTACTGGGAGCGGGCGCCTTTTACTATTTATAGGTCACCGGTTCCAATCTGGATTCGACCGAAAGCGGTTGCAGTGAAACAAGAGCCTCATTCCCCAGTGACATGCCCACTGGAGCTGGGGGAATGATTTGCAGTGAACAATTTATTTGTCAAACTTAGCCTTCTCTCCTCTTCAAATCAATGGCAAGCAGACTTCGCAACTTCAGAGCGTAAAATGTGTGCATTACTCAGAATCATTAGGGGAATGCTTTATGCAAACATATGGCAGCCGTATGCTTCCTTCCCATGTTGTATGCTTGCAGGTGGCAGATGACCAGGGTATCTGCGCGGATACGCTGCCCCTGAATGTTACACCGAGCGGACATGGTTGAACTGAAGACATGATTTCCACTTTCTGACTCTATGCTTTGGGCTTAGGAGGCTCGTGCTCCCATGGTGTCGCTCTGTAAACTTTTAAACAAGCCTTAAAAATCAGATTCAGGGGCGCTGGAAGGTGCCCGAACAAAACTGCCAAGGACAAAACTTCCCTTCAATGAGAAAAGAGCTTAGAAATAACTGGAGCTTCTTTTGTGTGTTTGTGTTGACAGGATGAAGCCTCATTGCCTCCTGCTAGGTACTTTATGGCTGGGCGTGGCCATCCTCAGCAGCTGCTCAGGTAAGAAACGCTCTTCGGGGAAATGCCGTGCAATATATTCGGTTCTACTCGTCCAGCTCAAACTCATCCCTGGGCCTTGAAACGCAGTGGGGGTGGATTTATCGCCTAAAAAAAAGTGTTTATTTTTCCCTATTCCTGGATGCAATGGCCACATTTAAAAATACTGTGGTGAAATCGATGAACGTGGTATTAGATCTTTGCATTTAATGTGTAGGTACTCAGCTACTGCAGGAACGAACACGATCGAACGCCTAGATAGATAGATAGAAGTGTCCTCCATCGGAGCATCTGAAAATGCTTCGCAAACACAAGTTTCACAACACTCTGGGCACTAGCATAACCCCCTTTTACAGCTGGTAAAACGGGCACACAGTGATGGGGGGGGAAGGAGTTGCTCGAGATCACCCGCTGTCAGGCAGAGCCGGCAATTGAACCGAGACACTTTCCTTCCAGAGAGTGAGAGTCTGGCTCTTGAGTTCTGACTCATGCCTCAGTGCCGGAGGCTGAGAATAGAACTTCCTGAATGGGACAAGTTCGCATGCCGGGCTCGTTGAGTCACATTCCTAGCAGGAAAGATGCTGTAATCCTCGCAGCCCCGCATTCAGCTGGGCTGCTCGTGAAGAGGGGGATTGTGTCTGTGTCGGCCCCAGGCTTCCTATTTGGGGCAGAGGAGAGATGTTGTGATTTACAGAAGGAAAACGGAAGGGGTGGGAGGAGGGGAGAACAGGCTGTGGCTTTATTAGGGAAAATACTTGAAGAAATAAACGTTCCAGGCTGGCAGTGGAAGGTCAGTAGGTCCCTCATTCGGCATCGGCCTACCCGCACTGTTTACCGAGCCTGCCCTTGGACAAAACCTCCAGCAGATGGACAGCCACAGAATCCTCATGCCATGCCACTTGCATCAGCGAGCTGGGCCAGATCCATCTCTGTCCTGGTGCAGAGCTCAGCGCAGGGACCTACGGCCGGGGCTTGTCCTTTTCCCTATCCTGGGGCTGCCAAGGGCCAGCTGGGGTCCCTGTGCAGGCTACGGTGAGGGCTACCCTAACTAATATCCTGGCTGCCATTGAGCCTGTGAGATGTGGAGCGGCTGAGGAGAAGCAAGGGCGAAGGAATGTCCTGGCCCTGCCTCCTCCACCGGGGTCTGCCCACAACGTGCCGCCTGCACTGGGGGCTCTTGCAGAAGTGGGGCTTCCAAGTCGCTCGGGAATCCCCCCGCATTGCGTCTGCTTCAGGAGGTGAGGTTGTGCCACCCGCTGGGGCAGCGTCGTCACAGCCTGACACCCAGCGTGCAGTGAACTCAGAGTGCTTGAGAAAAGGGCACCCGCGTGTGGTCACCAGAACTACCTGGGGAACACGGAAACTGGGCACCAGGGCAGCGTGCGGACCCTGGTGTAAGCTGGAGCTGAGGTGCGAGTACCATGGCCTTTGGGGCACCTGGTCCGTTACCCTTGGCTAACAACAGGAGGCATCTGACTGCATTTCCCTGATGAGGCTCAGTGTGCAGGGCATCTCTGTCCCCTGACCCAAAGCATCCAAAGCACCCCTTCTCGACTAGTGTATTGGACTGCAGGGAGGGCCTTTGAGAATGTCTGCAGAACATGGAAGACCGGGGAGGGCTTTTCCCAAGCCTGTGCAGAGAGTTTCCTTTTACCCTTTCACTCCTTTCAATTAGTTCGCCTCTCGCTGTGCACACAGCGGCTCTTGCCTGCCTTCTGTGCCCGGGTCTGGGGAAGGAAATGGCAAACTGGTCTGCAACACAGCCCGTGTCCGCGAACTGTTTCTCCTGCTGGCTCCCTTTGTCCCAGGGCAGGGTTCTGTGATAGTCCCTGACCACTCTGGGACTCAGCTCAGGTTGTCAGAAATATAAAGCGTTTGACTAGCAATTTCACAGGACTAGAGAGACGATGATAATCATCCACACTGAGCTTTACGACAAAGTTAGTAACCAAGAACAGGGGCTGTGTTTATACTGAGACAGAACGATTGACCTGGACCTACAGTGGGATGGAGCTTTTCTCTTCCTGTGAACCCTCTTGAAGAGCCATGTGACTACCTCTGAAATCTCTGGGTCAAAAGCTTCCGTTAGCATGCTGAGATTGTGTCGTCCTGTACTCCTCTCTTGCCTGGTTGTCACACCTGAGTAGCAAAGCCACATTCCTTTTTGAATATCTGTTTTGGCTCGCAAGATCTTTTCCTTTCCTAGACACACATGGATAACAGGCCACTCTTCCTTTTAAGTTCAGTACCCCTTCCCTTTGTGTCGATGCTCTTAACAAGTCTGGGGGTGCTGCCCAGTCCATTGTTATTGCTAAGTTTTTGGGGAGGCGGGGAGAAGGCCGTGGGGGCAGTTTTTAATAGCTGGCCATGCCCTTGATGTTCATTTTAATTCGCAGGCTAGGCATAGGATGGCCGTTAGGGCAATAACTACCAAACAGAAGAAATAAATGCAATAGAGAGAGAGAAATTTGAGAAGGCCTTCTACTGACATGCCATTTGTGCAGCTCCTCGGTCAGTTTCCCACACTGACAGTGAGCAGCTGTCTGTGCAAAGGGTGCAGAGCGAATATTGTCTAAAGCAACTGGATCTGGGCCACCCTGCCATCGGCTCATGCAGAATCACAGATTGACTTCAATGGTGCAGGATGAAGACTTTCAGTATACTGGTGTAAATCCACAGTAACTCTTCTGCCCTCAGTGTAACAGAGGCCAGAAGTAGGCACCGGGGGTCAAAGTCATCCCTGGTGTAACTTCCTAGCAGGGGTGAATTTAGCCTGTCTGTCTTGCACTCAGTATAACAGGGCTACTTCAGCCAGGGATAATTTGAGGATTAATCAATTACTGTCTGTAAAGCACTCTGAAGATGCAAAGCCCAGTATCAGTTCCTAGGAATTATTGCTACACGGCTGTTATTCTAGTGACAGCGATCCAGAGGCCTTATTTTTCTTATGATTCGTGACAGTCCCAGAAGCCTGGAGCTTGCGTATGTTAGTGTGAAAAGTAACAAGAAAAGTGGATTGAAATGTCTTTTTTTTTTTAAATGCAGAACTGTCCCCCTCCCCCTTCCAGTAGTTCTTGCCTTCTTCCGCTGTTCACCTCACCTGGCTGCTGCAATTGCTGGCATCCTCAGAGCTCAGCTGTGTTTTTAGGACCTGCTCCAACCAGTTTTTAAGCACAGTTCTGTGGCTGCCTTCATCTTAGATGAGTTTGTTTATGATGCTTTGGGGTTAGTTTGTTCCCTACCGGACTTTCCAAGTGAAGTTGTGCTGGGAAAGGAGGCCTGATTCATGGCCTGGGAAGTTACCCGCAGGTCTAGAAGCAGTGCCAGCTACCCCCATGTTATACCTACCAAAGTGCATCAACCCTGAATTGCAGGGATTCCTTCTGCAGACAAGAAAGGAGTTCAGTCTCCATGTCCGAGTCACAAGGGGAACCAGTTGCCCTGGGGGCTGTTTTTGTGTGTGTGGTGTGAATGTCTGTCCGCCAGAAGCTGCCTAGTGTCACGGGCACGGGGCTGTTTGAGACAGAAGCTTCCAGAGAAGCTATGGGAAAATAAGGATCCTGAGATCACTCAATACCAGGCACGTTTCCTCTGCTGTCCTGGCCAAATCGTTGTACCCTGAGTACCTATTGCACTTGTAACTGGCTACAGTATTCTTCACTTCTGGTCTTAAACTGGTGTTACTGGGCGCACACAGCTGCTGTGTTCCAGGCTGAAGGTGGCTGCATCTCAGCCGTGGTAGAACGAAGGTAAAGCCCTTGGGGATCCCGCAGGATTATGAACAAGTGATTCCTGAGGCAGGGATGAACTGTGATCCATGTTCCACAGAGGAGGAAGTGGCGCACGGAGAGGTTAAGTAACTTGCCCAAGGCTACACAATGAGCCTGCGGCAGAGCTGGGACTTGAACTCAGATCTCCTCGGTCTCTAGGCTGAGCGCTTTGCGCTGATTTGTCATGCTACCTTCTTTCAAAGGTTGTTTTGCTGCACTCGCCACCACACCAGGAGCTAACCGGCAAGTACTGCCCTGCTCTCGCCCATGTGTCAGTTTCCTCATTGAAGTGCGTGGGAAAGTGGTGATTTACTTCTCGTTTTCCTCAGGCTTAAAAGCCGCTCAGAGCCCCATCTTTATCGTTTCACTCTCGGTTTAAAAACTGCTGAGCCTGCCAGAAGACACAGCATGTTCCGTTGTGCCCAGGCTGCTTTAGGGTCACCTGCGCACCTTATGATAAAGACAGTTTTAATTTTTAACCCCAGATGCACAGTGAAGGCACAGAAATCACTGTGCCTGTCAGAATGTCACAGGCAGCGCCGCCGAATGGTTAGACAGCAGGGCTGTGAGTCAGGAGCTCCGGGGTCTGTGACTGGCTCTGTCACTCTTTGTAGGACTTCTGGTGAGTCTTTTAGGGCCACTTGGAAAAGTGGCTTCTAGTTCCATGTAACATAATTTTGGGGTGTCCAGCTTTGGACACCTAGGGGTGAAATCCTGCTCATGTTGAAATCAATGGCAAAATTCCCATTAACGTCAGTGGGAGCAAATGGTGACATCCAGCCGATAAAGAGTAGGGCCTGATCCCAAGTCGGTTCTTCCCTCTCCCCCCCCCTCCTCTCTTCTGTTGAGCAGCTACACACGTACATAGGCCACGCGATGGTGTCGTATGAAGGTTTGCTCGGTAGCATCTGCCGTGTGCCATTTCCCGTGTATAGGAGGCACGGCGGTAGAATGGGCGTGGGCTGGAACATGTGTAGAAGTCAGAATCCTCAGACACAGTCTGTGTGAATGGAGTGTGTAATTGCACAGCTCCCGCTGCCTGTGTGAGCAGACCCCCATTTGGCTGCTGGCACGGGCTAGTGTACTCAGTTTGCCTTGTTCTCTTCCTCTGTAATGAGCAAACCAACCTCTGCAGTCTTGGCTTGGAGCGGAAGGTGGGGGATTTTTCGATCTTTAATACTTTGTACTTAATCGCCTTGCATGACCAACTTTCCGTGCCTCATGGACGCTGATTCTTTATCAAGCTGAATGTGAGCCTGGCTCTCTCTCCTCCCAGCTCAGCGTATTGCTGAGGCTGAGTCATATCAGCTGTGATTAAGATAATGAGGCAGCAGCAGCTAAAGGTGGCAGGAAGCTGCTAAGCTGATAGCAGTGCTGTGGTTTTCAACCGTTGTTTCATTTGCGGACCCCTAAAAAATTTCAGATGGAGGTGGGGCCCCTTTTGGAAATCTTAGACATAGTTTGTGGACCCCGGGTCCATGGACCCACAGGTTGAAAACCACTGTAGTAGAGCACTGCTGTCTGTTGCTTCTGAGATGGGTGTGTTGGAGGAAAGCCCAAACAGATTGGAGGGAGCTAACTCTGGTGCCTGCTGGAGTAAAACAGCAGGAGCTCGTCTGCATAGCCACTAAGAAACGACCAACATCGCTGGCTCACAGTCTGCTCTTATCACGCAATCAAACGCTTTGGAGGGAGGGCAGCCTTCCAAGGATTCAAGACCATTAAAAAGGATGCATCTATTTGGCAAGCGGCGTAGTAGTAGGTGCCAGCAGGGTATATGGCTTGTTGCGTAAGCAGCTCTTTGTAATTCCATCTCCAAGATTTTAATTAGTGATGGGCAAAACTGGGGGTGGGGTTGGTTTGGCAGAATTTCATTGCTCAGGAGTTTGGAAAAGCAGAAAATGAAGAGGAACTGGAAAGGGCCTAGAGCTGGGTCCTATTTCTTTGGAACCACAGAAGTTTGTGGAAGTTGGGATAAAGGATTCTGGATTTGGCATATCTGTAATTTAACCACTTTTAAGGGAGGAAGGGCTGCTTTAAAGTCCTTCCCCTTGTGGCAATTTACAAAAGAATGTACTCAATAATAATCTCTCTCTCTCTCTCTCTCTCTCTCTCTCTCTTATATAGCTCAAAGCACTTTACAAAGGAGGTCAGCCTCATTATCCCCATTTTACAAATGGGGAAACTGAGGCACTGAGCCAGGAAGTGATTTGCCCAAGGTCACCCAGCAGGCCAGAGGCAGAGCCACGAATAGAATTCAGGTCTCCAGGGTCTCGGAGCAGTGCCCCGTCCACTTACTGTGTGTGCAGGTGTCTGATGAAATTTGGGCGTGTGTGCGCGTACGCGCCTGTGAATCACGGGTGCGTGTGCTGTGCATGTCTGGGGGGAGAGCATTTCTGATTGGCTGCGTGTCCCTAAGGGGCGTTCCTAATGAGGGGGAGGGAGTGTTGTGAATGAAGCTGCATCAGATTTCCAGAATGTTTCTTTTCTCCTTTTCGAAGGTCTAGCGACTCCGTTCTTTTCCTTCCTTCCCGAGCACCTTCTCCAGCGCTGCTCTGTGCAGAGTGGAAACCCACCCCCAGCTTTGGTCAGCTTTTGAGCAGGATCCTGGCTCCTGAAGAAACTGATTTCCTGCTAAGCCTGATCCCACGCGGTACAGCCAGGCTGAGAAAGAGGGCAGGTGTAGAAATCTCACTGTGGGCGAGGTCCGTGCTCTGACACCCACAGCCCTGGCCATTCAAAGTTCATTCCCCCATCCCTCTGTTAGCTAGTTTTCCGGGTGCATCAGAGAAGAACTGTAGAAGGAGGGAGTCCGTTCTCATCTTTATCTCAAGGAACATTACACTAGCGCGTGGCCTTAGAATGGCCTTTGTCTCTGCTCTCCACCCTCCTGCGGCGGGAGTTCATCCCTTGCTCCTGACACTCTGCCTAGAACACGTTTGCCCACCTGCCTACACCTCAGTTGCTCCCTATCCCTTTCCCATGCAGGACTGTAACCCAGCCTCTGAACAGCTAGTTCCACACCCCGCTATTAACTGCTGCTGGCTTTCCAAACCCTGTCTCCTTCTCTTTGTTTCACATCCCTCTTCTCCTTTCGCCTTCTGTATGCGTTACTCCTCTTGCTTACACAGTGAGGTAGTTTGGTGGGTGTAGGGTATTGGAGTGGGACGCAGGAGAGCTGCGGCTGATTCCAGCCTCTGCCGTGAATGCCCTGTCTGACCTTGGGCAAGTCGCTTCGTCTCTCGGGAGCTCAGTTGCCCTCTGTGCCATTTGAATAGTAATGGCCACCCTTGGCCAGTTCAGACGGTAAAACTCTTCGGGGCAGGGAGTGGCTCTTACTCTGTTTGTACAGCAGCAAGCTGAGTGGGACCTCAGGCGTGAGACTGCAGTGGTACAAATTCATACGAATGACAGTGATACTTGCATGAATTATTTGAAAATTGAACTGTATTGGCATCGCCAGGGTGAGTATCCGCGGACTGTAATTGAGTTTTTTCAGCTCTCTCTGTTAGGCATCTTTAATACGCCCATTGCTGCAGTCTCTGAGGTTCTGTCTACACAGCGAAGAAAAACCCACCGCTGGCCCATGCCAGTTGGCTCGGGCCGTGGGGCTGTCTCACTGGACTGTGACAGCCAGAGCCTGAGGTAGCTGAAACCCAGGTAGCTCCACTGACTCCACTGACTGCACCCTGAGTTCAGGCAGGTCCTCTGGCCCTGATCCAGGAAGCCCTCCTTGGTATCGTTGTTCCAGTCAGGGCACAGGGCATTGTGGATTATGGGCGCGGCGGAGCATCCGCTTTGAGCAAGGGTGGAACTCTAGATGACCTCCTGAGGTCCCTTCCAACCTAATCTGCTATGATCCTATGAAACCCTGTGTGTTGTGGAAAGATATTTTACGGGATTTGAAGTGTCCTGGGAAGGACGAAATGCCCTTGTCACTACTGACATGGCCACTGGAAGTGTTATGCGCTCTCTGGCACCAGCGGCAGATAGGTTTCTGCACGTCTAATGAAGCCTGATGGATTGGGGCGGGGGGAGGAGTGGGGCAGGGAGCCGGCTCACAAAACACTGCTGAACACAAACAAATCAAGATCAGTTTCCAGCACCGATTAGATCTCCTACATCCTGGGAAAATGATACAGCCAGCGCTCTCCAGGCCTGACAAACCCAGCAGGTTCTGCATTGTTCTGCTATAGTGGCGAGTTAGTCACAGCAGCAAAGGGCATTAGCCGCACTGGGAAAAGAGCCACTGAAATGAAAGAAAAGGGTGTGTGTGTGTGTGTGTGTGTGTGTGTGTGTGTGTTTTCCTTGACAAAACCCAACCTCTCAGGCATGAGGCACCGACTATTGTAGATCTAACTGCACATCGGCACGGGAGTGCTGGCCACACGGCTGCATCCTTTCACAGCAGCCTGAGCCTGGTGGAAGGGGCTAGAGCGGAGTCCAAAGGTTTAAACGTCAGATATACCGCTTGTTTCTGCCATCCACATTGCGACTGACAGGCCTTGGCTTTCTGTCCTGCGCCCTTGCAGTGTTCAGAGGGCTGGGAGCAGTCACTGCCTCCCTGTTATCATAGAAGATGAGGGTTGGAAGGGAGCTCAGGAGGTCAGCTTGTCCAACCCCCTGCTCAAAGCAGGACCAAACCCAACTAAACCATCCCAGCAAGGGCTTTGTCAAGCTGGGCCTTCAAAACCTCTAAGGATAGAGATTCCACCACTTCCCTAGGTAACCCATTCCAGTGCTTCACCACCCGCCTGGTGAAAAAGTTTCCAACCTAGACCTCTCCCACTGCAATTTGAGACCGTTGCTCCTTGTTCTGCCATCTGCCACCACTGAGAACAGCCTAGCTCCATCCTCCCTGGAACCCCCTTTCAGGTAGTTAAAGGCTGCTATCAAATCCCCCCTCATTCTTCTCTTCTGCAGACTAAACAAGCCTAGTTCCTTCAGCCTTTCCTCATAAGTATTGTGCTCCAGCCCCCTCATCGTTTTCGTTGCCCTGCTTTGGGGTGGATGGGGCAGCCATTCTTTAGCAGCACGGTCACCTGCTGCATTCACTGAGGCTTGGAGCCTGCACCGTCTCCAAGCTGCGATTCCTGAGCATGTCTTGACTCCTGGATCCAGGCAGCAGGTTCCTTTTGACAGCCTTACTAAACGGTCAGGAAAACGTACCCAGCCCAGCTAACATGTCTCCTTGCCCACCTGTTACCACAGTGGTTGCCAATACTGGAAAGCCAAAATTATATTTTGCTTGGCCGTCCACAAAACACCCCCAGCCACAGGTGCTGGAACGAGGCGTACGGCCGCATGCTCTGGCTTGAAGTGGTTTCCATTATACACAGGGTTTACGATTTGGTTCCCTGGCTCTCAGCACCCCCCACTGTAAAAATTGTTCCAGCCCCCCTGCCACCGCCACGCCCTGGGAGGATGAGTAAGCAGAGTTTTACAGTGCTGCCTGGGGGGTTCTTCCAGAGTACAAAGGATTGTTCAGGATTGCAGAGCTCGTTGGCCCTGAGCCCAGGAACTTCAGCCCGGCCATTTTCACATAGGTTTCTTTCCCCGCTGGCCCTGCCATTTGAAGTAATAAAGACGACGGTCACCGCCCAAGGGGCTAGAGTGACCTCAGTGGCAGACAGAGCGCAGGTGAGAACGGACCCCAGGAGTCCCGTTGTCCAGTCCCCTGATCTGATCCCAAGACATCACAGGGGAAGGACAGCCCTTCCCGTCCCTTCATGGGACGCAGAGGCGGGGATGAGGCTGTAGGCTTTCTTTGTGAAAATAAATAGCCCTAAAGCAAATGGCAGTCAAGCTCCATCATGCATGTAGCAGGCAGTCACTGGCTGAGCTGTCTGCCTTGTTAATAACTTTGAAGTCTTGCCCTTGCGTAAATCAAGAGGCCTAGACCTCCTGGTTCTAAGCAGCGTAGCAATGTACTGGTCCCATTCAGCGTTGACTGTGATGCCGGTCAGCAAATTCCCACCTCCCTGTCTTGGACTTGCAGGAAAAGGTTTTCAATACCACTTCACCTTGGCCTGACTCTGGCCCCAGGGCAGTCCGTAGGAGTTTTACCACTGACTTGACTAGGAGCAGCATTAGGGCGATGCTGTGTGCTTTTGAAAATACCGTCCCGAGAGTTGAAAGGGAAATGATTTTTAATTTCAGTTTTCACTCTTTATGCCGTTTGCTTTCTGCACTCAGATTGAAGAAGGACATGACTCTGCTCAACTTGGCTTCGGGTTTACCGTTTTCACTAAGTTTCTCCTGCCAGTTTGGGCTTCTCACACGCCCAGGGAATACACATTCAGTTTTCATTTGCATTTTTAAAATCTTGGGCAAACGTTTATATGCAGATTGGGCCAGATTCTTCAACTCATACATTTAAGTAGCTCTTAGTTTTACAAGCTAGGGTTGCTGAGTCCTGTTAGGTTGTGTTAGCTCCGCTCTTCACCCTGTTGCAGATTTTGGGCCAAAATACTTCCCACAGTCCCTTTGAGGAAGAGAATGTGCCAAAAGGGCCTGGTCCCTCAAAGGCAACGGGAGAGAAGGCAATGGGAGACAGCAGGATTGGCCCAAAGAAAATAGGTCTGAGGACTCTGGTTTTCTGCCTAGCAATGCTCCTGCAATCTCTGCACGCATGAGAGGCTCTGTGGTAAATCCACTCCCGCCTGCATTGTCATAGTATCTGAATGTACTGCTGCATCTGAACTGTTTTCTGTGTGAGTCACTCTGGTTTTCTGGGTTAGCGTGAGTAGGCGGCTTTGCACTAGCTGACACCTCCCACCTGGCAACAAGACACGGCCCTGTGTCCTATGTGTGCCCTCGCAAATGCTGGGGAAGCGTGCCGGGCTGCTGTCTGAGCCAGGATGTGGTGTCACACCACTAGCCTCCCTCAGCCAGCAGAGGGGAATTGGCTTGCCAGCTCGGTGGCTTTGGGATTCAGTTCCATCCCGTGTCTGATTTACTGGGGCACTTCCGTGCTGATGCAAACTCAGGAAAGAGAGACGCCCGCTAAAGAACAATGGGCCTTTTGCCTGTGACGTGTCTTTATTCCTTTGTTATCGAGGAAGATGCATGTGGGTTTGCTCAGCAGCTTCCCTCCTCCCAGCCCAGCTCCTGCCTCTCCCAGACCCTGCAGTGAATGCCCACAGATGCTATTTTATGACGTGGAGCCGTGGGAATGCCGCTCAGGGCTCTGTTCCTTTTCCCGTGCTGCTTCCTATGTCTGGAGAACCTTCCCCAATGGAGTCCACTGTGCCTCCTTCCATGCCACGTCCCCCAGCTTTACTACCAGCAACCTTGCCACGCTATCATATAAACAGGTCCCTGTGTAGTTGGCATCATAGTGCCCCTGAATTCTGCAGCAACCACCCCTAAGTTCTGTGGCAACGTTCATTGAGTCTATCGCCACGAAATATCCTACCTTCCCGGCCCAGAAACACACACAGCTGCGGCGTAATGTTCCATCGAGGAGTCATTTTCAGGTAGGATTTCTCTCCATGCTCTCCAGGAAGCCTGGCTCTACCAGCTCATGTCCTGTGATGTGGCCCTGGCAGGGACGCGTGTCTTAGGAAATTGTAGGAAAAGCACAAAGAAGGCCGCTGGTGTCCATGTGCCCGGTATTCTGAAGGCAGCATTCTAGCACACCAGCGCAAGGGGCCATCTCTGTCTCCACTGAAGTCACTAGACGTGTTGATTTCAATGGGAGCAGGAGCACATACACAGCCGTTCTTTTCTGCCCGCATGAAAGCTACGTTGTCTGTTCTGCTCCTAGAGCGCTGTGATGACTGGGGAGTGGACACCATGAAACAAATCCAGGTCTACAACGGGGAGCCAGCCAGGATCAAATGCCCGCTCTTCGAGGCCTTCTTAAAGTACAACTACAGCACGGCCCATTCGGCTGGCTTAACCCTTATCTGGTACTGGATCGGGAAGGACTGGGACCTGGAGGAGCCAATCAACTTCCGTCTCCCGGACAATCGGATCAGTAAGGAAAAAGACACCCTTTGGTTTCGACCCGCCCTGCTCAACGACACTGGGAATTACACCTGCATGCTCAGGTAAGCAATGCAGTAGGGCTCTGGGTGTCAGACTTTTAGGGCACTCAGATGCCTTGTATGTGACAAGAAATGTGTTGCTAGCTTGATATCTTAATGACGGGTGAAGGCCACGTAGGTAAGAATGAATGGTGAAGGAATGTGACAATTAAAGCATTCTCGGCGCCACGTGAATTCATATTATAATAAGGCTTAGCACCTGGCAGACATTAATGCACGTGCCTCTCGGTGCTAACTGCAAGAGAAGACTGGCAAAATCCACACGCCCTCTCCTTTGAGGAACAATCTCTGTATAGGGAGTGGAGAGAGCTTCAGATGCAGGGTGATATGCCAACTGGATGCTAGTTTGCCAGAGTTTCCTGATACTCAGAAAGAGTTCCAGGGATTAAAACCAGCTCCAAGCGCAGGAGAAAATGAATGGAGCGTCCCCAAAGCAACAAAGAGATCTCCATCTGGCTTCCCCGTCATGCCTCAGACCCCCTTGTTTTCATTACAGTCGTAAAGGATGGTACAGTCCATGAGTTGTCTGTGCATGGGGAAAACAGTCGTTAGGCTTTTCTAATGCATTGTACGGCTGCTGTGTCTGTCGGGAGTTTTCTTCCGACATGCAAATGCAACCATTCAGGCTGTATCTACCTCCTCAGAGCCGTGATTTCCACGACACGAACCGTGGCTTTTAATTTGATTTCATTCGATGCCGTAAGTAAACTAGACCAAACTAATCGCATTTCCCTCCCCGTACCCTCCTTTGTCCTTAGAAACACAACCTATTGCAGTAAGGTTGCTTTTCCCCTGGAGGTTGTTCAGAAGGACCAATCTTCTTGCGTCAGCCATTCAATAAAACCCACCGAACAGTTGTTCTATTTGGAGTATACTAACGAGAAGATCATTTGCCCCGATATTGATGGATTTTATCCACCCAGCGTAACGCCGACTGTCAGCTGGTACAGGGTAAGAAAAGGAGCTTTGCCGTTGGCCGGGCAGCGGGTTGCAGTGCTTCTCGTCCGAAAGCTGGGCCATTTAAGAACCAGGAGACAAACTTCTACCCCCAAACTCCCTGCAGCAACTCAGTTGAAATTAGCAGAGCTGCTGCTATGATCTCGCTCCCTTTGAAATCAGCAGTAAAACTTCCCTGGCCAGCAGTGATGCGGGATTGGGGGCCTAACAAGGAAGAGTTTAGCCTCAGGGTGGCCTTGTGGGAAGGGTGGTAGACTGGGACTCTGGAGATCTTGGGCAGGTCACGTGCCTGTTCTGTGCCTCAGTTTCCCCATCTGTAAAGCGCTTTGACATCTATGGCTGAATATTACCATTCGGTCAAGAGCTTTGAAAGTGACGAGTGATTTTTGGGTGCCCGACTGGAGGTTCGACCTGAAAATTAGGCCCCTTTCTGGGGTCTACAGTTGGGTGCTCCTCGCTTTTGAAAACCTTGATGTCTTTTCTGCGGTTTTCTTTATTCTGACGAGAACGAGATCCCCCTGGCCCTGGCTGGCGATAGTCAGAGCAGTGTCCCGCTCTGCTCTGAGTAGGACTAGATGACACAGTGGTAAGGATGTTAGTAGCTAGTCGAGAATCCCCTAGGAAGTCTCAGTGGATGTGCGGGCTGAGAGGCTAAAATCACTGATGTTTATACGGCACATTTTGATTCTTAGCTGGAAGGTGCCATAGGCATGGAGCTGCTCACTAGCGACATTTGGGAATCAGTATATCTGGTCTCACTAAAACCCTTCCTTTTGGGCCAAGAGGAATGTCTTCATTTTGGTGTTGTAAATGACTAATTTGCAGCATCCATTGGCATTCAAATATTGACAGTCAATTAGCAGAATGAACAAAAAGCCCCATTTAAATCATTTTGCAGACAGCAAGCCATTCTTTGCCTCGTAAAAGCCATTAACAATGGTATATTTCCTTTGTCTTAAACCGTTACATTAAGATAAATCTGAGTTGGAAATGCACCATTCAGAAATCATCTCTTAGAAAATGTACAAATCTTTGGCTTTTATGACAGTCAAGATGTCATCAGCATAACCCCATTCTGAAAAAGGACCTTGGCACTTGGTACAGGCTTCTTACTTTGTCTGACAAAGAGGAAGGCTTATTAAAGTTCCTGTACAGTGGATTTCTTTTGGTCAAATCCTCAACTGACCTCAGTTAACATAGTCCCATTGAGAGCAATAATGCTGCTCCAATTGACACCCAGCTGAGGATGTGTCCTTGAAACTTGATATCAGTTTGTGAATACGGTGAAGTTTTCTTCTCCTTTTTTTTACTTTTGTATCTTTCTTTCTTCTGGGATCCTCACCCTTCCCACAGCTCAATATAGCAAAGAGCTCTTTCTCTTACAGGATCTGATAAGTTAGAGATGGAATAAATCTACTAGGTCACTATCACCTTGCCTATTCAGGATAATTTCCTACAGAACCTGAACTCACTTTTGTAGAGAGAAAGAAGAGGCAAAACCCAACACAGATAAAGGGGAGGGGTGGAGACAAATTTTTATCCAGGCAGTTTTCTTGGTACCCAGATTCTTCAGCGATAAAAGCATTAGAAGTGCAAAGATGGTTAAGGTTTTACTTGCCACAGTGTTCCATCACTTCCCTTGCAAACCTTTCCACAGCCCCCGTAGCTCTCATAGGAATTTTCCTCTGACATCTGGCCCGAGGTTTTCCTTTTTAATTTCATCCCATTACTCTGACTTTTACCCCTTCGGACTGATCTAAATTCTTCTTCTTCTTTCTTGGTGTTTATACCCTCCAAATAATTTGTTGATAGTTATGTCTCCCCTTTGTTCACTGCTTAGCTGAGCGGTGTGCATTTATGGGCTAATTTTCAGAGGTGCTGAGCACCCACAGATCCGGTCAGCATTAGTGGGAGCTCTGGGTGCTCAGCACAACTTTGAAACTCTGAAAATCACAGCCTAAAAGAGCCTCGTGGCCCAAGGAGTTTAAGGAACGTTATGGCAGGAGTCCCCAGCTGGCACTGTTACAGTCTCACATATTCGCCTTCATACTGTGTGAGCAGTGTAAGTCTGAAGACACTCTGTCTTGTTAATTTTGTGATGTGGGTTCTTCGGGGGAGCTGTTGTAAACAATGAGGGCGTTCGCTGTGTCTTCATCTCTCTAATTCTTGATGCAGAGCTGCTCCCTGGGAAGTGGGTGTTGGTGCCTGGGCTGTTATTTCTGAAAGAGGGGATTTGCCTGCAGGCTGGTTGTGTCATCTTCTGTTCGAGGACAGATGCCTATAGTGTGAATAAAGAAGTGAAACTAAGGAAATTCATAGAATCATAGAATCATAGAATATTAGAGTTGGAAGGGACCTCAGGAGGTCATCTAGTCCAACCCCCTGCTCAAAGCAGGACTAACCTCTGCTATATCATCCCAACCAGGGCTTTGTCAAGCCGCAGCTTAAAAACCTCTAAGGATGGAGATTCCACCACCTCCCTAGGTAACCCATTCCAGTGCTTCACCACCCTCCTAGTAAAAAACTTTTTCCTAATGTCCAACCTAGACCTCCCTCCCTGCAACTTGAGACCGTTGCTCCTTGTTCTGTCATCTGACACCACCGAGAACAGCCTAGCCCCATCCTCCCTAGAACCCCCTTTCAGGTAGTTAAAGGCCGCTATCAAATCCCCCTCACTCTTCTCTTTTGCAGACTAAACAAGCCCAGTTCCCTCAGCCTCTCCTCATAAGTCCTGTGCTCCAGCCCCCTAATCATTTTTGTTGCCCTCCGCTGGACTCTCTCCAACTTGTCCACATCCTTTTTGTATTGGGGGGCCCAAAACTGGACACAATATTCTAAATGCGGCCTCACCAATGCCGAATAGAGGGGAATAATCACTTCCCGTGACCTGCTAGCAATGCCCCTCCTAATGCAGCCCAATATGCCATTGGCCTTCTTGCCAACCAGGGCACACTGCTGACTCATATCCAGCTTTTTATCCACCGTTACCCCCAGGTCCTTTTCTGCAGAGCTGCTGCCCAGCTCGTCGGTCCCCAGTCTATAGCTGTGCATGGGATTCTTTCTTCCTAAGTGGAGGACTCTGCACTTTTCTTTGTTGAACCTCATTAGATTTCTTTTGGCCCAATCCTCCAGTTTGTTTAGGTCACTCTGTATCCTATCCCTACCTTGCAGGGTATCTACCACTCCCCCCAGCTTAGTGTCGTCCGCAAACTTGCTGAGGGTGCAATCTACCCCATCCTCCAGATCATTAATAAAGATGTTGAACAAAACCGGCCCCAGGACTGACCCCTGGGGCACTCCGCTTGTGACCGGTTGCCAGCTAGACATGGAGCCATTGATCACTACTCGTTGAGCCCTATGCTCTAGCCAGTTCACTATCCATTTTATAGTCCATTCATCCAACCCATACTTCTGTAACTTGCTGATAAGAATACTGTGAGAAACCGTATCAAAAGCTTTGCTAAAGTCAAGGTATATCACATCCACCGCCTTCCCCACATCCACAGAGCCAGTCCTCTCATCATAGAAAGCAATCAGGTTGGTCAGGCATGACTTTCCCTTGGTGAATCCGTGTTGACTGTTCCTGATCACCTTCCTCTCTTCCAAGTGCCTTAAAATGGATTCCTTAAGGACCTGCTCCATGATCTTTCCAGGGATTGAGGTGAGGCTGACCGGTCTGTAGTTCCCCGTGACCGGTCTGTAGTTCCATTTCTACATCAGTGATTTCTCCATCAATGGGAAACTGACCTGAAGAGCCCCAAGAACTCACACTGCTTGGAAGAGAGGCAAAAAGGAGATAGACATCCAGTTAACTGGGGGAGGGGTGCTTAATTCCTTCCAGTTCCTTTGACTATCCCAGCTTTAACCTTTCCTGAAAAGTAATTCGCTCCATCTGGGGAAACTGAGACACTGGGTGGGCAAGTGGCCCCCTCACCTTATTGGACTCATGAGATTTTGATACAGTAGGAACTAGACCTTAGCCTGAACTGAATCAGAATCCAAATGCTGCCTCCTAGGCTTTTCCTGTAGGTTTTTATAGGAGGATTTAAAACAAGTTTCTGTAGTCTAGTTCCTAAAGCGTAGCTTTCTTCTGTCTGCTTCCAGAACTGCGTGTTGGTGAAAGGCTTCCATGACCGATATCCGGAGGGCCCAAAGCTCATCATTGGCATCGTCCGCAGTGTGTACGAAGGCAACTACACCTGCATTGTGACCTACAAGGAGAACGGACGGACCCACAACCTCACCAGAACCATAAGGGTGAAGGTAGTAGGTAAGGAGGAGAAAGAACCTGCAGCATTGTAGCCGCAGGAATGAAAAGATCTGGAGAAGGCTCTTGTGGGTGACTGACGATTGGTCTCCCCTCAGACTCCTGGGCATAAATAAATTGATTAACTTGCCACTGCCAGGAGTGCATTTTGGTTTGCGGGGGCCCAGCCTTCCCTGGCACGTGACTCCCAAGGACACATCTCAGGCTAGGCGAGAAGTTCCAGCGAGGATGAGCTGATCTGGGCTGGCCTCTGCTGGCACGTGAATGCATAGCCCCTGTCACGGTTGTGTAGTGCAGGTTAAAGCCTGTCTGTGTTGATCTCGACGCACTATTAGAAATGGAGTCTAGTTTTTCTAGTGGCTGCTGTATATTCCTGCCTTCTCGCAGGCTGTAGGATCTTCAGGGCAGAGGATCTCTCTTCAGAGCTGCCCATAACGCGGGAGAGGGGTACCCGGAGGGAGTGAATGACCCTAGGGTATGGACCTCACAGACGTTAGAGTGTGGCATATACAGTGGTTAGTTACTATAAGATAGTCTGAAATAATTCAAAATCCTAATGAAATCCGATTGTCTTTTCTTGTCTGCAGGATCTCCAGAGAAGGCAATGCCCCCGCAGTTTATCTCTCCAAATGATAAAATAATCTACGAGCTGGAAGCAGGTAAAACACACTGGTAGCTGCCCATTCTCGCGCCACCCGGGAAGCCTGCATGCGGTGATGGGGAAGATTATCTTAAGCCATGAAATTGAGCACAGAGGTTCTTCTCGTTTGCCAGCTTTCCCACGGCTCTCTTTCATGCCTTTATCCAAAGCATCTGCGGGGCCGTGATTGCTTTGCAAGCAGCATGAGACGCTGTCCTCTCTCTAACTTCCAGATTGCCGAGGCCCATTTGTGGGACACGAGAACACAGCTTAAAAAGGTTATTCAGAGAACTTCCTGCAGGTGTGACTGGACTTTCTCTGCTCGGTGCTGATTGCCTGATTATACTAACCCTCCCCTCCCCTCACACAGTCTCCTTAGCTCATCTTCACTCCACACCTGCCCCTCTGCTCCCCTGCACCACACCCATTTCTTTCCATGTAGCCAATCTCCTCCTAACTAAACGCCCCACCAGCCCCCACAAAGGAAGTCATGGCCACCATCACATAGTTCACTCTGCTGGTGTGTGCTACCACTTCCCTGACCCTGTGTGTGTCTGGTCTCTTTAGACTATAAGCTCTTCGGGGCAGGGACCCTCGATTATGCTGGGTTTGTGCGGCACCTAGCCCATTCTTCATTGGTCATGAGGCACGGACAGCTTCCAGGAGCTGCAGTATTACAAATAATAAATAAAGAACAAACATGAGTAATAATAACCAGGAAGATTTTGTATTGGAGGCACTGGATTCACGCTCAGAAGAACGGAGTTCAGTCTGCGTCCTGCCACAGACTTCCTGTGGGACCTTGGGCAAGTCACTTACTCTCTCTGCACCTCAGTTCCCCATCTGTAAAGTGGAGAGAATAGCCCCGCCTTGTCTCCCGGGCGTGTTGTGAGAATAAGCCAATTCTTGTGTGTCGGGGGGGGGGGGGGCGCGGGGGGGAGGAAGGGGGGGAGGCACTGTCACCCACCACAGACTTTGCTGTCTTTTCCCTGCATCTTTCCTAACCTGGTTCCCCCACTCCTCCGGCACTGCCGGCCCCACAACTCCCTCCCCCCAGGGAGTAAACGTAGGCTACTTGCCTGGGTGGCCAGACACACTGCTCTTCTCCCAGGTGGTGACTGCAGTCTGCTTCCTTGCAGCCCCCTTTGCTGTCAGCTTCCTGCTTTTGTAAACCCAGCCCGGCCCGTTCCTCCCTCATTCCACCTGATTCCCCTCAGCTATGGCCTGGCTGGTTGACTGGCCCCCTTCTTAGCCTACATTAACCCCTTCAAGGCACGTGTGGGGTGAATACCCCATGATAGGCGCTCACACTGTGGTGTTAGGAACCACAACGGTACCTGGGTAGGGAGAGATTTTGTGTTGATATTCGTAAAAGAAAAGTGAAATATTCCCATTATCACGGGGTGAACAGACATTTGAAAACGTTTTTTGGCCTCATTCCTGTAGGGAGAGAGAACTCATAAGAACGTAAGAACGGCCAGACTGGGTCAGACCAGTCATCCACCTAGCTAAGTGTCCTGTCTTCTGACATAGCTGATGCCAGGGACTTCGGAGGGAATGAACATAACAAGGCAATTATCCAGCAATTCGTCCCCTGTCGTCCACTCCCAGCCTCTGGCAGTCAGAAGTTTAGGGACACCCAGGGCAGGGGGTTGCATTGCTGACCATCTTGACTAATAGCCATTGATGGACCTATCCGCCATGAACTTACGTAATTCTTTTTTGAACCCGGTTATACTTTTGGCCTTTACAACATCCCCCAGCAATGAGTTCCACAGGTTGACTGTGTGTTATGTGAAGAAGTACTGCCTTTTTTTTCTTTTAAATCTATTCATTTCATTGGGTGGCCCATTGGATGGTTCTTGCATTATGTGAAGGGGTAAATAACACTTCCTTATTCACTTTATCCACACCAGTCATGACTTTATAGACCTCTGTCATATCCCCCCTTAGTTATCTCTTTTCTAAGATGAACAGTCCCGGTCTTTTTAATCTTTCCTCATATGGAAGCTGTTCCACACCCCTAATAATTTTTGTTGCCCTTCTCTGTACTTTTTCCAATTTTAATATATCTTTTTTGAGATGGGATGACCAGAACTGATCAGTATTCCAGGTGTGGGCATACCATGAATTTATATAATGGCATTATGATAATTTCTCTCTTATTATTTATCCCTTTCCTAATGGTTCCTAACATTCTGTTAGCTTTTTTGACCTCTGTTGCACATTGAGTGGATGTTTTCAGAGAACTAACCATGATGACTCTACAGTTTCATCCTTGAGTGGTTATCGTTTTGTGTGTCTAGTTGGGATTATGTTTTCCAATGTGCATTACTTTGCGTTTATCAACATATTTTGCTGTTAGTGTTTGTGTCTATTGCTAGTTTCTCTTCAAATTCTTTTTTGGCCTGCCAGATTTTATACTCCTTCCTATTTCCCTCAGTAGGATTTCCAGGTTTTAAAGGATGTCTTTTTATCTTTAACCTTCTCTTTTACTCTGCTGTTTAGCCATGGTGGCATTTTTTTTGGTCCTATTCCTGTGTTTTTTATTTGAAATATACATTTAGTTTGAGCCTCCATTGTGGTGTTTTTTAAAAGTGTCCATGCAGTTTGCAGTC
This sequence comes from Emydura macquarii macquarii, assembly GCF_026122565.2. Taxonomy (NCBI): domain Eukaryota; kingdom Metazoa; phylum Chordata; order Testudines; family Chelidae; genus Emydura; species Emydura macquarii. The sequence continues at coordinate 958,509 of NW_027132502.1, read as the reverse complement.
ATTTCACTCTTGTGACTGTTCTTTTTAATTTCCATTTAAACTCGGGCCATAACTGGCTCTGGAATACAGAAGCATTAAGCTGCTCTTCCTTGTCTCCTAGGGGCTGAGCTTGTTCTGCCCTGCGAAGTCTACTTCACCTTTCTGAAGGACTCCCGGACAGAGGTTTGGTGGACCGTTGATGGAAAAAATACAGACGATATTGCAGACCTGAAAATAAAAGTCTCCGAAGGGTAATGTTCAGTCAGAAGGATGTTCATTTTGTAGCTCTCTGCTAGCCACACAGGGGATGCCACAGAGGGCCCTGGGCCACTCAACGGCATTGTGGCAACACCTGGCGCTCCTGATGGAAAGAGCCTTTTCAGGTTACTGGCAAATCCCGCACTTTAGGAGCCAAGGGATCGCTCATTTCTTGGTATTCATGAGATCAAATTTCTCCAGGGCCCAATGCAGCACCTGTGTGTAATTATGATCCTTAACTGTAAGCTGCTCATTGTTTGTCACCAAGTTTTCTTTCAAAAGAGACATTTTTGCGGCACTCCATAAGCTAGAGAGAGCTCATAATTGGTAATATCCCCACAAACTAGCTAGTGTGTGCCAGTGCCCTCTAATGGAGAATCAGAGAACTGCATCACTGTGTGTCATAGACCCTGTACTGGCTCTCTCTTTAGCTCAGGAGGTTGTTTTTGGAACAGAAGGATGCGAGTTCTCTCCTCACCATCCTCACAGGGACCTGAATTTGTAGATAGCAATAGATTTGTTACGGTATCTTCCATCCCTATTACGTTTTTCAGTCTGGAAGATCCCAAAGTTCTTTACGGCCTATGTTCAGAGATCACTTTGTAATGAACCGTGACCTCACGCGCACACACCACAGTCACAAGGGCGAACGGAACCCCCAAGACATTAGCACCAAGTACACAAATCTTTCCTCCTTGAAATGAAGAACTCCCCTCGCTGTGAGATAGTAGCAGGCTGGGACCAGACACTAGAGGGAGACATGGTCACAGTCCGTTACTACAGCTTTAGCCGCTTCAGGATAGACTATAGGAAGTATGCATAACATTTTAGGACAGGAAGAGAAGAGAAACGCCCACTAGAAACTGAAAGGGCGCTGCAAGAGGCTGAGTAATTACCCAAATCAGAACGTGCAAGGAGACTGAGATGCTCAGAAAAAGTGCTACGATTTGTCTGAAAAACAGCACTGCACCCCCTAGCATCAGGATAGCACCTTCATTCAGTGCTGACTTAGATGCCAGAATACCCTGTGGCAGCTGGGATTTCCTTGGAATTGTCTCATCATGGCATTTAGATTTAGCATTGCTTATGTAGTGTCAGGTTAGCACCTGCAGGCGGTTCATGAAGAACTGGGTGAATTGTGGTTCTAGAAATCATTTTAGGCAAGTTCTCTGGCCTGTGCTATGCAGGAGGCCAGACTCAATGATCACAACAATCCCTTCTCGCCTTGGAATCTGAGACTCTATGAATAGGTATTACAGGAGCACATAGAGGTTCCAATCATGGTTGGGGTCCCTTGTGTTGGTGGCTGTACAGACATACCAAAAGACAGTCCCTGCCTCAAAGAGTTTACTGACTAGACAGACAATACAAAGTGGAGGAGAAAGGAAATCTTCTTATCCCCATTTTACAGATGGCTAATTCAGGCACAGAGACTAAATGACTTGCCCAGGGTCCCACAGAGAGTCTGTGATAGAGGTGGATATTGAATCCAGGTCTCATGGGTAAGGTTAAGATTTTGTCATGGGAATTTTTCATCAAAGTCAGGGACAGGTCACGGGCAGTAAACAAACATTCATGGAAGCCCGTGGCGTGTGGGTGGTGGGGGACTGACAGTCCAAGCCCCGCTGCAGGGGGTGGGGATGGCTGAGAGCCACTCCAGCCCCTGGGGGGGAGGAGGGGTGCAGAGCGGTTGCTGAGAGCTGCTCCAGCCCGGGTGACGGAGCCGTTCCAGCCCCGCTGCTGCGGTGGGGCTGAAGCTGAAAAAGTGACAGAGGTCCGTTAAAGCAATGAAATCCGTGACTTCCGTCACTCCCTGGCAAAATCGTATCCTTACTCATGAGTCTTTGTCTAGTGCCTTATTGCAAGCCCACTCTTCCCCTCTCAATGCCCCACAACCCCAGGTGATCAATCAGATACCGCACACCGGCAGTAAGAACAAATAACGCCAAGAAAATTAAAACCAGATCAGTTCACAGAGCAATCAAAGGGTTGAACTGTTCTGCTGTAAAAGTTTCTGTGAAAAATGAAACAATTCCTAAGGATGGGTGTGAATTTGCAAAAAGGAAAGGCTGAATTTGGTAAAAAAAAAAAATAAAAGTATTCATCACAAACAGTTCCGGAGGGGTGGCCGTGTTAGTCTGTATACAGTAAAACAACGAGGGTCCTGGAGCACTTTAAAGACTAACACGTTTCTGAGGGCATAAGCTTTCGTGGGCTGCAGCCCACTTCGTCAGATGCATGCTGTAGCCGCAGAAATGTGTTAGTCTTGAAGGTGCTACAGGAGTCTCTTGTTTTATCACAAACAGCACAGCCAGCGTTAGCGGATGCAACACTTTAACTTTTCTGTTCCAGCGTCTTTACTGACCACCTTGAAAACAAGCAGATAACAAAGACTCTGGCCATTTCCAAAGTCACACTCAAGGACTTGAAGCGCAACTACACCTGTCATGCCAAAAATGCCAGAGCGGAGGTTCACCAAGCGGCTGTCGTGAGAATGAAAGGTAATGAAATTGCACAGCAGTGACTTAAAAGATGCAGTGAGGAAACATCTTAGTTGCATGGTCGAACGTGGAAGAAATGTCCTGGGGCAAGGTGGGCCTTGGCCAAATGTGCTCATACAAGGGAATAGGGGGAGTAAATATTTCCTGCCCCCCTGCTCCTGTGTAGCCTTGTGATTGCTGCCCAGATTGGAAGAGAGCAGAGGCTGCAAGTTGATATTTCCCACTGCGGTCAAGTGGGTGGGGAGAAAGATGGGGGTGTGGACCATGGCTCTGTTCTCTCCATTCACCAAGAAGTGGAGCAGGGCCAACGAGACTGGTAAGTTGCACCCTGAAAGGAACGAAGTAAACTCCCCCAAAGCAAGGAGGGAGCAGGGGGAGAATTCTGACCGAGTCACGGTTCCTTCTTGATGCTACTTCTGAAGTGGTGCAGCTGCTTGTCACCCTTCCACGGGGCCGAGCCCAAAGGCTCAGTTTAGCCCTCAGAGAGTCGGGGTTCAGGGCCAGTGAGCTGCCAGTCCTCTGTCCCTAAGGAGTTTTCCAGTTCAGGACCCAGCACCACATTGTTACCCTACATCGGCTGTAAGACCCCTCTGGGAGGTGCCATCCAATTGCTTGCTAGAGGTCCGTTCTCTCCCTGCTGCCTGCCCACAGTTCCCATTTATCTCTGTACCTTGGGGAGCGGGGAGAATACACATCCTGCCGCAGCCAAACCTGAATGCTTTTCTAAGTTCATTTCTTCTGACCCAGCCTGGCTGTGCCGCCTTTTTTGCACTCTGATCCTTCCTCGAAAGCTCCAGGGAAATTTATCCTGGAGGCTGAACTACATAAACCGTTCTGCCCTAAACGAGGGAAGAATATTTTCCTCCCGCCCTGTGCCAAAGCGGTATGTGCAGTGGGTGTTGTCAGGGGCAGGGGGGGCTTTTGCTGAGACCCGGCATTTCTGGGCTGTGCACCAGAAAATTGAAACAGCCACGAGCTAGACTTGCCAGTTGAGCTATGAGCTGAGCTTCCCCTTGGCGTCCAGCAATGGTCACCGTTCCAGGCACCGCTCGGTGTCTTTCCCCCTGGCTTAAACATGCCACAGCTTTACAAGAGGGTCAACGGAAACTCCCCAGTGGATGAGAACATAAAGTGCTTCCAGCCAAAACGATTCGTCTCCTGCCACACGCAGCATTTTTTGTATGGGGTGACCCGTGTTATGTGCACCCGTAAAACACGCCCCTAAGGGCGGACTTCACTTCATGAGACTACCTTAGCCAATGCCTGATAACTGCCCCTCACTGGGAAACTCATCTGAGCAACCTCTCTAACCCTGGGGCCTCTTCGAAGAGCAAAGACTTGCCGTCTCTCATCATGGGTTTCCTGACAGAGCCTCTCTCAGGCCGGGCACCTGCTGGTTTCCCAGCCAGTCTGACTGGAAATGCCTTTTGGAAGTTGCTGCGCTTGCAGCCCTTCCACGCTGGTTTCCTTGGAGATGCCCAGACGGAGACTAGGCAGACAACCTCAGAGCAGGAAACACTCATCACAGAGCTCTGGTTTTGCCTCAGGGACTGTTGGAGATTGATCTAGAGAGAGCCACTGCCAGGACCGTTGGCAGATTCTGACCCACGGTGGAGACAAATGCAGTTCAGAGACATGGACCTCGCAAGCAGGCTCTTTCTCCAGCTGTTTCTCTCTTAACCAAAGAGGTATTTTTCCTGTTTCACACACCCATTTCACAGCAGCCAAAAGCCTTTCTTCAGGCCTGTCCACACAGGGTTTCCTTAGCCAGGCAGACATTTCTGTTACCTCACTAACCTCAAGGGGTTGAGAGCGCTGGAAATGGCAGGCCGGAGAGACTGCCCTGCTGCAGTTCAGAATCCGTGCGTCAGGAAAGACGGCTTGTTTCTAAGACGCGCTCCTGGAGAGCAGCCTGCCCTAATGTCGCTTTATTTCAAACGTCAGCGCTTGTCCCCTTTTTCTTTGTCGAATTGTCCACTCCAGACAATCTTTTCGTATCCCTCCAGAAAGGAGCCCCAGACAGAGCACGCAATTAATCAAGGCCAGAGTTTCGTTAGAGCCATCTCTATATCCACCTATCTTAGGCTTTTCTCTGGCAGTGTCTATGCACTTACTTCTTCATGGATGGCAGTGTGTACAGGTGTGGGAAATGGAGATCCCTGGCGTGCAAACCCTTTGTTTAGAAAACACCGGCATCCAGGGCCTCCCCAGAATGCTGTTTCTTGGCTGACTGATGCTTGACTGTCTGGAACTCTCTCTCCTTCCTGTCCACTCTGCCAGACCCCCGAATAGTTGGCTGGAAGCTTCTCTTTCTGTAGACAAGTTCCTTATGTCCTCTTTTCTTTTTCTGCTCCATTCCACAGCAGAATGCAAGAACCGGCCTGGATCACTGCAGGCAGAACAAGCTTAATTCAAAGCCAACTGGCTGCCGACCGTCACATCATTGCCACGTGCGGCTCAGGCTTGCCAGAACCTCACTCTTCGTACCGTTTGCCTTATCAATGTTAGCCAGCGGGCTTGTATTTCTTTGGTGTTGGCTATAAAAAAATGTCCCCCTCTCGCCTCCACTGGTTTGTATTTATTTCTGGCTCCTGGTCTTCTTCTTCCTGGGCTTGTCTCTTCCATTGTTTCCCGTGTCTCTTGTATTGTTCGTTACCCATGGAGACTCGTTGGGTTCTGTCAGTTTCAGCGTTCGCTTTCTGCTGCTCTGGTGTGTTCTCTAATAAAGTTCCGTGGCATCCAGGAGTTTTGTGCTGCTTCCACTTAGTGCTGATCTCTCCCTCTTCACACTGCCACTGTGCATGTCCCCTAGTTCAGCTATGCCCATTGAAAAGTCAGGGTTTGCCGAGACACAGTGACCACGGTAATTCCTATTCTGAGCAGAAGGAGGAACGGTGGCAGCTCAGATACTACTGTTAGCAAACGCTGGCTTCTTGAGAGTGTCTGCCACACCTGCGTCTTGTTTAGTACAGGTAGTCTGGCCTCTTTGCAAATATTTCCATCTTTCCAAGGTCATCTCAGAGCTTTCCTTCTGTCTGTTGACTAGAAAAAGTCAGGTTATGGTTACTGACGTACTTCTTGTCCTGTTGGGACGAAGCAGGAGAGGCGCATAACATGGTTATTCATTGCGGAAGGAGTATGGTGACCATGAGTTATTCTGCCCCAGGCTGTTGGTTTTGGCCTGGCTTTCCCCAGATCCATGCACTGATCATGCCCACTGCACTTCCGCACGCTGTGTCTATGGTTATGTTTGCTCCTGAAAAGGCTGCTTTCACAGTCGTACTGTTTGGGCCCAGGCCCAAGTGAGGGCAATCCTGTGGCTGAAAGGAACGGTGACTCAGAGATTCCTCTCTGGCCACCTGTCTTGCTCCGGGAAGATGTGGGGAGTGATTAACTTCACCCCTCTCCAGCGTCAGTGCAGGTCACAGAAGCAGGCCGTCAGTCATTTTGCTTCCCCTTCAATTGCCTCCTTCACGGTGCAACCACCTAGCCCCCTATAACTGCCCAGGCCCAGGGCTGCTCCTGTGTGTGTGTGTGTGTGTGTGTGTGTGTGTGTGCTCCTCTGTGTGTGTGTGTGTGTGTGTGTGTGTGTGTTTAGGCATTAGCCTTTGATGTCCTACAGGAGCCATTTCCAGTTGGGCTCATGTTCTATTATGCCACTCAGCGGCCTGCGACCCAGCCATGTGTCCATTAAAACGGATGCCCGGCCCGTTCCATGCAAAAAGCCCTGTCTGTTTTTAACCCCAGTTCTAGCTCCGAGGTACACCGTGGAACTGGCCTGCGGACTGGGAGGCACCATCTTGCTGGTGGTAATCCTGATAGTCATCTACCACGTTTACTGGTTGGAAATGGTTCTCTTCTACCGGGCTCACTTTGGAACGGATGAAGCCATTCTAGGTAAGGGGCTCAGGGGGTGACAGCAACTACTTCTGGCCACCAGTCCCGCTGGTTCTGCAGGTAACTTTTGTGTCCGGCCATTTCTGCCCTCTTCAGAAGCAGGGTAGCACTGGCCTGAATGTCCTTAACTCTTACTGCTTTTCTGGGTGAATCTCCTCTGCGAGGGGAGCCAAACACAGGGTTGGGGAGGGGGAAATCCTCTCCCAGTATCCCCGGCGTAGGTGCAGCATGACCACAGCAGTGTAAGCGCTCCACGCTTTGCTCTGTTAAGATCCCTCATGGGACCATCTCAGGGGACAGGGCTATGCTAGCCAGTCTCTGGCCTCTCTGCCAACGGGGTGGGAAGAATGGTCTGATGGCTCAAGCCCAGAACTTGGCATCAGGCTTCCGCTGGAAAGGCAAAGCCTCGTCTGGCGAGATCGCTCGTACGTCCAGGTTCACGCTGCGTGTTAGACTTGAGAGTGAGCAATGGGGGGGGGTGGGGGGATTGAGCGCTGGGGACAGGCCCCAGGAGCCAGTCACTGACGCGTCTCCATGGTTCTCTCTGATCTCGACTCTCAGACGGAAAGGAGTATGACGTTTACGTCTCCTATGCACGGAATGCCGAGGAGGAGGAGTTTGTTTTGCTGACCCTGCGTGGAGTCCTGGAGAACGAGTTTGGATACAAGCTGTGTATCTTTGACCGAGACAGCCTCCCTGGGGGAAGTAAGTATTTCACACGGGACGCCCGCCCTTCATGCCCTTCCTCTTTACTGTGTTTGAGGCCCTGGTGATTTATAGGGGAGTGATAATGAACTGGTCTTGCAAGTTAAATGTTATGTGAAAGCAATCTCCCCCCGCTCCATTACACATCACTCTTAGCCTACGCGAGCATCTTTCTTCACCTGATGTTGCACACAGCTGCACATATTGCAGGCCAGCGTGTGGGAGGGCTACTGTGGTCAAATGATCATTGGTATTTTTCAGTGCCCTTTCCCGGAGCAATGCTGTACGCTGCTCTCAAAGCAGCCCAAGGCAACCGGCCCCTATCCTTAAATAAAACTTCTGAACTGGTGTAAAGAGGGGAGGATAAAGCTGGAGGGTGGGGACTGAGGAATCGGGGGGAATTATTATATTGGACCAGATCAGTAATCCATCCAGTGCACTATCATGCCTCTGATAGTGTCTAGCACCGCTGCATCAGAGTAAGATGCAATAAATCCATTGAAGCGGTGATGGGATTACCTGTCCCCAGGGAAAGTTTCCTACTAACCCCCATTCGTTAGAGATCAGCTCATCCCCTGAAGCACCTCTCACTTTAGCAGATATCAGCATATTAATAACCAGGAATAACAAATGCTCCATTTGTGTTTATTGGGTGCCCACCCATGGATGATAGACCAGGACATTTGGACCGGGAGTGGCCAAATCCAGGACCCTCCTCAGATCAGTTATGCAAGCCTGGGTTTGCCGGCGCAAAGATGCACGAACAGCTCATGCTCCAACCGCCCCATCTCCTGGGGAACCCCAGCTGGCTACAGGGCGCACACAGTGTCAGAGCTGCAGGAGGAGGCTAGATAAAGGCCTAATCCACAGCCTCTGCAGTCAGTGGGAAGACTGCTCTCGACTTCCGTGGGCTTTGGGTCAGGGCCCGATTACGTCAGAAGGGGCGCTGGTAAAAACCACTAGCGAGGAGGCTCAAAAGTAGAGGCCTGCTTTGTGCAGCCCGTTAACCTAGTGCAAACCCGGAGTGACTCCACTGGAGTCAGGCCCCGGTCTAAGGCGGCTGTAAACGAGAGCCGAAGTCCTTTTGCTCTCCTATTCCCGTGCAGAGTGCATTGCCAAAGCACTCGGCCACCGCCCCTTTTCGGCATATAAGTAAACAAAGACGAGTCACCCAAGCGGGTGACTAGCTAACGCCAGGGGGCGGCTGGGTAACATGGCCTGAAGGAAGAGGCGAGTCATATCCTAGCCTGTTTGGTCAGACTCAGGACTCCTGCCGCCACCCTGCACAGATCAGTCCAGCCGCTGTTCTCTTTGCTGAACTCTGGGTTCACGCTACATTGCCATACACGTTCCTAGGGCTGCCAGTTTTGGTTGGAAGAATTCCTGGAGGTTTCATCTTTAATTCCTGGAGACTCCAGGACAGTCCTGGAGGATGGGCAACCCCAGCTAAGGACAGGGATCAGGGGACGGAGGCCTTGCATCCCACACGATGAGAGAAAGGGGAAGGAGCTTGGCTCCTTTTTCCTTCCACCCACTGAGAATACCAGGTGGGAGGAGGTTCGGGAGAACCATTTTTATGTCACCGAGCTACAAAGCCAAGTTTAGCAGGGACCACAGAGCAGTGTGTTTGCACAGGTGTCACTTGACAGCATCCTCTGTTCCTTTACAAAAACGTACCCTTTCGTAGCAGGCTCCAATCTTGACTGGGGGCTTTGTGAAAATAGCAGGTTAGATCTGCCCCTGCAAAGCGCCAGACGGCTGAGGGAGGGTTTGGTGGACACTGATGGTTTAGCGTTCGGGGCTAAACCTCCAGGGTTTGTTCTAGTTCTTTACGCTGTTTTGAGGTGGCGGTGGACTAACGAGCGCGGTTCTGTGCTGAGAAGGGACGGTGCAAAATTGGCATCTCCTTCCCCAGCAGATCTGCTCCCCGTGTCTCTTCGCCGTGGGATCTGCACGTTGATCGTTTTATTGTTTTCTGCTCCCGTTTGCCTGGCAGACCTGATCCTGCGCTGGGAGAGCGGGCTGGATTCTGTTCCTTCTTGTGCATCAGCAGGGTTGGTTTAGTAAATTCCAGTCCTGTTGTGGCACAGGTGTCACTGGAGCACATAATTCGGCCTACCCGGTCTTCCTTGCTGGTGGTGATGTACAAGAAGGAGAGAGTCCAGCTTCACTCTCTGATCCCACGTCGGGCTGGCTGTCAGCTGTAAAAAAGGGGTTGGCGCGCAGGAGATCTGGAGTCACCGAGAGGCGATAAACTTGAATCCCCACAATGTCATTTTTGCAGTAAGCTCTGAGTAGAGCAGTTCATTAAGGGTGAGATGGGGATGCGTGGCCCAAAGCCAGAGCCAAGGTCCCAGTGCCCCAGTGTAGGAGCAGTGATGGCAGGAAAAGCGTAGGCTGACATCACTCAATGAGGAGGAAAAGAGAACAACAGAAAATGAAAGTTCTCCACTTAGGAAGGAACAATCAGCTGCACAAATAGACAAAGGGAGTGATTGCCTAGGAAGGAGTGCTGCAGAAATGGATCTGGAGGATACAGAGGATCAGAGACTAAATATGAGTCAAGGGTGTCACACTGTTGCAAAACAAGTGAACATCCTTCTGGGATGTGTTAGCGGGAGCGCTGTAAGCAAGACCCGAGAAGTCGTTCCTCCGCTCTGCTCTGCACTGATAATGCCTGCACTGGCGTATTGTGTCCAGTTCTGGGCACCACCTTCAGGAAAGATGTGGACAAGTTGGATAAAGTCCAGAGGAGAGCAACAAAGATGATGAAAGGTCTAGAAAACATGAACTGTGAGGAAAGCTGAAAAAATTGGGTGTGTTTAGTCTGGGAAAGAGCAGACTGAGGGGAGACATGATGTCAGTTTTCAAATACATAAAAGGCTGTTATAAAGAGGAGGGTGATAAATTGTTCTCCTTAACCACTGAGGACAGGCAAAGAAGCAATGGCTTAAATTGCAGCAATGGGAGATTTAGGTTAGAAATTAGGAAAAGCTTCCTGACTGTCAGGGTGGTTAAACACTGGAACAAATGACCTCGGGAGGCTGTGGAATCTCTGCCTTTGGAGGTTTGTAATACTAGGTTAGACGAACACGTCAGGGATGGTTTAGATAACACCTAGTCCTGTCTCAGTGCAGAGAGCTGGACGAGGTGACCTCTCGAGGGCATTTCCAGTCCTAGATTTCTACAGTTCTGCTCTGAAACCAAGAGCACATGGGGCAGAATGTCTGAAGAGCAGATTGGCTGGCTGCTTTAAGAAGTGCTTAACTCTTTCCTTTCCTTCGGGTGTTAGTCCTAGAGGCCCATTAACAGACTGCTCCCTTTTCTCCCTCGTTATGGTTCTTGTCTCTGCTCATTCTGTTTCACAGCTATTTTAGATCAGCGGGAAGGAGAGCTCTGCGTCTGCCCTGCAGCTCCACTCTGTTCTATTCTTGCCTTGCTCTCAAGGGGTGCTGACTGCTGTACTCTCTCATAACCCAGCAAATGCACTCTCTCCTTGGGAACTAACTAAGTTGTCCTCTGCCTTTCACTCTGGTGGTCTCACGCCGCTTTCTCTCCATGTGCGCTATCACCCACTCTCTGCCTCCTCACGGACTGATCCAGTTCGAAACATCAGAGCATCTTCCATCTCCAAGGGCCCAAAGAGCATGCACAGGGATTGCTTCATCCACCTCGTGTGTGGAACACACAGCACACAGCACCCCTGTGCACCAGTTTAACACAGGACAGGAGGAATATCTTAGCCACATGAATCGCCTACAGTGAAAAGTCCCACGGGAATGTCTATGACCGCTGGTGGTGAGCGTGGGAAGATAGTGTTTCCAGTAGCATGGTGACTAAGCACCATATGGGAACGTCAGTTCAGCCTGTCTCAGTGGGATAATCATCTCTAGAGTGGGACAAAAGTTATTCACAACTTTCATCACACGATTCCAATTATTTGGTGAATATTTTTTACCGTTATTCAACCAGCTCCAACTAGCATCTGCTGTCTGGCCAACTCCACTCCCTGCAGCCCCTTGCTGATCCGGGACACTCTGCGAGCCAAGTGTGGACACCGCCTCCCTCTGCTTGCCTTGCTAGATGTGGCGGGATCATAGCTGCAGATGGCAGGTCTGCAGGCAGACAGCTGTATCCTGCCCTCAGGGCAAGCCTGATCCTCTCCCTAAACTCTCCGCAGAGAGAGAAGCGGCTGAGAGCTGGTTTAAAAAAATAAAGAGCTAAGCAGAAATAAATCAGCCAAGTCCAGCACTACGTATCCGCAGCTTGCTGTGCTGAGGACTCCTGGTGAGCTCAGCCGTAAAGTGGGTCATCGACAGAGTAGCTGTCACTTTGCGGTCTGACCTGCTGGGCTCTTCTGCTGCGTGTCCTTGGCCAAAAAGAAAAACTCCTCGTTTAAGACCCCCCTTGTGGCATGGTGACATCTGGCACTGCGTGTCGGGCGACACCCATCCCAAGGGGACGCTGGCCATGCCTTTACCCTGTCTGAAGAAATGAAGCTGGTGCCCGGCTCAAAAAAGCCTGGCCCACGGCTGCCTGTCGCTACTTCCAGCCCAGCCTCTGAGACATGGCCACAACCACCTGTGACGGGCTCCGGAAGCGAAGACCCTGCTAGTGCCCCGTGGACGGGTGGAACAGCGAGGGCAGAAAGGGTTCCCTCCTCCTCCTCACCCCTCCCTTGCAAAAGGGTATTTAAAGTGCACCAGCCCCCTCCCGTGTACACACGAGAATTCGCCAGATAGCGCGTGAAGCTCAATGCATGCTGTAGTCCCCACCTCACGTCCGCCTCTCGCTCCCTGCTGCCTGGACAGTGGAAAGGCTGGTGTCCGTGTTTGCGAGACACCGCTTTCCAGCATGGGAATCCGCTAACACTTGGCAGGCCACAGCGAATCCTACAGACGGTGGGTCACGGAAATCTGCCTGCTGCGCAATGCCTTGAAGCTTACCTTTCTTTCTGTTGCTCTGCACTCGGTCACGTCTCCGCTTCTCTCTTTCCTGCCCATCTCCCTTTCGCAGTATCGCTCCCTTCCAACCTGATCTAGGGACCCCTCGCCTTTAAGCATCACCAGGGGTGCCCCAGAACCCCTCTGTATGATGCAGCCTCACCTCAATGGTCATCTGTCGCCTCCTTCTGGTTAGGTTCCCCCAAGTACCAGCCCGTGCCCTCCTGGGCAGCAACGCGGTCATGTTTAGTTGCTGGCCACATGGAGCTTTGCTGCTGCTCCCCCATCACACACAGCTGGGCTTCCGCTCCTCTGCTCCTTAGGGAAGCATGAGAGGCCATGAAGTAGTTTCTGGCAGCTTGTATCCTGCCTCCAGAATGTCACAGGTGGAGGATTATGCTGTCCTTGATGAAGAAGCTGTGGGAGATGGATTATCCCAACAGTTCTGCTGATAGGAACGAATCACACACCCGTGGCAGCTAAATGACGATATATTTCAGTGTTATTTTCTTTCCCATTACATTTTTCTGACCAGGTGAGAGCACCTCCATGTCAGTGAACTATGGAAACAGCCGCCGGGAGATGCGCTTTCAGGGCTTCACCTTAATGTTGTGAAGGTGGCTAAGGCAAATCTGCTTTCTGCTGCTGGAAATGAAAGGCATCCGTCACTGACTACCAGGTCATTGACTCTCGTGGGGTCACTTTAGAGACACCCCTTTAGAAAACCTCATGTGGCTGAGCTCCTGGCATCTGGAAACTTTCTGGAGATGCTTTCATTGCGGTGATGAGGAAGCCAGGAGCAGTAGCTTAATAAGAGGTCAAGGAGACTAGTTAGGACTCAAGCAATTCAAAACTAAATTAAGCCTCAGAAAACTCCCGTGGCTGGATAATTACTATCCCCATCTCACGGTGGGGGAAACTGAGGCAGAGGGGTGCAATGGTTTGCCTACCCGCCCAGCTGTGTCACAGCCGGATTAAAACTCAAGACATTCCTGGCTTCTGTTAGATCACATCTCCCTCTAGCTGAGGAGACAGCATTGCCCAGCTGGCTCACACCCCATGACCATCTTGCTTTGTTCCGATACATGGCGTGGCCTCCCTATGGTTGTCCTGGATAGAAGTAGGATAAATCTGTGCTGGCTCAGAGGAGCCTCGATCTCCACGCAGCGATCCAATTGTCTCATCGTAATATGGCATTTACCTAGCAGCATCTGAGCTGCCCCAGCCATGCTCTGCCTTTGTGGAGCCTGTGGCACGGAGAGCAGGGCAGTGTGGACCGGGCTTGGAAGTAGGTAGAGGTTCCTTTGTGAATGAGAGAAGGCCCAGCCGCTGGGAAGGAGGGGGGCGAGTGGCTGCCGGAGCGGAGGTCTGAACTGGGTAGAACTGTCTGAAGTGGTTGGGAAATCCCCAGGCCCTCTCATGGAGGGGGTCGGCCTCCCAGGCAGTAGCTCGGCGGTGCGTTCTCAGCCAGCACTAACCAGCTCGGTGTCTTTCTCTCCCAGTTGTCACAGACGAAACGCTGAGCTTCATCCAGAAGAGCCGCCGGCTGCTCGTTGTCCTGAGTCCCAACTACGTCCTCCAAGGCACGCAAGCCCTGCTGGAGCTGAAGGCCGGTCTGGAGAACATGGCCTCCCAGGGTAGCATCCGAGTCATCCTGGTCCAGTACAAAGCCATAAAGAAGAGCAAGGTGAAGGAGCTGACGCGGGCCAAGACCGTGCTCAGCGTTATTAAGTGGAAAGGCGAGAAGTCCAAGTACCCCCGGGGCAGGTTCTGGAAGCAGCTGCAGGTGGAGATGCCAGTGAAAAAGAAGACCAGGCGCTCTAGCATCGCTGAGCCGGAGCTTTCGTACTCCTCCCTGAGAGATGTTTGACAGAGGAGGGAGAAGTGAGGCTGGGGATGGGGCAATCCCCTGTTGTCTCACCTTAAAACCTTCCATCCCTTCGGTTTAGCGGCTCACAGCAGTGGCCAGCCCTGCAGGGCAGCCCTGGGGCAGTTTGAACACAGTCACCAGGCCCGCTGTTATGCTTTCAGGAAGGAACCTTTAAGATGGGAGTTGCTCATTCAGACACTGTGGATCACAGATTTCTGCTTCAGGATGGGACGTTCACTACAACACATGCTCACTCACAGCACTAGGCTGGCCCACACCGTGCCGGGACGTGTGTCTATGGGAACGACTCTCTGGAGGGACTTTGCACACGTGAAGCAATTGTCACAGAAATGTACTTGCTTTTGTGTTGAAGGGACTCGGTGGGGGTATTTGTTTTACATCCCTTCTGGCAGTAACTGGCCCATCTCAGAAACTCTTGGCAGTCTTCTGAGTTCCCCAAACCCCTGTGGAATCGAGGCGAGTTTCTCCACGAATGCAGTGCCGCAGATCGCACCGTCACAAGCACATGTGACCCTTAGAACAAGCTCAGGGACTTCACAAGGGTGGCCAACAGCTCCACTCTGCTGAAGAACAACGTCCCTTGTTCCGCCTACGCTGCTGGCCATTGGCAAGCACTGTGGAAAGAGCTAGAGGGGACGTTTTGTCGCTGCCACAGGGTGCCTGCTCCACCCCATAGGACAATCTTCCAAGCTTCTTTTAATCATAACGACTTCGGTGCTGCTTGATGCTCCTAGGTGGGTTGGAACAGAAAACACATCACGACCACATAAAGCGGTGGTGGCTCTCTGGAAACAGGGCCCAGGTTTAAACCTGCTTTGATTTTGCAAAGCAAATCTCCGCCTCAGAGGGTCTGTAAAACAGAAACCACCCCCAGGTTTTGTCATCTCTCTCCTAAATGGAGGCAGGGCAAAACCAAAGACATGTATCAATCATTCGGCCCTGCCCACAGCACTGCGGGTTTGCGTAAAATGAAACTCAGGTCAACCCCGTCCTTGGGTTTGATTTTGTTTTTTCAAAACCAAAACCCAAACCGACTCCCTCCAAGTTCTGCCCAAGACCAGCTGCACTTGGCTTGTGAGTCAACAAGCACATCTGCTGTTGCCAGGCACGCTTGGGGCAGCCCCTCGGAGAGCTGCCGCTCCGCTGGGATGTGAGCGCTCAATACTCCCCTAGCGCAGAAGTGCAGCAAAGACAACAGGCGAAGTGGGCACCATTGCTGGTATTTCACGGTATGTAATGGGCAGACCTCAGCAGCTCTTCTTGAGAGCCATGGTACGGAGGCTGCATGTGCTTTCCAGATTTTCAGGGAGGGCTGAATGCAGCCTGCCCAGATGTTTAAGGAGCATCGACCAATAAAGCATTTTTATTTATTTTCTCCGACTTGTATTGATTTTTGCTTTTGCAGATCCACACTTCGGAAAACCACAGATCTGTAAGTATATTTGCCAACCTCCACTGTGGGTCTGAATTCCCGCTCTCTGCAGCGAGAAGCACCAAAGACACTGGCACGAGGATGTGCTGGGACCAGTGCGACACATGAGTGGAGCAGTGCTGGGTCACCAGTCCATGTCTGGGGCTGGTGCTGACTGAACTCTTTCCCTGCCTTAATGGTGCCCCTCGGAGCTGGGCCCCAGTACTGCCTGCCTTCCAGCTGTTCCTTCAGGCGCTCAGCCTACACTCAGTGTTCGCCTAACTTTGTTCCCTCCCGCTGAAGTCAGCGGTAAAGCCCCCACTGTCGTCACCGTCGTTAGGCCAGTCTCCGGGCACTTTGGAAAATCCCACTCTGGGCTGTTCTACCCTTGCTTAGATCAAAGGTACTAGCACTGGCCGGAATAGGCAAAGGCTTGGCGTGCTAAACCACTGCGCTGGAGTGGAAGCTTTCCCCATTGTGAGCTCTCGGGGGCAGGCACATGTCTCTCTATCTGTCTTATTACAGAGCCCAGCACAGTGGAGCCTGGATGCTGGTGGGAGCTTTGAGACACTGCTGTGATAGAAATGTTTGCTAATGATTACTGTCAGTGGACTCCCAGTCCTAAAGGACCCATCACTGACCCCAGAGGAGTTGCACCCTAGATCTCTCACCAAAGACAACGCTTTAGCCAGTGCTATAATAACTAACTAGATGTATTAAGTAAGAGAAGAAATGAGAACTATTTACAAGGGTAAAGCAGGTAAACATACACACCCACACGTGTTAGTCTTAGGCTCCAAAAGGGTAATAGAAGCTGGTGAAATATTCAAGCTCTATATTTCCTTTAGGGCTAACCCAGGCCAAGCCCTGGGGAACTCTTGCTTATGCTTAGAAATCTTCACCCCTCCAACTTCAAGCAACAGAGCACCAGTTTCGTCTCACTAGGGCTTGTTATTCTCTTCCTCCCTGAGTTCAAACTGATGGGACGAGTTCATGCGCAGGTCTTCTCCTCTGGGGGAGAGGTGGGATGCAAGTAACAACTTCTTTGCTCTTTGATGTTTCACAATGGCATGTTTGATTTCAGTGGGCCTTCTTGGCGGGCAGGGCCTAACCCCTTCTGTAGGAAGCCAGCCTTTGACATGATTTAATGCTTCTTTCCTGTTTGATGAGTGCCACAGTTACAGAGATTTACAATGCAAACGCTTAATGTTACCTTATAACGCAGGCTACAGATGTTAAGTGAGATTAACACATTCAGCATTCTTCAAATATTTCATAGGAGTCTAAACACATTTTTTATAAATCTAATACTATTTTAATAATACAAACACACAGCTGAACCAGCCAGGCTTCCAGCTGTGCATTCAGCAGTGTTCAGTTGCGGGCCAAGGGGCCTTAGCATGAGCTGGCACCTGGTCTGCCGGTGACGCCTATTGGTAAGCCTTGGACGCACATTGTGGAACCATTGTTAAAAAAGAGACAACAGTTGTGCACCATCCATCCAACTGGGCAGGAATGGTTGGGCTGTGTCAGAGATACAACCCAGGAGCCCAGCTGGTTTAGATCCCAATCCTGCAAAGCCCTTAAACGCATACTCAGTGTTAAGCAAATCATAGGATCATAGCAGATTAGGGTTGGAAGGGACCTCAGGGGGTATCTAGGCCAACCCTCTGCTCAAAATGAATAGTCCTGGCGACTCCAAGTCCCAAGTGGCTTTCTTGAAGTCAATAGACCTGCGCATTTGCTTAGAATAAAGCATGTATTTTGCTGTGCTGGGACCGTCATCTAAAAGACTGTGTGGGTTTTTGCCTGTCGACTCAGTCATCATGGTTTCACTTGTGAGATAATCATCACCCCACAGTTTACAAAACTTTGCTAAACCAGGATTAGCCTGTCGCTTGCATTGTTTTGTCCAGTTTCTTCCTGTTGGTTCTGGAATCGCCGCATGTTCAGCATCTCCTCTCTACAAATGTAGCCGAAGCTGCCTTCCGGCAACTGTAAAATCAGCAGGCAGGGTGGGAGGCGTCAAATCACCACCAGATCTCTTTTTGTTTTATTCTAAGTTGACTTACAAACTGCAGTGCATGCATGGACTGTGAATGTGCCTACCTCTATCAGCCATTAGCATCTTGCATCTCACAGATGGCGTAGGTACTGAGAGAGCCTTTATTACTAGATTGGTAGATGTTTATGATAGGAAAGAAAATCCCCTTGTTTTATGTTCCTTGTTTGATTTTAAGAGTTTTTTAAAAAAATAACAGCCCAGCTCCTCCTCTGGTGTAAGACAGCGTAACTCCATTGACATCAATGATAGGCTAGTGCCTATTCCCAGACGGGATTACCGAGAGGCAGGCAATCCCCATCAACTAAATGAAGACTAAAAGCACCCAACAACGCAGTAAGTTAGACTGTTTTAAAGCGCCAGGGTGAGCTTTGTGCTGCTCCTTTTGGGAGAGTTTCCATTGACTGCAATGGACGCTCTCACGCCAGCATTTGGCTTTTTGAATGTCCCATGCACGGGCCAGATGGTGAGGCCCATCCGAAAGCAGCCTGTCCACGTGTCTACGAGTGGCATTTGGTTCCCAGTGCCAGGTCTTAGCACAACTTGTACCTTTAATTGGGTGCATTCATTTGACTCTGTGCTGTAACTGTGCATTAGTCAACAGACAGCTACACGAAAAGTCCTTCATTTCATCCCACTGGCAGGGAGGAACGGCTTTGCATACACGGCAAAGGACTTTGCTTTCCATTTCCTTTGATGTTTTAAGGCTGTTCCCGTTTGCCTTTTTTTTGCATTCTCCGTTTGTCGTTGGGTTTATATATATCATTTTTTAAAAACCTTTGAAATAAAATGTGTATGTTCACTTTTGCATTTCAGCCCTTGCATGGTTCTCCTGAGTTTTGTTTGACCCCACATTTCTTCCTCAACATATATTCATGGCAAAGGAAAAATGTGCTGTCCTGGCAGCAACATCTCCTGTCAATCAAATCCTAGTGGGTGGAATAGACCCTGGGCAGAGGCCCAGCATCACAAGGCCTGGGCACCACCTCGGCCGCAGGTTTGCCATCAAAAGAGTGGTGACCATTCGTGTTATAAATTGCACCCAAAGGCCCAGTCAGGAACAGGCCCCTTTGTTCTAGGGGCTGCGCACACCTAGTGAGGGAAAGTCCCTGTTCTGAGAGCTTTCAATTGAAAAAGACAAAATGGAGCAGGCAGGGCCATTACCCCCATGTTACAGGTGGTGAAACTGAGGCACCAAGAGAGTAAGCGACTTGCCCAAGGTCACACAGGAAGTCCGTGTCAGAGCTAGGAATTCATCCGTAATCAAAGTCAACCTCACCCTGAGGCTTATTCTCCCGTCACCTGTTTGTCTGGGAAGGGTTCTCATTTTGCTCATGGTTGCCTCGTCTCTGTCTAGTAGGTTGTTGATGCACAAACCAGCATTTCCTGACTACTACCGAAATGAATGCTTGGGCACTAGCCTTACTCTAACTTTACAGCCGTTAACTAGCTAGTCGCAATGCGCAGCGTCTAGATTCCTTTGGCCTGTAACTGTGGGGCGCGCTGCGGTGCACACAGATGCTAGAGCGGATACCAAAATGCTGCAGGAAAAGCCAATTACGGGCTCTCCCCCCCTCGCTGCTAAAGCTGGGTCTGCCGTGAGCAGCCATGGCTATACTAATGGGCCAAATAAGGATCCCAACAGCTGAGGCCAGACCAAACTTCTTGTTAAAACTGCACAAAAGAGCTGAATGGTGCAGCAACGTGACGTTCGTCCCGTGTGCCAGCGCCCAGGCTTCTAGGATCTGAATGAGGGAGACTGCAGTTGCTGGATTTGCTCTCCTGTGCAAAGGAAGCTCCTGGGGGGGGATTTTTCTTGTGGCCTTTATTAAAGATCTCCCTCCCCCGGGCAAACTCAACCAGCCTCAGCTACCCTCTGCCAGATGCCATCACTCCCAATACCTGGCCAGCCCTCCTGTGCTCATTGGGTTTTCATGGTAATGTCACTCAGGGTGAGATAATTTGCTAAGTGGCACAGCCCTATTAATCCCCACCCTGGACACTGTGAAGCCATTAGCCAAAGCTCTTGCATTTATAAACTGCTGAGACACTAATTGTGTAATCTGCCTCATCTGCGCTATAGCCAGAAAGGCTAAGGGCATTCCTTGGTCCTGTTCCATTCCGGTACTGTTAATAATAATAATAGTAAATACACGGGTGTTGTCCAGCACCTTCCCATCTAAGGATCTCGCCTTACTGTGCAAACTTTAATGACCCTCCTCTGCAGGGCAGTACTTTCATTAGCCCCATTTTACAGAGGGGTGAACTGAGTCATGGAGGAGTCAAGGGCCTCCATTCTCAAAGGTCTCTAGTTTTTGGAAGTCCAACGTGAGACAAGCATGGGTGGCTTTCTGGAGTTGCCGAGAAGCTCCCCCTTCCTCCAGTGACATCAGCTAGAAGTGCAGACCTCTGACAAACAGGCTCTTGGGGCCAGATTAACTGGTTGCTTTCATTGAGTCCAAGGCCAAAAGGGACCATTGGGATCATCTAGTCTGACCTCCTGCACAGCACCGGCCAGAGACCTGCCCCACAATAATCCCGAGAGTCTCTCTTTTAAAAAACCATTTGCGTTGCTCTAGCGATACAAAATAGCTGTAAACCCGACAGGTGGGTAATTCCAGAGCCATCCCTTGGGGAGACTCTTGCGCCTTCCACTGACGCAGGTGCTCCTGGCACTGCTGGGGACAGGCTGGTCTGACCTGGCATGTTAAGCTTCCAATTCATTAACTCAGCCTTGAAACAGAATCTGCCGGCCAGCCCTTCTTGGGATGGTGATGCGGACTGAAAAATAAGCTGTTGATATTTGTTGTGGGCCGGGATCCTGGGCAAGTAGCATTTTGCTGGGCTGCACTCACAGATTTCTCTTTTCTCCAGATGGGAAGGGCAGTGCATGTGTCCAGTGAACCAGCTTCATTTGCCTTTGTTCTCCTCCCCCTCTCCCACCCTTGCGTCTCTAGATACCACCGAAACGGTTTTCGACTTCATTCAGCGGAGCCGGAGGATGATCGTGGTCCTGAGCCCCGACTACCTGACGGAAAAGAGCATCAGCTTGCTGGAGTTCAAGCTGGGCATCCTGTGCCAGAACGCCATCTCCACCCAGCTCGTGGTGGTGGAGTACAGGCCAGTCCAGGTCACCCACCCCGCCATTCTCCAGCTGAAGGAGTCCGTCCCCTTTGTGACCTGGAAAGGGGATAGATCCGAGCGGGCCGGCTCCAAGTTCTGGAAAGCCTTACGCCTCGCTCTGCCCTTGAGGAGCCTCAGCTCCGGTTCGGGTTGGAACGAGAGCTGCTCCTCTCAGTCGGACATCAGCCTGGATCACATCCAGAGGAAGAGGAGCAGGCGGAAAGGCCAGCTGGACCCGCCGAGCTCCAGAACAGGTGCTGCTGCTCAGAGCGGGGCCGCCCCAGCCCCCAGCTCAAAGACCAAGCACCGGGCCAAGCCCTTCCTGCCGTGCCAGTGCTGCGTGACATATTGCAACCACGACGATAAACTCAGGCAGAAGAGCCGAGTCGTGGCCACGTCCAAATGGGAGACTCACCTCTGCAAGCCAGTCTCAGGCGGAAAGAGACTGGAGCCCCCGGCTGCACAGCTGTCAGCCCTTGCCCTCTGCCAGTACAGCGGTTTGTCCAACAACAACGACTTCTGTGTTCTCTAGCCGCGGGCCCAGACCGCCGCCCATCCCAGACCACGGCGCAGCCACTGGGGATGCAAAATGAATGTGCAGCGGTGATGAAGGTTTTGGGGTTTTCCCAGACTGGCTCAGCTTGCTTCTGCATCTCCTGGTTCATTTCCAGCCAAACAATGGCCACACAGGAGGGCCGGAGCAAAGTTCCACCCGTTGACATCTGAGATGGAAAAGACCATCTAGTCCCAAACAGATCGAAGTACCTCTGGGGTCCCACAGGACTCTTGCTGGTGGGCTGCAGAGGGCTGGCACTTCCCATAGTGCTGGCTCCCCCTCCATATTGCTAACTGGCAAATAGATATAAAAATACATCAAGTATTTACCTTATGTTGCTTTCTCCCATCAGCAGTTGCTGTAGTTGGCTCAATGAAGCTGATGTTCTCACGGATGGGAGAGACAGAGGCATCCCTGTGTGATGAATCGTAGGGGGGTGTCCACTAAACAGTCCCTCCAGTCAGAGATGGAAAAGTGTGACCTGACCTCAAGCTTCATTTCTGATTTCAATGGGGACAGGGTCCAGCCCCTAGTCCGACCTCCTGCCGATGTTCTGGGTGCTTTGGCGTGGTCTGGTTTGAAGGGCCACCACTTTAAAAACGAATGCCCTTCTCTCTGTGAGCCTTTAGCGTGCCACTGTTAGAAGTGACTTTTAAGGCCATTGGAACGGAAAGAGTGAAAACCATTGTTCTCCAGATAATATTGTGAGCAGGGCTCGGGGGGAAGATTTTTAGAGACACAGAAGGCGTGAAGTGGCCCCCCGTCCCCGCATTGTACTTTCAGGAGTCTCCCCCTTTGTGCACCAGCCATTTCAATGTTGTCCCAGGAAAGTCATTCCCCCCATTGGTTGGGGTGGGCCTTTCACACAGCCATGAGCATTCAGAGACACGGGGCTGCCAGCCCCAAAATAGACAGGGGATAACGCCTGCAGCACACTTCACTCCACTTTTGACACTCTAGATTTCAAAGGGACTGTGTCTCATTAAGTGGCTCACAAAAAGGGCCCTTGACCACCTCCCTTGGGCGGCTATTCCCCCGTCTGCCAGACCTTACCGTCAAGAAACGTTTCCTGGTCTTTGTCCTGAATTCCATTGCCCTGTGCTCGGTTTTTATCTCGATAACCGTTCCCCTCCACCCATGGGGCTTTCAGACACTAGCACCGTCACCTCCTCGGCTGTCAGTGTGATATACCGTCTGGCTTGGCCAAATGAGTTCTGCAAACCTTTCCCTGGGAATTAATCCCTCCCGCTCTTTAATCGCTCTGATGGCTTGTCTCTCTTAAGACTGTTATTCATTTTGACTGTTTGACTGTTATTAATTTTTCTTCTGTGTTGGAGACGTGAGTCAGGAACCCCTGTAGGAGGCCTGCAGCTACCAACCCAGAGGCTCGGTCGGTGTCAATGGACACAGCAACACAGAAGTCACTGGGGCAGTGCAGAGCTCTGGCCTGCTTCTGCCACCAGTCAGAGCACAGCAACTCTCCCATCGCTCTCTGCAAGTCACACGTGGCATTCAACAAATCTTACACCCTTTCCCCTTTGATGGACGTAACCCTGGGGCTTTCCAGTCACAACTCATGAGGAGTTAAAACTTAAGAGCCCGGCTGAGACAAATGTTAGGCGTGAGTGGGAGAAATAAAAACATGATTGTGGAGTAATTCCAAACGAAACTTGGGTCTGAACTTCGCAGCCCTGTTTGTCGTGGAAATTGGAATATTCTCAAGGTCTTGCCCATCAGCCCACCCACAGCAGATCTGTTTCTTTCTCCAGTACTTCATGCTGTCAAGTTTTATGTGACTCAGGCGAGGTTTGTATAATCACATCAACCTTGAGTGATTATATATAGGAGGAGGACTGAGCATATTTGGCAGGAGAGATAGCAAACTGCAGAGTTTTGTAAAAAAGAAAGAAAACCAAATAGCTTCCTCCGTTAGACAGCCCCCCATTACAAACAGCTGGGTGTGTCGCTTCATTGTGGGGGAGTCTGACAGACCTGAAAACACAAGCTAGGAAATCCCAATATTTTGAATCAATGATCGCTGGCTGAGTTATTACAGGTAGGCACAGATCAGGTTTTACTAGAGAGTTCTGTCCTTGTGTGACCATGTTGTAAAGTGGTGAGTTATGTTAAGGACAGAGCTGCGTTTGGTGAGATGGTGGTAAAATTGTGCAGAGCTGTGAAAATTCAGCCCTTGCTGGGACAAAGTCCCATCCCTCCAGGCAGGGAGGAGGTTAAATGCTAAGGGCCAAACCAGCCAGAGCATTGGATGTGTAGCTCCGCTGATTTCAACAGAGCTGCGCTGGTTTATTCCAACCAAGCTGTTTTATTTGAGCTTTTCATATGGCACAAGAATGTAGACAGTTATTTGCTGAAAACCGGTAAACCTTTGAGGCATCGTGTGCTAATATGACAGGTATCGTTTCCTCTATTTGCAATCACAGGCCTGCAGAAAGCCAGTGAGTGAACCTTAGAATACAGCTAGATTCATTCTTGATTGTGTCCCCCTCATCTTAGTCCTTTTGGGTGAATAGCACCCCAGCTCCTGGAATCCTGTGATTTCTGTGACAATCTCAGCTTTCATTTTAAAGAAAAGGAAGTTTCTAGCCTTCATGGTTGTGCAGAAAAATGCAAAAACCTAACCCCAAACAGCTCAAAAAGCAGAAGGCAACTAAATGAGCTCCACATTTATTATTTTTTTTAAAGTCACATGAATTTTAAGGGTCTGCACCAGGACTATGAATTGCTTGGGGACTTGGGCGGGCCCTTTGCACAGAGGTGGATTGTACCTCCTGAGAATAACAGTTAAACCATTTCACACTCCACCTGCAGGTACAGACCTAACAGTGCAGTCATGCTCCCACCTTGGTAACGATGCAGAAATATACATAGTCCTTTCGCTTGGTGAGGGGGGTAGAAAAGGCGCCTCCTGCTCCATCCTTTTTTGACACGTTTATGGTATTAACATTAAAACTAACGTTTTATAGAAAAGCTTCAGTCTCAGCACAATGTTGTTGTCACCTTGAGCCTATCTTAGTGTGTGATATCACACACACACACACACACACACACACACACACACCCCAGAGCTGTCCAGTTACCAATATCAGCCAAAAGTGAGTAGATCTCATTCCTCAACTTGGGAGCGGTGTAAAATTCCCAGAATCTCCTGCTGCAGGAAAACATTCAGACTCTATGGAGTTTTCCCCTGTACGGAGATTGCTGGATTGAAAAGATAATAAGCCTTTGCTACGCTGGAACAGATTGTTAATTTCATCTAGACCAGTATATCCTGCCTCTGGCAGGGAGCAGCTGCTTATGCTCCAGAGGAGAACGGAAAGCCGTAATGCACAGAGCCTTTAGCACAATATTTATACTGAGGGCTGGATGGTTTCCCTTCCAGCCCCAGCTGGTGGGCAGATGATGTGTTGGAGCATGAGGATCTATACGGAGTGTGTCAGTGCGGGTGCAGTCTATCCCCTGCCTGCTCTTTCATTCTTTCCCTCCTCAGAGATCTGCTGAAACGAAGCTGAAGCTCCATTGTCTCTTTCAGTTTCACGTTGCTCCTCCAAGTGCAGATGGAGAAGAGACTTTCCAAGTACAGCAGGATGCAGCGGCCATTGGTGGGCCAGAGCAAAGGTCTTTGGGGCCCTTGCTCCGCTCTGGAACACATGCTGGGTGTTGTGAATCTAAACAACACTTGAGCCATTTTAATCCTTGAGTTCCCAAACCTCAGAATTGTACTGCAGCGCTCACAGTAATTGGTGCTTTTATTGAGGTCCCAGGTCCTGGAGCCCTGTGATTCCATGAGAATCTTGGCTTTCACATTAAGGAGAAGTAGGTTTCTAGCCCTCATGGTTGTGTAAAAAAAAAAATGTGAAAATGTGACCCCCTTGCAGCTTCAAAAGCAGACAGCAACTGAATTATTCTTTTTTTAAAATCAATTGTATGATTTTGGGCAGGACTGATTTAGGATTTTTGAACGCTACTGGAAATTCCCTGACAAAGAGCAGATTACAGTGTATCATTGTCTTTTTTTTTTTTTTTAAACTATGTTACAAATGCACTAGGCTACCCCAGTCCTGTGGGTGGGGGTTTCCGGTTTACTCTATTCATGTCTCTTTTTGCAAAATAAAACAACCCACCTGTGACTGCATTATAACGTCTCTTTCATGGTAGGATCCTGGAGCCACATAAGCAGCTACAGCAGCTATATTTTTGCCATTTCATTTGTGGGGGGGGAATAAAAAGGGGGGGGGGAAGAAATCTCTCTCCTTTCAGAGGGGGTTGAACTGCCCAAGAATCATGTGAAGTTTTGTTCCCCTTGTTTGCAATCTCAATACTGGTTAAATAACAACAAGAAGTGTAGTAGGGGAAAAGGGAGAAAGAAAAATATTGGGTTGCACCCCTTTGCCCAACCCACGTCTTCTGGTGAAAGACTCAGTGAGGATACTCTGTTTAGTTTATCAAAGAGAAGGTTACGGGTGTCACTGGATTACAGGCTATAAGTACCTGCATGGGGAACAGACATTTGATAACAGAGGGCTCTTCAATCTAGGAGACAAAGGTATAACAAGAGCAAATGTCTGGAAGCTGATGTGAGACAAATACAGACTAGAAATAAGGTTCATATTTTAAACGGTGAGGCTAATCAGCCATTGAAACCGTTTCCCAAGGATTGTGAATGATTTTTGAAAAGATCTGTCCTAGACCAACCACAGCAACTGGACTGGAAGCAAGAATGAATTCAGGGAAGTCCTCTGTCCTGTGTTATACAGGAAGTCCGACTGGATGGTCCCTTCTAGCCTTAAAACCTAGGAATCTATGAATCTGGTCCCAGATCTTGTATTGTGTCTATAAAAGCATTTCCAGGCCCTAGGCAGTGCTCAGCACGTGGCGGCATGACAGCCCCACATTTCAACCCAGGTCCATTCATCCTTGACCAATTTTCTGCAATGTTATTTGGCACAAATAGCATTTCTGCAGCTTCAGGAACCCATCTCTTCCTGTGTCCCTGATACGACACCACTTTCCTTCGCTTTATTCCTTATCAGCAGACAGTGCCGCGCTTCTTGCATCCTTCCTCACATGCTTATCTTTGTGCTGTCAAGTTGCCATGTGCTAGCATCCTTGGGAAGATCTATGGAGCTTATCCCAAGTCTCACACTTCGTTCAGTTCTAGTGCCTCCAATTCCTCTAAAAACAAATGTTGATCTTGAGGATCCAGGTCTCTGTAGCCCAAGGAGAGAGAGCTCGTCATCTTTGTAGCAGTTTATCTGCCCTTCTATCTTGCCCTTACAAGCCTGAAACATCCTGATAATAAAACTGCCATTCGCAGTGTACCGATCCTCCAAATATCTCCAAGCCCCCTGCACACTGATGGCGAAAGTCTATATGGATATGCTAGAGACGGATTGGAGATGTGATTTAGATCTACAGCAGCAATCTGGGGATTTGCTTTGGACTCATCACTGATTATGTCTCCCGTCAGTGAAATGCCAGCACTTAGCTCATTTGGCTCCCAGTAGCATAGTATCTGAGCATCTTGCAACCTGTTTTGTCCTCTCGACGCCCCTACGAGGGAAGGAAAACACATTGCTAGGCAATGTGCAAACACATAGTAAGAGACAGTCCCTGCCCTGAAAATCTCCATTCCTGTTCAGTGAAATCCTGGCCACCTTTGGAGGCAGTGGTGGAGGACAGCTGAAGGAACACTGCTGAAGATGTGCTGGGCGAACATAGGTCTTTTTTTCTCCCTGCCTTGCCTCTGGAGGTGTCAACATAACAGACGCTCTTTAGCAGCGACTTCATCTGCGAAAGTGGTCGGAAGTCTGCCCGTGAGTGCAGCTCTGATGGGGAACAGGTGTCTACCAGCCACTGGTGTGTCCGCCCTTCTCACAGCTCATTTCACACTGGCTCTGTTTCAGCCCTTGGCAGGTTCTCTCTGCGAGGGGGAGGGGTTCACAGTGCATCAGTTAATAAATGGACTCACTTTGGCATGTCTGCTAGAGAGAAAGTCGCCGTTATTTGCACATTCTCTCTGGCATAGCCACATTTCTCGAGTACAGCGCTTGGCGGGCAAAGAGCCAGGGTCCATTCTGGGAGGAGAAGTGACTGTTCCAGGCTTGCAGTGCAGGGTCCAGTTCGGAGGGTCTCAGCTGCCTCTTCTTCTCCGCTCCTTCTTCCTTCAAACTGACTCCTTCCAGGAATATTCCCTCCCGCCTGAGCCTCCCCCAGCAGTCTCGCTGCACTGTCCCTCTCCTGAATTATTGATCCAGGTCTCATTGGCTATAAACTCTCTGGGGGCCCAATCCTTTAAAAAGTGCCTTGGACATTTCTGGTGTTTGAATAACCGCCCTTGCCCCTTCTGTAGCACTTTCCATGCAAGGATCTCGGTTAATGACGTAAG
Source organism: Emydura macquarii macquarii (assembly GCF_026122565.2). Classification (NCBI taxonomy): domain Eukaryota; kingdom Metazoa; phylum Chordata; order Testudines; family Chelidae; genus Emydura; species Emydura macquarii. Next base: position 930,777 of record NW_027132502.1, on the reverse strand, counting down.
CCCCATAACTCCCTTGTGAAAAGTATAGATACCTCCATTTTACATGAGGCACAGAGAAATGGGAGAGAATTGTCCAAGATCACAGCAGAGCTACTGCCGGGACGTGACCACAATCGTCCTGACTTCCATTCCTGAGCTGGAACCACCAAGCCGTCCTTCCTCTCATCTTAGGACAGACATGGACAATAAATAATACAGGGTACTTCTCTATGCTTTGTCATCTACAGATCCCCACATGTTTACAAAGGAAGGGAAATATCATTGTCCCCGTTTCAGGGATGAGGAAACTGAGGCACAAATAGTCAAAGTGACACACCCAAGGATACACACCAGGTCAGTGGCAGAGCTGGGACTAGTGCACAGAAAGTCTTTCCTGGAGTAGTTGCCTTAGCTACTCAAACACACTGCTAATGCAGTCTGCCTTGGTGTCCCACGGATACAACTGCCTGTGTGTCTGGACTTGCTTGTAATAACTCTTCATTGATCCCTTTTCATTCCTCTCCTCTGAGGCTGATGTTTGGGCTTCCTCTTTAAATAGACTCTTATAGCGCACTGGGAATGATGCAGTGTCTGGGGTTTCAGCTGGTCAAACGGACCAGAATTTGACAAATGTGCTAGGGACATTTGGAGAGGAATAAGCGTGACACACACTGGACAAGGAGAGCTTTGTGGAGGGAATTCATTACATCAATACAGAGGCTGCTCCAGCCTCACGCCCCTACCCCCTAGTGTAGGAGTTAGCTGCGGCAGGGTCAATGAGAGCAATTCAATAGAAGTGATGAGCGAGGCTTCCCGGCAACACATTGCCAGTCCTGCAGCACAAGGAGACTGCCTCCAAATGAATCCCACTCACTACCCCAGCTTGATGGTCTATTTCGTATCACAGCAGCTACCTGCGGAGCACACCTGTTGTAGAAGGGTACCCGCACAAACCTGGGAGCCATAGAGAAACAGCCTGGACGCACCTATGAAGAGAAGCAATTTTGTGGAGAACACCTAGAGAACAATCCAAACCAATGCCACAGATTGGAATGGCCCTAGCCCCAAACAGCATGTGAGTGTTAGAATCCAAAACAGGATCTGGATTTGGGACTGGCCCCTCTTAGAAGGGGGCTAGCCATCTCCCAGATCACATGCCCCTGGACTTTGAAGGCTCAGGCATTTCAAGAGGTGGGTGAGCATTTTGAAGCTCTTCCCATTTCAAATAGCAATCTTTAACAACAGCGTTGCCAAATGGAAGTTTTTCTTCCTTTTCACAGATAAACAAACCAAGGAGGAGAAAAAGGATAATGCAGCATTATAAGCCATTTGTAATTCTCCTTTTCCCCTGGTTTATCCTACTTCTCCCTGTATTGTCTTTTCTCAGCTTTAGGCCCCACTCCTGTAATTAGACCCACCCCCCAGAGAACCCCCCTGATTTCACAAGGCTCTGTGATGAGGTGAGGTGAGGTGAGGTGAGGTGAGGTGAGATAAGCCCATTAAGTGACACAACTGCTAAAGGGATGAGGCAAATGCTTGAGGAAACGGCATAGCCCTGTCCTCCAGATTCCCTTCTCCCTTTGGCTGGCACAGCTGCAGGTGAGTCTCTTTATATTCTACCCAATTAGTTAGTTCATCAGTCAATTTAGACTAATCAAATCAGCTGCAAAACTCCAGTACAGCCCATCTGAAAAATAACCAAACACCCTCCCAGCAAACCTGCTCACAAATGAGTTAGGGGATTAGGTTCCTAAACACCACAACACAGCCCTAATTAGCTGGTCACACTACAAAATACACAATTCACTTTGTGAGTGGAAGGAGAGAGGAAAGGTAATTGGAGCTGGCTTTCCCCTGGGAAGTGGATCAAATTGTAACAGCTGTGGATGGAACAGGTAGAGTAATATGTGCCTTTATCAGCATGTGCAGCAGTTACCCTGCTAGAGGTTTCTTTATTTATCTTAGGCCCCCATCATGGTAATATCTGAGGCCCTCCTGATTTTTAGTGTATTCACTCTCACAATCCCCCTGGGAGGTAAGGCAATGCTGATATCTCCATTTTACAGATGGCAAACTGAGGCCGGGAGAGACAAAGGGCCACATCTGTAAAGGGATTTAGGCACTTAATTCCCATTGAGAGTGAGGTGCCTAAATCACTTAAACAATCTGGTCCTGAGTGACACGTCCAGGGTTAGGTAGGAGGTCTATAGCAAAGCAGGGAATTGAATCTTGATGATTGGCCACAGCCCAGCCTTCCTGTGAGCATTGCTTTACTAAGGAGAACGCTGCTTCTGTGCGTAAGGGAGTCTGCAAAGATCTGGCATCAAGTGTCTCATTAGAATTGGCACCACATTATTCAGTCAGTCTGTATCGTTTGTTGAACACCAGTGAAATCTGTCATATAATATTTTCCATTAATCCCGTTTTCCTGCCATTCCATCAGCTGTACCATTATGTGCTGGCCCAGATGTTCACGCTTTCCATTCTTTTCAACGGATTGAACAGTTCTGCCCCAATTTTAAAAGAGCCGGCTGTGTCTGATAACTCTATGGCCGTGCATCGATTGATCTGGAGATCGGGGCCGGTTCACAGAGTTCACATCCAGACTCAGCTCTGACACAACTCTCCTGCAAAGTGCAGGCACGCTCAGGCTTGGTTTTTCTAGTGTAGCCCATTCCCAAGAGAGGCCAGAGTTGGGGCGTTCACATCCACATCTGGACTTCGGGGGTGGGGGAGGGAGCCTGGATACAAGTCTCCATTTCAGTCCCACTGGACACAGAGGCCCACGTTGTTGGCCCTTGAAATCGGTGACATCTACAGCCCAGGAGCTTTCTGAGGGGGCTTTTGATGGCTGGTGCCAACGAGGAGGCAGGCGGCTGTCGGACCAGTGGGCATGCCTGTCCCCTAGCACAGGGAGCTGCAGAAGTCACGCCCAGAATCACAAGAGCGAGGATGGTTGTGAGATCATGGTTCTAGCACCCTTCTTGCCAGAGGCAGATGGAAGTGGCATTTCTGGCAGCTGTAGCTACCCGAGTGTCTAAAAACCAGAGTCTAGAACTCCCAGACCGACTATCTGGAGCCAGAACCCCCCTGGGTGCTGGGCGATGCTCAGGTACTGGCTGGCTCTCCAGAAAGGTGACCTCTTCCCAGCAGCACCCCCGCGGTCTTGCTCAGGTTTGATTTCCAGTAGCTGCCTTTCATCCAGCTGCGGACGTTGGCCAGGTGCTGAGACCATTGGGGGATGGTGCTGCCTGCGCTGGAATGTGGTACAAAGCGGGGGTCATCAGTTATTGATGTCCCAGTCTCCTCCAGTAGCTTCATCCAGATGGGCGATAGACTAGAGCCGGTACTCCACAGGTGAGAAGGCTAGCAGCAGAGAAGTTCCGTGCCATCACTCTCTCGCCGTGCAGCCTCCAAGGAAGGATTACATTCAGACCTGGGCTTTCCCATTAACCCTTGCTACATCTAGAAACTAGGCAAACTGAGGCTGGAAACAAGGTGTGAATTTGGAACAGTGAAGATAATTAATCATTGGCACCATCTACCCAGGGCCATGGCGGGCTCTCCATCACAGCCAGTTTTTACAATCAGGATGGGTTTTTTTTCTAAAAGCTCTGCTCCAGGAATTATTTGGGGGAAGTTCTATGAGGTCAGAACCTGAGGTCAGACTAGATGATCACGGTGATGCCTTCTGACCTTGGGATCTACGAGTCTTCCAGGCAGCACAATCTATGAATGCTGCAGATATCTACTAATATGAGACCTGTTCTACACTACCAAGTTCAGCCAGCATAGTTGTGGCTGGGATGGGTGAGAAAAAAAACCACACACCCCTTGGCAAGATAGCCATGCCGGCAGAACTCCCAGCGTAGTCCCAGCTGTACCCATAGAAGAGGGCTTCTGTTGGCTTAGCTAACGTCCAGGTGCGCGATGCGCCCGTGTTGGCAGAAGAACCCCCGCAGGGTATGCCGTACCTGCACAAGGGAGCTATGCTGACATAGATTCTGTAGTGTAGACATGGCCTGAGATTAGACAGTGCGCCCACATCTACGGGCAAGAAGCGGGCACACGCAGTGAAAATGCCACTGGTGGTCTGTGTCTTGTTTCACATCAGGGGCCGTTTCCTCTGGAAAGGTGGCCGAGCTCAGATGCAAGGGCAGAGGCTTGCCCAGGTCCGGGCTGTGCGATATCTCACTCCAACCACTTCTCCTCGCCCCACCCTTTCCGCAGCACTAGACTCCCTCTCGATTTCTAAAAGAAAACAGCCCACTTCTTGTCCCGAGACGGCCGCACGTAAAGGATCCGCTTGCTTTGGACACGTTTTCTGGGCTACAGCCCCTTCCGTTGTGTTAACATGCACGCTCGGAGTCTAGTGACATTTCTTTTCCACGTCCTCCCCCTGCCATCGCCCGCCCCCCACACACACACTTCGAACTAACCAGTGTATCTCAAGAGAGTGGCCACCGTTTGCTAAATATATTTGCCCAGGAGTTATTTATAGCTTCTTCCTAACCAACTGCAAGGCGGCCACCACTCCACAGCGCACAAAGACAGCCTTGTCCGAAGAAGCAAGAAAGGAGCGGCATAGCTCCTGCATGACCACTCACTTCTTAGATGACCCCGGTGCCCTTTGAACTAAGAGGCCATCAGTCTGAGGCCTGGACCCTTTGACTATTATAGTGCAACAAACAGGCATGGAAGAGTCAAGAGTTGGGTTCTGTCTCCCCAGACCCAGGCTGGCACCACTGGGGTGTGGTCAGACAGCATAGAAAAGAGTGAACCAAAACTCCATGACATGACGTCCCATCATGGAGCCAGGATGTAGGCAAGGCAGGTTTCCCCAGCCTGAATTCAGTTCAGGACTCACTTCTTTAATGTCCCACACCAAGTTACCTTCCAGATCATGTGTGAGAACCTCTGAAAAATCAGGGCTGGCCTGCAGGATGGTGGTAGCCCTCTTGGCTTAGCGTGAGCACACACTCTCCTCACTAGCCACAGAATTGAGCTGCGGGGTAGCAAACACCCTGACGCTTGGTGGTGTGCAGATCCGGTGGGTTCAGCTCATAATGAAACAATGAATATTTACAAATTCCTTCTCTGTATCTGGGTTTGGATTTCAAAAACCAAATTCCCTCAAAGCTCAGGCCGTTAAGATCCAGCGGTTTGGGTTAAACCCATCACTGCCCTTCACTAGTCTCTTCCTTTAAGGGGACTTATCAACTGAAGAAGCCAGAGAGCCTCCAAGAATATTGCGCTTGAAGGGACTGTATCAATATTCAGTCTTCAGCACTGTCTGGCGGCGGCTGCGGCTGAAGGAAGACATCTAGAGGAGTGGGCGGATTTTTGTGGCTCTCTAAGGAAAGGAGAAGGGCCGCGATCAGTTCTTCTGCATCGTGGTTTCAGAATGTAACGGGTTCGCAGGTGCGGAGGTAATATTCTGTGTAACGCTATTACCCAACCCTTTTTTCCTGAGTCTCGCAGCTGAGTGCCCTGACCACGGGACTGGAGAGTGATTCTCCCCGTCTCTGGCCCAATTAATATTCAATTAAAGTGGGATGGCTTCAACGAGCGAGAATGAGAAAGACCCACATGAGAATATCCCAGAACCCAGTGGTCGACGTGGGGCAGGGGAGAGAAACCCATCTTCCAGTCCCTTCTCCACATCCAGCAGAGGAGGAAATGAGACCAGGATGGTCTCCCCCGTCCTGAGTGGGTGCCCCAGCCACTGAGCTGCCGGCTCCTGTTCTGTGTGGAGCAAGGTGGCCTCTGAGCCCTCCTACTGGATTGGTCCTGCAGGCAAGATAGGCAGGGCAGCACCTGCCTTCCCCTGGCTTGAGCATCATGCAGGGGCAGGAGCTAGGGGCCTAGAAGGAGGCAGCAATGTGCAGACCCACAGGCAGTCACTTGAGTGCCCATAGGACATGTAGCTACGCGGACACGGAACTGGGTTGAGCTCGGCTCTGATTGAGCCTGCCAATTCTTACATCCAAAACCAGAAGCAAATATAAAGGCCTCTCAGCTATTTGTAAGTGTCCTGATTTTAAGCCAATCATGACTGGGTGAGTGAGGGGGGCTGACATCATTTTTAAATGCTTGGGACTGGCGCGCCTGGGCTTGGATGGGCCCCCACGCACCTATGCCCAGGACAGGCAAGGAATATGCTGAATGTCAAATGATCACATTTCAAGCTAGGTTTGCTTTGTGCCATCTGGTGGCCATTTGAGAAAACATCTACTTGCTTTTAATTTCTGCTCAAGCTTCGATCTCGGGAAACCAGGTGTCACCGGTAACACAAAGTCTATCCTGGCCATTTCAAAACGAAGTCAAGGAGCTACAGCTTCAAATTTTCTACTAGAACAAATCCATAGACTTCACTGGAATTACACCTGCAGAGCATGTGGCTCACAGTAATTTGGCTAGGACTGGTCTGAAAAGATCTGGCCTGCAGTGGTATGTAAAAGGGAGCGCTGAACGGCAAAAAGAGCTGCCTTAAAAAGCAGAGCTGGACAGACATTAAAAGACTGAGGTTCTAACGTGTTCTCACAGCTACCACCAAATAATACATGCACACTTTGGCACTGGAAAATCGGTCCATGTTTAACAACTGGTGTCAAATACAGCTCACTCAGCCGGCGTTCCAAAGCGGTGGACCAGCTGAGTGTGTCACTTGAGCGGTAGCATGGTAGGATTTTTGGTCCAGGCTAGGTGATTAGACAGCATGGTGGTGAGTGGCGTAAAAAAGCTTAAATAGAATAGTTCCATTCTTTGAAATCAAACTGAGTGAGCCATTAACAATTTTGTCAACGTATGGAACCCCTTTTCTTTTTGCTCCTGAATTTTGTGCAAACAAACATTGATTGTTACGAATGTGTTATTGTTCAGTGAATGATTTGTAAAAATTGGTTTCAGCCTGGCATGGCTACTCATGCAAATGTGTGTTTGCATGTACGTGGGCAAATATGTATTCACACAAGTATTCCAGAGTAGTGCTGGTCAAAAACAATTCATTAAAACCTGTTTTCAAACACATAATTCGGTTTTCAACTAAACCAAAATTTGCACTGGACATGTCAAGCATATTTCGTCAGAAAACCAAAAATTTCCAGACAAAAAACATTTTCCCTCCTGGTTTTGGATAGTTTTTGTCCAAAGTCTTTTGGTTTCGAGGTTTTTGATTTTCTGAGGGGGGGAAAAAACCCAGAAATTTTCCATTGGTCATTTCTACAAAAACATTTTTTTTTCCACTTTTATTGAATTTTTCCATGGAGAAAGCTCTCGTTTGCTGATGGGCTCTATTCAAGACACTGTCGTTCCAGGATCATGTCTGTGATTTGTAGTAATAGTTGCAGGAAGCAAATTAGAGGAGGTGAGAATGCTAAAGGTACCTCTATCCTGCAAAAACAAAACAGAACACAAAAACCCAGCATCGGAGAGTCTCAGAACTCAAGCAACTGTCTCGTTCTCAAGCTACGGGCCTCCAACTAGCTGTGTAGATGTTCCCACCTAGGCTGGAGCTTGGGCTTTGAAACTGAGCGAGAAGGGAGGGCTTGAGAAAATGTGTATTTCCACTCAAATGTTCTGTTTTTTCAATTAAAACCCCAAACTATCAAACCCAGAAAGTTTTCATGCATGTGGGTATGTTAAAAAAACCCCAGAAATGTGCACAATTTTTTTAAAAATAAAAACAAAATATTCTTTTCTTTAGAAATTTTCCCATTCTTCCCCACCGGTTCTACCATCTATCGGATCTCCCGAGCGAATCGACATGAAGCTTCCCTCTCCTTCTCTGCCACTGCTCTTTTTCTTTAGGCAGATGAAGCTCTGTGCTGTTATTTTTCTTGCTAAAGGCTCCTTTAATGGTTTTCCTACAGACCGTCCATTGAGCTCACATTCTGATGAATTGACAATTGATTCAAGAAGGCTCCAGGGCAACGTTTTCGGAAAGGAATGTGGTGATGCTATTTTTGCATCCATTTTTCATCCATTCCTTGCCCCCAAAATAGTCCCTTCACAGTTCCGGCACACGTGCAGGCCAGAAATAAATTCCCCACTGGGGACTCTTCCTTTATACACTCAGGCATTCATTTCCCAATTAAGGGTGTCTATTCTAAACTTTTCAGAATAGCATCTCTCTCCCCCACTAACTACCCACATCCCTCATGCACAGCACTAACGACCTGTGTGCATAGGAAGACACTTAACCAGAGATGGGCCAAAAGAGATCAGAACAGACTGGCTACTTGATGACTATCAGCCCGTCACCAGATACAGCAAAGAGCGGGTTGTATTTTTTTACTGCCCAGAGCAGCTAGCTGAGAATTTCCCTGTCTTCTGTCTAATGGCCACGAGAGGGCAAAGCAGGCCAATATATGGTGATTCTGTAGCCAGGAGGTACCTCACTCCAGAGACCCACTGTCCTAGGGTCACCAAGCTCTTAGCTGGAGTCCTAGCGTGCAGGACAGAACATGTCTGGCAGCTGAGTGGGGGTTGCTGGATTCCTGGAGAACAGCCGCACGGTTGGCAGATGCACAATAGCACCCAGGAGATTCCTCGGGTTTACTTTTTCTGGCAGAGCTGGAATTTCACCTAGAGGCAGCCATTGCCCCAGTTTCCCATTTCTGGGGCAAAGGGTCACCAGGCAGCCTCGGGTCCTGTTTCTCCTCTTACAGCGTCAGTCAGGAGTTGCTCCACTGAAGCCAACGAGGCTAAGGTGGTGCAAACTCTCTGGGCAATGGAGGAGTGAAACACAGACGGATGGTGTCCCAAGGAGTGAAAAGGAACTCCATTCTGTACCTGCTGTACCTACAAAATATCAGTGCCATACAAGAAACCACTGCTAAGCACTCAGAAACCAGAAAATTACCAAATAAAGGATGCCCATGCAACCTTAACTCTGCCCTCTTTGTGCAACTGCATCACAATACACTCTTTAGTTATAGGATCTCAGAATTAAGCTGCTCCTCACTTCAGTGAGCAATAATACAGCCTGGTGGGACTCGGCTGCCGTGTGACAGGAGCCTGCAAGCCCTGGCTACCAGAGCTTTCTGGCTCCTGACTCCTCGACCCTGGGTGACTTTTGGCAGCTTGTTAGGTGGGCTGCCATGCAGCCAGGGCTCTCATGGTTTTCAGGCTCCAGGAAGCCCAGGAAGCTTTTTTTTGTTTTTGTTTTTTGGAGACACCGAAACGTTCCTGCCACAGGGGTTTCCAAAACGAAATATTGCAGATTTTCAGGAACTTAGTTTCCCCAAATTACTCCACATTTTTCATGGACTTAAGAGATCTGTCCCCCAGCCAACACTCCCACCAGGTTTTAAATACCAGCCACTCAGTATTTGCGGTCACTTCCCAGCACGCTACACTCGCCTCCCTTCAGCTTGCAAACACCTGCAGTGGAGATCACCGGGTGTCAGCCTATGGCAGGAGAAGTGCAAATAAAGGGCTGGCTGGAACACCTGGGAATGCGTGGGTGCCCGGAGAAGCAGAGCCAGGGATGAGAGAGGGATTGATGGGGGATCCAGTGGATTAACGGGGATTTCAGTTAAAAAGCAACATCTGCCTTTCAGAAGCATCAGCGTGCATTCTTCTGCCCAGAAAGGACCGTCCAGACACAAGGGCTTTATCCCTGAAATGGAGAGTCAGCCTGGAAATGACATCCAATGCCAGCCAGCACCTGACCTGGGTGAGCCCGCGCCAGCGTCAGTAATGCCAGTGCATGGCCCCTGCTCCCGAGGGCTGGTCATTGTTATTTAGGGCGTGTAACTGCCTTCTCTGCATCCATTGTCGTTACCCTGCTCAGGGCCGCACGGGACCTTGGAACGAACGGGCTGCAGGCAACAGTCAGATCCTCAGCTGCTGTTAACCAGCACAGCTCCGTCAGAGGCAGACGGGCCTGGACACTGAAGTCAATGGAGCTATGGTTACGCCATCAGACTCTGGCCGCTGGTGGGCGGAATCAAACCTGACACCTCTGAAGCGCAGAGCCGCTACTGCATGAGCTAAAAGCCACTCAGCTCTGGCCCACGGCGGTAGCCAACTCATCAACCTCTAGCTGGGCTAGGTGCCACTAGAGCGGGGACAGGGTTCCACACCAAGCAACCCTGGGTTACACAGTGCCGATTGACACCGGCCGCGGCTTCCTCCTCACCCCAATTACTATACTATGGAGAGGTGATGGCCTCCTCGGAGTTAAGGCTGCAACCAGTTTCTGGCCCCCAAACTGACAGCATCTGAGCGCCTCACACTCTTAGTGTGTGTATCCTCACAACCCCTCTGAGAGGCCAGGCACTTGGCCGACGTGACTCGTCCCAGTCCCACGGGAAGTCAGTGATGGAGCAATGAACTGGAAATAGATTCATAGACTTTAAGATCAGAAGGGACCATTATGATCATCTAGTCTGACCTCCTGCACAACGCAGGCCACAGAACTTCACCCACCCACTCGTGTACTAGATCCCTGAGCTAAGACTGAGTTATTGAAGTCCTCAAATCATGGTTTAAAGACTTCATGGTACAGAGAATCCACCAGAAACTGACCTGTGCACCATGCTGCAGAGGAAGGCGAAACCCCCCCCCCAGGGCCTCTGCCAATCTGCCCTGGGGGGAAATTCCTTCCCGACCCCAAATATGGCGATCAGCTAAACCCTGAGCATGTGGGCAAGACTCACCAGCCAGACACTGGAAAGAATTCTCTGTAGTAACTCAGAGCCCACCTCATCTAACGTCCCATCACAGGCCATTGGACATGTTTACCACCAGTAGTCAAAGATCAGTCAATCACCAAACTAGGCTGTCCCATCATATCCTCCCCTCCATAAACTTATCACGCTCAGTTTTGAAGCCATCTCAGTTTCTTGCCCCCACTGCTCCCATTGGCAGGCTGTTCCAGAACTTCACTCCCCTGATGGTTAAAAACCTGCATCTAACTTCAAGTCTAAACTTCCTGATGGCCAGTTTATATCCATTTGTTCTTGTGTCCACATTGGTGCTGAACTTAAGTAGTTCCTTTCCCTCCCTGGTATTTATCCCTCTGATGTGCAAAACCCTGTGTTAGCTTCCCCATTACTGTGAGCTGAAGAAATCGTTTGGTCAGAAAATGGCCAGGTGGCTGAGCGTGGAAAGGAGAGGACCATTGATTTTTAGATGGCAGGTTTTATAAATGACCGCTCCTTGCCAATGGGGACTCGCTAATGCCTCTGTCTCCCCCCCTGCTCCGCTTCGCTTCCATCTAGTTAATCTCCTTCAAATGCACAGACAGGTGCAGGACAAGTAAGCAAAGCTGTGGAGAATTTGGGGGCTGATTCTGCTTTTGTGGATTTCAGTGGAAATTATACTGCCTCCATTGACGGCAGTGGGAGAACTTACTTTATTTGCCTTGGATTTACTTGGGAGCAGGATAAGGAACCACGGTTGCAATTTTTAAGTTGGTTTGTTTGTTTAAAATTCGACACCACAATCCATATTCCAATTTTTAGAAGCACTGACTGGCCCTAGCTCCCATTAAGCCCAATGGGAATTTCAGACGATGGCAAGTCACCTTTTTTAAACCTGGCTTTCCAAACATGTATTCATTTACAAGGTCATCACACATCCCAAGGGGACTGGATACCTTGTGGGTATTGGTAATCGGATGCAGAGACTCTCACTTCTAGATTGTTCGTCCCTTCCACAGCTACAGACTGGGGACAGATGGGCTAGGTTACAGTGGATAAGAAGCTGGATATGAGTCAGCAGTGTGCCCTGGTTGCCAAGAAGGCTAACAGCATATTGGGCTGCATTAGTAGGAGCATTGCCAGCAGATGAGGGGAGTGATTATTCCCCTCTATTCAGCATTGGTGAGGCCACATTTGGAGTATTGTGTCCAGTTTTGGGCCCCCCACTACAAAAAAGGATGTGGACAAGTTGGAGAGAGTCCAGCGGAGGGCAATGAAAATGATGAGGGGGCTGGAGCACAAGACTTATGAGGAGAGGCTGAGGGAACTAGTCTTGTTTAGTCTGCAGAAGAGAAGACTGAGGCGGGATTTGATAGCAGACTTTAACTACCTGAAAAAAGGTTCCAGGGAGGATGGAGCTAGGCTGTTCTCAGTGGTGGCAGATGACAGAACAAGGAGCAATGGTCTCAAGTTGCAGGGCGGGAGGTCTAGGTTGGGTATTAGGAAAAACTTTTTCCCTAGGAGGGTGGTGAAGCACTGGAATGGGTTACCTAGGGAGGTGGTGGAATCTCCATCCTTAGAGGTTTTTAAGCTGCGGCTTGACCAAACCCTGGCTGGGATGATTTAGTTGGGGATGGTCCTGCTTTGAGCAGGGATTGGACTAGATACCTCCTGAGCTCTCTTCCAACCCTCATCTTCTATGATTCTATGATCCAGCTGGAGACGTTCGTGACAGACTGTTGTGATCATGTGTTCAGTGGCCTGCTAGGATCTCAATATCCACTTCCTGGTGGTCAGTGATCCCCCGCACAGAGGCACTGACTCTCCCTTTGGCTCCCAGTCTCACCAGGAGAGAATGGGCAGAACAGCTGATCTAGAGATGATCTTTCCAGAACAGAATTGAAGCACATTAGCAACATGGCCTGGGAGAAACAGCTTGCACCATCCCTCTTTGTGCTTCACCTGCTCTGTGCATACGCTGAGGAGTTCTTTCCCCATCACACTGATTCCTGTCTCCAACACTGAATTCGTTGAAACCAGCTGTAGGGAATCAGAAGAAAATTCAAGAGTAAGTTTTAATGTCAGGGAATTAAGCCCCTTGTGGACAGCATGAAATGATTCCACCCGAATGTTCTGTTGGTCCCAGGAACAAATACCCGCAGGTTTGGAGGATCAGATAGCATCATCATGCTACAGTGAACTCCCTCTTTTGGAAACATTAAATGATAAATGTTTAAACAGCTGCAATTATAAGGTTCAGGGAGGGAAAGTGAAAAAGGCATTGTCTTGCGTTACAGCCACAACTGGAACGTGGCCAGAGGTGAGGCGTTTGTGGGTGACCTGTGTACATTTTCATTCATTGCGCTGAATCCCCTGCATGGTGTAACTTTCTCTGTGGGAGATTTATCCAAACAGTCAAAAGAAAAGAAAGAAATGTGGACAAACCAGCTCCCGTGATTTATTGCCGAGGGAGATTGTTCTCGTTGGGCATGAGCTAAGCGTTTCCTTCTTCGGCTGAGGGGAAGGAAGGTGCTGGATGGCACACTTTGCCAAGATATAGATCTCCCTTCTTCAATGGGGTTCGCACACTTAGGAGAACTGCCTGGAAAAGCTGATCTTATCTGCTTAATTACTTGTTTAAAAAAGTATTTTCTAAGGTCCAGTGTGGTTAGCAAAAGGAGCAAGAGTTCCTTCCCCTACTTAACCAGAGGGGGAAGGTTCTTAATTAACTTCTTAAATGGAGTTAGGGCCGATGAAGGTTGCTGGATCAACGGTCATAGGGTTTGTCCAGCCTTTGCAAACCTAGATTTACAATTGCTGGACCTGGGTCTGACAGCTGTGCTAATGCATCCACATGCACTACACAGACCTTCTGACTCAGGTCTGCTGCTTAACCTGCGTCCGCACTGCAAAACGTCAGGGCTTGGACCCCAGTCTCAGCGGGACTTGGGCTCTGACCCACCCCACTAGCAGGGTCCTAAGACCCAGATCCTGAGTGCTTGGTGACCTGAGTCAGACTGATTTGAGTGTAGACAGAAGGGGGACTTGGGTTCAAACATGAGTCAGAGCCTGGGCTTAGTGGGAAGTGTAGACACACCCTCAGATACTGAGGTCCTCAGAGAATACTTCCAGCAATAGCAGTGCAGGCTTTATTATTAATTTATTATTATTCATATTATTATTATTACCGTCACACCTTGGAGCCCCAGCCATGGACCAGGCCCCCATTGTGCCAGGTGCTGTACCAAAAGAACAAAAAGATAATCCCTGCCCACAAAGCCTGTCTTAAGTAACCCTGGCCTGGAGCGATCCCCTGGGAAGTTAGTCTGCATGGACCATTCAGCCCTTGGTCACTCTCCCGGCAATGCCATAAAATGTGCTGATTCTGTTGTTGGTTCTGGAGATACGGAGGGCTGCCCACTAGGGACTTCTAGACTGAGGTGACTGTGCTGGGTTAATTTCACGTGGTGTGAAATGTCTAAGGAAGCCCAGAGCTTCTGGACAGTTCAGTTCTAGGCTGCATGGATAGCTGATGACTGATAAACATTTCAAGTTCTGCACCACGTCCTTTGCTTTTGAGTATCATGTTTTCGTTATTCTCCTGAGGGCAGAATTCTACCTGAAATATGTAAGTAGAAAGAATTGCAATACTGTTCTCACTTGTTACAAATCATAAGGTGATGTGAGAAGGGAGAATTAACGGCTCAGAGGAATGGTGATGGCACAGACCCTTTAAGTTGTGGGCCACTGGTTTGACTTTTCTAGTTGGTGATGTGTGAAGTGTTCACAACAGCATGGAAATGCTTAAAATGTGTGGGTTTCCTTCTTTTGTTATAAATGCAAAAACAAAAATCTTATTTGTGCAATAACAGCAACAAAATGCCAATTTTGTGGGGGGGGGGGGGCGGAGGGGGGCGAGGGTGTTGTTTGAAAATGGAACAGTTTTCCAGCAAAAAGAACAGGCCAACTTTTGAGCAAAGCTGGCTTTGCTGCGACCACCTGTTAACATTCATGGCTCTGCAGGCGTTCAAGGAGTAAATAGCCATTGCACCCGGTTGCACATAAAACCAAACTTTCAGGGGAAGCAACTGATCCCCCTAGCTTTGCCCTCACCTTCCCCCACATTGCCATCAGCTCCTAATACATAGCCATGGTCCCAGTGGAACCACACCATTTGCATTGCAATCGAGGAAATCATCTCCCCAACGGTAGAATCGGGCTCTAATGGCCCTGGATGACATTATAATAATACCTAGACTTTTCAAGAGTAAATCTCAAAACACTTTACAAACGAGGTCAGTATCATCATCCGCATTTTACGGGGGGTGGGGGGGGGGGGGGAACTGAGGCACACAGCAGTGACGTGACTTGCCCAAGTTTACCCAGCGGCGAGTCGGGAGTTGAATCCAGGTTGCCTGAGTGCTGGTCCCATAGACCAACCATTAGGCCATGCTTTAACACAGACATAGGACGCCTTTTGTGTTAAATACCAGGATCTGTTCCAGCTCTTGCTTTTCCTTGGCCATTGCAGATTTTGCCCCAGCATTTGGTTGATGAGCATCACAAAGACATTTAAAAGCACAGGACATGTTTTCTCTCCTCTGCGGTCAGTAAGCTCAGGCAGCGTTACCAACCTGAGATTCCTAGGCCCATGTCGCTGCATTCCAGCCCTGGCTGTGTTTCTCCTCTTTTCAATGTCACCCCTTTGCAGCTGGCAATATACTCTCAGAGCCACCTACAGCGCCAGCGCTTGCCCTCACCTCTGAGTTGTAACTCAGCACAGAGCATTCCATCACTTCAGATGACAGGGGATCTTTCGTCTTTGTTTAACCGTGGCCTGGCAACCAGTTGAACAACACGCGTACGCAGACCCCCCTCCTCCCCCACGTCTGTTCAGTCCCACCTGCGCCCCTCACCTCCTACAGCCACTCCAGGTTACTGTAACTAAATCCTCTCCTTCGCTTGTCAGATCTGCTTAAGATACAGTCATTATAACTTTATGACGACACACAAGGTGCAGGATGACTGAGCCTGAATGTCAAGAGGAGGATTAAGTGTTCTTTACCTTTACACCCGGGAAGCCAAATCTGTGTGCAGTGACCTCAATCCCTAGCCTAAATCTACATCACTTTGCTTTAAATTACTAGCGCTGGTGAAAAATGAATCGAGTAAAACCACCTGAGACTGTTTCCTTAGATTGGGGAGAAAAAGAACCCAGTAAGAGGAGACACGGCGCAGCTGATCTATAGGGAACAGTGTCCACGTGTGGGGTGCCCAAAGCCCGCTTGGGGTGGTAACTTTAGTGTGACATTTTGTTTGAGTAAAAGAAAAATAGTCAGTGGGATCAACTGAAGCAAGCAGGCTGCAAGATGCCAGGGTGATCATCTCTGCAGGATTTTTGTTCCATGCTGTCTCCTTTTATGATCTTTTCTGTTGGTGTGGTCACATGGGGGTATTATTTCCCCACACCCTGCATAGGATTGCAGGACCAGACTATGGCATTTAGGGTCTGATACACACTGCAGCCAATGGACAGACTCCCAGCTTAGAAAAAAGATGATTAAGATGGGGGATATGACAGAGGTCTATAAAATCATGGTGTGCAGAAAGTGAATAAGGACGTGTTATTTACTCCTTCACGTAACACAAAACCTCGGGATCACCCATGACATGAATAGGCAGCAGGTTTGCAACAAACCTAAGGCAGTATTTCTTCACACACCGCACAGTCAGCTTCTGAAACTCATTGCCAGGGGGTGTTGTGAAGGCCAAGAATATGACTGGCTTCAAAAAATAATTAGCTAAGATTATAGAGGATAGATCCATCAATGGCTATTAGCCAGTATGGGCAGGGATGCAACCCCATGCTCTGGGTGCCCCTAAACCTTTGATTGCCAGAAGCTGGGACTGGTCGACTGGGAATGGATCACTCAGAATTGCTCTGTTCCGTTCATGCTCTCTGAAGCATCTGGCACTAACCACCGTTGGAAGACAGGATACTGGGCTAGAAGGTCCATTGGTCTGACCCAGCATGGACAATATGTTCATATAGTCCCATCGACTTCACTCGGCAAGAGTCACCTCTGCCACCAGAGTTTTTTCCAGCAAGCCAGACTGCCTAAACAGGCCAATGTCTGTGCTTGGCTTTCTCTTCAAAGACTAGGAACAGTGTCATTGCCCGCTGTTATAAGTTACCGCATGCCCCTTCCAAGGAAGCATATTCATTCTTGCTTAGGAAGACTGGAGAAGGGCTAACGTAGTGCCCATCTTTAAAAAGGGCAAAACAGAGGAACCAGGAAACTATAGACAAGTCATCCTGACCCTGATACCTGGGAAGCTACCAGAGCAATGAATAAACATTCAGTTTGCAAATACCTGGAGGATGAAGGGGTGATCACTAGCAACCTGCACAGATTTACGCAGAACAAATCATGCCAAACCAGCTTGATTTCCTTCTTTGACAGGGTAACTAGTGTGCTGGATGGGGGAATGTGGTGGACATAATATACCTGAACATCAGCAAGGCTTTTGACATAGTGCCAGACGACATTCTCCTAAGTAACCTGGAGAAACGCAGGCTCAGTAGACCTACCGTTAAGTGGATACATAATTGGTTTAACAACCACAAACAAAGAGTAGCTATTAATGGAATGATGTTGGACTGGAGAGAGGTCTCAAGTGGGGTTCCACAGGGATCTGCTCTGGGTCTGGTGTTATTTAACATCTTCATTAATGACCCAGCTGTAGGAATAGAGAGCTCACTGATCAAGTTTGCAGATGACACAAAGCTTGGGGGGAGGGGTCGCAAACACTTTGGAGGACAACAGAGCTAAAATTCAGAGGGATCTTGATACATTGGAGAACTGGGCTATCGACAACAAAATTAAATTCAACAAAGACAAATGTAAGGAGATAAACTTCAGGAAGAAAAAACAAATGCACAAATAAAAAATGGGGGATAACTGGCTTGGCAGCAGCACTGCTGAGAAGGATCTGGGCGTTGTGGTGGATCACAACCTCAACATGAGTCAACGATGCGATGCTGTTGCAAAAAAAAAAAAAAAAAAGCAAATGCAATTTTGGGTTGCATTAACGGAGGCATAGCATGCAAGTCATGGGAGGTGATAGTACCGCTCTGCTCAGCGCTGGTTAGGCCTTAGCTGGAGTGCTGTGTCCAATTTTGGTCACCAATGTATAGAAAGGATGTAGAGAACTGGAAAGGATCCAAAGACGAGCGACAAAGATGATCAAAGGGAAGGAATGTAATGACAAAGGTTGAAGGAACTGAATATGTTCAGGAAAAGAGGAGATTAAGGGGGAAATGAGAGTGATCTTCAAATACTTGAAAGGCTGCCATAAAAAAGATGGAGAAAAGTTGTTCTCTCTTGCCACAGAGGCAGGACTAGAGGCCATGGGTTCAAACTACGGCTGAGCAGATTTAGATTAAATCTCAGGAAAAACTTCCTAACTGTAAGACCAGTCGGACAGTGGAACAGATACCTCGGGAGGCAGTGGAAAGCTCCTTCATTGGAGGTTTTCAAAAGGAGGCTGGATAGCCATCTGTCCTGGATGGTTTAGTCACAACAAATCCTGATCTTGGCCGGGGGACTAGATGACTTTTGCAGTCCCTTCTAACCCTAGGGTTCTATGATTAAAGTGAAAGCATTAAAGAAAATGTATAAAAACGATAAAAGAACCTACAGGCATGCTGATAAGCTTACCAGAGATCACCCCCCAACTCCAAGAAGGGTTGTAAGTCAGTCCTTCACACCCCACCCAGGGATTTTTCTGTGGTGACAAATTCCTGCCAGCCTTGGTTCAGAACAGCACACACAGGAGGAGTTCAGTCTCTGCTTTACACCGCTTGGGCCTTTGATCGTGGCTTCACATAACAGATCATCAGCACTCAAAGGCCCACTCTTCAGGCTGTAGCTGCAAAAGGCTGGGTGTTTGCATTCACCTGCCTCCCTCTAGGTACGTCCCAGGAAATCCACTTCCCATGAGTTGTCCCCAAGGACCGTTCTTGTCTGTCTGACACCTTGGTCAGTAGAGACCTTTGATCATCCATAACACAATGGACTCCAGAGAGACTTCAACTTAGTTCAGTAAGGTTTTCCAAAGATACTGTAGTAAATGGCCATTTCTGGCAGAGTGGCTGTTACTAATCCTTCCTTCCTTCCTGCCACCCTGTCTGGCACGTCTCTTCCCAGTTCAAGCTCCTTGGGGCAGGGATTGTTTGTAGACAGCGCCCCAGTCTCAGTTGGGCCCTCTAATTATAAATGATAATAGTAGCAATGCAAGAGTAGGTCTCCCAAAGCTCTGCCTACACCCTGAAACAACAGACAGAACGCCAAAACCACAGGCAGAAATCTCCCTATCTGTCCCAGCTGCTAGAGGAATTCCTGAGTGTCTGGCAGGAAGCAAAAGCTTTATTGTCGCTTCAATGGTGTGGATGCATTTGAGAGCAGATAACCATCCTATTCTGATGACAGATGAGATCAGGCAGACAAAGGCACACTGACACCCTTTTAATGGGTTCTTTTCTTCTCCAAATCATGAGTAAGTCCTCAACCCTTCAGCGTGTTGTTTTAAGACACTGAAAAGCACACAGAAGTCTTAGATGAGGATCATGTTTTTTTGGCTCCGAACAGGGAGATGACTTGTGTCTGTGCAATCTGCATGGAGTCCCCACCTAGGCAGAGGCAGAGGCAGATTTGGGAACCATAACTCAACACCAGTACCTGCCAGGAGACACAGTGGGGGAAGCTGAGCGCGTAGGTAGGCCTTGGGTATTTTAACTCCTGCATCGTGCTCTGAGCAGGGTTAGACGGCACCATGGTAAAGATCTAGGGCGTGTTGTTGTAGCCGTGTCAGTTCCAGGAGATTAGAGAGACGAGGTGGGTGAGGTCATGTCTCTTTTGCCCAACAAAAGATAGGCTTTCAAGCTACAAAGAGTTCTGCTTCAGGTCTGGGGAACTTAATCAGAGGTATGTCTACACAGCCAAGAAAAACCTGTGGTGGGCCCATGCCAGCCGACCCGGGTTTGGGCTGCGGGGCTGTTTTGTTGCTGCGTAGACTTGCGGACTCGGAAGTCCTTCCACCCACGGATCCTAGATCCCGTGGCCCAGCCGGAGCCCAGAAGTCTACACAGAAATCAAACAGCCCCGCAGCCCACGCCCCGCGAGTCTGTGTTGGCCGACGTGGTTTTTCCCTGCTGTGTAGACAGACTCAGGAGTGTCACAGCGAAACATGAACTGGATCAGATTGTTTAGCATAAGTTGTTAGCATATATTCTAAGGGACCCTTCAAGGTGAAGTGGCCCATTAACACCCATTTGGTGATAGGACAAAAAAACGGCGGCTTCCAATGCATCTTCCACCACTGGAACCTCACCTCTGGTGAGTGCTGGCTGCCATTTTTGCAGGTGTTGACAGGTTCCTTGCATTTACAGTGTCTGATTGTGAAAGGGTTTACTTTGTCCTTGGCTCTTTCTATGGAAATGGTGAATGCAAATGCACACACAGAAAACCACACGTCTGACACGCCATCTTCACATCAATCAGCATGTAAGTTATAAATGGGCTCTTCACATTATCTTCAGCTTTCATCCCCAAGTAGAACAACCCCAGGATGTTCAGTAAGATGATTAATAGCGAGAGGTGAAATTCATCCCCAGGCTGAGGGCTGGCACAAGATCTAGGAAGCAGAGAGGGGGTTTCTGCTAAGCTTTTTTTGTTTGTTTGTTTGTTTACATAAAAAATGGGTTGGTGACCAGAATGAACATTTCTACTGAAGATTGCACAGCCGGCAATTTTAATGGACAATTTTCATTTGCTTGAAAGTTTCTGGTTTTCTGGTGAAAAAAAGTCAGAGCACAGTTTTCTTTTTGGTAAAAATTCTCAGTTAATATTCAGGTCTTCAAAAAACAGGTTTTTATTTTTTTTAGGGTTTTTTTTTCCCAGGGGAAGGGGGTGATTGTTGGGGGGGGGCGGAACGTTCATACAGAATTTGTACATTTCTTGAAGAAAAGAACTGGCATTTTTCGACTGGCTCTGCTTTGTACTGTTTTTGTCCCACCTAAGCCCATAGGGCCTGATTCAGTGAGGTGCTGAGTCCCCTTCAACTCCCAGTAAACTCAATGGCCTACCCCCTCTCAGGATTAGTCCTTAAGGATGTCACTGCATGTTCTCCTAGCTGCAGGCCTCAGGCCATATTATCTTCTCCAGGTAAACGGCTGAGGGGCCCAAGTGAGGGATTCTTGTTGCCAGCCTGCCCATCCTCATCTTTCTTTGGAGACCCTCATTCCATGGAGACTATTTTGCAGGGTCCAGTCTCATCCTTCCCTTGGACAGGGGAGATCCATGCCTGGAGTTTCCTCGCATACCGGGGTCTTGAGGTCAGGCTCTAGTCCATTGTGGCTGGTAGCACCCTCACCCTTCTGCCATTGAACACAAGGAGCCGGGGGTGCAATTTTGCATCTATCCAAGAGAAAGAACTGCTAGAAGCACAGGGAGGGCAGCATCACACCAGCTTCTGCAGCCCACTCCCTGAGTTCTCCTGAGAAGTCTCCCTTCGAAGCTTCATCCTACTTCGTGTATGCCATCTGGTGAGGTCGCAGCCCCTGTCTGTCCCTAAACTGCTACGTCTCAGAGGAAACAACGGGACCTGATCAATTCTTTACTTGGCAAACAAGCCCTTCCCCCACGCTGGTTCATACAGCAGCATGAGAGTGAAAGCATTATTACAACAGGTGGGATGAACTTGCAGACAAGCCCTTCACGCTATTGGAAAGATTTCTAGCACAGAAGAAGCAAACATCGGCAAATTGATGCTTCATTTCCCAACCATGGCAATTCTTTTTTTTTTTTTTACAGTTCCAAAAATATTTTAAAAGTAAGTTCTCCCCCCTTCCCTCCCAAACATCATTGTGTAGAAAGCAGGTGTAAATGTCCTTGGCTTTTTATGGTATATCGCACAATGGAGCCCAGGCTAGGTCAGAAGGACATGTGGCAGGGTCTGTGAGTTACCTTCTTACAAAAGAATGTTAAATCACCACCACGTGGCTAGCCCTAGGAAAAAGAAAGATTGACAACACATGTTCATCTAGCTGACGATGCGGTAGTGCTCAGTAACCCCAGTCAAAGATCAGGGCCCCCCCTGTGTGCTAGGTGCTGTACAAAGAAGACGGTCTCTGCTCCAGCGAGCTCACATCTACACACCCGACAGATTGCAGAAGGTGGACAAAAGTGACCAAAGGAGGTAAGGCTTGGGAAGAAGCGATAAACCAAAGAGAGTTTAGCATAAAAGCAGCAGCCCTCTTGTTGCTGTGTGGATCTCAGGTGGGTGATCTCCAAGTCACGGGCTTGGACCTGCTCCTTAGAGGCCAACCAACTACTGACTTCAAAGAGGCCAGGATTCAGCCCTTACTGACCCTACCTTGTTACCATTCGAAATCTGCACCATGCTTCGTCTATCTCAAAGTTTTCTGTAATGCCCTGTCCGGGGTGTTCTGCTCACCGCCGGTGCACCTCTTCATGGCTGGGTCCAGGGTTGAGTTCCTGACCGGTCTGTTGCCTGCTTCTTCAGCTGCTCGCCCTGTGGTGTCTCTCTCTTTCTCCAGAATCAAGTTGCCCCCTCTTCACGAGTGAGGGAGCCTCTCTTCATGGCTTGGCCCTCCAGCCAGGTGGCTGTAGTTTTCCCCATCCGGGGTATCAAAGTCCCAGCGGATGATGTCTCTCAGGTTGCTGTTTGTGCCATTGCCCAGACTCTGCCACTTCCCCAGGGGCTAGCAGGGCAATCTGGGCCTGCCATGTTCTCCGGGTTCCAGTCTGGGGACCCTGCGTCCAGAAACTACAGCCTTAGCAATCCCAGAGCCTCTCACTGTCCCCCTGGGTTCCTTCCTACTTCCCTTTTGCTGTCTTCTGACCCACCCCAGTGACTACTGGAACCTCCTCTGTTCCCTGTGGCTACTTCACCCTCTTGGCTTCTCGCCAGAGTCCGTTATCCCAGGCAGGATCCCAGGGTCCTTCCCTAGGCCTTCTCCTCATCTCTCACCTGCTCCCCTCCTCTCTAGGAATGACTGCCGTGTTCCTTCCTGCAGCCCCTTCTTGGTTTTGCACCAGCTCAGCCTGCCCCTGCCCAGCTGGGCTTCATCATCAGTTACAGCTCCTCCGCCCTGACTCTCCTCCAGGTGCAACCGGTCCTGGGGCTACTGGCTGTTCCTGGCCACATGTGGGGTAGACACCCCCTGACGTTCCCCATCAGAGAGCGAGGGGGAATGTTCTTCAGAGCACCGTCTGTGAGATGGGGAGGACAACACTGGGACGTGGGGAGGGTGGATACATCAGCGACTGTGAGGCTCTTGCACACTACGGTGAGGGGGGCCAGGTGAGAAGGAGATGCTGCTGCCAGTGTGTGGCCTGATTTTCCTCTCCCTTGCTCCAGTGTCCGCCAGGAATCACACCACGGCAGCGAATGGAGTGACCCCGGCGTCAGTTGGAGAAGAATCCGGGTCACTTAAAACATTTCCCTAAGCCTGGCAGCTCATCTGTAGGGCCAGGAAGTTGGACTGACATCCCTTCGATTCCGGCACTGCTGCCCAACACACGAATAACCTTTGCGACCCTGGCGAAGGAAGGCCAACAAACGGAGGGCTCGTCTACACTTACAGTGCTGCAGCGGCGCTCAGTGAAGACGCCGCCTGCGCCGATGGGAGCGTAGGAGCTCCACCTCCGCAAGAGGCAGTAGCAATGTCCAGGGGGGAAGCCCTTCCATCGACACAGCGCTGAGTACACCGGGGATGAGGTCAGTATAATGATGTCGCTCGGGGGGGTGGATTTTCCACCATAGACCAAGCCTCAATCTCTGGCCTGTGCAGCTGAACCTCATCTGAATGTCCTAGAGCAAGCCAGGGAGGATGGCTGGTTTCCGTGTCTCTTGTTTGCTGAGGAAGTGTGCAGTCCGGTGCGCAGGTTGATACGCTCAAGTAAAGGGGCAGGACTGAACTCTGCGGGTAATTTTGTTTTTCTCATTTCTCTTTGTTCAGTCAGAGGCGCCTGCTTCTGCCAAGCGCGTTACCGTGATGATGAATCTGGCTCAGGGTAGGTGAATGACCATTGTGATAGATGGATTCTTTCTGACAGGCTGAGTTATTAAAAAAAAAAAGAGAGAACATTAAGTCTCTTGCAAATAGCTATCAGCCCACTCCTGTTTGTGTTTCGGTCCAGTTCTTTAAGTGCTTTATGCCTCCTTTTTAAAATAATCCCAAGCTGAGAAGCCGCCAGCTCGGGTCTCCTCCCCACGCACTGAAGACAATTAAGCAGCATTTGCATAGCTAAAGGCTAACTTCAGTCACATATTTGTCCCAAGTTTTGCAGCTGCTAATCACTCGAGTTAAGCAAATGGCTTCGGTTGGGCCACGGAGAGATGTTCTTCGGGTCTGTGCCCTGCTCATTCAGCTTGTCCCACGTACCTGAAATGAAGGAGTGTGGACTCCCGGGGTATGTCTACACACAGCATTTTGGAGTGAGCCTCACAGCCTGGGCTGACAGCCTTGGGTAAGAGGAGCTTGCAGTAGCTGTGTAGACAGAGCTTTGACGTTGCCACTCGAACGCTGAAGCCCTCCCCAAGCTGCATCACCCACACAGCTGAGTTCAGCACCCTAGCACGAGCCCCGCTGACCTGTCTGTCAACCTGGGCTGTGAGGCTTGCTGCAGAACGCTGTGTAGACAGACCCATGGTGTCCAACTTTGCGGTAAGCTGTGAAGCTGGTTTTGCTGGCCCTGACGAGGAGGGCACTTCTAAACCTTCAGGAATCGGTGAACTCCCGCGCCTCTGCAGAGGGCAGTGACTAAAGCTTCCGCAGAACCCCCTGGGCAAAATCGGGATAACCTGAACAAATGGAGTTTGGCTTGTGTGTGAAGAGGCATGGAGGGCCCGATTCTGCCAGCCTTCTTGGGGGAAACACCCCATGTGGAGCTCCTATCCAAAGGCTGAACACCCCTCAGGTCCCACTGAAGCCCCACGTGGAGCACGGAGGAGCTGCGGCTGTCCTGAAAGCGTTAGAGAGCTTGTCGTGGGTATTTTAATCTGGAACAGTGTGAGAGCCTCACATTTCTGACCGATCTGGGCCTAAAGCTGGCCTTCTTTGCCCCTGAAACTCTTGTTACGGTAGGTGTAGGACCACGGCAGGCGTGGCCAGGACACGCCACCCCTCTCATCTGCCAGTACTGCCGTGCGGCCTGCAGAGACTGCAGGTTCCAGTCCCTCTTGTCCAATACATCCGTGCTGTCCAACGCACAATACTCTCTGGTTCAACTGAAGCCACTTACTTAGTGGCAGAGCTGGTGATTAGCAAATCCTAAACTTGGGATGAATACATGACTGAAGTTACTGCCTTGTTGCCTTTAGCGGTGTAAATGCTGATTAATTGTCTTAAATGAGTGGGCACGCAGCCTGGCATCAGCTGTGCTCCAGCATGGAGAAGATAGAGCCTTTTACACTGGGATCTGTAGCCTCCATGAGTCATAACCCTGTACAAAGAGAAGCGTGGCATCAAATCGCTCCATTCAACACGTATTAGCCAGCGCCCTCTGGCATCGGACGAGTGGCTAAGGTGTCTCGTAGCTGGGGATCTTCACCTTATGATTCACACTTCCTCGGGGAAGGAAGCAGAGGATAACATCACAAGAACAAAGGTCATTCAATGACGTTAAACGGTGGCAAATTCAAAGGCAGCCCAGGGAAACACCTTTGCACACCACGTGTGATGAGACCGTGGAACTAAATACCACAGGACGCCGTCGAGCCCATAACTAATGATAACAACAACAACAAAACTGTCAGGGATGCTAACCCTCATGCTTTAGAACATAAGCCGATCTCTGAATATAAGAGAGCCGGGGGCAGACCGAATGTGGGCGTCAGATTGCCCCACAACTGTTACTGCAGGGATTTTTCACCTTCCTGTGAATTATTTGCTACTGTCCACTGTCACAGGCAGGACACTTGGCTAGATGGACCTCTGATCCAATCCGGCAGTGCCTATAACAGGGGATGGGGTACATGTATAAATCCTGCTCAGTTTTTCCAACCTCAGTGTTTCAGCTGAAAGGAGCATTTTTGTCCCTTGAATTTCCTGGATTTCCCTGCATAGCTTCTGCCAATGGGGAAGGGAGGCTGGGCATGTCAAAAACCTCGCCCATCAGGCAGAGGCGATGTTGCTTTCGAGCAAGCAAGGCCAGCCGTGTTTTGTGATACGCTGACATCTCCGACTCCAATGGAATCGAGAACCTGGGACCTGGCCAGGAGTGTGAGGGCCCATCTCGCTACAGAAGGGCTGAGCGGTTGGAGAGCAGTGATTCGCAGGAGGGGGTGGAGAGTCCTTGACAATTGCACTGCCACAGGCTGAGTTCAGTCCTAATTCATCAACCTCCAGCACAGCTCAATTACAGCCCTAGGTTCAGCATTACGAGTGGGCCGTGTGCTCTGAGACGGACACATGCAGAGCTGGAGCTAAAA
This sequence comes from Emydura macquarii macquarii, assembly GCF_026122565.2. Taxonomy (NCBI): domain Eukaryota; kingdom Metazoa; phylum Chordata; order Testudines; family Chelidae; genus Emydura; species Emydura macquarii. The sequence continues at coordinate 904,630 of NW_027132502.1, read as the reverse complement.
ATAGCCTGGCCTAAACGTAAGGCAATGAATAAAACAAGAGGCTCCCCGGATCGTTTCTGAAAATGTGCCTGGCTGTTCTCTGTCCCCATGGGCTTCTCTTACTGAGAGTGTCTTTTCCCCTCTCCACCCCAAGCCCACCACCATGAGCTGCGTCTTGTCTCAAACCGGATTGTAAACTCCTGGGGGGGCAGGGTCCTTTACTTCTTGGGTGTACAGCACCTGGCACAATGGGGCTTTGGTCCCAGCTGGGGCTTCTGGACTCTACTTTAAATAAATAAAAGACACGAAGACACAAAGACTCCTGTCCTCTCTCCTCCCCTCCTCTGGGCCATGTCTTTGTCTTATCCGCTTAGGTCTGTCCTTTAGACTGTAAGTTCCATGGAACAGGGGCTGTTGCTTCCTATACGTCTGTATATTATCTAGCACGACAAGGTCTTGGCTCGATTACAGCCTTGGGTTAGACAGGAGGGCAGGCTAGCTGATCATAATGGTCCCCTGTGGCTTTAGAAAAGCCTATGAATCATCATAGTCATATAAACATAGAATAATCACGCTTCTGCCGGGTGCCAGCAGCAGCACCGGAGGCAGGTTCAAAACGTCAAGGAGTCCTTGCAAAAATAAACCAAACCCTGGTGCACGCCTCCTCCCGGACCCATGCAAGTCGAACACAGTAAAACTTCCATACGGTCACTTGCCCAGCCGATTTTTCAAGATACCAGGAGTTTGGTCATCCACGCACATCTGCTCACGCACACAAGTCTCAGTAGGTCCGCACCTGCTGAGGACCCCGACTCAGTCTCTCCAGCAGCCCCACTCACCCGTGGGGTTAGTCTGTGATAGCCACAGGCATTAGGGGATCACTTTCCTCTACCGGGAGGCTCTCAGTGGAGTCTGCTCCATGCCACTGGCCCTTCATGTCCCTTCCTCAAGCTGCAGAATCTTCAGCTCGGGAACCAGCCGCCACTGCATGCCATTGAACACAGTCCTTGCTGTTTGGAACCCAACACCTTCCCATCAGGAGAGACCCATTCCCCCTTCCCTTCTTTCCCAGAGCCCCAGCTTCACTACCCAACCAAAGTCCAGGTCTTGACAGGTCAGGGCGACCTCTCAGCCAGACTGTGCTTGACACGAATTCTAGGCCTCTCTTGAGTACAGTCGGGATAAGGATTTATTATTAAATTTTACACTTAAAACATGAACAAGAACCAACTAACCCCATAGCTGGAAGGGAATTCTGGGTCAATAACAAGGAAACAAAACTGACCACGGCTGCCTTTTCCTCTTCTTGTCAACAGAGGGACCTGAGAGCTCCATGTGTCTAGACTTTCTACCCCTAACATAAATAAGTAAGTAAATAAATAATACTAATAAAAATATTGACTATAGCGATAGTGCCTTTCATCCCAAAGGATCCCAGTTCTTCACACACTGTGTGCATGCAGCAACCCGGAAACAGAGTGGAACGTCGCAGCCAGAAAGATAGATAGCAACGCCGCATGCACTTGAGTGTATGGAAATATTTGATCAAAGACGCTGGGACTAACTCTTACTTTTATGGAACATGCTGTTGCCTCTTTAATGTCCACACAGGGGCTGATCCAAAGCCCATTCATGGGAAGTCTTTCCACTGACTTCACTGAACTTTGGGTCAGGTCCACCGAGAAAATAGGAGCATTTTATCTGCTGTAGCCAACATGCAGAAGAGGCCCCAGCCTGTAGGGCGAATACGTTTACTTGTTGTATGAGGAGCTGGGAATTCTCATGGTCTCCAGAGCACACCAAGGTTCCTTCCTGGAGCTGACGGAGCTGATGTGAAGCATGGCGCTAGCGCCGCACGACCCATTCTCGGAGGAATGTTGAACTCCCAGGCAAAGATGACATCAATACACTAGCTGGGGAACTTTCATCTACCATGGGGCAAGCATGGAATTGTCCCGCATTGTCTTCATCTTGTTAGCTGAACTCGGGCTCTGATCCTCGGCCTAGGCTATCAAAGACACACCTCTAACATCATTGGACATCACCTCCTGCAAAAAGAGGTCGAGCCTCCCCTCCCCTTATGACAGGGGAAATGGTCTGACTGTATGTCCTGGAGAAGTCATCCAGTCGGTGGACGGCAGTTACCCTCCTCCTGAAATGGGACCAGACTATAAATTCTTTGGGGCAGGGACTGTCATCATCATCACCATGCCCCACGTCTGTCAGTGCAATGCTTTTCCCAAGCAGCAAATTCACGAGGGGGAAAGGGATGGGCATTGGAAGAACAGCCCTTGGTCTGAAAGCAGTGCTAACTGCAGTGACTCTGAAGCAGAGAAGGAGGGAGAGGGAGAGAGAATTTGACAGTTGTAGTGCATAAAGGTGGGCGAGGTACTTTGGCTGCTAAAAGGCCTGGCTAGCGCTGGGAATAAATAGCTTTAATTGCATCCCTGAATGCCCTGAGAGTCGTTTAACACACGGTAAGTACACAACCTGCTTATTTAAAATATTTAGATCTATTCATTAATTCAGAAAGTCAGGAGGAACCTGTTTCCCCCCCCCCCCCCCTCCGCCCTCCTGCTTTATTATTATTTTTAAATCGAGCTCTTTGTGCCTGCTTAGGCAGAGATCATTAATAATGATTACAGGTCGCACAGCGTGACAGTTTTTTGGAATCTACGCGCTCCACTCCAGTGCGATGGGACCATTTTTCCGAGACTGAAGAAAACCCCAGGAGGAAAATCAGGAGGAAAAGCGAGCATAAAGGATTAATGCTGATGATGGCACGTGGACGGACAGAACACTTTGTGTCTGCAAAGCATTCGAGCTATTAGGACAAATGGACCCGTGCCGCCCTTCTGGGAGGTAGGTAGAGAGGCGGCAGTCGACGGAGGCGGCACCCACAGCCTGGCTAAATCAGGGACTCTCAAGATTGTCACCAATCTGTGGGGGCCTTATTCTGAGGGAAAAGGTGTCTCTCAAGCCACAAAAAAGTAGATAGCCTGAGTCAGCTGGTTTCTTCCCCATTTCATCCCTAAAGGAGCCCCAAATGCTTTACAAACAAAGGACTGATTCTAAGGTCCTTGGGGCAGGAGCCATTTTTTATGAAGTGTTTGACAGGACGCTTAGCAGGAAGAGGTCCTGATCCGACAGGCATGACCGCAATGCAACTAATACTCCACTACGATCATTCACTGCTGTTACACACGTGAGAGGGATCACTTCACCCAGCACTAAAATGCAGCCACCTCTGAGCCTGAAGACAGCTGCTGTTGAACGGAGCCCAGCACTTTCCGGCAGGAAATGAATTCCAACCCAAAGCAGCTGTTTGTTTCTGATTTGCTTTTATTTTCGGCTCAGACCTGACCTGACAACACCTGTTTGTTGCCTTTGGCAGAAAGCATTTCAGTTTTCGCTATCTACCTTTTTTTGACACAATTTCTCACTACATTTTCAAATTGGCCGGCAGGCTTTTGGGAGCCTTCTTTAGCTTTGATAAGATGATTGGGGGGGATCGGACTGAAAATGTGCCTCTGTGTGACCCTGGAAGCTGGGCTCAGAACAGGTGAGTTGGACCTTGAGTCCCAGTACATGAAAAAAGCCCTGAGCTCCTCTGACTCGGACAAGGTGGAAGAGAGTGTTTCTGGTTGGCTTCTGGAGCGATGCAGTGCTGGACAGCACCCGGTGTTATTTACACAGCCATCGACCTAGCAGGATATGAAAGGGACTCCCTGGCATATTTACATACACACCATCAGATCTCTGTTTGACTTTGCAATAGCACAGAAGTTGTTTATAAAATCACGCGGGGTTACCCTGCAAGCCCTCGTTCGAACAAGCTGTCCTGGGGCAGCCAGTGGCGCTATTCGAGTGAGTGTTTGCAGGATTAGGTGCTATATAAAATATAAAATTCTCTACCAGTGCCCACTCTGAATAACTCAGGCACCAGAGCAGAGGGATCATGCAACTCGGGCTGTATGGGGGGTACAGGTGGGCTGTCCCAGGGTGACCTATTCCAGCTGGGTTCCTTGTTCCTTACCATTTTGGAGCTGGGTCTAGAGGACTCGCGCAGGACTAGATCCTGCTGTGTCGCCCTGTCTGCTCCACCTCTAAACCGTCCCACGCCAGCAGCCCCGTGTGATGACCACCCTCTTGGCTGACCCACTGTAGAGTCAACCTCCAGAGCAAAAAGTGCAAGCTGCTACAACTTGAGTGAGGCTGTCTAGCCGTACCAAGATGCTGCAGCTGTGGGCTGAAACAGCTGCTCTCTTCTGCAGCATGGCATGGAGGGTGTCCAGTGGGTTACACCAGCAGAGACAGGCTCTGTGCCACTCTCAGGGTTGTAAAGGCCCTTTGTATATCCCCACATCCTTCCCCCACCTTGCACAATGGAACAGCAGTTCTGCTGCTGGCTGCCTGTCCACAGCTGGGGAGGCAGTCCCAGGATTTGCTCTGTATTCACTTGGTGTAAGTTATTAAACTCCAATCCCAGTGCCAAACAAGGTCCTTTGGGCAGGCCAGGGAGAGCCCAAAGATGGGTTGGATGTGGTGTGACGAATCGGGGGCTCCTGTCTGAACCATTCCTGAGCTGTGGATGGTTTTGTGAAATTGTATCATGAAATTACAGTGTCGTGGAAAGCCTACATCAGGGGTTCTCAAACTGGGGGTCGCAAGATTATTATGGGAGGGCGGGGGGTCACGAGCTATCAGCCCTGGGGCATGCCGGTAAGGATGCTATGGCATGGGGGAGGTCATCACTTTTGGGCGGGGGAGGGGTCATCAGAGCCTGAACTATTTTCAAAAGGGATCCCAGCAAATAAAGTTTGAGAGCCCCTGACCCATCTGTCTGTGGATCCCCCATGAGCTGGCGGGGCTGTGCCGTGTCGCTGCCAGGCCAGAGACAATGGGGAGTGATCAGCACTCAAAGACCAAAGCAAAACACCTCCGGACAGTGGGTTTGCTCTAGTGGGGAGAAGACACTTCCTCCTCCTGTCTGACGGCAGGGAGAGTTGGAGAGCAGCAGAAAAATGACCAAACAGCAGAACAAAAGGAGGAGACCCCAGCAGGAGTCTGTGCAGGAACTGACGGAGGGGAGAGCCATTCTGCACCAGATGAAGATGAGGGAGGCTGCTGTCGGGACTGGGTAGGCAGTGGGGTGAAAGACACTGACTGATTGAACAGACCTGCAGCCCCCCAAGGCAAGGGGGAGCCCCTGGGCACATGCATGTAGGGTGCTTTACCTCTTTGCGGCAGAGCATAAAGTTGATAGACTGAACAAAATGTTTGTGTGTGTGTGTGTGTGCACGCGTGTGTGTGTGTTCGGCTTCACAACTGCTACACACCCTTGAGGGGGTTGGATTGGAACCAGACGTGTCTCGTTTTGCAAGCGTTGGGGCGGGGCTGCTGGGAGAGGGATGTGTGTGAGTATGGAGCAGTCTAGGGGTCAGCGCTGGCCTGCAGGTTCCCGCACGTGGAGGGAGGCGCCAGATGCAAGGTCTGTGCCCTCAGGGTGTGCCAAGGGCAGGGCAGCAGCTGGACTTCCAGGGGATCTGGAGCACCGAGGATTGGGTTCCCCTCCCAGCAGTCGTAGCGGGTGGCCAGGAAATAGCACTGGCTAGAGACTCTCACTGGAACAGTGTGGGTTACAGAACTTGGTTTGGTGTCCAAAACATATTTTGTCCCACAACTGAAGTAGCTTTGTGAAAGGAAAGCTCACTGTAGCTGACCCATCGTGTTTCCAGAGACACACGAGCCTGGGCCTGCAAACAGCACAGCTCCATGTGCCAGGGCCTTTCCTGCCCGGCGTCGATGCCCCAGGTCACACATTCCGCCTTCGCCGGTAGGGAGCTGGTTTTGAGCCGGGTTCAAAGTCCAGAAGCTGCAGTTCTGAATGGGCTTTGAATGTGAAAACACGATGGGGTGTCTGATTCATTCAGAGGAGAGACCAGAATTCCGTGTTTAATTAGGGTCCCAGGGTAAATTCAGGGCCCTGTGCTCCGGTTCAGGGGAGCCCAGCGGCTTCCCCCCCAGTTTAAATGGTAATCAGCTGTTTAAAACATTTAAACAGCTGATTACCATTTAAACAGTTAGGCTTTTACATCCCTACTGCTTATCTGTAAACTGAGGTAAACACCATTCCTCTGTGTAGGATAGACCAGTTTAAAAACTCCCCCAGCATACCTGGTTCACAAATGCACCAGCTGTAAACCCAACATATATTCATAACTCTTAGTACCCACCGCGTACAGACATCACACAAGAATATTAATGATCGGTGAGTTCTGAGTTTTAAATGATACCTCCCCAGGCATATTTTGTACAAAGATGATTACAACGGTGTGTATGGTGTGAATTCAGGATCGCTTAATGTCACTGCTGTATATAAGCTAAAAAGGAAAGTGCCCAGCCTGGACTGGCTGTGTAACATGGTTGTTAATAGAACAGGCAGGAACAACTGGAGATCACTTATCTAAGGAACGAGTCTTAGAAAAAGTTAAAAACCCTTCAGGGTAAAAATCTTTGTAATCCTGGTTTTACACAAGCTTTGGAGAAACTATTTCAAGCCAGCGGGAGAAGGAAACCCAGCCTGATTCTCGTGACTCACCGAAAGAACCAGGAAATGAGCAGCCTACCTGGTGAAAATGGCACAAACCATCATTCCCTCTGGGTCACAGGTGAAGAAAAGTCCACACACTGCACTGGAGCTGGCCTCGGCTTTATTTAAGCAGCGTGAGCTTTCGCTTGGCAGAGCAGTTCCTGATGAGGGGCTGAGGTTCTGTCTGAATGAGCGTAACCCTGATTTCCCTGTCTGCTCTGTGCTTCTTAAAGGGGCAAACGCTCTCTTTTGAAACCGCCCCCTTGAGCTTTCCAGAGCATGGGGAAATGAATAAGCTGCTTCAGCTCTTCGGTGGGTGCAGTTTGTGCCCCACTGTGCAGCTCACCGGCTGTGCAGAGCAGGGGTGCAGGGGTGGAAAGACATCACCCTCCCTCCTCCCTGCCCCATTGGGTGATGTGTTCCACGAGGGGCTGCCCGAGAGACACAGCCCTTGCCCTACCAGCAGAATTGTCCCCAGCTCTTGAATCAGGCCTGGCACTCTCTCCCCGGGGTAGCAAACATTATGGACCAAACTGGGGGCTCAGACAGCCCCATCTTTTTCATCAAGAAGCTCTTTCCTCCTTTAATTCGATTGCCTCTTATTCCTCTACGCTTAGATCTCTACCAGCTTTCATTACTTTTTAACTTTCCAACCCAAACCCTCCCGCTTGTTTGACTAAAGGATCAAGGCAGCAGAGCTTGGGAACCGGCCAAAAATTGCCCAAATTAAGAAGGATTTAAGTAGGTGTGAAATGTGTAAATATGAAACAGGTTCCCCATTGTACACGTGAATCACAGCGGCTGAGCAGGTGCATCTGAGTAAGACCTAGGCAAATATTACACAAAGTCTGCCCCCACTAGAACGTTATACTTTAAATACTTCATTGAACCTGGAGGGAGACCCAGGAGAAAACTTTAGGGCTCGATCCAAGTCACACAGAAGTCAATGGAAAAGCTCACATTGACTTCAGTGGGTTTTGAGTCAGGGCCTTAGTTGTTACAATCATGTACAAAAAAAAAAAGATCCTGGGGGAGTCGAGAAAGCTGACTTTGTGTTGATGCTCTTCCTGTACCAGGGATCCCGTGCAGAGGAGAAAGAAGCAATGACAGCTACTTTTACCTGGAGCAGAGCAGACCAAACTTGGCCCAGGTCAGGCCAAAGACTGAATGGGCTGTGGAGATTGAATTACCCTCTCACCCACAGAGATCAGAGCTGAGGCACGTTGGCATGACCATGAGGAAAGCTGGCACTCTTGGCCGTCAGCACTGCCACTCTCTGTGCTTGTCAGTGCCACACCTTTCTACACTGCTATAAACACAAACGGGCATTCAAACGACGGGGGTGGCTGCTACCTATCAAGTCTCAGAAAGTGCAGCGACCTCCTCCTTTGGGTACGAATCACGAGTGCCTGATGCTGGATGCAAGGATCGTGCATTTCATGTGGTCTTGGCTCAGCGTTGTTCCTTTACCTAGCCTGGTGCTTTGCATGAAGACACCATAGCGGCATGAGACACATGGTGGAGCTTTTTTTGGAGGGGTGAGGGGATGGGGAGGGGTTTTTTTTTAGGGTTTTTTTTTTTTTTCTTTTTTTGGTAAATGAAAAAATTGTTGATAACCATTTCAATAATGTGTTTGATAAAACTTTGTGGGGTGGGGAGGACAGGGAAAATGTGAAAACATTTTAAATAAGCAAACACTGGCTCTGTTTCAAGCACGCCAGAATAAAAACTAATTTCAAACTTTTTCACAAAACGACTTTTGGAATGTTTGGGGCGATTCAGATAGCTAGAGAGAGAAACTAGACCTGCTCAGCCCAGAGCCTGGCCCTAAACACCAGAGGAGAACTCCAGCCAATCCGCTGTCACCCGTCTGCTCCAGTCTGTCGCTCCTCTCTATGCCCCTGTGTTGTACCAGTGAGGATATTCAGTTCATCCTTTTGGCCAGAAGATGGCAATGAGAAAGGAGGTTTTCAAATCCCACTCTCCGCTCAATGTATTTCGACAGCACTTTTAGCTCCAGAGCTTACTTTGGGCAGCTGTTTCAGAGAAGAAGAAGCAGAGACACATATATCAAGGTGTGCTCGGGGCGTATGGGCGAGGCCTGCAGAAGGAAAGCTAAGACACGGTTTAAGACCAGTTTTCCTATAAAGATCTTTTGACAGCGGGGTCAAACTTTTGCTCAAAAGAGATGCAGCATAATCCATTTCCTGCCCAGTTTCAATGGGAGGTCACTCCCAAGTTTTGGCAATTTGGTCTGAATAAAATTTGGGAGCCAAACTTCCACCCAACTGCCACTATTAACCTGCAGTTACCCACATCTGGGTACCCCAGGCTCTCTGGGTCTGATCTTCCATGGCTTGAGCCGTGACAGAATGCTCCAGAATACCATCAGTATTATCACTTTGAGCACTTCCGTTTTTAGTCCTTCTCCCACAGAGCATCAGGGCATTTCAGGAATAACTGGGCTGAATTCAGTGGAGCTACACCGGGTAAAACTGGCATAAGAGGAGAATCGTTCATCCTATTTGCCATCTGCATGCTGACATGGAAATATGGCTCTCTGCTCCCCTCATACACAGATGTGCCCTTAGAAAACGCAGTAGTGGTGATCAGCTGTAAATTAGACCATGAGTCTTTTTAGCTGACGCCTACCCACATTATCTGAACTCCTCTGATCTGCAAACAGCCGCCTGAAATTTCAGCCCTTCCCCAGGGATCTTTTTGAGTCTTCCAGTCCCAGTGGAATTGGGAAGTGGAAAGGTACAGAAAGATGAGGAGCCTGGGGGCCACGGGATTTAACTGTATTTTTTAGAGCCTCAAAAAAAGTCACCTTGATTATGCATATTACAGCAGCCGCTACAAACCCCACTGGGCCAGGTGCTGCACCAACGCAGAGTAGGAGACACCCCCACAGAGCGTGCATTCTTAACAGCCAGTGGAAGGGGGGAAATGACTTGCCCAAGGATACACAGCAAGTTAGTGGCAGAAGACCTCCTGGCTCTGAGCCAATGCCCTATTTCCGAACCACGGTGCCTGCCCTAAACTGCTGCTGATTTCTTTTGGCTGTGAGTTCCACAAGTTATCCGTTCACTGAATAATTTGGTCTTTTCTTTTATCTTGGCTAACCTGAACAGCTCCTTTATTCTCTTTCTGGATACGGCACTAGTACATTTGCTGTAAATTGACTTTGATTGGCTCCATCGCACTGGGAGTATTGGAAACTGGGGGATTTCCATTGATGGTGAGTCCAGCTTCTGGCTTTAAAGCGAGGTGAATCCAACACAAAGATGAAGATGTTTATGTTGTGCTGTGATTATGTGGGGAGTCAAGCTCGGAAGACGATTCCTGGAGTAACAGTGGAAGGAAAGGGCTGGCCCTTCTGGGGCCTGACTCCCACGGAGAAAGGCTTTGCTGGGGCCACCATCCTCATACAAACATTCCCTCTGTACCTACTTCCATGTCCCACCCTGTGTTGGAACCCCTTCCCCATAAGTCAACTCCCTGGACCTCAAAGGGTTCACACTGGTTGCGGTCCAGGCCTATAGCTGAGGCAAACCTCAGAGCATGCCATGCTCATATTCAGACACAAAATGGTCTGGGTTCTTCTATGACCTAGCCAAACTTCTTGGAGCCAGAGAGTTGGTCTGCGGAACAACCTGAGACATGATTCTTTGTAGGAGCTCTTGTACTTCCTGCCTCTTGTCAAATCAGAGACTCCACAGAGCAGATATTCAGGTGTCCCTGCTCATGGATCTAACTGGAACTTATTTGCCCACCTAGAACTTCCTGTTGATAATGTTCACTGCTCCCTCCTCACCCCAGCTGACCTTCCAGCTTTGGGAATGGAGCAGTGGGTCTACTGGTCTCTTTCTCCCAGGCGATGCTGGTCTTTGGGGCCACTGGTTCTTCAAGTGAAACCCACAGAGGAGTTCCAGAAATCACTGGTGAAGGAGGTGAAGCTAATGAAACAGGGATGTTTATTGAACACCTGCTCAATGCTTACACCTGCGGCTGCAATCACTGCTGGGCCCACCTTGTTCCCAGCCTTCTTCCAGCCCTGCTCCCCTACTTGGTTCCCGCTCCAGCTCTGACCCTCAGTGTTGTTCCTGGCCTTTGACTCTGGCTCTAATCACTAGGCCTGGCTGCCCATGCCCTCATCCGTAACAGACAGCGACTCTGATTTCTTTTCTGACTCAACTCACCCATCCCTGGGTTCAGCTCAGCCGCGGCGAATGAAGACAATTCAAATGGCCTCTGATATTTTCTGAACCATTCACCCAGGCCTAATGTCAACATGGAAGCAGCTAATCAAAGCCTATTACTGTAAATGATCAAATCTGGGATGGCCAAGTTAACGAGTGAGTCTCCGCAAGTGCCCCTCACCCGTTCTGTTTGACTTTCTCTTGGTTTCACATTAACCCTGGTATTTTCATTTCTCTTCCCCGTGTGCAGCCGCCTGGCTTCAGGGCTCTCTGGCTGAAGGTCCCTAGTCTGTGTTGTTTTAGGGTCTGCCTGAATGGAGAGGTCCTAGTATGTCATTATCTCCAGCACTTGACCTCGTCAACCCTCTGAGCTGCCAGGCAGTTTCCTTGTTACCTGCCAGCTCTGTGTTCTTGGGGAACCAGGGCGCAGTACCCAGCCTGTCTGACTCACAAAGGACTTCCCTCCCCACCACCCAACCTCTGCTTGAACCAGAACTGAGCAGAAGAAAGACTTACCAAAAGCAATGAAAAGGCAGTGGGAGACACACCTGAACCCCACCCGACAAGGGTCACAGGATTAAGGCAACTCCCCTAGCCTCGTTTGCATGGAAGATGGGACAGGGAGGCATCTCCATTAGCATACAGAATGGAGAACAGAGCTTCCAAGACATGGACCGCACTGAACTCTGGGATCAGCGAAGCAGGGAAGCACTGCATGATGGGGGATCTCTGCTCCAGATGTTAATGAACCCACGCTGCACACACCCGGCTCAGCAGCTCTCAGACCAATTCTAGTCATAGATCCTTTAAGGATACCCAAAACACTGAATCGGCCTGATTGCATTGTGAGCTCCCTCCAAGTGACATCGCCCATAGCCAGGAATGATCAGTTCCTATTGTACAGCCCAAACAAAACGACTCTGGGATACTCCCTCGAGTCACCGTTTACTCATAAACAAACCTCGTATCCTCTCTTGGACCATTGTGTCTTCCCTACAAAACCCTACCCAAGTTCAAACCTCTGGTCTGGTGCTTGGATCCAAACGCTGCACCAGTTCCACTGGGACTTCACCTTTTCCTGACTGATCATGTTGGGGACTCTGCCTGTCTCCAGCACTCCGGACCCTAAGCTGAACAGCCTGTCTACCTGGGAACCTTTGGCCGGTTCAAGCTGCGCTGAATGATGAGACTCCAACTCTCTCTCTCTGATTAAGTCTCCTTTTTGTCCCTCAGACCTAATTTGATCTCCCTCTCTTTTCCTCTCTCTCTTACTCCATGTATAACTTTCTAAACCTGATTTTTGTAATTAAACTTGGTCTAGATTTCCCCAATACCCCAATTGAAACCATGTAATATTGTAACTGTTTGGTTTATTGGTCCTTGTATGGCTATTACTCTGTATACCTGGCAATAAAATAACTTTTAGAATCAAGCTGGTTGCTAGACTCTCTCCGAACTTCATTTATTCTTTCGTGTTCTCGGCTTCCCTATTTTGCTCTGCAGCAACACTTCTCTAACCTAAGCCAAAGATCTCTGTAGCACCCCACAATCCTGTTGTTTAGCAGATGAGAGTTGACAAACACCACGTGATCCAAGCCAGTTGTTTCAACAGTAATTTGCAAATGGAACCTTTAATGTATTTCAGGCAGTGGACAATGCTCTGTTCAGGAAGGGCACGCTGGAGACAGGCCAGCCAGGATGGGAGTCCATCATCTTCTCCATCAATTTCGCTGGCCTCAGGTATTCAGGTTGTTCTTTCCCTCATTTTCATTTCCCAGTAGGAGTTTCTTGGCTGGCCAGGGAGCACAGAAAGAAGAATAGTGCATTAACCTAATGGTGACAAATAGCTGCCTTGGCCTGCACTGAGAAGACTGCGATAACCTAGGTCCGGTCTTTGTGTGTTCCTGCTGCCTTCAAAGTATGAGTGCAGCGAGGCAGCTGTGGGCTGGCCCCTATCCAGTTTGGCGTGTGTCTGACATTGTTCAGTGGGAATGTTCTGTGCAGGCTCCGGCAGACTCCTCTCTTCAGGGTCACAGCAAAGAAAACAAAAGCCCCCTGCTGATGAGTTTGCTGGCCTTGCCTGCGCCTAGCATGGCCTGCTCCTTCTTCTTCAAAAGGAGGTTGTGACCTCAGAGCCGGAGCATTTGTTCCATCGTGTTTAGTTTATTTGCACAAGACAAATGGATCCTTTGGAGGTGATGATCCGCGTTTCTCATGGACAGGTGATGGTTACACAGAAGAGCTGAACACCAACAACTAATAAACATGAACAACCCATCTATAGCCTTCAACGAAGCTTAGGAAAGAGTTCCACATAGCTTGAAAACTGGTTATTTAACAGACAGTCCCCTTCTCTGCATCCCATCCTGAGTCATAAGCTTCACTAAGGCAGCTGTCTCACCTTTAAGCAAGAGGCGGGGCATTCTCAGCTGAACGGTATCTCCTCTGGAAACACATTTCTCCTCTCTATCCACTAGAGGTTGAGTACAGTTGGTTGGAAAATTTTGGATGGAACCATTTTCCATAGCATCCCCAAGGGAGAGGGGTTGCAAGCACTTTGGAGGGCAGGATTAGAATTCAAAACGATCTTGACAAATTGGAGGATTGGTCTAAATTCAACAAGCTGAAATTCATTAAATACAAGTGCAAAGTACTACACTTGGAAAGAAAGAAATCCAATGCACAAATCCAAAACAGGGAATAACTAGCCTGGCAGTAGTACTGCAGGAAACAATCTAGGGATCATAGTGGAGCACAAATTGAATATGAGCCAGCAATGTCATGAAGTTGCAAAAAAAGAAAAGACTAATATCGTTCTGGGGTGCATTAACAGAAGTGTCACATCTGAGACATGGGAATTAATGTTCTGCGTACCCAGCATAGGGGAGGACTGAGTCCAGTTCTGGGCACTGCACTTTAAGACAGATGTGGACAAATCTGGAGAGAGAATCCAGAAAAGAGCAACCAAACCAATAAAAGGTTAGAAAACCTGACCTGTGAGGAAAGGATAAAAAACTTGGCATGGTTAGTCCTGAGAAAGGAAAACTGAGGGGGGACCGGATAACAGTCTTCCACGAAGTTAAGGGCTATTATAAAAAGGATGGTGATCAATTGTTCATGTCCACTGAAGTTTGGACAAGAAGTAATGGGCTTAATCCACAGCAAGGGAGATTTAGGTTAGATATTAGGGGAAACTTTCTAACGCTAAGGGTAGGTAAGCTCTGGAACAGGCTTCCAAAGCGGGCTGTGGAATCCCCATCACTGGAGGTTTTGAAGAATAGATTAGACCGGTGTTTCTCAACCTATTTACCATTGTGGGCCCACACATATGCATGTGCGGGCCCACAATATGCTGTACCCAATACTACCTGTATGCCCTGAAGATGTCACATGGGCCGCAGCTGTGTGCTGATTGGCTCTCAAGCGGCCCACGGGCCGCAGGTTGAGACCCACTGGGTTAGACAAACTCCTGTCAGAAATGGTGTAGTGATATTTGGTCCTGCCTCAAGGCAGGGGGCTGGACTAGATTTCCTTTCGAGGTCCATCCAGCCCTCCGTTTCGATAACACTATGATTTATAATGCTACAGTAAAAAGGCTGGAAAGGCGAGCCATCTGGTACGAAGCCATTTCTTCCAGTCCTGTCACTCCGAATCTGATCTTGCAACCTTCATCATGTTCACATGCCCATTGATCATAGGATTGGGTCCCATCATTGGGATGCCGGTCAACCCAGGGGGTTTACAATTTCAGTAAGCGATCAACACTTGGCTAGAGCCTCATTTCAAACTTTAACTTAATGTTTAGCTAATGGTCCTCTTAAAATCAGTTCAAGAAGAATGGCTTCTTCCAGCAATGGGACAGCTGGCTGGGAACACTTACCATTGTGGAGCCAATTAGGACACATCTGAGCAGTTAGCTTCTATCATCTGTGTTAATGCACTGTGACAAGAGATAACCAATTATATCCAGGCATATTAAACATTAAACATGAAAGAATCCCCATTTAAACATCTTAGAGGAGAGGAATTCATTAGGTTTTTTGATCTCTGTGTGTTTATTTTGCAGGATTGAACCCCCTCCAGCTTGTGACTGGCTTGGTGCACGCAGTTACATTTTAAACAACAGTAGGGATCAAATCATCCTTTGAAAGAGAAGGAACACGCAGGCCAGGTTAATACAGAAACCACCAGAAATGAATGGCACTTTATGAAGTATTTTGAAATGCTTAGAGCAGAGAACTGGAGAGCTGAATTGCTGGGTTCTGTTGCAGGATCTAGATGGCATTAAGAAGGATAATGTAGGGTTACATACAGGAGACGGGGAGAACTTCCCAAGAAGTTCGGCATTACTTTATGGTGCACTTGATAGCAAGAAATTTGGTGTAGATTAGTGGTGGATCAGTCATTGTAGGCAAGTGGAGAGTACATAGAGGAACCAGATAAAGGGTTGGGTAGACGTGACTTGATTGTGTTCTACATAGAAAAGACATCCAAGGCTGAAGCAATGAGATGTCTCTGACAAGACAGCTGTTTGGAAAACAGAAGGAAGACAAAGTCTAAAAAAGGACTAAGACTATGGACTAGAGGCATGGCATAACCGAAAGAATTAGATGGAAATATGAGAAGCCTTCAAAGGAAATAAAAGAGGGTTTAGAGAGGCAGGCTCATGCCAGGAGAGGACCGACTTCTATCTGAGATTCTCAGAAGGAAAGGAGTCATCGGTATCGAAAGATGCTCTGAGAACCTGTAGGGTGAGAACAGACACTGTTGGTCGACAGTGTTTTGTTGAAACTATTTTTGACAGAAAATTGTATTTTCAAGTAAACGAAAATTTGTGGACAGTGCCTGGTTTCATTGAAGTGGTTTGATTTTGCATCAGAAAATGGAAAAACATTTTTTTTCAGCAGTTTTCAGGTGAATGTATTTGGTTTACAGTTCTCGAAAACTGAAAGGAATTTGGTTTTTCAACATAAATCCAACATTTTTCACCGCAAAGGAAACCATTTTCCAACCGGTTCTTCTACTCTTGTCAGATGTGAGGAGCAGGCCAGAAAACACCCGGAGATAGTCATCTTTACTGCACCGGAGCCAAAAGCCAAAAACCTCTGCTGAAGGCTCTGGGTAAACAGGAGAGAGGTTAGTTTGTTCACGATCTTGGAAAGAACAGAGTTGGAGACTAGCCAGTGAGTGGTCTGAAGTGGGCCTCATGATGGTTTCCTTAGCTCAGCACGTTAGCTATGTCTGTGGCACGGAAAGCGCCAGAGGAGACAGCGTGGATAGTAACAGCAATGAGTTGAGGGGTGAGAGAACAGAGGCAGGAGATGGCAGAGGATGGCAGGAACCCACTGAGGGTTGAGAGGATGCTGTTGCTCAGGAGATGACTTAGCTTCAGTGAAGTCAGGGACGGGGGTGCAGGAGCGAGATGGCACTGTTGGATTGGAGGTGGATCATGAGAGAGGCAAAGCAATCAGCAAAGTCAAAGGAAAGATAATTAGCAAACTCCCCTCACCGCTCATTGCTCTTCCATCGCACCTCGGCTGACTGGCATTTGTTGCCTCGGTTTTTCATTCCCTGATCTCCCTTCGAGGAAAGATCTCAAGTAGGCGCTGTAATTCCCTTCCCCACACAGGTGCCTGCAGGGCAAGGCAATGGGCTTCCAGCTGCCTTGGACAAGCAGAGCTTGCCGATCCTGCAGGCCAGGGTCCAGTACGTTTGCTTTGTTCATTGTAGCCTCTGCCAGGCTGCGGAGAGTGCCAGCCACGGATTTCATTAATCCTACCATCAGTGGGTCTGGATGCAGCGCCGCTAATACAATACCTTTCTCTATGCACCATGCCAGGGGCATTTCTTTATTTATTTCTGTTCTGACACCGTGTATGACCTCCTGTTATTTCTCAACGAGAGCTGGCAAGCACAGCACAGCCAGCGGAGCAAAACAGCACAGCGTGCCACAAACGGCGGCGTGCATCCGTGCTGAAATGACCAGCCAGTTCCAAAGGGATCCGTGGCAGCTTGGAAATAAAAGTCATAAGACATGAATAAATAACCATCGCTCCCCGGGGCACGGGGGCACTGTCCTTCTTCACCACCCCTTTGCAAGCAGATCGGACGCTCCCAGCTGGGCAAAGCAAGGCTGGTTTCCTCTTGTCTAGACTGCACGCTCCTCGAAAGAGCTGTGGTCTGACACTTTTGGCTCAGTCCTAGGCAGGGGACCGACTCTTTCCTCTGAAAGGATGGGCCCCCTCAGCGCCTGTGGTCTTCATCGTTTCTGCAAACAATGTTCAACGTTAACATTGCCTCTTCCCACTTGTCCTCTCACTGCAACATCCCGTCCTCCCGCCCTCTCTATTCTCCTGGGTTACTGGGTGCATGGCGTATCAGTGTCCTGTTCTGTATGCATGGGTTATTTGTCAGACAAGGGGCTATATTTCAGTCACAGCCATTGACAGTCACAAGGACCTGGGGGTTACAGTGGACAAGAAGCTGGTTATGAGTCAGCAGTGTGCCCTGGTTGCCAAGAAGGCTAATGGCATATTGGGCTGCATTAGTAGGAGCATTGCCAGCAGATCGCGGGAAGTGATTATTCCCCTCTGTTCGGCATTGGTGAGGCCACATTTGGAGTATTGTGTCCAGTTTTGAGCCCCCCACTACAACAAGGACGTGGAGAAGTTAGAGAGAGTCCAGCGGAGGGCAACAAAAATGATTAGGCGGCTGGAGAACAAGACTTTGAGGAGAGGCTGAGGGAACTAGGCTTGTTTAGCCTGCAGAAGAGAAGAGTGAGGGGGGATTTGACAGCAGCCTTCAACTACCTGAAAGGGGGTTCCAGGGAGGATGGAGCTAGGCTGTTCTCAGTGATGGCAGATGACAGAACAAGGAGCAATGGTCTCAAGTTGCAGTGGGGGAGGTCTAGGTTGGACATTAGGAAAAAGTTTTTCACTAGGAGGGTGGTGAAGCACTGGGATGGGTTACTAGGGAGGTGGTAGAAACTCCATCCTTAGAGGTTTTTAAGCTGAGGCTTGACAAAGCCCTGGCTGGGATGATTTAGCAAAGGTTAGTCCTGCTTTGAGCAGGGGGTTGGACTAGATACCTCCTGAGGTCCCTTCCAACTCTCATCTTCTATGATTCTATGATTTGGAAGTCACCCTTTGCACACACAGTTACACGTGTGGTGCACCCACCCTAGCCTTCACACTCACTTGCCTGTTGACACACAGGCTTATCTTGTGTGCGTACAGCATCGGCTGCTGGTTTTGAGACTCTGGCTCAGTGTGACCCGACAACACGGACCGTGAGGAACAGCAAGTTAAAAAGAAATGGCCTTCCATAAAAATCAGCCTTCTTCAGAGAAACCTCTTTTTTTTGTTGGCACCAGTGACAGCATTTCAAAGTTGATAAGCAATGCTGATAGGCTCGTTGACTTGGATTCTTCAGCCTTTCTTTGACTTTAGCCAGGGGAGGCCATGTGGGAGGCGGAGGGGAATGAAACTTAATGCTACAGAGGCTTGTTTGAATCCACTGGGGCTTGCAGTCACTCGCTCAGCTAGGAGCAGCACGCGGGCCAAGTGGAAAATGAATGGCGGGATGGAGGGAGAGGGCAATCAACCCTGGCAAAGACAAGATTAACATGAGCTGTGGGCAGCCCTGGGTGAGCTGTACAGGCTGGCGTTAATTACAAGGAACAGATCAATCAGAGCAAAGGGGGGGAAGAGGGTTACTCCTTTCTATTAATAGATCCAGTCTGCATTTGTGTTTCTTTGCAGTGAAGCTATGCCTTTAAAGGAATCCAGGCGTCACCATCCAACCCGCCGTCCCACAGCCCTCGCCTTAGAAGCCATGCAAGCACATGGGCTCTCTAGCTGTCTCGCCCAAGATCATTTGTCCCACAAATAAAGAGAACAACATGCCAGGCAGTCCCATCTCGTTCGTCAGGGCTGCTCCTGGTTCTCCCTCTACTCCCAAGGATGGAGCCTGCAGCCGGTGGGGAACGGAGACGAGGTTCCAGGCCTGGTGGCAATGTTTGAACCCCACAAGGCCTGGAAATGGTGACCAGCACAGGGGATGGCACGTCATTGTCTGGAGCCAAGGAGGACTTGCAAGCCTGCTTTGGTTCCCAGGTGCTAGGGTTCTGCTGAAACACGCTACTCACTCGCCCCATGTCTCTCTGACACCAGCAAAACCCTACAAACCATTGCACTGGTTCTCATGGGTCCTCCTTTGAAATCAGGCAATGCCAGGGATAGCTACGCACGGGATTCTGGAGTGCATCTGAAAGGAGGATGGAGAATGGCTGATAAAGGGAGCACACATGCCAAGGCAGCTCCAGCAAATCATCTGAGAGCGCCTGGAAAATGGGATGGTCTCCGGAGACAAACTGTCTGGTGTCATGTGCTCCCCGGGATGGAGCCACACCGGCTGAAGTGTTTTTCTCACCATCTATTGTCTGGAGGTCTAAAAAGAGGATGCATTGGAAGTCCTAATACTACTGACATGGCAACCATGTGGAGATTCTCCTTCACTCAAGCCACAGAGACCTGAGTTTTTGGAGCTGAAGGCTCTGATTTCTATTCGCCCACTTCATGTGGCTCTGATTTCAGGATACATATGACCCACTCATTTATTATTGTTGTTTTCCATACCCAGAAAGCAACTGTTTACCTTCAATTTACTGTAGATTAAGGGACATGTCAAAAGAAGATAGAACAAATGTCAAGTGTCCATAAGAAAGAGAGCACAGCATGCATCTCTCCGTAACATGCAGCATGAGTGCACAACATGGCATCTCCTGTGCAAGATTCCTTGAAAATGAAAGGCGCGGTACACAGACACATGCCACTGATATAGCCATGTCAGCTGAGCCGTCTGCTGCGGGGGTTCCTGGATCCATGGTAGATCCCACCACTGCTACCCACCCTCCACATAACCAGAATTGTGTGCTCCACCGTGGTACTGCCTCACAGTATACTGGGATATGCTGTCCCAGAGGGGAAGGATTGTCCAGGGGTAGGGCACTGGCTTAGGATCTGAGTTGGATTCCCTGCTCTGCCATGGACGCCCTGTGTGACCTTCAGAAAGTCACCTCGCCTCTCTGTGCCTCAGTTCCCCATCTGCAGAAAGGGAATACTAATGCGTCCCTGCCTCGCAGCGTGTTGTGAGGATGAGCACATCAATCAAAGAGTGTGAAACACAGTGAGATCCACTAATGAAAAGTGCTGTGTAAGTGCTGTATGGACCTGCCCATACCAGCAAATCAATGAGACCAAAATCTGCTAGCCACTCCTTTCCTCTTCCTCCTTTCCATAGCAGTGGCGTAGCTACGGGTGGGCCTGGGCGGGTCATGGCCCACCCACTCTGAAAGCAGGCCCACCCCATCAGATTTTAAGCAGCTCATCCAGCATTTTTATCAGCCTCTGGTTCACTGGTGACACAAGGTTTGTGCCCATCCGTGTCAACCACAGGCCCTGCCAAAAAATCAATTCTGGCTACGCCCCTGTTTCATAGTTGGCAGCAGAGTACTGTGCTTTACTGAGACCCGCCTGCATCTGCTCTCTGGGCCTTGTACCGGCTCTGGTCAGGTGCCGTGAAGATCTAGCACAAAAAAACTGGGTAGTGGGCTTCTGCCTGCCTGGCCAACCCAGCTCAGCCCTCAGGGACTGTTCCTGGGTCGGTGGGAGACCCCATCACTGCTATCCACCTTCCACAGATGTCTGACGTATGCTGGAAATAGCTTTCCAGTTAAATTTCTTGCCTAATGATACCCACCGGGCAATGCAGTTAGGATGGTATCAGCACAGATCTTGCCGTTAGACACCAATAGTTTCACCTCAGTCAGCTCTGCCAATCTAGCCCAAGGGTCTGGACAGCGTGTGATTTACTGTTCCCAGTGGAATGGAACAGGATCACTTTACACTGATTTACTCTCCTCCATTGTAGTTAAATATTTACATAATAGCAAGAGCTTTGTAATTAAATGGCTAACAGATAGGCAGCAAATGTTTACGAAGAGCTACAACGGGCCGCAAAGGTAATGAAAGGTAATCAAAAGAATCCCAAAGCACTTGGAGCGAAGTTCTGCTCTCAGCTCCAGTGCTAACTCCCACTGATCTGGGTGGGTTTGTACCAGCACAATTGAGAGCAAAATCTGTCCCTTTAAACGCAGAAACTCACTACCACTGAAATGCAACTCTCTCTGTGGAGGAACACTACAACTGTTCCACAGAAGTGTTACGCAGTTACAGGAAGCGAAGCAGGATCTCAGTGTGACACTTCCAGGGGAACTTAGGGAAGCAGAAGGGAACAGAATTAGGCCAGGACCTGGGGTATTGGGGTACTAACTAATACTAACTGGGGTATTTAATGACCATGGGAAGGCAAGATTCATGCTCCTCCTCAGAGAAAGAAGGGATCACTTCCCTCTGACTTGCTGTAGCATACTTCATTCTAATTCTGAATGAGTGGATGTAGACGGGTGGGTTCATCCCTGGTTCCCCCTCAGGGCAGGGCAGGGCAGGGCAGGGCTGGCTCTCCTCATCTGGCGCCCCTTGTCGACAGCTGTTCCAGCCCTTCCGTAGTCTGCCTCTTCTCATGATTCAGCCCTCTCTGGCCCGGTCTTGTATAGCTCCTTTCCCCCCCTGTCCCCCGGGGGGAACCGAGGCCCAGCAGGCAATAGTCCCATGGCCTCAGGCTGAGTCTTTGGCCCAAGTCCCACCGCACTGGTCCTGCCACCCCTGCTCTCTGGGACCTGCACGCTAGCTCTTCTGGTGGCTAGCAGGGCGACCCAGCTGCCCAGGGGGCCTGGAGTGAGCAGGCAGGGTCTGTCGGTTCGGCCTGCTCCCCAGGCACTCAGGTTTCACCCTCCTTCCAGGGCAGGGGCTCGCAGGGCTCCCCCTTGCACCCCACAAAATCCCCAGTGAAACTATCACCTTAAACCAACTTTGACCCTCCTCAGCTGGACTCTTTGTCCCACGTACGTTTCTCCCGCTCTGTCCCTCAGCTGAACGAGGCCCAGGGCTCTCTCCCCGGAAGCCCAGATCCTGCCCTTTCATCTGGGCTTCCCACCCAGGCCTGGCTCCGTTCTAGTGACTTCTCCCTGTCTCTCCCAGCCTCCGGCCAGAGCTCTCCACTCGGGGGAAGATCTCGAGGCCAACTCTCCCGCAGGCTTCCTGCCCCTCCAGCGCCCGGAAGCCCTTCCCTGGCCCTGCAGGAGTCTGCCCACAGGTCTTGCTACTGCCCAGAGAGGCCGAGCAGCCTTCTTTTGCTCTCTGCCTTCAGCCCGCCTTCTAGTCGGAGTTTCCTCTCTCTATAGTAAGCACCCAGCAGGGACTCATCTTTAATTGGACCTGGCCCACCCTCCAGCTGCAACGAGGTGCACTAATTAAGCACTCCAGCTCCCTTTAACCCCTTCAGAGCTGGAGTGAGCTAGATACCCCAACCCAGCGAGACGTCGCCCTCCACACAAGTCAAGATGCACAAGGATCTTTGGGCCACATGCGGATTGGATTGACAGTGATGTTAAGCCAGAGCAACTTC
Organism: Emydura macquarii macquarii; assembly: GCF_026122565.2. Classification (NCBI taxonomy): domain Eukaryota; kingdom Metazoa; phylum Chordata; order Testudines; family Chelidae; genus Emydura; species Emydura macquarii. The sequence goes on along the minus strand of NW_027132502.1, from coordinate 882,331 downwards.
ATTGGCTACAACTGAGGGGAGTGGCTCCGGATTTACACCACAGTCAATCAAAATCAGAATCTGGCCCAGGGAGAGTTGGCTGTGTATGCCTCTATGTTTGCAGAGTTACACCTCACTTAGCTGGGATTATGTGCATCCCATGGCAAAACTGCACGGCACGGCTAACAAAAGAAGTAACAGGAGCCTTTGCTTGAAACTCAGCATGAACAAGGAAAGAAACTTTCTGAAGGGTTATAAAAGTTACCCTTATTTTTCCCTGGTTTTTAATTTTCAAGCTCCTTGCACTGCTGGGATCAAGTGGGACTAGAGGAAGAAGGCTAAAATACCAGGAGAAAGGCTCTTCTCACAATATTTCCATCCCGTCCATACTACTGGAACTCTCATGAGTAGGTTGGTTCGCATGTGATTCCAGACCCAGGGGATTTGGATACGGTGCAGTGAGTCATCAAAGCATCGTTCAAACTGAAGTCAAGATTCTGATCTCATTTACACCAGTGTAACTCTGGAGGGACTCTGGTGAAGCCAACCGGGTTACTCCAGATTCTTACTGATGCGACTGTGAACAGAATCTGACCCCAAACCAAACAAACCTTTTGATGGTTCTCCAGTCTTCAGTAGATTGTGAGCTCTTTGGGGCAGGGACCCTCTTTCGTTATGTGTGTACCAGGCCATGTACAATGGTCCCTGGCTGGAGATTCTAGGTGCTGCCCTCAGATAAATAATAAATAACAATGACAAGAAGTCGCTGGTGTGAGGGACGTGGTTGTGTCCTGTGGAGTCCGTGCCTGGTAAGATAACTGGGGGCTGTGAAATCAAAGGTGTAAATTGCTTCACAGATCACAGGGATTTCTCAGGCTGGCCTCTCCTGGCAGGCAATAAATAGAGCTCTTTGCTCACGTGTGTCTTGGATAACCTGGGGGGCTGGTAGCACTGAGGAGAGTAGCGTTCCAGTAAATACGGCCACTGCCTGCTGAGTGACCCTCAGGCTTTAGCAGGGATACCTAGAAACTGAGTCCAACAAAAATAATACCCGCTGCCACATGAGGTCTGAATGTGCTCCCAGGGCTGCTTAGACGGGTCTGACCCAAAAAGCGCAGAAGCGGGGAGTCTTTCTATTGACTTCAGGGCAGTTTGGATCAGGCTCTGAGAGAGGACAACTAACCCTCTCCCTTCAGTACCATGGGCTCCATCACGAATGACGTGCCCTGGCTCGGGAGGCTGGCCCTCTGTTCCCAGGAGGCCAGGCTTAAGATACAGGAGTGGGAACTAACCACAGCCAGGCTGAGCCATATTGACTGTACCAACACCAGGCCTTCTTTTTCTCAGAATGATACAATGAAACCTCCACGCATGCAGCCCTGGGAGTGTAGACAGGGCCCCCATTTTCACCAATGCCTGTGTAACGCCGCTCGGAGAAGGTCCAGATGGCATAGTGGTTAAAGCACTGTACAGCTCCCACCTATGGTCCCACTGATCTGCTGCATTTGTGACAGTTGCAGTTGGGAATTTTAAGAGAGAAGATCTAGTCCCCTTGGGACTGACTGGTACCCATCTGCTCCTCTCGCTGCCCCCCCGTCTGTCTCCCTGCAATGCACCAACCAGCTGAAGCAAAATGATGAAGTGCTGTGAATTTTTAAACTGCCTTTGAAACTGTAATTCCTAATAACGGTAGCGAAATCCAAGTGTCCAATGTGAACGAGGGTTTAAGGATCCAGACAGCTTCTTATTTCAGCACCTTGGTCAGAGCAATGAGCTACGTCCTTCAAATCAGCGTGTTTTTAAATAGGGGGCAGGAGGGGTTCCATAGTCACTCAGGAAACAAGGTGGAAGGATAAGACATGTCACTGGGAGTCATGAGGCCTGGATTAAATTCCTAGTTCTGATGATGAGCCACTGGGTGACCTTGGGCAAGTCACAATCCTCCTGTGCCTCAGTTTCCCTGTCAGTAAAATGGAGATGATGACACTGCTGCACCCACACAGGTGTTGTGAGTCTAAATTCATTCAAGTTTGGAGAGCACTTAGCAATCATCACATGGAAGGTGCTACACACACACAAAATATCACTCTTACCAAGTGAATGGTGCTAGGCAGGGTGTTCTTCACCTTACGCTAAGTTCACAAGAGGCTGTTGGAATCTCTGTGGCTCTTATCAAACGGCACTTTCGTTGCATGTGAGTGGGATTTTCAAAGAAGCCTAAATCTCATGGAAATTCCTTGCCTATTTAATTGTACACTCTTGTTCTCATGGACTGGCCATGACGTTGATGTTTGGGGGTTGCAAACACTGCATTGAAATGTTTATTACTGAAATAATGAAATGAGGCGCAGTTAGCAAGCCAGTTAACAAGCCAATGACTTGGGGATGGAGTCTTAGGTGAATCACAGCTCACCCTATAAATGATTCCTAGGCTGCCCAAGGCCCATGGCTGGATGACACATCTCTGGTTGCAGTCCAAGATTTGGTTGAGATGTCAGTTTAAGGCTCAAATGTGACTTGCTGAGTACACAAAGGGTTAAATCTGAGGACTCAGTATGTGTCTTCTTGATGAGCAATAAAAAGGTTCACATTCCAGTGAAAATGCATCTCTCTGGTTGCAGCTGGTGCATGGTTACTGATAAACCTGCACAGTACCAGAGGAGGGAGTTAATAAGTGACACCACTCTCCTTCTGGTGTCAGCTATCATTGACTTACAGAAGATTTGCAGTTTTGACTCAAGCTTTTTATCTCTCAGCTCCAGCCTTGTAAATGATAACATAATTCCATTTATGAGCCATCATTTCATGACCAATGTAAAGATTGAAAATGATGATGCTCTGGGTATGATGATGACTTTTGTCACTATGGAAATCAATTCCCTGGATTAAAAAAAAAGTGAGGTCATTTTCGAGAAGGTCCCTGAGAAATGCTGGCGTGAAGGTTCCTAGAAACTGATGTCCTCTCTTAAGAGAGGTGCAGCATGGGACAGGCAGTGCATTGTTCAGTACAGCTCTCAAGGGATCCCCACTAGGGCTATGAAAGGAGTTTAGTCTCTATGAATCATTGGCCTCTCTCATCAGACTGCCAGCAAAGGTACCTGTGGGAGAAGCAATGGGAACTGGACAGCGGCCACGCCAATTCACACTGATGCAATGTGGAACCTTTCTCCAGCCTAGATCAGTGGCCCAGTCTTGCATTCACTGAGCACTCAAAATTCATATTGAAAGGCCTGATCCTGTTTTCATCCAAGGCGATGGCAAAACTCCCATTTACTTCAGCGGGACCTGGATTGGGAAGTTGGGTGCAGTAGGAGGGTAGATGTGGACCATAAACCTGATATAAATGAATGGCATGTCCTTATGGATATCAGACCTTAAGTGCATAGTCACCATTCTGCACTGGGGTGAATTTTAACTACAGCATATAAATGATGGGTAAGGGGGATCTGGGAGGAGAGGTTTTCAGCACCCCGGGGTTATTTCACATTTTATTAGACATAACTTATGGATGCAAATAAAATTGACTCACGTATAATTAGAACTTTTTTTTCAATCACACACACACAAATGATAAACATCCAAATATTAAGTGTTAAATTAATTGCCATTTCTATTACCACACATTTCTAAAAACACAGATTGGTCTTAAAAGTGTGCAGCTGGCATGTGTTACATTCACATAATGAAAAAAAAAAAAACCAACGCCTTCATATAAAAAAATAAAACAAATATGTTAATACAAGATGGATATTTACAGTGAGTAAAATTCACCCCTACACAAAGGGCCAGCTGCCAACGCTTCTGGACCAGTTACGTCCCACTGAATCAAACCCCATTTCAAGGGCTTAAACAGAATTTAAGTGGTGTCTAGACCTGCCGGCCTTTGGCAGTTAGCATTACAGCAAATTTCCCCCGTAGTGTACAGCAGCGAGTGTCACAATTTCTATTCAGTTTGATAAGAACTGGTCCCTTTATACCGAAACCAGTAAAAGCAGAGGCACAGAAGGTACGTGAGTCAATGTCAGTATCCAAAATTTCCAATTCCTACTCCCTTGCACTAACTGCCTGATTTGCTTTTGAAACTCACAACCATGTGTGACTGGGAAGGACTAGCCCCATTTAACAGATGGGGAACGGAAGAATGGGGTAGATGAAATGACATGCCCAATGTCACAGAGGAAGCATCTATCTTAGGCAGGGATTGAACCCAAATCTCTTGACAAATCCCAATCCAGGACCTTATTTACTAGACCATCCTTTCTACTTTCTAATTATTGACCAAAGACCTAATAGGATTGTGATGCATAGTGGAGACTGACTAATGATGAGCAAGTCCAGGAAGGATATTTCACAAAGAAAAAGGTCTCAAATTAGGCATGATTTCTAAGGCCACGTTTTCAAAAGTAAGGGCCAGAAGCTAGGCACCTAAATCCATATTTAGGCATCTATATAGATGCCTGATTTTCAGAGGTGCCAAGCACCCATAGGATTGAACCACTGGTCAATCCGAGGGGAGGTGGAGAGAGTATATCCCATCATAAACTGTCATCTTTATCACAATAGGAACAATGTTTAACCCAAAATCACAGTTTCATGTTGAACCTGTTCTTGATGAAGTCAATGAGAGTTTCACCATTGATTCAATGAAAGCAGGACTGGGCCTTTGGGAAATATATACTTTTTTTGAGGAACAGTAAAAGAGAGACGTTCCTAAAATCTGGCATTATAATTAACTTTCCTACAGTGGAAAAGCAGTAAGCTAACTAAGGAAGAAAGACTTCTTTTTTGTTATTATTACTTCTCTTCGTGTCTTGGTAAATCCACGCTCAACTGCTGATGTGGATTCTAGAGGAAATATGGCCTGTTTTTGTATAAGAGCTAAATGAATATTGCAAATAAAAATCTTCCATGAATATTTCCTCAAATTCTTATTATCCTTTTGTGTTTGCTGTCGGTGAACGTTCATGTCATTACATTTAATTAGCACAAGCATTTGCAAAGAGCTCTTGCCCAAAGCAAACTTTTAAATGTGCATGTGCAAGCATTTTCACCAATCACGGAACAGAAACAATACCTTGTGACTTTACCTGGCCAGTCCCAGCAACTGCAACTGACCTCCAACAGTAAATACTCAGAGAACAATCTGTGAGAAACCCGTTGTGTTAAAAATATCAGGTTGAATAAAACTGAGGAAACTGCAGGAAAAACTGGATAAACTGGATAAATTGTTCATTCTGCTTTAGTCATTCAGCTCTATAATTTATCTGTTAAATGCTGAGGGTGAAATTCATCCCTATGCAGAGGGTTGGCAAAGATCTAGGCACCACTTAAATGCCATTTAAAGTCTATTTTAAGGGCTTAGCTGGGATTTAAGTGCTGCATACACTGTATGCTAGACCTCTGCAGGGGGTGAATTTCACCCCACTGGTGTATAGTAAAGAACACAGAGGAAGATAAGGTCCCTGCTCCAAGAAGCACATCATCTATAAATATCAACAAAAGATATTAAACAGGGAGAATGGCTGAATCCCTCCTTTTTAATTCATTTGGGATAAAAATCAATTATAGGATTAAAAAAGTGGTGGTGTTTTTTAATGTAAAAGTCACTCAATTCTATAGCATGAAAACTCATGAAATAGAATTGCTCTCACACTCACGTTGCATAGTTGCTTTGAAATATATAATAGCTTGAGGATTAATCCTATGGTCTCAGTGTCTAATTATTTGGAGCATGGTATTCAGCATACACACTCACACACACACTTCATGTTAAGGAAAGGTACTTATGCAGTGCATTTTCTACACTCTGTACAATAGTAACTTTAACAACTGTAGAAAACTCATCCTATATGTACTTTTCTTCAACACAATCCTATACAAAAAGTGAAAAAAGGACAACCCGGGGAATTACAGACCAGTCAGCTTAACTTCAGTACCCAGAAAGATAATGGAGCAAATAAGCAATCAATTTGCAAACACCTAGAAGATGATAAGATGATAAGTAACAGTCAGCATGGATTTGTCATGAACAAATCATGTCAGACCAACCTGATAGCTTTCTATGACAGGATAACAAGCGTTGTGGATGGGGGAAAGCAGTAGATGTGGTATATCTTGACTTTAGTAAGGCTTTTGATACTGTCTCACATGATCTTCTCTAAACAAACTAGGGAAATGCAATCTAGATGGAGCTACTATAAGGTGTTGCATAACTGGTTGGAAAACCATTCCCAGAGAATAGTCGTCAGTGGTTCACATTCAAGCTTGAAGGGCATATCGAGTGGGGTCCTGCAGAGATCAGTTCTGGTCCAGTTCTGTTCAATATCTTCATCAATGATTTAGATAATGGCATAGAGAGTACACTTATAAAGTTTGCAGACGATACCAAGCTGGGAGAGTTGCAAGTGCTTTGGAGGATAGGATTAAAATTCAAAATGATCTGGACACACTGGAGAAATGGTCTGAAGTAAATAGGATGAAATTCAATAAGGACAAATGCAAAGTTCTCCACTTAGGAAAAAACAATCAGTTGCACACATACACAATGGGAAGGAGTACTGCTGAAAGGGATCTGGAGGTCATAGTGGATCACAAGCTAAATATGAGTTAACAGTGTAACACTTGTAAAAAACCCAAACATCTTTCTGGGATGTGTTAGCAGGAGTGTTGTAAGCAAGACACGAGAAGTAATTCTTCTGCTTTACTCTGCACTGATTAGACCTCAACTGGAGTATTGTGTCCAATTCTGGATGCCACATTTCAGGAAAGATGTGGATATATTGAAGAAAGCCCAGAGAAGAGCAGCAAAAAGTGATGAAAGGTCTAGAAAACATGACCTATGAGGGAAGATTGAAAAAACTGGGTTTGTTTAGTTTGGAGAAGAGTAGACTGAGGGGGCACATGATAACAGTTTTCAAGTACATAAAAGGTTGCTACAAGGAGGGGGGAGAAAAATTGTTTTCCTTTACCTCTGAGGATAGGACAAGAAACAATGGGCTTAAATTGCAGCAAGGGCGGTTTAGATTGGACATTAGGAAAAGCTTCCTAACTGTCAGGGAAGTTAAGCACTGGAATACATTTCTCAGGAAGGCTGTGGAATCTCCATCATCAGAAATTTTTAAGAGCAGGTTAGACACCTGTCAGGGATGGTCTAGCTAGACAATGCTTGGTCCTGCCATAAGTCCAGGGGACTGAACTAGATGATGTCTCAAGGTCCTTTCCAGTCCTACGATTCTATGCAGTACAGGCAAGAGCTAGCTAATGTCTGGCTTAGAAAAAAAAAGAACCGAGTTATTCTTACTAGGAACAATTTTTCTGCTTTAATTTAAAATATACCAAAGCAGCAACTTACGTTACTACAGAACAAGAGTAGCCTGGATCCAGCTCTCGCTGAAGTTGGCAAAATTTCCATTAGCTTCAATGGCAATAGCATCAAACTCCTGGGGTTTAATTTGTGTGCATTATTTCACTGGGTTAAAAATTAATGTTCCCTACAATACAAGCATTTAAACTGTTTATTCTGTTTATTAGACACAAAATGACTGGCCTATTACTTTAAAATAAGTTGCATCTAAAGACAGGTTTGTTTGTTGATTTAAATACCATGTGAGGAATTAGTTTAGCTCCTGAATCAGAAGCTCAGATTCAAAGGCACAAGAGAATGTTTTGAATAGGGAAAAAATGGATTTTAATCCTCACCAATATATAATAAAATTGTATCTAGTTTTTATATTAAAATCAGCAACTGGAGGACTTTTGCTCACACAAGGGCTACAGTCCCATTGAGGTCAATAGGACAACTCATGAGAGCAAGGACTGCCACGCTGGTCCCTTGGTTCTCAATACTTCCAATATTTAGGTATCAAAAAGGCCAAGTGGGGTAAATTCGCAAACAAGGGTTATATAAAACATGTGGCTGGTAAGTTTACTTCATGTAAGTTGACTTCATTTTGTTGCTAGTGTTAATAAAAGTGCTGTGCAGTTGAATAGCACCTTGAATCCAAGGATTTTAAAGCGCTTTCCAGATAGTGGTGTATTTAGCCTCACAACCCTGGGAGATACGTGAGTGGAAGAGCCTAGAACAGGACATGGAAATCCTGGTTCTCAGTCAACCGCTTTAATCATTAGATGATACGGCCCCTTATATCAAGGGAAACGTTTCCCATAGAAAGTAGACTAGAACAGCCCAATTCTGTGGTTACTAACAGCAATTTCTGGAAAACAAACATCTGGACTAGTAAAAACAACGTGAGTTCTGTAGCACTTTAAAGACTAAGAAATTTAAATTCAGTTGTTAGTCTTTAAAGTGCTACCAAACTCACGTTGTTTTTGCTGTAGTGTATACAGACTAACACGGCTACCCCTCTGGAACTCTTCTATCTGGCCTAGTGTTGCTCTTGTTTAACAATGAATCCCTGCACCCCATCGAAGGAAACCAGAACAGAAAGGCCTCAATGTCATTTTCTGGACTGGAAAGCAACTGCCATACTTCACAAGAGTGGCTTTTACTGCCCAGAATAGCCCTGCTGAAGCACCAGAAACGAGTAGCGTGATAAGGGCTGCTCCCAGGAGTAAGAGTTTCCACTATCCCATAGCACAGTATTGAAGACAACCCAAAGAGTGTTCCCAGAAGTGTCAGTACCAGACAGCAAGTGAACTACTGGCTGGGCCAAGAGACTATTGTGAGTGAAAGAGAATGTCTCTGTTGCGGTGGCTAGCAAGGCACCAAATGTATTTTTTTCCACAATATATAAAACTCCTGCCAATACACTGGGCCGGACCCTCAGCTGGTGATGTCAGTGGAGTCACACCAATTGGTAGCTGCTGAGGGCCTGACTCATTATCCTTCTTTCCAGAGACAGTGCTAGGTCGTGTCCAGCTATAGCTGTCTCACCATTGAAATAGCCTTCAAAACCATCGGGCGGTAAATGCGTTTGCTGCTTGGTGAGAGCAGAAAACCCATTAGATTTGCCGTCAACCTGAAGGCAATAGGGGAAACTCCTGCTAATTTTGAGAACACATCAAACACCGGCAGCCAGAAGTGATTGTATGTAAAGCAATCAAGCATTACATGAAAGGACAACAGGTTCAGTGACTGCCTTACTCCTAGGCACTTTATGCAGCCACTGGGGGGGTTCCACTCACCAGGGCCTCCTCACCACCAAAACATCACTGATCTATCAGCCACAGAACCAGCCTCCATTCTCTGGTCTGTGGTCCTCTTGGATCCCAGCACACAAGGGCTGTGGCACAGATTGTATTCCTTAACTGTCCTCCCAAAACCCCTGTTCCAGCTCCTGGCTTCCTGGTTCAGGTGGGGAGGAGGCCACCAGAGTGTCAGTAACAGGAATGGTTGGGTACATTTCAGCCAGGAAGCTACAAGGTGGCAGGATCTGGCTGGCAGCAAAAGAAGTGGTGGTAGATGGTCTCACGGACATGGAGAGAGCTGAACTCAATGGGGGGCTAGTTGGCACATCTGGCCCTGTGTGGATACATTTTCAAATGCAACCTGGAGGAGCCATTCCTGCAAGAATTAGAAGCATGCGGAGGTGAATGAGCAGGCGATGCAGTGTAGTATTTCAGACCACCTGAGATACCAGCCTTTAGGGGATGTTGCTTCAGTTCTCAGCATCAATCTCAAGTGCAAGAAAGGCATCTGCAGTTGTAAGTGTTTGTAAACGTCTCTCTCATGGCAGCGCTTGGAAGTGTGGGGAGGAGGGTCATTCAGATTGCTTGGGGACCCAGGTGAATTTCCAGCCTCCGTCCTCATCTCGGCGCACAAAGGCCTGTCCCTGGTGGAAGGTGTGGGTTTTGACGTTGCGGTGGGGACTCAGGGAGGTTGTAAAGGCCACGTCGGTTTTGTTGGGTGACACGTCATTGGCGAAGTAAGGCAGTCCGTACGGGGTGAAAGTGGCCCCGCCAGGCAGTGTCAAGGAAGCACATGGTGCTGAAGAAAGTGGCTGGAAGTAGGGTAAATCCTGCTTCCCAGAACTGGCAGTGTTGTTTCTAGGAGTCACCTGATGATAGCCATAAGCAGCTATTGGGTCCTCATCATTACAATAGTCCATCGCCTCCCCATGGCTCTGGCAGAAAGAGTCTTTTCCAAGTTCAGAGGACAGGGCACTGTAGTTAGCTGACAAAGTCTCATCAATGGTGTTGATATCTTTCAGTCCTAGGGTTTGCAGCACCCAGGTATCCACGGCCGGGGCAGCTTGTTCTTCACAGGCAGTGAAATCACTGAGCAAGTTCCTCCTGACTTTTGTGGGGTGAAAAGTCTCTGGAGGGGCAAGGTAACTCTCCTCTTTAAATTTCCTCTTGCCGCTTTTGAGAATGGCATGTTTCTTCTGGCCATTGTGCAGCAGCAGTTTCTATACAAGAGCACAGGGAAAACGGAGCAGATTAAAAGCTGATCATCCAAAACCCAGGAAGCAAGACATTTCTGGACACAGGCTTTACCCGAACAGGTGCCTAACATCATTGATCTAAAGCACATGTTTTTCCCAGAGCTCGTTTTCAGTTTGCAACCGTGGATGGCCCTAATTATTTTGTGCTTTACAGTCTCTGGAAACAGCCCAAACACCTATGAGATAAGACGACGACAGTGTCAACACGGCCTGAGCTTTGTTTGCTTTTTCAGTCAATTAGCCGTGAAATGAAAGCTCCTGCCCTGTACAGCAGTCCTCAGTACCAATCCTGCCAGCAGGATCTGATCTGGCACCAGAGGGCTCAGTCACCCCCAGGATCTGCTCACTTCAGGGACCCAGGGAGGAGCACACACATGCCTCCATGGTCTCCAGTGAGTGGGAGGCAGGAGGTACGACGCTGAGTGGAATATGAATGGCCAGTCACAATATTATTGATATCAATGTTGCAAAATGACAATAATTCGTACTATGCCATGTCAGGTACCAATGGAAAGATTTTAATTCAATCAGATTGATAAGCCTATTTATATGCATGTATCAGCGTTGTATTGAGTTCTAAATATGTCTGATATATCTGTAGCCAAACACTTGTGCTGTGTTTCTGGATGATACTCCAGAGAGGAAGGCAGCAGCACTAAGCCTGCTCAATGGCCCTTCAAGGGAACCCACAGGTACAATGAATCCAGTGAAAGAACTCAGGGGCTGCCCATGTTGAGTCACCAGGACATGTGGGACAGGGGACTCCAGGGCTTTTCCATGCCATGTGCTGCATGGCTGTGTTTGGGGCAAGCCACATAGCGAAGGGACATAAAAGACAGCTGCACCACCCCCATCTTGTCTTCATTCCTGCTTCCTATCTCTGGATTAACTCATCTACAAACTGAAGCTGTGAAACAAAGGACCGAGACCCATCCAGGTACTGGATGTACACCAAAGGGACTATACAAGCCTGCAAACTCCACAGTTCTGCTGAGATATACAAGGACTTTACAGTCATTTATATGTAGCTGATTGCTTTGACCATTTCTCTTATCATTTGTTTCTTTCCTTTTATAATAAACCTTTAGTTTTAGTTACTAAAGGATTGGCTGGCAGCGCGGTATTTTGGATAAGATCCAAACCCATATTGATCTGGCCATGTGGTAGACCCTTTGGGGTCAGAAGAACTTTTTGGTTTAAATAGAGTTTAAAATAACGTCTCTCTTTACTGGATCTACTTGCTAACTGGGGGCCAGAGGCTGAAATGCAATAAAGGCGGCTGCGTAACTTCTTGTTTTTAGCTTCTTGATAACCAGTGTGGAGAATCAGAAGCACTGCTTGTAACTTGTTGGGAAATCTAACTGCAGTGTTAGCCTCCAGTGTGGGAGAATCTGCTCTTCTTTTGCAGCTGGCCCCGACCATGGCAATTTCAGGTGGGCTACCCTAGGCATGGATGGGTCACGGGAGGTAGAGGGGAAGCACAGAGCCTTGGGATCCACAAGATGTGGGGGCTGTCTCAGTGGGGAGGAGGGGTTGGAAAGGCAAGCCCTCCCACCCTTAGAAAAATTTAGGTGAGGAGAGCATCCCAGAGACTCCCTCTGCCGTCACTCTTGTGCCCCAGAGGGCGGCAAGGATCTCGGTTTTCACTCATGCCACGTGCCCAGGGGGACCAGCTTTGCCTGAGTAAGGACAGATTACAGGCCTGAGGAGGTGGCCCATCCTTAGTGACAGCGCTCAGCCCCTCAATAGCACCGTCAAACCCAGCATCACAAAGTGCTTGACAAACGTTTATTAACTAAGCTCCCCAATGGCTACGGGGTGGCAGCTAAGCTATTAGCATTCACATTCTACAACTGACGGGGCCGGGGTGCCAATGGCTAAGTGACTTGCTAAGGACAAGAGCGAGTCTGTGGCAGAACCCGGAATAGAATGTTTCCCGTTACCAATTCCCAGGTTCGTGCTTCTGCTCTCTGAACAGTGGCTTCTCTGCTTTATTGACTCTGAAGCCAATTAACACTAAATGCTTTGCTTTTTAGTATCCTTTCAGTGTAATGAGTTCTGATCATTGGTTAGAGGGGTTAGGGTTCGTCCCTTATAAACCCCCTCTCTCAATGCATCATAAACCAAACCCTGCTATAACTGCTAAAGATCAGAGCTGTAACATGGTCTAGTAACATGGCTTAACCTTGTCTACACAGGCAAGACCAACCATGACATCACACATGGAGGGGACTATTGTTTAGCACACTGTCACCAAGCTGGCAGGTTGGTGAGTGTTAGAAAGGCCTTTCCACTTGCACGCTGTCTGCCCACAGTGGGGCCTTTTACACATGTGTTTATATGCCTTTGCCTAGTATTGCATTTCACCTAAATGCTTCATTTCCTTCTCTCTCAGAGACACACTTCTCCATGGCAGGTCTGAACACAGTACCTTGGCCTTTTCTTCTAAACACTTAACCACAGCAGAATTCAGGTATTGTCGGAGGTTGTTATTTTCTTCATGTAACCTAGCAAGTTCCTCTTCCTTCTGTAGCAAGGTATCTTGAAGCTGTAAAATACAGACATCAATGAATAGACGTTTCTTAGCTCTCTCGAACTCTGTAACCCAATAACAAATTCCCTGTTCTATGGTCTGCTTGGATTTGATCATTTTGATGTTTGCTTTGTGAATTCAATCCCCAAGAACCTCTTGTCCCTGTAAAGCTAAGTGGCATGACTGTTCACGTCTCACTTTTGACTTCTCCTATTCTTTAGCAAATGTTTGAAGAGATTACTAGGAAAAACTGTAGCCGCAGAGGAATAATAGAGGTGTGCAGGGAAATGAACTGCAAACAGCCGTTTAAATACACAGAGATTATCTCTCACAGTATATTATCTGTCACAGTGCGGCCAGTTTTCATCCTTCTGTGCTTCAAAGAGTACTTCAGTTTCTCTCTGGATCCCTAGCTCACTAACTTCTACCTGGCTACAGAGAAAAGGAGGGGGCAAGAGTGCAGATTATAAACTAGGCATGGGTGTGTTAGCACGCGTCTGTCTACCCAGCCTGGAAGGCTTGCTCCCGGCAGCAATACAGATGTACTCTGCAAGTCTCAAATGAAGTTGGAGCCTCATTGTGTTAGGTGCAGTGCACACCTACAGTGAGAGACATACCCGCCCCAAAGAGATGATGATCTAAATAGATAAGGCAGGATAACGGGCAAGAGAAAGGAAGTTTGTAGACTTTTGGACCTGAGATGAAATCCTGGCCCCATTGAAGTCTATGGCCAAACTTCCGTGGATTTCAGTGAAGCCAGGATTTCACCCGAAGTGTTCTGGTTCAGGGTCACTCTGTTGTGATCCAATTATTTGAGCTAGGTAAAAGCAGCTACAATGGGAAGCACTTAGCTTGGAGTGTTCACCGGCTCTTCTGCTGCCCCTTGCACTCATGGAAAAGGAAAGAAAAAGAGCTAGAGATCTGTCCTCTAATCTACATGCTTCATCCTGCAAAGACTCATGCATGTGACTAACTTTGCGCACGTGGATAGACCCACTGCAGCCAGTAGAACTACTCACGAGAGTAACTTTATGCATGCGTGTACGTCTTTGCAGCATCAGACCCTAAAGCAGTTCCCAGTGATGCCTCAGCTTTTTTTGTGGAAGCTAGCAATCTGATCAGGTGTGAAGCTGCTGGACTTGTGACATGGCCAGACAGCAGTGTTCCTGATAAACTGAAGTCATTCTAGTTTCACAAACCAACATAAGGCAGGAGAGAGAAAAAAATGTTCAGGCTGCCAATGTTTTCTATACTCATAGCCCAGAGAAACACAGATTTAAGAACACATCCCACCGACCCAGAGTCTGCTTTAGGCAACAGTAAAATGAAATTCTAGGGGCAGCATAGGGTGGCGGGTTGAAGAAAAATTGTAAACTGTAAATAGAGGTTCTATTCTCCAGTGTGTGAGCTGTTTGAAATATTACCTGTTTGTTTCTGTAGAGCTGGGAGGACAGCTGATCTCCTTGCCATGTATCATCTGGAATAGTAAAATCCAAGTCACAGAACTGGTCTGGATGAAAACAGACATCAAACTGATTAAACCAAAAACCATGTTTTCCACACCAAGCTTAAAATCACAATCATGTTTATTTTAATCCCTCTTGTTTACTTCATTTGATTCAATGATTTTTATTTTTTTTTACTGCTTGATAAGCAGCAAAGAGTGGTCTTTAGAAATGGATAATACATTAGTAAATTCTCTGAGTTTGTTATAAGACACCTTTGGCATCTGAAAGATACTTTTCCTTGTGCTCTTTATTCTTCATGTTTAAAATTATTCTTCTTTACAAGAGGAACCAAAGCTTGATAAAGTTATTTGTGAGGCAGCATGGGCCAGTGGCCAGAGCATTGTACTGGGACTCAGGACACCTGGGTTCCAATGTGGGCTCTGCTGTGACCCAGGGCAAGTCACTTCACTCTCCATCTCAGCTCCCCCCATCTTCAAAAGGGGCGAACTAACCTTCTTTTGTAAAGTGTTTTGAGACTTATGGATAGAAAGTGCTAGGTATAAGAGGTGAGCAATCAACAGCATTTTAGATTGTAGATAATTATAGAATAATTAGATGATGAAACCAGCTAATCTTCCTACCAAGGTAGGGACTGCAGGGACATGAACCATGACCTCGCAGATTGATGCTCTGCTGGCTGCACTTTCTATCCTACACTGGTTCATGTACTGCCCCAATGCGGTAGAATCTGAGAGCCTTTCAGTACTGTAGTGCACAAAATGACTAATGTCATGTCATGTGTGGTTTGTTCTCTGTCTCACCCTCTCCAAAGGGGGAAATTGTGGGTGCAGTGTGGTATCCAGACCTGTGTGCAGGAAGCACAGTTCACAGAATCCCTCGTTTATTACAGAATTATTCTCAAATCAAAACTCTAGCCCAGACTGTATAATTATTATTCTTGTGTTATATTATGGTAGCATCCATAGGTCCCAGCTGAGGTCAGGGTCAGTGTGCTAGGTGCTGTATAAAAAACATAGTGAGAGACGGTGTCTGCCTCAAAAAGCTTGCAGCTGAACTAGACCAGACAGACAAAGGATGGGGGAAAGGAAGGATTCCTATCCCCCATTTTACAGATGCATAAACTGAGGCACAGACGCCCAGATCCTCAGAGGTTCTTAGGTGCCTAATTCTCATCGATTTCCACGGGCGGTAGGCACTGAACCACCCTTGGGGATGTGGTGTAATGATTTTCCCGAGATCACACAGGCCGTCTATGGCAGAACTGGGAAATGAAGGGAAATCGTTCCAGCGCCTTAGCCGCAGGGGATCCATTCTCCCGGGGACTGACAAGTGTCCCTGCCTCCTCCGAGCGAGACGAGCATCAGCCACTCCAGTGCCCGAGACCCGCCCGGGTCCCATCGCGGGGTGCTGCATGGAGACCTTGACAACGTCCGGCCTGCAAAGGGCCCGGGACGGCCCCGTGTCCCCGCAGAGTCGGCTCCACTATCTACCCGGCCCCGGGGGCCGCAGCATCCCCGGTCCCCTAGCTCCGCGCCGGGGCCGCTCCGCTAGTGGCAGCTGCCGTGTAGACACGGCGCAGGAATCGCTCGAGGCTCAGCGCGCTCCGCGGGGCAGACAATACCAGGCCCAGCTCTGTGCCAGGGGACACCCTCCCTCCCTCTTATCCTTCGCGGGAGCTGTTTAGCCCGGCTCTGAGCATCGGCCGGGCGCTGGGAACTGGCTGGGCGGAGAAGAGCCGGGCCGAGGAGAGGCGCACAACGCAGGGTGGACGCTGCTCCGGGGCCAGGGGCTCCAGCTGCAAGTTCATCCCAGCGGCTGTAACGTGCTTCCCCCGCCCTCCGCACGCAGGATGCAGGCGGGGGCCTGCCATGCCCTCCCCGCCGGGCCAGGAGCTGCGAAGCGCGATGAATCCCCCGCCGCCCAGGTAAGGGCGCGGCGCCCTTTTGCATCTGGTTTCGGTGCAGATGCCCAGCAGCCGGGGAGCTGCAGGCAGCCGTGGCGGAGCCCGACTTACCCGGAGCCCGTCCTTCTCCTCGGTTCTCGCTGGTGTTGCCCAGGAGACCAGAAGCCCAGAAAGAAACCCAGGTCTCCTTGGAAACATCCGCAGTGGCTGCTGCAGCTGAGGCGGGATAGGGGCCGTCGCAGGCCTGGCCCCCCGCGAAGCACTGCTCTTGGCACGGCAGAATGGCGCTCTGTGGAGGGAACACAAGGAGCGGGGGAGACAGGAGACATCAGACCCGTGTGTACAAGTCCGTGCGAGCCGCCCCTCGGGGCTGGCGCTGGGGCTCGCTGCCTCTGCACCGCTGAGTTCTCTGCTGCGCTCAGACCAGGGTTACACCAGCAGAGACTCGGCCCCGCGCTGCTTCCTCAGAGGCGGGACGCATCTCCCAGCCGGAGCCGGGCTTTCCCCGCACCAGCCTCCACCCCACGAGCTGATCTGGGGTTTGCTGATTAAACGGGGCGGCAGCCGCCAGGCCCCGATAACGGAGAGAGGTGCTGAAAGCAGGAGCTGCGGCTTTAGTCCGCGGCTAACATCTGCCCCCGTTTCCCCCCAGCTCTCCGCTGTGCTCGGCCACAGCTCAGTCCCACCTCCCAGCCCAGCCCAGCCCAGCCCACTGCTGCCCAGCCACTCGAGCTGTGC
The DNA here is from genome assembly GCF_026122565.2 of Emydura macquarii macquarii. Taxonomy (NCBI): domain Eukaryota; kingdom Metazoa; phylum Chordata; order Testudines; family Chelidae; genus Emydura; species Emydura macquarii. The sequence continues at coordinate 865,306 of NW_027132502.1, read as the reverse complement.
CTGGAGCGTCTCCCTCTGCTCTCCCCTTCCACCCAGGCGGCTGGTCCCCCGAATGTCCCAGGCGCAAAGGGACCCGGGCACTGGCCCTTGGGCAGAGCTAAGATTTGCACGCAGCCACCGAGCAGCCTGCTGCGGATGCAGAGGGAGGGTGACCCAGCCCTGCCGCCCGAACCACCTGCGCCAGATGCTGCGCTCAGAGCTGCGAGCCGGCATGTATCTCCCCATCCACCGCTCTGCCTCGCAGGGGCTGTGCTCGCCAAGCGATTCCCTGTCCAGCCACCGATCCCTCCCTCAGACACAGTAACGTCTGAACGAGAGGCAGAAATGAGGTCGAAGACAGGCTCGGTCATAGGCGTCAACAGCTGAGCTGCGCTGCCCCTTCTAAGTCTTTCGCTGGGAGGCACCTGCTGCAGGTCTAGCCCACCCACACATCAGCTCCAGCATCAAGGCACTAAGCAAAGGTATGCCAGAGAGCCACATTCACTTGCTGCAATTCGTAGTGGCTCAAGCTGTTTAAGATCCAGACCAACCTCAGGAGCCATTGGCTGTTAAATCTTTCAGCCGTCTCCACAAAGTGAAGAGTCACATCCAGCCTGTGCCCTGCCTCTACACATCTGCAGTGGTCCCACTTTGCCCAGTGGTCAGGAAAAGTCTGGGGTCGTTTCTGCAAGCGTGTGGCTTTCCTTCCTCCCCAAAGCAAAACCTGCAGCAAGCCTGAAGTGTTTGCAAGGCAAGGGCAAAGCTGAGACCCTTGACAAGGAGACCCTACAGCTGTGGGAAAGCAGAGCAGTACAGCCTGGGTTTCCAGGTGCAGAGGAAGATTCCTCATCCCCACTCTTAAACAAACAGGGCATACAATCTATTGCAAACCCTCCAGGCAGAATACCTGCTTTTTCCTGACTCCAGGTCGAGAGAGATGCAAAAAGCACTTACCATTTTAGTGGCAGAATGAGATGCAGGGCTTGGGAGCACGTTTCCTCTTAAAGCCCCAGCGATCTTTAATTGGCTCTGAAGGGGGAAAAGACAGGGGAGGCGAGTTCTAATCTAAAGGAGCTTCCAGTGACGCCTCAGAGCTTTCTTGAATCCCAGCAATCTGATTTGGTGTAAAGCTGTCAAACTTGTGACGTGAATAAACAGCAAACTTGCTGAAATCAAAGTCATCCTGGGCTCACAAAACATCACAAGGAAGGAGGAAAAAAGAAAGAAAACAAATGTATAGGCTACCCAGAGCTGGTGTGTCTGAGAGTCATTCCAAGAAAATAACAGATTTAGGAAGGCATCACCCAGTTAGAGCAGAGGTGAGGTTGCTGGTGACGTGGTTGGTTTTATTTTTAACCCTATTTACAACTGTAAAGTCCAGCAGAAACTCCTTCAACTGGGCAGGGGTGGGAAGACAACGTTCATTGGATTTCCTCTGTAATATGGCGATAGGTTCAGGCAGTTTTATCCGCATCTCCAAGGGGCCAGCGGTGGTTTGCAGAGCAGAAGAGCTTTTAAATGGCTTATTTTACTGGGAACTGGTCTGCTACCAGAGCCCGGGCTTTGAGAACCAGATGGAGCTGAGCATTCATTAAAGGAGGCAAGGACTGAAAGGTGTACAACTGCACAAGAAAGGGTTGCACAGTGGATAGATACCCCTGCCGAAGCCACACGTGTGCGCAGAACCACATATAGACGAAATCAAATGGCCATGGTGATTAGAATCCCTAAACAGGCTTGTCTTCTGAACAGAAACCTGCACTTGGGGTCTGTCTTTGTATAGGATGAGGGGCTGGTGTGAGAGGAGGCGAAGAGCAGAGCAGTTGTTCGAGCCAGATCCTGCCTCCTGCCACGGCAGCTCTATGAAAGGCAGGTAACCCGAGCTGCCCGGGCGGTGGGGAGGGAGGACCAGGCTGGCATATGGGATGTTCTTCCCTTTCCCCCCAGGAGGACGCGTGGGGCCGTTAACGCATTAGCGAGGCTCAGTGACACTGGAAACCGAGGGGGCGACTTGCCTCCCCTTCTCTTCTCACCCACCTACACTGCCCCAGGCATCGTCCGACGGGGGAACTGCCCGCCCAGGAGAAACGGATCATCACAGCCCCGGGGGGGTGCATTCCATGAATGAACACAGGGACGAGCGGCTGGGGTTCGCCACTTCCCCCCTTCTCGGCACAGCCCCCGCCGGGGCTCCCCGTGCACTGACGGGCTGCTTTAACCACCGGGGGGGAGTTGTTTTTATCCCCCAGGCCTGCTCGGGGCGGGGCAGCGGGGGGCCCCCCCGCGGACTCGGGGAGAACCGCGGAGCCCCAGGGCGCTGCGGGCAGCCAGCCCGGCCCGGCCCGGGGAGGAATGCAACGTGCCCCCCCGCCGCCGGGCTCATTTTCCGAGCGCCTCCCGCCCGGCCGGGGCTGTGTTTAGTGCGGGCCGGGCCGGGGACAGGCGGCGGCGGGAGTGTCTGGGCCCCGCAGACAAGGCCGGGCTGGGGCCCGTCCTTAGCCGCCTGTCGGCCCGGCCGGCGCGTGTGCTCGGCGCTGCTCGCCGGCCCCCGAGCGAAGGCCCGCCCGGGCCGGACGCTCGGTTCCCCCCCCGCAGGCCGCGCCGAGCCGAGCCGCCCCAGGGCCCCGCTGCTGCGGGCCGGGCCGGGCCGAACGGGGCCCGACCAAGCAGCCAGTCCCCGCCGGGCCGGGCCCGAGGCCGCTCGAGGCAGCCGCCATGTTGGGCCTCCCCAAAATAACACAACAAACCCAGCCCGGGGAGTTGAAAGGTCACGGCGACGTCATCACCTTGCGCCCAGCGCCAGGCCCGGGCTGCGGGGGGGGGAGCCCCGGAGCTGCCCCCCCGCTCCCGCCTCGCCTGCTGCCCTAGCTGGTGCCCGCTCTGCCCCCCAGAGCCGTGCCAGGGGCGCAGCCCTTGGCCCCAGCTGTCAGCCCTGCCAGGCCTGGTGGGCTCCGAGCTGGGGGGGGCCAGACAGCGAGTGTGAAAACGGGGGACACTTTTTTGGGGGGGGACATTTGCATCTAAGAAACTAAGACCCTAATGTTGGGCGACCCCCTTCCCTGCCGGCCTGGGCGAGGGTGACCGCAGGCCCTGATTTTATAGGGACAGGGCCGATATTCGGGGCTTTCTCTTATATAGGGAGCTGGGATCGCCCCACCCCCCCGGCGTGAGTTTCTCACACTTGCTGGCTGGTGGTCAGCTCAGCGACCGAGCCAGCCGGAGCGATGTAACTGCCTGCCATGGCGAGCGCAGGACAGGGCCATTACAGACACAGCTGTAGGGCCCTGGCTAGTCCCGGGACTTCACTTGCACCTGTCACCCATTCACGTCAGGCGCAGCACACATGCAGACACGCCACAAACATTCACCGGGCGCTGCCCAGCACCTAGGCCTGGGTATGAACCAGACCCTGCAGCGTGTACCTGCTATTTAATTCAGCCAGAAATATTGGTTAATCCTCACGTAGGAACAGGTTTTGGGGGTGGGTTACTGATATGCACGTAGCATAGTTCTTTTAAACACCTAGAAATGTCTCCCAATCGCTGCATCGTCCTGCCCAGCTGCTTGTTTGTATCCAGCTTTCTCCTTGCATTATTTACACATACGCGGCTCCTTGTAAATAGAAAGGCGGAGACCCCTGTTTATCAAAAGGAAAAGAGAGCAATAATTTTTTGCTATCTCTCTGCTTTTTACCGCTTTCTCCTTCGCTCCCATTAAACTCAGCCCCAAGCTGTTGAAAGAGGAGCAGGGAATAGAAAAACAGGCTAGATCCTCTAGAAATAACTGTCTGAGGAGGAGGGAGATGAGACACCAAAAATATACTGTCCTCTGTGGGTTTCCTGCTAGGCCTTGCAGCTCGACCCTAAGGAGCGAGTCTGGGCAAGCACTTCCACACCCTGTGCAATACAAGCAAAGGCAGGAGGTTTTATGTGTGGGTGTGAGAAAGCATTTAATCCCTTGTGTGATTAGCTGGAAAAAGAAGCTGCACACCAGTCAGAACAGTGGGCAGTAATAATAATAATCAGTGAAAACTTCTAATTTTCTGATTTCAGGTTTCATGAAGCATTTACTCCTGTTGCTTTTGGGGTTTTGTCCTCACATACGAAAGAAAAGACAAATCCCACAACATTTTCATTTTGTGGCCTAATTGGCAGAGCACAGAACGGGGAGACAGAACTCCTGCATTCTGTCATGGAGGAAACGTAGCCAAGTCACCTCTCTGGGCCACTGTTTCCCCACTTGTACATTCAAGATAATGCTTTTCTTTATAGAGGATTTTGAGTTCCAAGGGTGAAAAACCCCATAGAAGCACTTGGTGTTATTTCAAGTCCCAGATTATTTACTGACATGTCAGCCTAGAGATTTTAGATCACCAAAAAGCAAGTGCTGTTTGTTTTTAATTTGAGCCAGAGAGAGAAGAGTTAGTCTCACAAAATGAGGTATTGATTTTATGAATAAAGTTGTCAGAAAAGATTCAGGTTCCTTTAGTAGCTCCACAGCATTATATGGTGGTAAAAATGAAAGAAAATAAAGATCATGCTTGCCAACAAATTCTTTTATTGATGATCTAAGGAAATACAAATACAGGAATGCTTGATTGTCACAATCTTTATGAACCAGTGAAGTCAGTGCTAAGCTTCTTTTTTATTAGAATTAAAGCTCAAGGGTGAAAGTCTGATCCTACTGGAAGTCAATGGCAAAACTCCCATTGACTTCTTTGGGGCCAGGATTTTACCTGAAATTTCATAAGTGCTCAATTCCAGTCTTGTCAGAACATTCCTGGCACAGGCTTATTTGCCACATCTGTTCCCTTATTCTCTGGTAAACTAGTGGATAGGTCAGTGGATCGGGACTCAGGAGAGTGGGGTTCTAGTTTTGGCTGTGCTGCTGACCTGCTGGGTGATCTTGGGCAAATCAATTAATGGCTCTGTGCCTCAGTTTCCCCCTCTGTAAAATGGGGATAATGATCCTGATCTCTGTTGTCAATTGCTTTGATATCTCCTGATGAAAAGCAGTAGGTAATAGCTAGGTACTATTATCATATGATCACTCTGGCTCTAGTCCTGCTTGGGTCCTTTTGATATACTTCATATTTGTGTGCAAGCAGCCCCAAAGCTGCATCCCCTCTGTTGTGGACTGACTCCCAGAAAGAATGTCAGCAGTGACAGTATTCCAGGGAAAACACACTGAAATAACACAATGCACAGCACGTTGAAAGGGCACCAGTGCGCATAAAATGAAAATATGCACAAGGGGCCTAATTCACCAGTTACTCCAGTTTGACACCAGTGTAAATGCACTGCTTTCCAGGCCAAATTCTAGTCTGGGTTATTACATCCTGCCATACCTAAAATTTTTGTCTTCACTAATCCTCCTAAACTGCACTTTAGTGTTGCTGTTAAATAGCTGCCTATTTCCACCCGGGATGTGCCTGTATTTCAGTGGTGAATGAATAGATTGTTTTACACATTATGATCCTGTGATCCGCACAGGCAGACCCTTGTTCTCACATGGAGCTCCATTGATTTCAATGAGTCAAAGGTGCAGCTTTATAAATTTGTGCACCATCATTTGTAAAGAGGCATCCTAAAGTTCTAGATTTCTATAGAAATCTACGTCGTCCTCATTATTATCCAAACCTATCTCTGGGACCGTAGCCACTCACTGGTCCATCAAATCAGAAGGACATTTTTGGGGATTACTGGCAGTTCACAATAAACTGATTTAATTTATTTTTATTGATAAAATGCTGCTAGCCAAACCAGGCTCTCTGTCCTTCTATGTCCCAGCTTTTCCTTTCCCATGTAAAGCAACTATTCGGCTGTTTATCAAATATTTAGAGGCAAAAAGAGAAAAAGTGGGAAAATGTGAAATTGTATCTATTTGTTGCTTTACCAGCAAGTTCTCTGAGCCCAGGACTTTCCTTAAGTTCAGCATGTGCAGTACCGGGGCCTTCAACTCTTCTTACCAGAGGAAACTCCATGTGATCCACTAAACGCTAGCTCCAGTCTTGAAAGACATAGTAGAATTGGAAAAAGTACAAAGAAAGTCAACAAAAATTATTAGGGTTATGGAACAGCTTCCATGTGAGGAGGGAATGAAAAGACTGGGATTGGTCAGCTTGGAAAAGAGACGTATAGACTCATAGACTTGAAGGTCAGAAGGGACCAATATGATAATCTAGTCTGACTTCCTGCACAATGCAGTCCACAGAACCTCACCCCTAGATGTATAGATGAGCTTCCATAACTAAGATAGTCTAAAGAACCACTTATAAAGAGTCTCAAGAGTCATTAATAAAAATGCAAGCACTTTGGTATGATATAGGCTTTGTCTGTTACAATCAGGTTACATATTTCAGTATTCTCAAGGGGGGATATGATAAAGGTCTGTAAGTGGAGAAAGGGAAAGTGAATAAGGAAACGTTATTTTCCCCATTCACATAACACGAACCAGGGGCACTCAATGAAATTAAAAGGCAGCAGGTTTAAAACAAACGAAAGAAAGTACTTCTTCACACAAGATGCAGTCAACTTGTGGAACTCTTTGCCAGTGGATGTTGTGAAGGCCAGAAGTATAACTGGGTTCAAAATGGAATTAGATAAGTTCATGGAGGATAGGTCCATCAATGGCTATGAGCCACGATGATCAGGGACGCAGCCCCATGCTCTGGGTGTCCCACGCCTCTGACTGCTAGAAGGTGGGGCTGGCTGACGGGATGGATCATTCGATAAATTGTCCTGTTCTGTTCACTCCCTTTGAAGCATCTGCTCCAGTCACTGTAGGAAGACAGGATTCTGGAGTAGATTAGTCTGAGCCAGTATGGCCGTTCTTATGTTCTTAAAGAAGCCCTGTTTCCCAGTTAGAGGGGCTTATCATTTAAATAATGAGTAACAGGGTATAATGACAACCCAGTCTGTTCTGTAATACAAGAACAAGGGGGGCATTTGATGGAATTGAAAGGCGCACATTTAGAACCGATCAAAGGAAAAACGCTTTCACACTCAGCTCCCAATTAGCCTGTGGAATTCACTGCCACAAGATATCAGTGAGGGTAAGAGCATGGTAGGATTCAAAACTGATTTGGACAGTTGTATGGGTAATGAGAACATGTGGAAGAAAACCCAAGAGTTTTGCAAAGGAGATAGCCCTTCCTGCATTAAGTTTTAGGCCAATCTCTAATCATTCATGGTCAGGAATAAACATTTCCTGTGAGCAGTTTTTCACAGAACTACCTACTGCAGGTTTCTTGTACCTTTCTTTGAAATAGCTGATATGGGCCAGAAAGCAGACTAGTGATTTGTACCCCTTTAGCTTTCTCCAGATGTGTACATGTCCCTCCTCTTCCAGGTTTGACTGGTGATTGGCAGGGATATTTTCCACTTCTGGTCATGCAAAATTTCGCGAGAACAGCTGTTCTGAAATTGCAGTCTAAACTGATGGAATGCTCATGAGGTTGTCCTGGAGTCTCCAGGAATTAAAGGTTAATCTTTAATTAAAGATTATGTCATGTGATGAAACCTCCAAGAATACATCCAACCAAAACTGGCACCCCAGCAGCTGGTCTCTCAAGGTTTTGATGGTGGCTTTGTGGTTAAGATGCTGGACTGGCATCCAGGAGATTTGGGGTCATTTCCCAGCTCTGTCACTGATTCATTGACTGATATGGGACATGTCTCTCCATCTCTCTGTGCCTAAGTTCCCCATCTGTAAATTGGGAATAATACTTCCTGTGTCACTTCTTTGGTCAGTTTTGTCTACATAGATGTTAAATTCTTTGGGGCAGGGACTCTTGCTTACCATGTGTATGTACAGCACCTAGCACAACTGGGTCCTGATCTTGGTTGTGGCCTCTGGGCTCTATAATAATAATTTTGGACAGAAATCTCTCTTCACAAGATTTTGGATCTATTGATTCTGAGGTTGAAGCATAACCTTGAGTAGATTGTGGAACCACAGTCTATTTCTAATCCAGATCAAGACCCAGCAATGCCCCAGCCTGTTTTTAAGACATTCTTCTCTATATCAGTATAGGTGGACCCCTGGAGCTGTTTAAATGAGGTGCTGTGCTGCAGCAGAGAAATTGAAATCTCCATTACAATACGGCCCTGCAGCATGGGCAACTTGATGTAAGCAGCCTTGGTGGGAGATATTCTAAGTGGTAGATGATTTGGATAGTCCGTGTTGATCAAAGGCAAAATTCTCTGGCCTATGTTATGGAGGAGGTCAGACTGGAAGATGATCATAGAGGCCCCTTCTGGCTGCCAAATCTATGAGTCTATGGAAAGAGAAAACTCCCCTAAAACCCATATTTTCCCCTACAATGTTTTCCACTAAATCCAAGCCTGGCTGAAAGGAGCATCTGCCAGAGCAGCCTTGCGGCTAGGGTTGCACCTAGTTAATACTGCTCGCCCATTTGGCTGGCTCTCTGGAGCTGGCAGTCTGACTGGCACTTCTCCACCTCTCCCTGGGCGCAGAAGCTGGGCACTTCCATTCTTGGCCGGCAGTCGGGAATCTTGGCAGACTTTGCTGAGCTGAGTAAATACATGTGATGGAATCGCTTCACTGCTGAACGATGCAGCGGTTGCCTTCACTAATCAATACAGAATGGAAGAGCCCAAGGATGGGTTAAAAGTGTGTTAGGGTAGCGAGGTGAAGGACACTGTCCTCCTGGGCAGAGAAAGCTATTATGGCTTTTGTACATGCCATTCAAATGTTTAGCTAAAAGAATAAGTCACTTGGGAAGCCCTCTGGAAAACAGATCTGACCATATCCATGAGCCATCCAGCTTCTGGTTCCTGGAGCTAACGTTGGAGGAACTTGTGATGAAAGGGAATAACTTTGTCAGTAATTCAAATACAAGAATGGCAGCTGATTTCTGGCTTTCCAGTAGAGCTGGCTGGTGGACAACCACACCATATCGCAAAGGATTTTGAGATTTCAAAATCTGGCTTCGTTTGTAACTTTAAGGAAACCTGAAATAGTAGAAATTCTCCACAAAGGAAAAGTCTGAAAAAATAATAATTTTGGATTGATTGAAATGTTTTATTTCGATTTTGACAATCTATTCTATTCTATTCTATTCTATTCTATAAAATTTAAAAAGTCAGAATGAAAAGTAATTTAAAAACAAACTCAGAATGTTTAGTTCTGAAAATGTTGAAATGGGATGTTTTGACAGAACTTTTTTTTCCAAAATGAAATTTTAGCAAAATGGACATGATTTCTCAAAGTGTTTTGATTTTGATGGAACTACGTTTTGACCGGTGCTGGGAAGAAATTTGACTTTTACTTCTTTGCACCAGTCACCAGAGTGACAGAGAATAATACCTTGGTATTGCCAGGGTTGAGTTACCCACATGTTCCAGTGGCTTCTGTTCCATCTTCCCTTTTAAAAAAAAAATCAAATGCAAATAAAATCCATCACCAGCTATAGTTAACATCCATATGCTGATCTGACATCCAGGGCAGTTTCTGAAGCTCACTAGTTTTCTGGTTGCTTAGCTAAGTTCTGATTCTCAAAGCAGTTTCCACTTTCAGCTGTTATCTGTCCAATCTATCTGTTTTTAGGGATGCTTCAGGTCTAAAGGGGATCACAGTGTGAGACAGATATATACTGCAAAAGTTGGATTAGGATCCAGGTCACTGAAGTGTGAGGAGGTCCGTGCTTGAAATTCTGGTCTGGATCTGAGATAAACATGAGGTGCAAAATCTGGATCCAGATTTCAGTCCAAATTTCCTCAGCATTCAAGGAGTTTGTATTCAGTGATGTAACTTGGTCCTATCTTTAATCATTATGCCAGTGTAGGAGATACGAATGTGTACGTGGAAGGATGGTGGTAAACACTTAGATTTGATTCACTCTTTCATGTTCAGTGGAAATCTGTGTCCTTAAAAGAAACTAACTTGAAAGCAAAGACTAATGCAGATATATTACTGCTATGTGTAAAAACCTCATCGATTTCTTCTCTTCTGGTGCCTTTCTCAGTTCAACTAATCTTGACTGAACAGCACTGACTATGAGCATTTCTTTTTCACCAAGGGTATGGTTGGTGATATATTGGTATTAGGAGGGGTATTGACATTTTGTGTTGGCCTTCAGGCTTTACTGGACGTCAGCGTGTTTTACAGGATCATGAAGGAGTTGAACGCTAGAGGGCTTCCTGAAATCACTCCCAACAGCCTCAAACACACAAGTGGAGAAGGCAGCTTCTCTGAGTAAATCAGGGAGCTGTTGCTCTCAGTTTTTAAAATCAGGATTAAGTTTGATGGGGTAGGTGAGTATAAATAGAAATTAGTACATCCAGTCATACTAAGACAGTCTATGACTAGGTTAAGCTTCCTTTCAACAAGGTGAGGGTGCCTGCCTATGGTTCTCTTGAGTATTAGAGTTGGGAGAAGAACTTACTTTTTTTTTTAATTTAGATTTTAGACTTTTAGATTTTTGCCTCTTTTTCTATTTGAGAATTGCCCGGGAGCAGCAACTGTCTTCAATGTATTCAGTGTGCAAAATTATTCACCAAATCATTTCTGTGAATAACTCTTGGTCTGTAGTTTGTTCATGAGTAGTAAACTGAGGATCCTTTCCCACCAGCATATTCAAAATTTGAATAGTGTGGGTTAGTTTGGATTGGATACACAGATCACATGATCTATACCGGTTCCCTGATTGGACCAACATAATTCTGGAATCTGATTTCTGGTGCGAAAACCAGTATTGCCAGCCTGAAGAAAAAAATCCTGAGACAGGCCCTACAAATCATGATTGATATTCAATGATGAGGGTTTTTTTTTTGTTTTTTTTAAAGAATACATTTATCTGCCTTTTGGGGTGGAGCCTTTAAGGGGTCATGTTTTCAAGCTTTTCTCTGCAACCATAAGTGCTAGAAACTTATTTTTATAAAGAAATGAAAGCTGAGGTTCTTACGTAATCTCCTGACTCCAGGGGTTGAAGCTTTAAGAAGTGCAACTAATATTGCAAGAGTTGTGATAAACTTGCGAGAATTAGCAACACGAGCAGACTCATGCTTATTAATTCAAAAGTTCCTCCCAGTGAATCTCTCCTGTATAACACTGCTGTAGCAGTTTTACTCCCAGATTTACCAAAATGAGTGCCTAAAGTTAGGCTCCCGAATCCTTATTTAAGCATCTAATTACAGATATAGGAGCCTGACTTAACCTTAGTGTGATTTTCCATCTCCATTGACTCTGCTTCCTTAATTCCCAACAGTTGCGAGAAGTGGTATCAATCTAACACTGCATTTAAAAGTGTGACCAGAAACATTCCCTGTTAGACTTCTGTGGTTTCATTTCAGGATCTCATCTCCCATTTAAACATTGTATTCTGAAGCTCTGCAGTCAGCATGGACTATAATATTCCTGGTGTGCACAGTGTTAATAGTCTCCCAATATGTCTGCTTGTATTATATTTTCCTTTACTCATGCTCACAGACACACATTGAGCTTTCCTCTAAATCTGGTAGGGGAGAGATGTTAAGCCATCAATTCTATAGGGGTATAAATTAATCAGCATTCATTTTTTTTTGTCCTCTATTGTATATTTGTTTAAACACTAATATTCAATTTGTATACCAGCTTTTCGTGCCAAAGCGCTTTCCAAATTGTAGACACAGAAATCATTTCATCCACCACTAGAAATGCAGCTTCCTCTGGGGAGGAATGAGGCAGTCATTTTACAGTGGCTAACAACACTACACAATAGTGTAGGACAGAAAGTGCAGTAGAGTATCATATTCTACTGCGTTTCCAACGGGGAATTTAAGTAGGCAGAATGTAATTACTTGAGCAGAAGAATTTGGCTGTGACACCAGGGCTAGGACCTTTCCTCTTTCACAGACTGACAAAGTGATCAGGACTTTGGTTTTGTATCTCATCAGAAGGAAGGATGACTGACAGGGAAAGGTATTGTCTGCTTGAGCGAGTCAAAATATAGAAAAATATCAAAGGAATTCTGGCAAAATCAAAATAATTTTTCATGTTCTTGTGTTTTGCCACTGCTTGATTATTCATTTTCTGAATTTGCCACAGTTTTTTTTTAATTTAAAAAATATATTTTTGAAACTGGACATTTTCAAAGCGGCTTGCCCAAGGTCACCCATCAAGTCAGTTGCAGAGCTAGGGGTAGACCCCAACACTCAGGCCAGTGCCCTACTCACTGGAGTACACTGCCTCTTTAACCATGCACAGCAAGAAGGGAACTCAGCTAGAGCAGGGCAACGTTTTCCAGTAAATAGTAAACTTGCTGAAAAATGCATTTTTGGGGGCATCTGTGAATTTGGGTCAAATTCAGTGAATAATTCTGTCTGGAACCATTTTTTTAGAAAAAGCCAAAATGGTTTGTTTTGGCCCTTTGGAAATCAAACATTTCATTCCGAAATTTAAAAAAAAAAAAATTTAACTAGGTAAAACAAACAAAAAAAAGGTTGAAAAACACCTGAAAATGACCCAAAATAAAACAAAAACAAACAAAAAATTGTTTCAGGTTGAAACATTCTGGTCACAGTGGGGCAGAATCCATGGAGGTCAAGGGAGTTACTGTGTGTGTAATCTACATAAATCTGGACTATTCTTAAGCATCTTCTGACTGGCTATTTTTGTTCAGTCAAAAGCGGTGAAGATATATTTTTCCTTTAGAGAAAACATACAATAAAGCTTCCTGCAAGGCTCACTGATTGGCAAAAATATTCCGACAGACGCGTGTGTGCTTTGGATCTTGAGCAGTGAGCATTGCTTTTCTCCGTGTACAGCCTCCTGGACATTGGGCTCTTTGCACGATTTAGCCCACTCATTCCCACGCGGGCTAGTACATAAACCAGGGCATGAATGTAGAACGGATCAGTGTTATATTCAGCAAGCTTACCTTGCGATGGTGCTTTCCACTCTGCATGGCACTCTGATGCTGCATGTACTAATTTCTCATTGCTTGGTAACTTGACTACTACTTCGTGTTTGACTGGCTCATAATCAGTGATATAATCAGGTCCCCCTTCAGTGTGTAACAAGAGACCTTAAATCACAGAACTGGGACATCAAAGGCAGAATTACACCAGGAGTTAATACACTGCCAGCATCCAGAGTCGTTGCAATTGGTTAAGCAGGGCCATCCCAGTAGACTTTCATTCACCAGATTTCTTGAGTTGACCTGCTAGCATTTTTCCCTCCCCCTCTCCTTCCTCTTTATTTTCTTTATTTTTTTCCCCCTCGAGTCTCTTTTGATTTCACGCTGGCTTTTTAAATTGAGGATAAAGTTAATTCACCTAACAATGCCACAGCTGGAATGAAATATGGCTGGTCGCTTATGTGGAGGGGAGGGGTCCGTACTGGCCGGGGATGCTTATTGGCTCCCCTAACACCCTTAAGGGCTGTTGCTGATTCACGGGCGGTGCCTGTAGCGACAAAGCAAGAAGTTAACTAATTACGAACATATGGTTCAGCAGGCACCCTGTTAGCAAGGAGCCGGCTAGGTGTTCTGAAGGAGGTGAAGGGGAAAGTTTTGGGTAGAAGGTGTGGTTCGAAGTCCCACCGACAAGCCTAAGGGAGACTTGATTGATCCTAATCTATTCTTTTTGTTAAGAGGCAACATGCTGCTGGCAGGAACAGCTTGGTAATAACAGAGATTTGCGGCCTGTAAGTCCTTGTGGTTATGGCCAGCACGCGACACTCAGCCGGCTCCTCGCATGCTCCTTGCTTAATTGGTCTCAATGGTGGGAACTGAAATGAGACGGTAGTTCAAGGTGCAACACATGGTCTACCTGAAATTGCACCCTGCAAGCTGTGGCACAGATGTCACCCCTTTAGCAGTGTGCTTACCACGAGGGGTGCCGGCATGTCCTTAGGGAAAGGGGCAGGGGACCTCTGAGGGGATCTGCAGATTTTCACTGCGTATTGTTGAAATAATTAGAGGGAAATTTAGAGAGACGCGCAGCATTTGTTAGGGAACAGTTCAGGCAAGACTACACTGAGGGGGTGGCATGCACAGAATGGACATAGGAAAGCCTCTTTTGGGACATAGCAGGTAGTGGGGTTTCTGTCTGCCATGTCTATCTGTCTGGCTACCATACACAATTTGCTGTGGTATCCGGGCATGGTGTGTTCTTTGAACTAGACTATATTTCGGTGCGGATTTCATTTTGACCATCACTGATCTCAAGGAAGCCGGGGTCGGCCATGGCCTGGAATTTAATTCATTTTGAAGCACAGTTTGATAGCTCACGCAGTCTGTTTAACTGCCCTGATAATGCTGCTGCGTCTGGCTGTCGGGTTTATAGTACTAACAGTGGAAACCGAGTGAACATCAGGGAGAAAAGGCATGGTTGTGTCCTTGGAGGGGTGCTATCAGCCCTTAAGAAGCAAAGCCCAGATGGGCCCAGGACAGAGGGGAAGCAGCATCTGACGCTGTGTGCTGGTCCTTGAACGGCAGGACTGAGAAGTCCAAATGAAGACAGACCAACTTATTACCAGTGCAGGTCGCCTTGTGCCTTGGATGTGCGTTACAACGCCACTGCTAGCAGCATTGTGTCTTGAAAAGTTCAGGACACTGACAGACACCCCTCCCCCTGCAAGGTAGGAATGGTCAGTGTTATATACTCTGAGGATGGCCAGCTGGGAAGCATTCTGCTGGTTCAGTGGCCCCCTCTCCACCACCCACATCGGAGCTTGCTGATTGTTTTGGCTATGCCCACACCACGTAGGCACACCATAAGCCTTGTCTTTGCTGTAGGGTTACCAGTGTGCATGATTTGAGTCACAGATTCATAGAGTTTAAGGCCAGAAGGGACTGCTGGATCATTTAGTGTGACCTCCTGTATAGCACAGGCCATGTCATTTCACCCACTTACCCCGTATTAAGCACCCTAAGTTGGGTTTGACTAAGCTTCTCTTTCAGAAATGTAGCCAGTCTGGATTGGAAGACATCAAGGGATGGAGCATGCACTTCTTCCCGTGGTAGTTTGTTCTAACGGTTAGTCACCCTCCGTGTTAAAATGTGTGCCTCATTTCTCATTTGAATTTGTCTGGGGAAAAAATTGAAAACGTGAAACCTAAAACCTCAGAGACCAGAAGGCCAATAAAAACCACTCACTGTGCATTATTTTTTAAACATCCCATGATTTTAAGCCAATCTCATGATTTTGGGGGACCTAGCTCATGGTTTTTGAACACATGAGGTGGATGATACTGTGCTCTAAACACGGGAGCATTCATGCCTGCACGTCTTGACACTCAGCTGACCTGCTATTCAGATTGTTGGGAGCAACCGAATTGCAGGTGGAGTTTAATCCAAGTGGGGAGACAAAGCAACAAGGACTGTGTTTTTGTCATGCATTTGTACAGCACCTAGCACACGGTGGGCCTGGTCCATGATTGGGGCCCATATGTGCTACCTCAATACGCAGAATAATAGTAATAAATTGGAATATTAGAGAGACAAGGTGGATGAGGTCATATCTTTTGTTGGACCAACTTCTACTGGTGAGGGAGAGAAGCTTTCCAGCTTACAGAGAGCTGAAGAAAACCTTTAGACTGATAGAGATCCAAAATGTGAGGTTAGTCACATTCACTCCATCTATTCCACAGAACCAGAATTCTTATTTTCTCCCACTGCTATATTTTATACCAGAAGAAACGTATGCAGATACCAGCTATAGGTGGCTTCAGAACTACCCAGAGCCCAGTATGTCTCCCATCAGCATTTGTTTTTATCACTGGAGCATAAGTACATTAGAGATGAAAGAGCTACTCCAAAGTATTATATGCAAGCGGGATGGAGAGGGAAATTAATCAAGTGTAGTAACCTGGAAAGACTCTTCTCCACAAAGTGTGATGATGTCCGTTTCAGCAGGGGAACTGGAAGGAAATCAGCAATGTGGCTGAGCAGAGCAGTGTGTCTGCTGTGCGCGTGTCAGAGCGTGAGTCTGTTCAGGAATTCATTCTGGGGGGAGAGATGCTGTGAAAAAAGGGGAAGCCGGTATTTTGCCACAATATACCACTGGAGCCATGGTAGCAATCACTGAGGCTCTGCTGTTCATCTCCTGCCTTTATGGAAAATCCCAGCACACCACCTGGCGGGGATGGGGACGTCAGGAAGTGGGCTGATTTCTCATGAGATCTGCAAGGACGTTTCTTTTGCCCATCTATGGAATGACACAACTGTTGAGGTGGCATTCGTGCATTGCAACGTTCCAGAGAGTTCTCCAGAATTGGCTGTTGCCAGAGGCGGGATTCCAGGTTACATGGACGAGTGGTCTGATTCTGCATGGGAAAGTCCTGCACGGTGCAGCACATTTCAGGGTGCAGTTCCCTTTCTCCCAGCTGCTAGGACCATGGAGCCCACTGAAGGAAGGGACTAATACCTTTTATATAATTCATACCAGTGTGTATCACCATACCTATGGCTGGGGAGGGCCTCTTTGCTTGACTCTGATCTGATCTATAAGGCCCATTGCATCTCCTCCTTCCAGTCTCTCCTCAGGACTCACTCTGCTGCAATATCTATGTCTCATAGATTGGCCATGCCATTTTGTCCATCAGCCAGGGAGAGCAGATTTTATGTATTTATTGTATTTAAAAAAAAAAAACCCTTTCTGGTGGCATGGACCCATCCCGTTAATAACTAATAACTAACCTCTGTAACTAACATGAACTTCCTCTGCCACCCCTATTCTCCCTTACACCCCATCCTTTCTCTGTTTGTCAGACTCTTTAAATCTTGATTCAAATTAGACTCTGAGCTCTTCTGGCAGGGACCATGCCTTACTGTGTGTTTGTGCAGCACCTAGCACAACGGGAACCCAATCCTACCTGAGGAATTTGTGTGCTACTGAAACAAAATACTACTCCTACTACCAGTAGTACTTCTACTAACAATGAATTAATAATTAATTACTCAGATCACAGTGTCAGCATCTCTTCTGTGATTCTCATCAGACAATGGGAGCTGAGAACTGAGGTCAGCCATGGACTTACTTAAAAAAGTGAAAGTCCATGAATTTCGAAGACCTGATTCTCATTTACACTCAGGCTCCTTTACATCATGCTGATATTGTAAAGAGGCCCTAAAGTGAGTTCAAATGTAATTTAAACCCCCTTTTAAGGCTCCTTTACACTACTGGAGTGGTGCAAAGTGGCTTTCAGGCCATGAGTGTTTCTAGAATTTCCTCACAACATATTTCCTTTCACTTATTTGCCTAAAAAAGCAGCATTGACCAACGTAAACTTTCTCAACAAAGCAGTAGCCTTGCTCACTGGGAAATACACCTGCTTTCATGTTTTGTTTCACCCATCAGAAAGACCAGATTGGGTTTGCAAAGCTTCCAGAGAACCTGGGTCCAGTTTTGAAGGAGGCTGGGTCAGTTAGTAGTTTGGCACCAAATTCAGAGAGGAGTTTGAGTTGAGGAGTTTCAGTTTCCAGTCTGAAATGTTCTGAAATTTCAAGGCAATTTGAGGTTCTGGTTCAGACCCACCACAAGAGACAAACCACTGCCAAGATTAGAAGAGCTGTTCTTGCTAACATTTGAGGTTGCTGTTTGGGTCTGATGTTGCAGTTTAGAGCCACTGAAAGCAGGTGGGTGGCACCTATCTGACAGTACTGAGCTGCATGTTGAGTCTTTGGGGTCAGCCAAATGAAAAAGCAAAGCCAAACTCGGGGAGCGCGGGCAAAGGCATGGGATGGTTACATGAAAACCAAAACCAAAGAAAATAGTCTCACAAACCCTCGCAAAGTGAAATCAATGAGTTCCAAGCAGACAACACAGGGATCCTGATTGCACAATCTTACTCTCATGACACGCCTGTGCCTGTTTCTTTAGCACAAAGAAGCTCAGAGCACTTTGGTTAAAGCATCTGAGCTGCTGAGTTCTTGCCCATCCAGAATATCTTGAGCTTCCTCCATTGCTGATTTTCTTTGAATCCTCAGTTCCAATCCATAGTGAAATTGGAGCAGCCACCAAGTCTGACTCGCCAGCATTTGTACCAGGCAGCGCAAGACCCACTGGTCCCTTTCCCGCCAAACACAACCCCAACCATTAGAATGAGCTGCATCCTGCTGCAGGCAATATGTCTGCTCGTTAACATACAAAGGTATTGTTTAAAAGCCTCTTATGATTTTGAACAAACTTCCCCAGCAGGGGCATTTTCACCTCCCCTCCCTTATGGGCGCAACAGCCTGTGTTTGTAAACAGAGCCTTATTGGACTAGTGGGAGCCACAAGAAGACTGTCAGCTAGTTAATTGGATGTCAGCTCCCTGCCGGGAATAAAGGCTAATGAGTCATCCCATATAAAGAGAATGGCTCTGAGAGAAAGGCAAAGATTTGTACAGCAATAACCGCATGTATAGAAAAGCCTGGAGCCCGCCTGTTGGGATAAAGGGAGAGCAGCATTTGGGGATAGAGTGTTTCCCTGTTTGCATTTAGTTAAACCGAGATTAAACCAAGGATATGAATCTAGAAAGACAAGGAACAATCACTGGTGTGCGCATTTGTGTGTGCGCACATGCACTGGTTTAATACTACATTGGGCAGTCTGCTGCTTTTTGGCCATATTGGTCATCTTTGCATTTTTCTGGAAAATGCATACTCACCCTTCAAAAAAAAAAAATCAAAATGACTTCTTGATGGAAAGTTCAGTAACAAGAAATGGTGAAAAGGAACAAGAGGAAAGCATCCTCCAGCTACCTCCAGTGAACGGTATCGCTCTACCTTTTCCTATGTTGATTAGAGTAGGTTGGGAACATATTTTTTCCCCTGGAAAAATGTAGACAAAAATAATTATTTTTCATTTTGGTTGAAAATTTTCTCTGACATTTTTCAGATTTTCACTGAAAAAGCAAAAATTTTCAACAAGAAACCTTTTCTGTGCAGATGACACAAAATCTGCTGATGATACAAAATTACTCAAGATCGTTAAGTCCAAAGCAGACTGTGAAGAATTACAAAGGGATCTCATAAAATTGGGTGACTGGGCAACAAAATGGCAGATGAAATTCAATGTTGATAAACACAAAGAAATGCACATGGGAAAACATAATCCCAACTATACATATACAATGACGGTGTCTAAATTAGCTGTTACCACTCAAGAAAGAGATTGTGGAGTGACTGTGGATAGTTCTCTGAGAACATCCACTTAATGTGCAGCAACAGTCAAAAAAGCTAACAGAATGTTCTGAATCATTAAGGAAAGGTATAGATAATAAGACAGAAAATATCACATTGCCTCTTTATAAATCCCTGGTACACCCACATCTTAAATACTGTGTGCAGATCTGCGCACATCATCTCAAAAAAGATATATTGGATTGGAAAACGTACAGAAAAGGGCAACAAAAATGATTAGGGGTATGGAACAGCTTCCATATGAGGAGAGATTAATAAGACTGGGACTTTTCAGCTTGGAAAAGAGACGACTAATGGAGGATATGATAAAGGTCTATAAAATCATGATTGGTGTGGAGAACGTAAATAAGGAAGTGTTATTTGCTCCTTCTTATAATACAAGAACTAGGGGTCATCAAATGAAATGAATAGGAAGCAGGTTTAAAACAAATAAAAGGAAATATTTCTTCACAGAACGCACAGTCAACCTGGGGAACTCTTTGCGAGAGGATGTTGTGAAGGCCAAGACTATAACAGGGTTAAAAAAAAACTAAAACTAGATAAGTTCATGGAGGATAGGTCCATCAATGGGTATTAGCCAGGATGGGCAGGGATGCAAAACCATGCTCTGAATTTGTGACGTTCCCTAGTGCAACCTGGACTGGTGTATTGCTGTGTCACTCCAACCCTCTGCTCCTGGAGCCCATCTTACTCTGCTCTGCCATGAGAACCCCCACTCCTGGGCTGCTCACACACAGCCTCCAGAAAGCAAGATGCTCTTAACTGAGTGACCGCTTCTAGCCAGCCACTCTTTGGATTATGCAGCAGATTAACCCCAGTCACTACCCTCAGTCCTAGCTGCAACTGTAGGACCCTCCATTTTACAATGTGCAGTGATGTCCATTGAACAGTGTAAGCTCATGTAAATTCATCAGTTTAACAAAGAAACTGATATACACCAGCATTGTTACTCCAGGAGGAGTCTCCAGCACACTTCAAACCAAATGCACTGCTTTCGGTAAAACAAACAAATGTATTAACTATTTTATGTGATTTTACGTGATTGTAAATCAAAGGATAACAAGTCAGATTTGATCAAGAGAAAACAAAAGCGAAACGCATTCTAAACTAAGCTTAACACTTTCCACAACCTTACAAACTGAGGTGTTTCTCACCACAGGCTGGCTGGTTTCCTTTCAGCCAGGCTCTCCCCTTTGGTCAGCACTTCAGTTGCTTGGTGGTGGTTGTAGATGGAGGTGGAAGAGCAAGAGCATGGCAAATGTCTCCCCTTTTTATAATGTTCTTTCTCCCCTCTGGGGCCTTGCCCCTCCTCCCCCCAAACACTCCTAGCATGTGCTAGACAAGGTGCTCCATGGAGGTGGCAAGGACCCCTCCTTCACAAGCTGTGGGGCTGGAGTGGAGCCATGCTGCTGCTACCACTGCTGCCCTGAGACTGCAGTAGCTCACGGGGTTGCTGCATGGCACACTCTAGGGAGTCATGTCTTCTTGAGCTGAGTGTGAGCTGGTCTGTCCACCACTTTTGTGCCGTCTTCCGTGGCACATGTGAGGGGCGCATGCTAAATCCTACCCCAGAACAGCACCGGGGACGCTGCATCTGGAGACCTCAGTGCCTTTAGTGCATTCTAAAATGGTAACTGGTGTGGGCCAGGAGCCAAGATAGTGAATGCAGTGTTGGACTCCTGTCCAGGTTTATGCAAGACAGTCCTGAATTTACCAGAGCTTCTCCGGATCCTTCAGTATGGCCATCCTATGGACTATGCTATACAGCAGGTCAGACTAGATGATCACAGTGTTCCCTTCTGGCTTTATACGCTATGAACATAGATATGGAAAAAAAGTACCATAAACTGTAGTTATCCCTAGGAGCGGGGGATTCAGTTTGGGTAGAATATTCCCTCCAATCTAAAACCAACATTTAGGTTTTGAAATATTCAGGTGAGTGTTTTTCCCATTTCTGGTTTCCAGGTGGAATTGGCTACCTGGGACCACTGCCGTGAGTGAGGAAATATTGCTAGGTCATTTGGTATTATGACATTTCCTGCCCAGTTGTGGAGAATCAGGAAAAGCTTCAAGACGGGTTATCCAAATGGTTTGGATGCTTATCCAAATTAAACCCTCTGTAGTTATCACACAGTGCGGGTATGCTGACGTGCGGTGATGCTTCATTACAATGCAATGGTGCAACGTTAAGTTGTTGTGATAAAAAACATCATTAGTTTTCTGGTCTTGATGCTAATGTATCATTTAACCGAGAAACCATTCATTGCCTTACGAATTTTTTTATTCATAACAACTGGGCTCCAAGCCAGGATACATCTTTGGGATCCTTCCCACCAAATCTTCTCTTTTCACTGTACATTAGGAACAGTAACTCATGCTAGGGGAGCACATCGCTCAAGGTATTGGTAGTTTCACATATAACCTTTCACTACGAGGTCCGTGGGTCATAGCCAGCCCATGTTAGCCGTGAGTTTAAGTCATTATCAACTGGTGGCTGTTTGTGGTTCATGTGAGATGAAGAGGTGGACTCAGCCCAGTTCTAGTGATCTGGTGCCCGCATCAAGAAAGCTAGCACCACAGCTGGAGCTAGCTGGCAAGGATGGAATCGGCTATGAAAAGTGAACTACCATCTTGCCCATTTAGTGGGGTTGTCACTCTGTCTGGAGTGGCTCACAGCTGTGAGAGCTGACCTCAGGGCCGACTGTCAGAAACCAGAGCAGAATCCCCAAGCTGGGGGTGTGTTCTCTAATTAGATTTCACCAAGCCAGTCCCAAATGTGCACTCCTAACTCACTATAGCAGTCTTACCATGGAGTCACAGACAATTCCCTCGGTGCTCCAGTTTATCTTGCCAGCCAGACAAACTGGACTTAGTCATAAATGGCCACTTACATCACAGATCACATCACATCAGGTTGCTCCCAGTTCCAAGAGACAAGTCACTTATTCCTGATCAATTGGTACTCTAGGTCTTACACCAGAGACAATGCTGGCAGCCAATTCTATAGTAAACTAACTAAAGGTTTATTAGCTAAGAAAAGGATGTGAGAGTTATTGAGAGGTTAAAGCAGGTAAAATATATGCACAGGTGAGTCACAGTTTGTAATTCCAAATGGTAGCAGAGAGGTAGTAATCTGCCAGTTTCCCAAAAATCTCTCCGGGCTAGCCGGAATAACTGTGGAGATCTCCATCTTCTCGTTCAGTTATTCCACCCTGTTAGAATCCAAACAGAACAGAGATGAAGGCTATTTCCCTGAATCCACACTAATAGCTTCTTCTCACAGAAAGCAAGCTGTTGGTGTCACTATCCACGTGGGCTTTTCCTTTGATGACAGAGAGTGAGAAATGTATGTAGAGTCCTTGGCCTCCGACCATCACATACAATGACCACTTCCTTTGAAATTAGCACTTTCCTGTTAAACTTCTTCATTTGCATTCCACAAGGCCTCTTCCTCCTTTCATGGGTTATTTGGTTAATGAGGGTATTTACAAAGTAAATGTTTGCTATTACATTAGAACAGGATAGAGAGAAGTGAAACCCAGGCATGTAACATCCTATTCGTTTTCATGAAGTTTAAAGGCCAAATACACTCTTATACTTTTAACTATTACTTTGTTCTGTACTAATACACAAGTGAATTGACCTGTGGCTTTCATATGAGCTGGCACCTGGTCTGCCAGCATCATAGGGGGGCCTCCAGAACAGTGTTGAATCACACTGGCAGGGCTGTGCCCAGGCTGTATCTGTTCCATGGATAAAATCGAGGGCTGTCAGTCCTGAACTAAATTAAAAAAGAATCATAAGAAGTAATGTGCTTTATAAATGCAGGTTAAGCACATTATAATTACAGGCAGCCATCTGATTAGTGCAATCTAGCAGCATTGCGCTCTGGAATTAAACTGAATGTACAATTAATAGGAGCTTATATTAAAGGCATTAGCAGAGTTACAAAAGCTTTGTAACAACAGAGTTTGACCCAGCCGTGGGCACAGACAACAGGCGTTGGTGTTCTATAATTAGCACACACACAAAAAGTCACTCTTGTTAATTTGACAGGTTCCCATTTCCCTTGTTAAGAGCAGAGCAGCGAGCCAGTCCTTGCTAGGCCCCAACGGGGTGCACATTATAGGTGGCATTACCGTAGCTTGGTGAGTAGAGATACATGGAACCAGAGACGATGAGGGTTGGAAGGGACCCCAGGAGGTCATTTAGTCCCACCCCTGCTCAAAGCAGGACCAACCCCAACTAAACCATCCCAGCCAGGGCTTTGTCACGCAGCACCTTAAAAACCTCTAAGGATGGAGATTCCTCCGCCTCCATAGATAACCCATTCCAATGTTTCATCACCCTCCTAGGGAAACTTTTTTTTCCTAATATCCGACCTAGACCTCCCCCACTGCAACTTGAGACCATTGCTCCTTGTTCTGTCATCTGCCACCACTGAGAACAGCCTAGCCCCATCCTCCCTGGAACCCCCTTTCAGGTAGTTGAAGGCCGCTATCAAATCCCCCCTCACTCTTCTCTTCTGCAGACTAAACAAGCCTAATTCCCTCAGCCTCTCCTCATAAGTCTTGTGCTCCAGCCCCCATACCGTAGACCGTACTTTCTCTTATCAAGGACAGCACCAGGTTCAATCCCTGAATCGACTCAGGCTGAGATTGCCTGACAGGGGGAACTCTGCTGGCTCCTGGGCCAACCTCCCCCCTCCCAACCCCAATGCTGCTCTTTCTGATGCTGGAATTGGCACAGGCCCACAGAATAAGGGAGCTGTCAGCAATTCCTTGAGGAACCTCTGCTCCACCCATGTGCTTTCTTGAGGCAAGCAGATCTCTGTGCTGGAGACAACCTGACCTTCTTGGTCACTTCAGCTCTGTTTTTCCTCCCAGCCGCTGTTTATCATATCTGTTTAGATGATAGACTCTCCGGGGCAGATCAATTTGGATGCTGTACAAACACATCATAAGACACAGTCCTTACCCTGAAATGTGTAACATAGGCTAGAAAGACCAAGGCTGGGAGGGGAAACGGGTGAAGTGACTTGCCTGAGATCCAGTATTGCCAGCCCAAAGCATTCAAATATTCAATATTCAAATATTGAGTCAGGCTCCCAAAATCACAAGATTATCTTAAAAATCATGAGGTTTAAAAAAAAATTGGGGTGGGGTTTGTGTTCTAGATTTGAGACTTTAGGGGTCACATTTTCATGTTTTTCTTCATGACAATCATAGAATCATAGAATATTAGAGTTGGAAGGGACCTCAGGAGGTCATCTAGTCCAACCCCCTGCTCAAAGCAGGACTAACCTCAGCTATATCATCCCAACCAGGGCTTTGTCAAGCCTCAGCTTAAAAACCTCTAAGGATGGAGATTCCACCACCTCCCTAGGTAACCTATTCCAGTGCTTCACCACCCTCCTAGTAAAAAACTTTTTCCTAATGTCCAACCTAGACCTCCCTCCCTGCAACATGAGACCGTTGCTCCTTATTCTGTCATCTGCCACCACCGAGAACAGCCTGGCCCCATCCTCCCTGGAACCCCCTTTCAGGTAGTTAAAAGCCGCTATCAAATCCCCCCTCACTCTTCCCTTTTGCAGACTAAACAAGCCCAGTTCCCTCAGCCTCTCCTCATAAGTCCTGTGCTCCAGCCCCCTAATCATTTTGGTTGCCCTCCGCTGCACTCTCTCCAAATTGTCCACATCTTTTTTGTAGTGGGGGGCCCAAAACTGGACACAATATTCTAAATGCGGCCTCACCAATGCCGAATAGAGGGGAATAATCACTTCCCGTGACCTGCTGGCAATGCCCCTCCTAATGCAGCCCAATATGCCATTAGCCTTCTTGACAACCAGGGCACACTGCTGACTCATATCCAGCTTTTTATCCACCGTTACCCCCAGGTCCTTTTCTGCAGAGCTGCTGCCCAGCTCGTCGGTCCCCAGTCTATAGCTGTGCATGGGATTCTTCCTTCCTAAGTGGAGGACAATGAGAGCTAGAAACTTAATTTGAAAGAAAGAAAGAAAGAAAGCTGAAAGTCTCACATATTCACAAGAGCTGGGGCTTTAAGGAAAAGCACAACTTTTAATTTGACACCAAATATTGCGATATTGGTGAAACAATTGCAAGAGTGGGTCCCCCAGTAGATCAGTGACACAGCTGGGAACAGAACCATAATACAAATGCTAACTAACAAGCCGGAGGAGTAATATGAAAGCACGTCTGTGCTGAACCACCGAACTCCAAGAAGAGGACAGGAATGGTGCGTGCAGTTGACTGGAACTCTTGACTGGGTTCACAGCATGCAGTGGTAGCTGTGTTATTTTGAGTCCTGGAAGCAGGGTGGAATTCACCTGGAGTTTAACGGCATGCACGCACGGGTGGATGGGTTAGTCAGATAGAGGGTTAGCAGTGAGAGTAAAAGAGAGTGTCAGATGCTGAGGAGTGTGAACGAAGATCAACGTTCACCTCCAGCCAGCATAGTGTCACGTAGCACTAATTAATCAGCTACCTTGGAGCTCGTCGACTGATTCAGGATTGTTGTGGAGCCAGTGCAATAGATGCTCAGGACTTTTCTCAACAAGAAGGGGTAAGAACGTGCGGGGTGAGTGGCATAGAACTGGGTATTGACCTGTGACTGAGAGGCATATTCAAGGCTATTGGCGACAGCAGATGAAGATCAGACTGTATGAGAAGCTCCACTGATGAATTATATTTCTGGTCCCCTCGCCTCCTACACTGAAATCCTCAGAACATTTATTTTCCATGTTCATTGCCAGTCCACAGCAGCTGCCCTCCCAATGGGGGCAGGTCTCCTTTTGGAGTCTGTCAAGGCAATTGCCAGGGGTCACCAGACTATGACAAGGGGCATCCTTTGAGCTACCAAGGACAAGTGCCCCCAAATCCTGTGGAGACTTATCTTAGCAACTCTGGTCACCCACACCATGCTTCCACCAAACCACTGGGCCTATTTTCTGGTTTCTGTTTGTGGCGAGCTCATGGGGATAACTGATCTTGCAAGAGTTCCACCATTTTGGGTCAAAATCGCACGAGAAAAGCTTGCAAGACTTTCCCTCCCTGTTGCTGGCCCCAATTTGCCCTTAAACTGAACACCAGGACCCAGCCTACACCTAATGTGGATCCAAATGTGCGTCATCTCCTTTGAGAACACTAAGCTATCTTCAGTGGTGGGCTTTCCCAGGTCTCTGCGTCTCCAGCCAGCCATCACCCAGCATCAGACTCTAGGCAGCCATTGGGAGAAGCTTCAATCTCAACCAAGGTAGTTAAATGCTATGTGTTCAGGGTTAAAAAAAACTGCCTTTTTGCTTGATATGTATCTTTAGATTTGGTTTTAAGTTATATTCTGGCCTGGAACCCAGCAGCAAATCTTCTGTCTTCAGCATCTTTACCTCATTGCCGGCAGTGGGATGCTACATTCCCTATTAAAAAAGGCTGCATTCTTTCATATTAGTGATCCACAATCGTGCCACTTACCACAATGTTAAACAGTGGTTGGGGCCATTACAGCAGGGGAGTGTAACATTATGTACAGGGATTTCATCTGCATTGTATTGCTTCTATTTTCTATAGGTTCTTACACTGCCCTCACCACTGCAATATCCGAGCACCTTCCAGTAGTTCACTAAGTGACGGGACTAGCATCTGTCATATTTGGTTCATTCTGGTTCTTGAGTGAGGGGAGGAACAGTTTGTTCTATGTCACTTGAGACAGGAAGGAAACCTTGAGTGATCAATGGGAATCCTAGACTCATAGGAGAATCAGATAAAATTAGGATCCTATTCCAATCCATTCTGTATATTTTCTAAACATTAGCACGCTCAGCATTGTATTTCTTTAACTGTTCAGTAGACATGCAGAGAAGCAAAGTTTGCTAGCTTTCCCCTGTGTGTGGTCCATTTTTCTGACAGTGCACCATTATTTTAATGTGTACCCTCTTCTTCTGTGGCACTGTCACCTCTCATTCGCCAAGCAGGGTTGAGCTATTGTGGTCTAATAGAAGGGCTATTTGGTTAGCAATGGGATGATTGGGGTTCTTGTCCCAGTACAGCTAGTTGGAAAGTGGTTTTATTTTCTGCAGAAAATCCCAACTTTTCTTGAAAAACTGAAGACTCAAAAAAAAAGCATTTTTCAGTTTCTAGCCAGAAATTTAGTTTCCGGTTTTGGGTTTTCTGACCAAAAAACCAAACTAAACCAATCAAGCAAACAAACAAACAAAAGAAGAAGAAAGCAGCCACTTTCCACAAAAAATAATGTAATCAGAAACCCAATTTTCCATGGCAGTTTCAATGAAAAATTTTCAACCATCCCTCATTCCTGGTCCTATATTCAGATGCAGGAACACCTCCAAAGTGGACTATTGATTATTTTATTAAATGATCTCCCTTTGAGTTATACTGAAACAATGCCTCAAGTGATGCTAGAGGGTATTACATGCAGCTGGAAGTTCTGTTCTTTGGTTGAGATGTAAAACTGAGGTCCCAGTAAATGTAATTACGTGGCCTGCATCACTGAAGTATCTGAGGAACTCACAAAGTCTAACTCTTGTAACACCCATGTGATATGGGGAATTATTAGCCCAACTTTGCAGAGGTAGTATTGCTGTGAGTTTTTAAACAGTTGCAATTTTTCACACCAAGGGTGGTTGCATTTCAGTGGTTGGATTACATGATCCCTGGTTATGGTCTGTGTGTGATTTTTAGAGCTGATCAATAATCAGAATTTCTGTCCCATAGGACATCCCAGCATTTCAGCGTTTGTTTTCATCCTGAATTGAGATAAAATGTCAAAATATCCATTTTTTTGCTGTGCGGAAAGTTGAATAACTTCACTTCAGAGTTGTCCTGGGTTCACCATTTGTTTTTAAAATCTTCCACAAATGTACTCCTCAGTTATCATCTCTCTCTCTACTCCCCTCCACTTGTTTATCATGGATTCCTCTCTTTCCTGTCCCACAATCTTATCCATGCGGACACAAGGACAGTCTCCTCTGCATCTCTTGGCATCTGTATCTCTCTTCCTTGTTGACTCTCCCTCTGTTTTCCAGATCTCATCTGATAAATGAACCTTTTCTATCTTGCTGCCTCTATCTCTTAATTTCTGTCATCTCCCTTCTGTTCTTTAATGTTCCCCTATTGCTTATTAATTAACTCTACAAAGCTATTTGAGAGACAATTTATGTGAAATACACTTCAAATAATTTTTTCTCATAATGTATTATTTATCTGTGTATGTGTGTTTCTATACAAATATATATATTCCATTGATATGCATAAGGAGTGTATAGTGTTATGGAGATTATAGAAATACACAATTTTGTACACACACGCACACACACACACACTGTATATCCTGAGTCCAGATAAATTCCATACATATAGTCTGATTGTTGCTATTATTCTTCAGCGTGCGTTTTCAAAAATAATTTCCTGCCGCATTCCTGGCTGTATTTGCCGGCTGAGTTTATCCTCTTCCCTGCTGTTCCATGGTCTGCCCCTAGGTTACTAACAACCCCAACAGACAGCCTGACTCATGCTGCCTGCTGCTTAGATGCAGATTAACTCACTCCCAGCCATATGGACGACTGACTTCACAAATTCCTCTCCTTTTGCTTTCTGCTCTTAGGAAAGTTAATGGACAGTTTGCTGGTAAAGGGGAAAAAACCCCAGAGCTGGTGGTGTACATTCTGTGCAACAGTCACCTGCCCTTAGCACACCTGGCACCTCCATCTGCTTTCATGCAGCTATTTGTAGACATAAAGCAGATTACTGTGTTCTGGGCAACGAGGGTTAATGTCACCAATGACTTTCCATTTACTAATCGAATTCTACAGACTATGTAGATTTCTATGGACGGGCGTGTATATTATACACTATATTAATATATCATTAGATGTGTATGCCAGTGTGTAAATATACGTGATATACATAACCACGTGTAAGTATATTCCCAACAATAGCTCCGTTAAGAGGATGGGCTTCTTTAATTTGCACCTGCTTGCGTATTCCTGTTAGCTGCTTTTCCTGCTGCACCCGTCTCTCTTGGTTCCTTAGCGTGCAAGTTACAACCCTTTTTACTCTGTTAAATCTAACGGTCCACACTGAGAAGTGATATGTCCAGGGGAGTAAATTACACGTTTGGTGGGTGGCTGTGAGTGTGAGTCCGAGAATATCAAAGTGAGTATAAGGGCATGGGAATCTGAGTTGATGTAACATACACGCTGAGGGAGCTGGAATAAGGTGTTTGTTACATTATTTTTGGTGCTGTGCACAGGGCCCAACTGAGATTAGGGCCTCCAGGTGCTAGGCACTGTCTGCCCCAAAGAGCTTACAGTCTAAATAGAGAAGACCTGCAAAAGAAATATTATTACCCCTGTTTTAAAGACAGCAGGGAACCAAGGTCCATCAAGGAAATTCTCCCCTGTATCGTGATTGGAGGAACTGGAGTCAGAGTGCCCATGGTTCCTGATGGGACTGTTATTGAGGGAACACCAGTGGAATAGAAAACATGGGGAGTTAGGCTGGAAGCAACTGGACAGAGTAGTCCCTAGGGTTCAATAAATGTAATACTTGTTCAGCTTAGCTTGCATTTAGTATCACACTTTGTGAGCGAAGCACCTCATAAATGACATGCCCAAGGTCACCCAGAAAGTCGGTTGCACAGCTGAGAAATGAACCCCAATCTCCTGAGTCCCGATCTCCTGTCTTAACCACAAGAACCTAAGGTTGCCACCTTTTTAATTCCTGGTAACCGGATCCCCAATGCCCTGCCCCTGCTCCGCCTCTTTCCCCAGGCCACGCCCCCATCTCTGGCCCTTTCCCCAAGGCCTCAGTCCTGTCCCTCTCTCCCCCTCCCCCATCACTTGCTGGATCATCTCAAGGAGCCTGCCTGCGTCAAGAGGCGGCCTGGGCTGAGTAGGGACTGATGCAGGTTAATAACCCAGCACCTCCCTTCCCCCCCACTACATGGTAACAGGGCTTTTGGTTCAGGTGCTATTTAGGGTTGCCAGGTCCCCGAAAACCAGGCACCCGACAACGCTAAATGGCATGTGGACAAAGAAACCAAAAAACGGACTGTCCGAGTAAAAACCAGATGGGTGGGAACCCTACAGAACTTCCTCCCATCCATTTAGATTTTAAAATGTTCACGTAGACTCGTTTCATTGGATATTTTATGCAAGCGAATTTTATCCCATGGGGTCCTCCCAAATTATTCACCAGAACTATTGCTTTGAATATTCATTCTGCTAAGAACTGGTTCCAAAGCCCATTGCAGTGAATGGAATGATCCCCATTGACTTTCCTGGGCTTTGGCTCAAGCCCATAATTTGGTGTTTGTTCTGTGTGATTGGTCACTTCATTAACATGGAACGGTTTCTGGTCCTTGTGTGGATAACGAAATGGTTTATAAAGAGGCGGAGGGCTTGAATTAGTCATCGGGGGCATAAGCTCTTCTTGACACGGGTATTCATGACAATTCCAGCATGAATGGCTGTGTGAACACACATTCCTACAAGTACTTATGTCGTTTTTCTTTCTCTGAACGTCCTTTCAAACGAAGAATTGATAGAATTCAGAGGCTGCAAATAAAAGGTGTAAATACCACTGAAATAATTTTTATTAGAATGAAGATTAATAAGTGTGGGTTTTTTTTTGCAATATTCACCTATCCGTGGTGATGAGTCTTCATTAATGTTTGTAAAGTACTTTGATTTCCTCATCTGAATGATGCTGGAGAAGTGCAAAGCAGTATTGTTGGATGAAAATGGCATTTTTTTAAAAATGAAAATTTGTGCAGATAATTACTGTGTTTTCAAAATTTTCCAATTTGAAAACAATCTCCACTCCTTCCCAAAATCAGAAAAAAGAATATCAGTGGCAAAATGCAGTTGGAGGTGAGAGGCAAGGAAAATGGGGAGAGGGAGAGACAGGGAGAAAAAACAAAACCAAAGTATTTCTGGTTTTCAAAATTTTGGTGTTTATTTTGCAAAAAATAAATAAATAAAATGTCATGCATGTTTTTTCAAAACATCATTTTCCAACCAGCTCTGATTCTTATTAAGCTGGCAAATAGAATGATGACTTTTGGAAGAGACAGTGTGGAGCTGAACTGGACTCAAGAGTTCTTGATCCTCCAGTCCTCAGATAGGGCTGGGAATAAAGATATGTTATAGGAGGAACTTAGAACAGTGCAGAACTTCTAGGAAGGACGGCAGTCTCTGGTTCTCTGCTAAAGCATATGGAATCTGGTGTGTTTCAGCTTATGTTACACATACTGGACACATGAATACACAGACTGAGGCATCCTGCTTCAAGGAAAATATAAGATTGCAGAAGTATTATGAACCTAAAAACCAGGTGTCATAGTGGCAATTTTGGTTCTGATACTTTATATCATTACGGAATCATAGATTAGAGTTGGAAGGGACATCTTGTTTCTCAACCTTTTTGATACCAGGGATTGGCTTTCTATACTGTGTCAGGGAGATCTCAGAGACCGGTGCCGCTCCATGGACTGGTCATTGAGAAACACTGATCTGGTCTAAACCCCTGCTCAGAGCAGGACCAACCCCAACTGAATCATCCCAGCCAGGGCTTTGTCAAGCCGCAGCTTAAAAGCTCTAAAGATGGAGATTCCACCACCTCCCTGGGTAACCCATTCCAGTGCTTCACCACCCTCCTAGTGAAAAAGGTTTTCCTAAAATCCAACCTAGACCTCCTCCACTGCAACTTGAGACCCTTGCTCCTTGTTCCGTCATTTGCCACCACTAAGAACAACCTAGCTCCATCCTCCCTGGAACCCCCTTTCAGGTACTTAAAAGCTGCTATCAAATCCCCCCTCATTCTTCTCTTCTGCAGACTAAACAAGCCCAGTTCCCTCAGCCTCTCCTCATAAGTCCTGTGCTCCAGCCCCCTAATCATTTTCATTGCCCTCTGCTGGACTTCCTCCAATTTGTCCACATCCTTCCTGTAGTGGGGGGCCCAAAACTGGACACAATACTCCAAATGCGGCCACACCAATGCTGAATAGAGGGGACTAATCACTTCGCTCCATCTGCTGGCAATGCTTCTACTAATGCAGCCCAATATGCCGCTAGCCTTCTTGGCAACCAGGGCACACTGCTGACTCATATCCAGCTTTTTGTCCATTATAACCCCTTTTCTGCAGAACTGCTGCTTAGCCAGTCGGTCCCCAGTCTGTAGCTGTGCATGGGATTCTTCCGTCCAAAGTGCTGGACTCTGCACTTGTCCTTGTTGAACCTCATCAGATTTCTTTTGGCCCAATCCTCCAAATTTGTCTAGGTCACTCTGTATCCTATCCCTACCTTCCAGGGTATCTACCACTCCCCCCAGCTTAGTGTCATCTGCAAACTTGCTGAGGGTGCAATCCACTCCATCCTCCAGATCATTAATAAAGATGTTGAACAAAACCGGCCCCAGGACCGACTCCTGGGGCACTCCGCTTGTGACCGGCTGCCAGCTAGATATGGAGCCATTGATCACTGCCCATTGAGCCCAATGATATAGCCAGCTTTCTATCCACCTTATAGTCCATTCATCCAACCCATACTTCTTTAACTTGCTGGCAAGAATACTGTGGGAGACTGTATCAAAAGCTTTGCTAAAGTCAAGGTATATCACGTCCACCGCTTTCCCCGCATCCACAGAACCAGTCACCTGTTCAGAGAAGGCAATCAGGTTGGTCAGGCATGACTTGCCCTTGGTGAATCCACGCTGTTTCTGATCACCTTCCTCTCCTCCAAGTGCTTCAAACTGATTCTTTGAGGACCTGCTCCATGATTTTTGCAGGGACTGAGGGGAGGCTGACTGGTCTGTAGTTCCCAGGATCCTCCTTCTTCCCTTTTCTTAAGATAGGGACTATATTTGTCTTTTTCCGGTCGACTGGGACCTCCCACAATTGACAAGAGTTTTCAAAGATAATGGCCAATGGCTCTGCAATCACATCAGCCAACTCCCTCAGCACCCTCGGATGCATTGCATCTGGCCCCATGGATTTGTGCATGTCCAGTTTTTCTAAATAGTCCTGAACCTGTTCTTTCAGCACTGAGGGCTGCTCACCTCCTCCCCATTCTGTGCTGCCCAGTGCAGCAGTCTCGGAGCTGACCTTGTCTGTGAAGACAGAGGCAAAAAAGCATTAAGTACTTCAGCTTTTTCCACATCATCCGTCACTAGGTTGCCTCCCCCATTTCATAAGGGACCCACACTTTCCCTGATCATCTTCTTGTTGCTAACATACCTGTTGTGGTACGGTGTGTTGGCCACCCGTGTTTATAAGTGTAGGCTGCGTGCATGTGTCCCTGTGTAGATGCTGTCCCAGCTCTGATCAGGAAACCGAGACGGCTCTCACGATCGAATGAATCGACATGACCACGGATTAGCTGAACAACGAAGGCACCCAGGCACTTATACTCCTGTTCACTTGGCTTTTTCCACTTAGGCCTTAGCCCGTTTTACAGGCCTTATGACAGGTCTTATACTTACTACACCTGTAGAAACCCTTCTTGTTACCCTTCATATCCCTTGCTAGCTGCAACTACAATGTGCTTTGGCCTTCCTGATTTCACTCCTCCATACTCGAGCAATATTTTTATACTCCTCCCTAGTCATGGCCAAGCTTCCACTTCTTCTTTTTGTGTTTAAGCGCACCAAAAATTTCTCTGTTAAGCCAAGCTGGTCACTGCCATATTTGCTATTCTTTCTGCACATCGGGATGGTTTGTTCCTGCCCCCTCAATAAGATTTCTTTAAAATACAGCCAGCTGCCCTGGATTCCTTTCCCCCTCATATTAGCCTCCCAGGGGATCCTGCCCATCATCTCCCTGAGCGAGTCAAAGTCTGCTGTTCTGAAGTCCATGGTCCGTATCCTGCTGTTCTCCTTTCTTCCTTTTGTCAGGATCCTGAATTCTACCATCTCATGGTCACTGCTGCCCAGGTTAACTCCCACTTCTACTTCCCCTACCAAATCTTCCCTGTTTGTGAGCAGCAGGTCAAGAGGAGCACAGCCCCTAAACTTCTTGGATTGTCGGTGCACTGCTGCATTGCTCTCCCAGCAGCTGTCAGGGTGGTTGAAGTCCCCCATGAGAGCCAGGGCCTGTGATCTGGAAACTTCCGTTAGTTGTCTGAAGAGAGCCTCGTCTACCTCATCCTCCTGCTCTGCTCGTCTATAACAGACGCCAACCACCACATCACCCTTGTTGCTCTCACCTCTTAACTTCACCCAGAGACTCTCAACAGGCTTTTCTCCAGTTTCATACTGGAGCTCTGAGCAGTCAGACTGCTTTCTTACATACAGTGCAACTCCTCCACCTTTTCTCCCCTGCCTGTCCTTCCTGAACAGTTTATACCCCTCCATGACAGTGCTCCAGTCATGTGAGTTACCCCACCACGTCTCTGTTATTTTAATCACATCATAGTTCCTTGACTGCGCCAGGACTTCCAATGCTTCCGGCTTGTCTCCCAGGCTTCCTGCGTTCATGTACAGGCACCAGAGATAACTGGCCGATTGTCCCACTTTCTCAGAATGAATCAGGAGGCCCCCCCCTGTTGCACCCTCCTCCTTGTGCTTCCTCCTGGTGTCTCACTTCCCTTCTTACCTCCCGCCTTAGGCCTCCATCCCCCGGCAAGCCTAGTTTAAAGCCCTCCTGACTAGGTTAGCCAGCCTGCCTGCAAAGATGCTCTTCCCTCTCTGTGCTAGGTGGATTCTGTCTCTTCCTAACAATCCTTCTTGGAACAACATTCTATGATCGAAGAATTCAAAGCCCTGTGTCCGACACCACCTGCGTAACCACGCATTTACTTCCACAATTCAATGGTCTCTACCTGGGCCTTTTCCTTCAACAGGGAGGATGGACGAGAACAGCACTTGTGCCTCAAACTCCTTTATCTTTCTCCCAGAGCTACGTAGTCTGCAGCGATTCGCTCAGGATCGTTCTTGGCAGCGTCATTGGTGCCGACGGGGAGAAGTAGGAAGAGGTAATAGTCCGAGGGTTTGATGCGTCTCGGCAGACTCTCCGTCACATCCTGAATCCTAGCTCCAGGCAAGCAGCACACTTCTCGAGTTTCCCGGTCTGGACGGCAGATGGATGCCTCCGTCCCCCTGAGCAGGGAGTCCCTCCCATGTCACTGCCTGTTAACGACCTGCACGGTCAGAACAACACCTGTCTGGTTCTGGGCCCGCTTCTGACAGAGGCAGGACAGTGTGGAGGTTACAGATGGGAACGGGCAGTCCAGCAGGATGGGGTCATTCACGGTTCTGCCACAGACTTCAGTGAACCTGCCTGCAGCTCCCCTGTGTCCAGGGGTGTCACAACCCTACCTCCCCGGTGCGTTGGGTGGTTGGACATTTGGGAAATGCTCGGACTCAGGATGACGGCTGAAGCCCAGTCGGTGTGAGGGACTTGGCCAGCAGCACCTACGAAGCCAGAGCCTGCCCCTGCTCCGAGTGGCCGGATTCCCACTGACTTGTTTTCCGGAAGATTCTTTCTTTTTCAAATTCAGTGGAAACTGCTTTAAAATGTAAACTGGGGTAGGGGCTGCGGGGCCTGAGGCACTCCGAGCTATTTCCCCCTCTTCCTTCAGCAAAACGGATTCCCTGCCTGAGGAAGGTGGGGTTCCCATGGCAGCCCTGGGGGTCTGTGGAGCCCTCCTGTGCTGGGCTGTACCCTCCCCGAATCTCACAGAGGCAGGACACCTGTCCTGCCCCACGGGGGCTCTTTCTAGGGTGCAGAGCCACAGCGCCTCTCCCTGCTCCGGGCCGCCGGCACAGACACCGCAGCGGCTCCCTTGGAGAGTTCTCCGCTCCCAGAGCTGGCCGCAGGGTGCAAGTGGGCAGGCAGCGGCGTTCCCTACTGCCTCCCCTTGGCACAAAGCCCTCTTATGCCCAGACAGAGGCATTCTGGGGGTGATGGACCCTGGGGCCCAGAGGAAAAAGGGAGGCTGGGACCATTTGGAGTCCGACCAGACTCACCTCGCAGGCCCCAGGACCAGAGGTCCCAGGAGAGGGAGGGTGTGAGCTCCCTCAAGCCTCTGGGGGCACCGGGGTACGTTGCGGTGGGCTCTGGCGTGAGGCGAAGGTCAATGCACCCTCTTGACAGAGAACCTGTGACCCAGGCACAAGCTCTTTGAGCTGTAATTTGGACTTTTGCTTCTTGGACTCCCTGGAAGGGGTGGAGGGTGTGATTGGTTTAGCCAGAGGCCTAAACCACCCCTTCAGCAAGGAGAGAAATGGAGGCAGAGGCCTCATCTGTATAGGGAGTGGCAAGCCCTGAGTAGCAGCAGGATTCGGCACGCAGTGAAACTGTGGCACTTGAATCCCCCTAGGTGGATGTATCTGGGGAGTAGAGGCCCATCACTATTTGCACGGCTCACACGCGCTTTGCACGGCTCACACGCACTGTAAGTCTGCTGATAGCAGGGACAGAACACTGGCTATTACAGATGATGGTGAGCTGCCGCCTCTCATGTAATACAGGTTCAGCTTGAGTCCTGGGTCCTATAAGGAAGATAATGAAATTTTCCCAGCAGGATGGTGGCCTGCACTGTAGGCCCAGATCCTGCAGGGATGCGGGGCGGGGGAGAGATTTCTGTATCAGCACATACCGTCCGAATGGATGCAGGGTATTTAGCAAGCACGTGCAGGCCACCATGAAAGCAGCGGGGAACCTAACTCTTAATGAAACCCTTTGACAGGAGGGTAAGGCTGGCCGGCTTGGTCGCTGGCGCTTACTGCTGGTGCAGACGCCAGCCAGCCCCGTTGAAATAATCCTCTTAGAAAAGAAATCACAGAAAGCATTTCCATCTCCTTCCTAGTCTGTTTGGATGGAGCTGTTGTTGTGTCTGATTCCTGTGCATCTCTCCCTGACCCCCCCCTCCCCGTAGGTGCAATATGGATATCACAGAAGTACTTCAGGGAGGCGTTTGGAAAGGCCTAGTACCAAAAGGAGGAGCCCCTCCGGTCTGGATTCTGTTTGTGTGTG
The DNA here is from genome assembly GCF_026122565.2 of Emydura macquarii macquarii. Lineage (NCBI taxonomy): Eukaryota > Metazoa > Chordata > Testudines > Chelidae > Emydura > Emydura macquarii. The sequence goes on along the minus strand of NW_027132502.1, from coordinate 828,190 downwards.
GATGTGGGTCTTCAGACAGAGCTCATCTGCAAAGCAAGGCCAGGAAACCAGCCCTGCCGGGTAACAGGAGTCGCTTTGAGTCTGGCCCGTTATATTCCTTACCATCTTACCTGCTGCCTGCTTCCTTCCCCCACCTCAGCACCGATCCCTGGCCTGTTCCCGCCTGCTGCTGGCTTCCCCAGACTAAGTGCTGTCTCCCACGCATTCTCTCCCACTCTGGTCCCCTCAACACCTCTTCCACAGAGACCGCCTCTCTCCCGTGCACTTCCTCCCACTGCTCTGCTGGACATGCTGGTAGGCAAGATTCCTCTCACGGCGACTCAGTGGTCACGGAGATGAATTTTTCAGCCTTTAGCAAATCCAGAAAAATGCAACTGGGGCTGAACCTAGACCCCAAATGCAAACACTCCACATGTTAGGCAGGGGAGGAAACCCTCGTCCAGATCTGAATTTTGCAGTTTGCCTATCATGGTCTGCATCTGGGCCCTCTCCAAATTTGAAAGAGCTAGGAAATCAAATCTGGATCCGGACTCGAATTTCCCCCTATCTTTATAATGGACTGAACCAAACTCCTGGATCTGAATAGGCCTAAACCAGGGTGAGTCGGAAATGCAGATGTGAACCTGCACTCTGTGCCTCGGGTCCATCTCTCCAAAAGATGTGCACAGTGTTCCCACCTCCACGGGCTGCAGGTTGGGACTGAACCAGGCATCTTCAGCACACACATAAAAAAGCACAGGCCTCTATAACTGCGGCTCACAGAGCCAGCCATTAGGTCCTGATGCTGCCACCACTATTAATTTCTGAATACAAGTGGCGGACGCTGGCTCTTGTCCGGTGGCGCTGTTAGGTTTTTATCCTCTGTGTGGAGCAGCCACTAGAAAGGGATCCAACATACTTCATGTGTTATAACACTTGCCCTGTGTGTGGAAGCCCGGCCAGAGCATGTGGTCTTTGGTCTATGTACTGGCCGGGTCGGGTAAAGGAACAGCATGTTTATTTAAATATTAAGCTGTCAGCAGATTATAGCAGTATATTGTGAGGAAAAAGAGGTTCCTGAACATTATTAAATCTTTAGTTTGGGATTAGGCAGTTTTAAGACAGATTTAATTAAACAGAGCAGGGACACCTTTATAAACCTGAAGTTGGGTTAATTCACTCTCCCTAACATGCTCCATTTCTTGATTACGCCAAGATTAAACAAATTCCATGTCCTACCTGGGGAGCCTTGGAAGGGAATGCGAAGCTGCATCCCAAGACAGTTCAGTGCCCTGTCAGTTAGGGAGTGATTAATAGCTATGTCAAGGGACTCTGAGTGATGGAATGAAATGAGATCAATCCCAGCGGACGCGGGCCAGTTGCTTGCAGGGGGCTTGTATGTACACAGTAGCACAAGCACCAGGGATGGGCACTGATTTAATAAAAGAGGTATTGTTCGATTTTTAGTTACAGCAGTTGTCAGGAAACAATCATTATTGGGACCCGAAAATGGGGGTTCATGAGATTTTCCTTTATATTTGCATCTCAAGTATATTTGGTATCTCCGCTCTCAGCTCTCATTAGCCCTTCTTCAGTGAATGGGCAAAAGGGGTCAGATAAAATAAGAACTGACCCAAGCCTTCCACCACGGCTTCAGTCAAACCCAAACCCAAGCGGGTCCCAAAATTTCAATTAAGTTTATACAAAATGTATTTCCAGTTCTTGCCCAGTGCTGTATTCCCTGGCTCCGCCTGGGATTCCAGGCAGATGTGTTCAAATGCCACAAGATTGACAAGCCAGAGGTTTGGATAGTTTGTATTAAAGCTGGGCAAACTTTTCCTCATTTTCCTGAAACCATGCAGATTTGGGGCCTACATTCAGGGGCGCTGGAACAACTAGTTTAGTGGGAGAGCCAAGAGCCATTGAACCAGACCGTAAACCCTGTATAAGATGGAAAACACGTCAAGCCAGGGAGTGCGGCAGCGTCCCCCAGTGCCCCTAGTTCCAGCACCTAGGCCTGCATTTGTGATCAGGCAAGTTTAATGCATTAATAATTAAATAAACCTGAGAACATTTCCTTGAAAGAGAGTGAATGGCTGTCTCTGGAGAGGCGTGAATATTAGAACATATTTTGTGGTTTGTAGATTCATTGTGTTGAAGGCCAGAGGGGACCTTTAGACCATCTAGTTTGACCTCCTGTGTAACTGACTTGTATGCAGTTACTCCTGTTCTGGGCCCTGTCATTTGTGTTTGACTAAAACATCTCGTCCAGAAGAGCTTCCAGTCTTGATCTGAAGTCTTCAAGACATAGAGAATCCACGGCTTCCCATGGGAGCTTGTTCCAATGGCTAATCACCCTCACCATTTAAAATGGGTCCTTTATTTCTAATTTGAATTTGTCTGGCTTTAACGTCCAGCTATTAGTTCTTATTATGCCTTTCACTGTTAGCTTAAAGATCCCGTCAGCATCTGGCGTTGTCTCCCTGTGACGGTCCTTAGACACTGTGATCAAGGCACCTCTCAATCTGCTTGTCGATAAGCTAAACAGATTGAGCTCTTTAAGGCCATGTTTACACCAGAGAGCTAAGATGTCTCATGTAGCCACCCTATGCCGACGGGAGAGAGTTCTCCAGTCAACATCATGAATCCACCCCCAGCAAGCAGCGGTAGGTAGCTATGCTGGCAGGAGAAACCCTCCCTCCCCCCACCAACATAGCACCGTACACACTGGTCCTTATGTCGGTGTCATTTGTGTTGCTCAGGGGAGTAGCTTCACACCCTTGAGCAACGTAAGTTATACTGACATAAGTGGTAGTGTAGACTTCGCCTTAGTCTCTTATTGTAAGGGCTGGTCTACACTACAAAGTGAGGTCGCCCTAGCTATGTCGCTCAGGGGTGTGAAAAAGTAACTCTCCTGAGACATGTAGTTAAGCCCCATTGAAGACATCAGAGTTTGCGACTCTTTTTTGTGCGGTAAGGTGGGGAGGGAAGATCTTTTATTGGACCCGCTTCTGTTGGTGAAAGAGAGAAGCTTTTGAGCCACACGGAGCTCTCCGGGACTTCTTTTTTTGTGTGTGTGGCTCTTTTTCTGTGGCTCATTTCTCTCCACTTGTATAATGTGGACCCCAGAACTGGAGGTTGTATTCCAGTGTCGGTCTCTCCAACGCCCAATTTATCAAGAGATCCAGGTCACTCCGTCTGACTGCCTGTGCCCATCGCTACTGACCGCCCCACCAGCCTTTGCAGATTTTACCAGCCGTGATTTTATTTTTACAACCAGATCATTGATAAAAATATTGAATAGCGTCAGTCCTAGTACCGATCCGTGCAAAAACCCACCGTGCAAGTAGGTAAATTAATGCTAGTAGGTAACAAGGCAGGTGAATCAAACCTTGCAAATCCAATATGGAGTTCGTAGATTTTAGTGAAATTTATCTTTGCCTTCTGTATCCGTTCCATGCTCACCCGCATGGTCTCTGGGCGCCATGTTGGATTTGAACTGAACTGAGTCTTAACCAAGTCAGAACCAAAACCACTTTGGGCAAGTTCAGATACTGAGTGAATGTTGCTGCTGGTTCCTTACTGTACAGTGGGAAAGGGCAAAGGGGAAAGTTTCAAAGCTGGATCTGAAATGTGGAGTTTGGGACCACCTCTGACAAAAAAACAAACGTTTTCCAGAACACGTGGGAACTGAGAGTAGCGGGGCATCCAGCCTGAACCGCCACAGCTCTTGTGGCTTTCCTCTCACTGCCACACCCACACCTTTGCATGACTCTGTTACAGTGGTCCCCAAACTTTTGGGGTCGTGCCGCCCTTATCTGGTCTGCGCCCCCCTCCCCCCGGGAGCCAGTGGTGGGAGTGGGGCTGGGAGCTAGGGCCTGAACTGTGGATGGGGCCAGGGTGGGGGCTGGAGCTGCAGCCATGGGGCTTAGCGCCGGGAGCCAGGGCCTGGGGCCAGGAGTGGGGCCCAGTGCAGGCCGTGGCCAGGAGCAGGGGCTGGCCAGGAGTGGGGCCCAGGCCACGGCCAGGAGTAGGGCGCGAGGCTGCATCTGGGAATCAAGGCTGGGCTGCAGCTGGGGGGTGGGACTGGAGCAGAGTTGGGGGCAGAGCGTGGCTTGGTGGCACTTTCTCTCTGCCTCTGTGGGGGCTGGTCCAGATCCCACCGCACCCCCTCCAAATCTTCCTCCACAGTTTGGGGACCTCTGCTCTAGTATATCTCTGAATCGGGGATGTAGCTGGACAGCGGAGTCCCAAAGGACTAATTTGCATGTTCTGTACAATTTATTCAGCACGAGCCTATATCCTGATGACTTTATGCCGTCGATACTGTATACAGGAAGACCTACTGTATCCAGTGAGAACTCTGTCTAAACTGAGCACTAACCTGTCTAATCTGGCCCTACATTATACCCAGTATTCATCTTGTTTTTACATAGCTGATTTCCTTTTCTTCCCCCGTCCCCTGGAAAACAAAATAGCCCATCTGCTGTGCTGTAATAGCAGTATCACCATGCAGAGTTTAGAGAATGTCTTCGTTCTGCAGATAGTTAATAGGGGAAATAATGCCACCTTATGGCTTTTCTGATCACTTCAGCATCTTGTATAGTTTCAGGTTAAATGTACAGCCAACAAAGATTGATTGGCCTGTTTTCTCCTCCTTTGCACAGCCATATTCACTTTATAATGAATCATAGAAGATTAGAGTTGGAAGGGACCTCAGAAGGTCATCTAGTGTCCTGCTCAAAGCAGGACCAACCCCACCTAAATCATCCCAGCTAGGGCTTTGTCAAGCCGGGCTGTAAAAACCCCTAAGGACTGAGATTTCTACTTGGGCAAAGTGAGTGCAAACTGCATGTCAAATGCTACCATACCGATTTGGATGCATTTTCCACACACTTTGCCCAAGTAGAAATGATTGTACAAAGTGCCAGACAAGGAAGAATCATCCCCAATGTGCTAACATTGAATCCTGCAGATAAAATATTCCAGATCTTAGAATGATGTAATACTTCAGCTAATTATTCCAAGTGCTGGTTATCCATGTGCCAGTAGATAAAGGAAACAATTGCAGAAGAATTTAAACACAGTGCAGAACTTTTGAAATTGTTTGAAAACTTACATGACAAACTTAAAAAGTTTTGAAATTAATCATACTAAAAATGAACTATATTGGAACTTTATATGTGGTGCCATTTATAAAGCTTCCTACATTTATTTTGGCTGATACTTAGCATGTATATCATGCAAACTTTGGTTTATTCTTCACAAGTTTAAAACTGCTGTTTCAATATTTTTCCTCTCCAAATTAAACAAAGGTCTTTCCTTTAATTAGTTCAAATGTTTGGACCTGACATTGAGCTTCAGCTGAACATTAAAAATAGCACAATTTAAAATTAAAATGAACAAAAGGAGACTCATCTTAATATCGATGACACCAGTCATTCAAAAATCATGAGTCAAGCCTCCAAAAATTATGAGATTAAAAAAAATATACGTTTTTGGCTCCTTTCATTTGCCTTCTGATCATACTTGGGTCACATATTCATTTTCTTCTCTCAAACCATGAGGGCTAGAAATGTACCCTTTTAAAAAGAAAGCTAAGATTCTCACATAATTACATGACTCCAGGAGTTAGGGCATTAAGAAAAACACCAAATATCATGGGATTTGTGTTAAATCACAAGAGTGGACCACACGGTAATTTTCTGTCAAGAATCAGTTTTCCCCTTAGAGTAAAAAGTCATTATGGTATAATTGTCCCTTTTTGATCCACACTGGATTTCCATTGCAAACTCTGCATTTAGAAGTACTATTGACATCCAGACACTCACAGGATTCATAATAAGATTGCCCCCATCTATAAATAAGAAAATGAGAAACAATCATCTAATACCCCATCCTCTTCCCAAACCTATCCAGTAGTAACACCAATGCTATGTGGTTTTTGCATCTGTTTTGTCCAAGAGCATGTACTGGAACAAACTCTTATAGTATTTCACTAACAGACCCCGACTATTTCACTCCTTTGAAAAGAGCTTTGAGATCTATGGATGAAAAGTACTCTAGGTCCATCCAGTATTCACTTAAGTCAGCGGAAAAACTGACTGACTTCAACAGCTTTGGATCAGTCCCCATAAAAGGAAAATATTATGTTAGCTGTAGACATACTGCTTTCCTGTTCCACGCCTACCAGATAACTCGACAGTTACTATCAGTCTAAGCTGCAATGTCTTCCTTGGCTGTGGCAGTGAGAATTGTATCAAAAGCACAGTGGAACTGCGCCTTGTTGTCTTCGTCATCGTCAAGTGTGGGAGCGTACACACTAATGACTGTGGCATATTGGTTGTTGCTAAGCTTAAGACACAGCGTCATGAGACGTTCGTTAATACCCCTAGGGAGTTCTAAAAGATGGCTAGCATGGCTATCCTCATGGGTGATCTCAGTGCAAGAGTTGGGTGACATCCCGAACTCTGGAAAGGCACCATTGGGAAAGAAGGAGTGGAGAAAGTTAATTCTAACGTCATTCTTCTCCTCAGTAAATGTGTGGAGCATGAACTGCTTATCACAAATACCATCTTCAGACAGAGGGACAAATATAAGGCCTTTTGGAAACACCCATGTTCCAAACACTGGCATCTTCTTGATTATGTCATCATCAGAGCCTGTGGTCATAGTGGTGCCCATACGACACGAGCCATGAGAGGTACGGAAGACTGCTGGACTGACCATCGTTTAGTCAGATCAATCATGAACATGCGGCTTGCATCACAACACTGTCAATAACCTAAAGGAATTCGGAAGAGATTTAACATCGAGGCACTTCAAAATCACGCTAGTCAGGAGACTCTTCAACCACACCTCCTTGAAAGACTCTCTGACCTACCTGAAACATACAAACACATTGGGAGGAGTTCAAGACCATTATTCCCAAGGCATGTGCTGAATCATTTGGATAGTCCACTCATTGCCTCAAGATTGGTTTGATGAGAACAACAAGGAAATCCTAGTACTTATTCATCAGAAGAGAAGCACATTTTGCACTTGGCAAATGAACCCTCTAACCAGCAAAAACGAGAGACTTACCATCGGCTTAAAGCTGTAGTTCAAAGGCTGCAACCAGGAAGGGACAAGTGCGGAAAACTACTCTATTCAGGTTCTTATACAGTACCCATCACTGTATTATCTGGAGTGCACAAGGGACCTAATTTCCCTGGGAAGCTCTGAGCTAGTATAGTGATGGGAATTACAGCAAACTCAACAGAGCCCAATCCTGAATGGTCCTGAAACGTGATAAGCCACCTGAACCCCCACAGACTTCATTTACAGTGCTTATCTTACCTAGCAAACCTTTTTAGCCTTGCCCATCCCTGGCTGAGAGTGCTACGTCTCAGGGTTCCACTTCATGGCTATCTTCTTCTCCTTTTGTCTTTCCCTCTGTTTGTTGGATGCTGGCAGTAGGCTGGGCACTACACAGAACGTGGAGAAGTGGTCCATATTTCAAGGCGTGCGCACTTGAAGAACCACCTCCTTGGTTGGCCTTCTCAACTGAGCAGAAACCAGATTTTGACCTTTCAGAATCTCCCCAGCATGGAGTTATATTGCCCTGACTGAAATACAGCACAGATCACACAGCAGGGAGTTTCCGTTATCTAAGCAACTTCTTCTGGATGGAGTTATATGGAGAAGTTTAAAAAAAAAAAAGAATCCACTCTCCAATTTTTGAAATCTCTGTTCTGGCTTTTGTCACCCTCTCTGTGTCTTTCTCCAATCTGCAGTTTAGAGAACATTTTACTCTGCTGCATTTCTTCTCTTTAAACCCCTTGTACACTTCATGGCAGGTAACACCTCATGTCTGGACAAAGTTCACTGTATTCGATTTTCTCCTGAGCTCACATCTCCTTTGGCTGAATGGAATGCTGAAATAATTGGCAAATATTGGGCATCTTTAATTATCATTAGCAAATTGCTGAGAACAGAGTGGACAATTGAGGCTCTGGTCTTCGAAGCCATTAAAAGAGATTAGAAAAGGCTGTTTGTGTGAGCTGTGCAAATTTGTTTGTTTTCAGGCAGTGAAACTGTAAGGAAAATATCCCAGCCAGGAATAGCTGTTGCCATAGCACCAGGCAGGACCCAGGATATATGATGGATGAACAGTTTTTCTGGGTCCTGCAGGGAACTAAAAACTGAAACTCACCATCTGAGAGGAAAAGCCACGTGAACAAAATGAAAACAAGCATCGAATACTCCTGCCTTTCCCAAGACCCATCCAACAGTGATATAGTTGCCATGTGATCTTTATGTCTGTTGTCTTCAATGATGTGTGCTGGACCAATCCTTTAAAGTATTTCACAAACAAACTGTGACTATTTCATGTCATATGTTGAGGCATACCAAGAATAGGGGAAACTGTTCAGCTCACGACAGCCAACAGAAACCTTCACCCACGACTGGATCCCAAAGACAATTTGATGTACACAAAATAATTGAATTATATGGACATCTCATAGGAACTGCTATAGTGAATAGGACAAGTGATCCAAGTAGACAGTTGTCCTGTCTCTAATAGAGACTGGTAGCAAATACTTCAGAAGAAGGAGCAAGAAATTCCCGTTCTGGAATAACTTGGCAATAGAGGAAGTTTCTTTCTAACCTCAGGCAGTGCTCTGACCTATAAGGGTTTATACCCCTTGAAAATATTGATCCTAATTCTGTCTAATATAATTTTCTTATTACTCATATAAATGCGTAACCTTTCCTTGAATCTTGCTAACATCTTGGCCTCAATAATATCTTGTGGCTGTGACTTCCATGAGTTAATTTCCCAGAATCAGTCTCAATGAGTGTGTGAATGTAGAGAGAGAATGCTGTGAGATGGCTAGTGAAAGACTGGAAATCAAAACTCCTGAGTTTAGGTGCAGCTGTGTCACTGACTCACTCTGTGGGTCAAAGTTATTTAATGGCTCTGAAACGCAGCCCACAGACTCAGATGAAACATTTATAAAACGGTTATGTGAGATGCTGTATGCCTCACAGGTGTTATTGAAAGTAGAGATGTGGGAAACACATTACTTGCACTTTGCAGGGGTCCATGTGACCGTTTCCTTTGACTTCGATCTACATTGAGTTCTCGCACTCACTTCAGTTTTGGATTCAAATGAATTCAAAATCTCAAAGTGCAACTCAACCAAACATGTCAAATCTCTCCTTGTTGTGCATCCAAGTCACATGGTAGCTTGAATGTTGCAGTGCTGGAGTTTTGATGTCAGACTATAAACTAACTCCAAGTTTGCTGGAAAATTTGGTGACCCTGAGCAAATCTTTAGACAAACTTGGCCTCAATTTCAACTTTGTCATGAAGCCCAGTACGTGATTGTATGATTTCTGATTGTGTCACTGTGAACATAGCACACAGCTGTCATTGGTGCTCAGATGTGATGGTTATGAGTGCCGTGTAAGCACCTACTATACTACAGGCTGTAAGGCTTAATGAGTGGCTAGCCAGGACGCCCAGTCCCTCCAGTAAAGTGTCCAGTATTTATATAAATATTATATGATGTTGAGCTGACTAGTGTACACGGGAGTGCGGCAGAGTGCAGGAGTGAACAGGTGAGCTTGCACTCTGATCACTTAAAGCCAGTTAGTTCCCCAGAGGAGGCTGCTTGGGATAATTAGCTAATCAAACTGGCAGGACTGTGATAGAGTTTGTGGAAGGAACTCAAAACAAATGGCACCATGAATGTGCAACTACTGGAGTTTGCGCAGTTCCTGCAGGGCATTAAGACAGGCGTGGAGGTGTGTCCTGTTTTAGGGTACCACTGCTCTCCTTTAGATGGAATAAACTCAGCTGTGTGTCATAGGTCTATTTTGCTAAATGCTAATGGTGGTCATTTCTCATGACTTCAAGTGGGAGGGGTCTGTGTTTTTGGAATACGAAGACCTGGATACTATCTTCACTGTCACCATGAAGTTCCACATGGTTATGGAGTTGTTATTATTATCCATATTATTATGGAAAGCACCTGTGAGACTTTCCTTTCATAGCCCGATATTTAGGCTTGGCAGAATTCGATTTGTATTTTAATCACTCTTGACAGATAATATCAATGTTTATTTTTACGCTTTTTTCCCCCAGTTTTGATTTATTTAAATTTTCATGGTTATGGGAAATTATGGGGGGGTGTCAAACAATAATTATTTAATGACAGTAGACACAGATTAAAAAAGGTAAAACTTTATTGCCATTAAAATACAAAGGATCAACATCACATATCACAATATACCAAACAAATATCCTTAAATCAAACTCTAATAATTTCTCAAACAGTGTTATTCTTACTTAGCCTATCTGTAAATTTCTATTATTATACATGGAAATATGTTTTCATCCATTTACGTGTGTACGATGAAATTGACATTTACTGATAAAAACAAAATCCTTCTCTAGTGTAGTTCTGTCAAGTATTGAAATTCCACGTGATCAGATGTTTTTATGCTAATTTGGCTCCTGGGTAGAACTATCAGGAAAGCCAGCTGATTTCTACCCTCCATGGGCTGAAATCATACAAAAACCATGAATCTCCTGAAATTTCACGTCATCCATTTGTTAGGGACAATGGGATTAGCAGCAGTGTCAGAGAAGACATATTGGGGAGAAATCTAAAGTATAAGGAAATAAAGCTGTGTGTGGCCCTTGGCCCAGATTTTAGCTGATTTGTGGATCTTCAATCACGATTTCAGGAAGTTGATAACTTTATACTGTTTTGCCGTGACAATAGTTGAAACTGTTTTAATTACTTCAATTTTGGGGTTTATTCAGTGGAACCAAAAACTCAAAGCAAGAGTCAGGAGCAGGGGGAATATACAAGCAGAAGATGAAATGAATAAAAATGTTCTATCCATCTATCTAGCTCCGTACATAGCCCCATCATTGCAGTGTATGTTTGCATGCACCCTAGTGCAGCAGAACAGCTGAATTTTGCACAGTTCTGCATATCACCCTGACCTTGAGTCCTTCCTCTTTGTGTTCCCCTAATCATTTTTTTCCGCCTTCAATTAAAAAAAAAAAAAAAAAAGAGACTGCAATTCCCTTTTAATTGCCTGTTTGTCCTGGTTTCCCCTCATTCCCTTTCAGGTTTCATGGGGCTGGGGGATATTTTATCTCTCGTCTCTAATTTTCACTAGTACTGATTGGGAAGAATGACATTTTCTGCTTGGATGCAAACTAATCACTTGCCCAGATCCCACTGAAAAAGCTTGCTTTGCTCAACTAGTCAGTATTCCGTCTCCGTTAAAGACTCCCAGACTTGAACTTGGATTTAGTCTTTTGACTCACGTTTCCCCTTCGCCCCCCGTTCCCAAGTCCCACTCAGACTTCCCAAAGCATTCTCCCCACCACCTCTTTTTCCATTGCCATGCACTCTAGTTACCCTCAGCTGGGGGGGAAGCTGGACAAAACAAAAAAAACCCCTCTCACCTAAATAAATAAATAAATGCAGGGAGAGAACAGGCTGCTAGTTCATTTGCTGCAGCCGTTCCCTTAAGGCATGAGGTAATGCGAAGCTATTCAGCATGTGATGCAACCGGCTGATGGACATTCAGAGAATCCCGGCTGTGGCAGTGGCAGAGTTACCCAAGCTCGATCTGGCAGTGCTGGCCGATCTCTCACACAAGGGGCTATTTAAAGCCACAATGAGGTGCATTTTTGATGTTTCCATTCAGAAGGGGGTTTAATTGCTCACTGACAAACCACCTAGATAATGCGTGTGTGTTTTTGTTCCCTCGATATACCATTTTTGTTCACTTACGCCTTCCGTGTGCTGCCCCAGACAACACCATTAGAACTTGACCTCTGCTGTCGCCATCAAGAGTTCAGAAAAAGGGGTTTGAATTGAGCTTGTGGGGTGTGACTTACAACGAGTTCCCTCTGGGCTGCTCACCTGTGACACTTCAGAGATAAGTTTCCCCTATGTTTTTTTCCCCTTTCCCACCAAACCACCTAACTTCATCCGGCAAGTTTTCCTCCTTCCACAGGCACTCGCACAGAGGGGTGGGGAACGGGAAATAAGTACACAGAGATTAGAAACCGAGGCCAAGAGAAGTTAGGTGGCTTGCCCAGAGTCCCAGATGAAGGTAGTGGCAGATCTGGAAATAGATCTACACCTCACAGCCCAAAGTCCAGTGCCACCCATTCTCCAGAAAGGGAAGAATGCTTAAAAAAATGAAAACACATGATCCACATGTACATCATTTTATTCCTCTCTCTCCTCTGTGCAATTCTCTGTTTAATTCTTACCTAGCTCCCAGGGAGGTTGTGGGACTTAATAAATTAGACCCCAGTGCAAAGAAGCACTTACATGCTTAAGTGTCATTGAAGCCATGTGAGGTCCTTGAATGGAATGTGTTCTGTGCCAGTCAATGAAAGGCAGTGGTAGCAGACATCGCTGCTTTCCTTCATTAGAACTGACCTAGATTCAAGGACTCCTGTGATCAGCTCATCTGACCTCCTGCAGAACATGGGCCATAGAACGTCCCTGGAATAATTCCCGTGTGAACTGGAGCATCTTTTCTAGAAATAGATCCAGTCTTGGTTTAAAAACAGCCAGTGATGGAGAACCCATCAAAAGTACTTGAACCGTAGCAACATGCTTTCAGAGCTGTCTGGTCACCGTAGTATGGCCAGTAGCAGGGAGCCAGTATTTTCAGTGGCCAGAGCACCAAAGTATTAGAAGATCTGGGCTCTATTCCCAGCTCATCCATTTGTTTCCTGGTGTGACCTGGGACGAATCACTGTATTTCTGTACCTCAGTTGCCCCATCTGTAAAATGGCAATACCAATGCTTGTCTTCCTTTGAGGAGTGCTCTGAAACCTGTTGATGCAAAGCTCTGTGTGAGCTGTGCAGGTTATTACTGCCTCCAACAGCAGAGCCGTCATGCCCCTGAGGTGACTCCTTCTGTTGATTGTCAGGATGGTTTGGATACTGGAAGAGAATCAAATGAAATCCCTGGCGCTGATGTGAAATCCACGGTATTCCAGCTCCCTGCAACCTCCCGCTCTTTGCTGCACAGCTTCTGATTCTCTTTGCTTAAGTGTTAATTAACAAATGAGCCAACCCACAACCACTTAAACGACCGGCTACAGGCACACATGTCCCACTTCCTGTAACAATAAAATACAAATCTAGCTCATTTTTTTTACAAGGCAGCGGATCACTTGTGGTGAGTGAATATATCGACAATGCACAGTACGGAACCAGCCCTCCATGTCCGGCTGCTTATGCTGAATTCATGTGTATAGGAAGTGACAGCAGTAACATGCTGTTGGTGCATTACACTTTCGTACCATTTTGTTGCATGACCGGAGTCTGAGACAACAACAGGGCGCTGGGGAAGGAGTGAGTCAGTGTATGAGATTAGTTTAATCCTCTCTCGCCATCCTCTGATGGGGAGTGGGGGTGGGAGACAATGACCTAGTGCCAGGGTTTAGTTTGTCCACAAGTTAAGTTTGAATAGAGAGGAGAAGAAGGAAGAAAAAAATGGGAAGGAAAAAAAAAAAACCCTCCTCGAGTTCATTGGGGCTGGAGTGACGCCAAGCCCCGGGGGCGGCTCACAAATGAGAAGGGAAGAAAAGTGGGGAAAGGAGAGCAGAATGATGATTAGAAATCACAAATGAAAGAAGCCCAAAGGGAGGGGGAAAAAATCTGCATCTCTGAATATGTGCAGGAAGGGGGGAAAAAATATTGCTCGCCTTTTCTAAGGGCCCCATTCATCAGCGGATCGGCTGCCAACGCTGGGGAGCACCCTGGGCAATTCTCTCTCCTGGCCCCCCCTTCCCCGTGAGGCACCTATGAGGCGAATCTCAATGCAGGAGGCAAAACCGACTCCCTCCTGGGGCCACCGGTGCTTCTTTTGCAGATGTTGCTGGCTTTCTGCAGGACTTCTGCCTCCATATCCATCCTGCCCGCTCCTCCCTGGCTAGGTAAATGTATACGGGCAACACTGAGATTACTAAGGGAAATTCACTGACCGGGTTTACGGCACAGAATTCTAGAGCTTGGAGACAGGCAAGACCCATTAGGTCAGCTAATCCTTCTCCCGGCCACTGCAGGACCTGTTCCTGCAGCCCTAAGAGCCCTTCATGCCCAATGGCATAGGACATGCTCTCTCTCATGAGATCCAACCAACTCACTACACCCAACACTCTGTTGTCAGGGAATTTATCCCAAAGATAGCGTAGCAGATATCAGGGGAAAGTTAATAACACGCTGATTATTAATATTGTAAAAACATGTTTTAACGTTCCATGTGAAGTTCTGAATTCCCTCTGGATGATATTTCTAATCCATGTTTAAGACCAGACAGCCTAGCCTTGATGAAGGTGATCAGCAGGTCTGTCCTAGACCAAGAAATGTGGATTTACCTCAGTTTACATATTAGCACTAAACAAAGCCATCCAGCTAAACCTAAGGAGGTTATCTTGATCCTGAACTCAAAAGACAGAGAATTAACATGGCTCCTGCAACTCAGAAAGACCTAGGAGGCCTTCCTGATTGGTGGGACAGAGACAATCCCTTTGGAGATACAGTATGTGGAACACAGAGAGGCTGTTTCTTAATCCTTCACTTTAGGAGATGCAGGACCCAAGCGATTTGATCCTGGCCAGCAAAAGCAAGAAAGGTGAAGGGGAGTGTGTGTGTGAGAGAAGCCATCTTGAAAAAAGACCGTGTCTTGATAGACCAAGCTTTAGTCTTTCAGATGTGTGTTTTCACACAACAAGCGTGTTGTAACCATTTCTGCCTTTATCCCTTTTACTTGGGATCACATCATTCATGTTGTTCTGTTCATCAACTCTTTTGGCTTTCATTATATGTCATCAGCATCGTGTAAGTTCATTGTGTACGTTTGTGTAAGTTACACATCAGCACTGTGTAAGTTCAGTAAAGTGTGTACCTCCAGAGAGCTGACCGGTGGGAGTGTTTTACTGTCTCTATAGAGGCAGGGAACTTAACAGCTTCTCTGAGAGGGATCAGGCAGTAGGATAATTGGAGGGAAAATTTGGGGCTGGAAGGGGGCTAAGGTCAGCCTACCAAGGATATCCAAGTTGGGCAAAGCCCGGGTGAGGCTTGTGGGCTGCTGGGATCAGAGCTCTGGACCACAAAACATGCAGGGTTACAAGGCAGAGGGTGACTGAACCTTTTGCTGGCCCGGGTCAACCCCAAAACGTCCCAGTTCCCTACCTGAGATGGATGTGAACCAATCAGCCCTCGCCGGTGTGAACACCCCTGTGCTTGGGGGAAATCAAAAATCCAAACCCAGGTCCAGTTCCAAATTTTGCAAGTTGGCCTGGCCTTTATGATGAGCCGAACCAAA
Organism: Emydura macquarii macquarii; assembly: GCF_026122565.2. Lineage (NCBI taxonomy): Eukaryota > Metazoa > Chordata > Testudines > Chelidae > Emydura > Emydura macquarii. The sequence goes on along the minus strand of NW_027132502.1, from coordinate 812,845 downwards.
ACGTGAGCGCCAAACTTCCCCCTCCTCTGTGGCGTTAGAAATCCAGAGCCAGATGCAACTTCTGCACCGTGAGCCCATCTCTGTCCCATCCTGTACATTTCTGGGGTTCTTCTTTGTCCAGACTCGTGTTAAATGCCACAAAGGCTTCCAAGGCTTCCCTCGGGAGACCGTCCTGCCTTGCGATGGAGCTCGCTGCCAGGAGGTTTCTTCCTGTGACTCAGCACGCTTGGAGGTGAGCTGGCAGCACGCCCGCTACCAAAGGCTTGGAGTGGGCCCTGAACAGGCAGTGGCTTTGAAATACACTAATAATGGCAGTGCAGAATAATCAAGGATGCATTGCCCTCTGCCAGGCTGCAAAAGAACCACTTGTGACCCTTTCTTCCTGCCATCAAATGGGGGCGAGATCCCCCTTATACCAGCTGAGGCCATGAACTTGGCTTGTGATCTATAAGGGGTGGCTGGGTGGGGGAAGGCAGACAAACCAGCTCTAAGCCTTAACAATATTATTGAGCTGGCTGGCTGTGAAGTTCGGATGGGAGAAGAAGCTAGGAGGCGAGAAGCGCTCACTGATGAAGTACGTCTCTGCACAGCCCGTACACTGCCTGCCTTTCCTTGCAGCTCTGGGCCTCGGTTGCCTGCAGATTAGATTGTTGCAGTGGGTACCCGGTGGCCTACCGCTGCAGACCATTCAGGAACTATTTCAGCCCCAGCAGAAGGAGTCATGCTTCCTGCGCTTCGTGCTGCTTCTGGTAACAGCAGCTTGCTTCTTCCCTCGCCAGGCATGGCATCCCTTTCTCTGGGAGGGCAGTTCAACCCTTCAGACAAACCCGAAACCCCACCTCTTCTAGGGTAAATGAAAGTCCAAACAAAACAAAAAGTCTTCCGCAGACGCAGTCACAGCCCCTCGCCCTGTCTCATCCTCCCTGGGCCATGGCCTCCCTCCAGCGACTGTCTGACTTTCTTTCCTTCCATCAGCAGTTTGCCGCCATAGCTAAGGGGACGCAGGACACTTAGCAGCTCCTCTAAAGTGGTAGGGGACCCGGTGCCTTCCCTCTGCTACAAGTGCCAGCTTTGAGCCCTAGACAATAAAATAGACATCGCCTCCATTCTCAGATTGTCCCCACGTGGCTGGTTGGCCCTTTGTGGGGAGTCGGGCTCAGCCTTGCTTATAGTGAAGTAGTCATTCTCCAGCCGCTCTCAATCCGGTGACTTAATTACAACCCGTGATCCCAGCTGTGCGAGGGTCAGGGCGGACTACAGAGGGAGAGAGGCCAGCGGACCTAGGGTGCCCCTGCTCTCTGGGAAGAGCCTGGTGAGGTCTGGCTGGGAGCAGGTGAGGCTCCTGGGAGAAGCTGGGAGATCCCGGGGGGGAAGCTGCCAGACTCCCTGGGGAGGGGAGGCAGTGGGAAACACGTCAGGAGGAAAAGAGGGCTGTGGTTGCAGGGTCACTGCACTTGTATTCCTCTCCCCCCATTGCTCCAGTGAGGCCTCAGGGACAGGGCCCCTTGTCCCACCCCCTTCTGAGCCCCCTGCCTTACAGCATGATATCCCCAGCCAGCCAGTCCCCCAGCCAGCCAGTCCCCGTGCTTTGCTTTCTCTCCCCCCGTGGGCTAAGAACAGAGGTAGTTTAGCCCTACCTGAGTAATTTGCTGCCATTATCCATGATCCTGCAGCTCTTCCTAAGCAAGCGCCTTTATTTTTAAGGTTAAGGCATTACAGAACAAACACCATAAAACAACAAACAGATTTAAACATGCACTCAACACGCCCGGAGTCACCCAACAGTCTTTTGGGGCCCTAGTAAGACCAGAGTCTGTCCAACCCTTCTGCAAAGGTTGGGTCACCCCTTGGACTGGAGGTCCTGCTATCTGCTGGGTCAGAAAGAAGGCCCCGAGTCAATTTAAACATGGCCTTTTTATGCCAAAATTCCTTTCTTGGCCTGTTGATCTCTGGTTGGACTTTTGCTGTACCGGAAGGAGACTGAACTTAAACGGAGACCTGGCTGAGAGGGCTGGGCCACTAAAGAATTGGAGCGAGAGAGGCCACCACAGGGTCAAAGAAAGGCTTAGCAGTGGTGCTGGAGATGAAGACTTTTGCAGTGCCACACTTTGACGCCATGGGTGCTTTGGCCACGAGTGGAACCACTTACCCTGCTTTACTTTGCCCCAGGGCTGCTTGCTATTAAATTCTCTCCCTCCTGCTGGCCGCAGGGTACCCCAGAAAAAACTCGTGAGCAGGCCCCAGCTGGCAGCTTTGTGCCAACACCCCCCAAACTTTCCCAGCCCCACGGTTCCTCATCCTAGACACATTCAAAATAAACAGAAACAGACTTCCCCTCTACGAAACCTTTCAGGTCCTTCCCAGTCAGCATCCCCTGTTACTTTTCGTGGAGCTGTATAAACCATTTCCCCACTTGCAACGCCTGTTGGCTTTCTTACTTGTTCCTTTGCAACAATTCCCTATCTGTAAAATGGGCGCAATGTGCCCTGATCTCCCCTACAGCGGAGCAAATCCATAGACACGCCACATGCACCGATGAAGTTTTGCTGGTGTAAAAGTGGTCTGGGAGGAGAACCTGTTTTTTACAGTCGGCAACGAGATATTTTTATGATCCGTAAGTGGCAGGTTTTGTGGACCAGGCAGTGAAAACAGTTGGTAACGGTAGTTTAATAGAAAGATCTAAGTAGCCGAACCTTTGCAGCATCCATATATGTGCACAGAGTTATCTCCCTGGCCAGGTACTTATATCTGTGCTTATCCAGCCCTCATCATTGTAGCACCTGATACCCATCTGTCACACAGCTGCTGCTCGTGCTGCACAACTGCATGTAGTAAGGGCACCATCTTGTGGCGCAAAATGTACTTGTCCAGAAATTTGAGCTCACAGCTGAGTTACACTGTAATTCTTATGCAGGCTGTGCATAGGGTGACCAGATGTTCCAGTTTTATAGGGACAGTCCTGACATTTGGGGCTTTTTCTTATATAGGCACCTGTTACCCCCCGTCCTCCATCCTGATTTTTTCACACTTGCTGTCTGGTCACCCTGGCTGTGCGCTTTGTGCTACAGACACACCTGGGCTATTTCTAAGCGTGCATCTCGTGAGACACATTGTGTTCTCTTGAAAACTGTGACACGGATTGAGTGCTGGTGAATCACAGCAGCCTGGCAGTCCTGGAGAGGGAAGCCTGCCTATCCACAAGCCAGGGTTCTGAATTCTCCCCTGTCCTGCAGGCAGAGGGAATGTCTTTTATACCATATAAACAAACATGTCCAAAATATCATGGCCTTTAGTGACTCTCCAACCCCACGACCTTCTCTGAAATCTTTGTGACGTGAAGGAACAAGTGCAATGGAGGGAAACTATGTAATGTAGTTTATAAGATCTTTGGCCAGGGACCATATTTGTGTCCTGTGTTTGTACAGTGTGTAGCCAGCTGGGTCCTGGTCCATGACTAGGACTCCATACCATGCTACGGGAATGCAAATAATTAATAACAATAATACTTTATCTAGAAGGTTCCTCTGGTAGAGATGGACTCTAGCCATAAGTTCAGAAGTGGATCTGGATTGGAACTTTTTCAAAATCCCAAGAGAATTCTGATCCAAGTTTTTAGTTCAACCCATCACAGTGATAGGGCCAGTTCTGAAGTTTGGACCTAGAACTAGATCTGCTTCGGACTTTTCCCACAGTTCAGATTTTCTTTGATTCTGGAGCCTATCTCCAAATCCTGGAGAGAATCGGAGAGAGAAAGAAACACATGTTGCTTGGAAGCAATTCCTGTGATGCTGGCTCATTAAGTACCATCTGGAATAACTGAATAACCACAAAGAATCATAGAAGATTAGGGTTGGAAAGAACCTCAGGAGGTATCTAATCCAACCCCCTGCTCAAAGCAGGATCAACCCCAGCTAAATCATCCCAGCCAGGGCTTTGTCAAGCTGCACTTTAAAAACCTTTAAGGATGGAGATGCCACCACCTCCCTAGGTAACCCATTCCAGGGCTTCACCACCCTCCTAGGGAAAAAGTTTTTCCTACTATCCAACCTAGACCTCCCCCACTGCAACTTGAGATTCTTACACCTAGTTCTGTCATCTGCCACCACTGAGAACAGCCTAGCTCCATCCTCCCTGGAACCCCCTTTCAGGTAGTTATAGGCTGCTACCAAATCCCCCCTCATTCTTCTCTTCTGCAGACTAAAAAAGCCCAGTTCCCTCAGCCTCTCCTCATAAGTCCTGTGCTCCAGCCCCCTCATCATTTTCATTGCCCTCCGCTGGACTCTTTCCAATTTGTCCATATCCTTCCTGTACTGGGGGGCCCAAAACTGGACACAATATGGCAAATTTGGCCTCACCAGTTCCGAATAGAGGGGAATAATCTCTTCCCTCAATCTGCTGGCAATGCTCCTACTAACGCAGCCCAATATGCTGTTAGCCTTCTTGACAACCAGGGCACACTGCTGACTCATATCCAGCTTCTTGTCCACTGTAACCCCCAGGTCCTTTTCTGCAGAACTGCTGCCTAGCCAGTCAGTCCTGTAGCCTATAGGACTAGCCTGCTTGCTTGCACATATAGACCTTTCCTTATAGATTTAAGTATTGTTGTTTTATTACACTAAAGTCATAGATTCATATTAACGTATTACAGCTGTAATGCAGGTACCTTACCGGCCACATCCTGTGTAAAAGCTAAGGCAGTCAGCACACATCTCTTCGGGACCTTTGGCCCAGAAAAGTAATAAGTTAAAGAATAAAACGTAGATGGTTATAACCTTTACCCTAAAGAAGTCAAAAAACATCAAGACGAGGGGCTGCCTCAGTTTATGCCCTAAACTTCACAGATACGCCACAAAACCCACAAAAGGGCCACAAATAACAAAGGTAAAATAAGCAAACCATCTAACAACAGATATAAATACATCATTAATCTGCACAAACCTGCCAGCCTGTAAAAGAAGTGCACCCTAATAATTTGGGGGTAAAAAAGCCAAGTTTGGACATCAAAGAAGGACCCATATTGTTCAAGGTATAAAAAGGGCCAAACCATGTTACTTGAGCGTCATCACCAGCTACTCCTCCCTTAAGCTACTTTGAGTTTGTTTTGTTCTTCGTTTACACTTAGTATTATTTGTTGTCTTAGTCTTAGCCTTATAGCGCCTCGCTCTCAAGCAGTGCCTCACTCTCCAGCCCGCCACTCAAACTTCTCTCTCAACCAGGTCATCAGAGAACGGTGTAAGTATATTACTCCAAAGCATCCCGTATACATATATGGATCACATACGTCTTTAAAATAAAACTGTAATCCTACCCATTGTCCATTTAATTATCCATTTTCTTTTGATCAGTCCTTTGTCTATCATTTTATGTTATCTTAATAAAAGTGTACAAAATTATACAAATTTGGTTATCAGTGTAAGCATTCCTGTCGTGCGCCCCGATCCCCAGTCTGTAGCTGTGCATAGGATTCTTCCGTCTGAAGTGCAGGACTCTGCGCTTGTCCTTGTTGAACCTCATCAGATATTTTTTGGCCCAATCCTCCAATTTGTCTAGGTCACTCTGTATCCTATCCCTGCCTTCCAGTTGTGTCTACCACCCCCTCCAACTTAGTGTCATCTGCAGACCTGCTGAGGGTGCAATCCACCCCAACTCCTGATCATTAATGAAGATGTTGAACAAAACCGGCCCCAGCACCGACCCCTGGGGCACTCCGCTTGTGACCGGCTGCCAGCTAGACATCGAGCCATTGATCACTACCCGTTGAGCCTGATGATCCAGCCAGGATCTCTATCCACCTTATAGTCCATTCATCCAACCCATGCTTCTTTAACTTGCTGATAGGAACACTGTGGGAGACCGTATCAAAAGCTTTGCTAAAGTCAACATATATCACATTCACCACTTTCCGCACATCCACAGAGCCAGTCGTGTCATGTCCTTTTTAATCACAATTAACTAGTCTGGTTTTTTTTTTAATGGGTCACCACAGCTACCTGAGAAGCCAGAAGCAGCAATGGATCCAAGAAAATCCCAAAGCGGAGAACCCTTGATGGACAGCACAAAAGCACTGATCCACTTTTCTGTAATTCTCTGATCCTTATTCTTCAGGGTGAGTTTAATATGATCCCTTCCCCAACCACCCCACCCTCCACTAATTGCACTTGGGAATCAAGTCGCATTGTGAATCCAGGCCTCCATGAGCAAAAAATGTCCTGAAGAGGCCAGAGCCTTTGTCATCTCTGAACAGGCAGGGCAGAAATTCAGGTTCACATGAGCACTAGCGGAACCCATAGCGAGCTCATCGGAGTTTGCCATCCTCCAGATGGTGGGGCCCATGGGCATGCACAAGGGGGAGGGGAGCTCAATAATTGTTGGGGGCACAGAAGTCCTCCGGCCCAAGGCTGCAGCAGGGGAACAGAACATGCTTCACCAAAAGGGGTGGAATTTAAAGTCCTGCACACGCCCCTGGTGGGGCCATGTTCAGTGACACTGAAAGCACAGTGCACTCAAGAGTTACAAGGCTCAAAGTTACCTTGGGTTTTCAATTACTTCCCAGGAAGCCCTTAGTAAAGAGATATCCATGGATTAGCCCACTGAGAATAGAGTTAGTTCCTCTGTCTATTTTTCTAACAAGATCTCAGATTATACCTCTGAAAATGGAAATCCCTTGGATGAAACGGACTCTGCAATCCCTCGGTGAAGGGAGTGTGCACGGGAGGATTTTATGATACTGTCAGTGCTCCTCTGTCTTCTGAGAGCTTTCAGGAATAGGCACATGGCTTGATCTCTGAGAGATCTGATATAGGAGAGTAGATTACTGTTTGAACCTGGGTGAGGGGGTTATGTAATGTTGAGCAGCAGTTTTTTTAATGGGATGCATGAATTCACTTGGTTTTCCCTTCCCTTGCAACTTTCTGTCATACATCTGTGCAAAGTGCCCATCAGGCATTAACGTAGGAGAATGGTAGCAATTTGACACCCCCGTAGCACAGGTGTACAAAGAGCTGGTGGAATTCGCACCCATCTTGCTCTCCTTTTACACAAGTACAAATGATGACGCAAGGTTCTAGGCAGTGAAGAATCATGCACTGGTTTACTCCAAAGCGAAACCAGATGCAGTGGTTATTCATTCCCAAAATAAAACATGCCACAAATGTCAAATAATAACAATACTTAGCACTTAGATGGTCCTTTTCATCTTTAAATTGCTGTCTCGTTATTTACCATCACACAGTGAGGGAAACTGAGGCAGAGATGCACTATGACTTGCCTACAGCCTCAAAGGCAGCCAGTATGAGAATCAGGGTAGAGACTCAGGAGTGCTTTGTGCTCAGCTCACCACCATTTGATCTCTGCCACATGGAGTCCAGTTACTTGTATAATCACAGTGACTGTGTTTTGTAAATGCTTTATCATGGGCCAGTAAATGCCCAGCTTATGCTCTGCTCTGCTGCTGTGGCTTCAGGATTCCTGCTCCCGGATGGAAAGGTGCCGACAGCTGAAATTAACTGCTGGCTTTTCCTCTGTATAGCAGTAGTCCATTATAATGTGTGTTGCTCGTATCAGTTTCATTAGCACAAAGCGTAATGCTCTCCCAATCAGATAGGCATCTGCAGTCCTGTCCTCATCTGGCTGGCAAATTAAGGCTTTGTCTTCATCCAGCATAAACGAATTATGGTGCCTGAGCCTGTGCACAGATGGTTTATTATATGCTTAGCTGATGAATGCACGGCATCACTTGCACATACTGAGCTGTGTTACAACCATTATATTCAGCATGTAACAGAGAGTTTTTTATTCCAGTGGTGCTGGAGCATGTGTTTTGTGGGGGCAGTATCGTGAATAACCCTTAGAATTTACACAGTACTTTTGAGCCAAAGGTTAGATCTCAAAGGTCTTTACAAAGGGTGGGTGAATATGATTATCTCTCTTTTACAGATGGGGAAACTGAGGCACAGAATGACTGGGTAAAATTTTCAAAAAATGTCTAAGAGGCTGAAGCGTTCACATCCCATTTCCAAAGGGGACCTAACGTTCTCACCCCAGAGAGAAAGGGAACTCACGCAAATCATCTTTATTTCTAGTCTGATGCCGTTTGTTGGGCTGATGATAAAAATCCCAAAGACATTTAACACTTGGATATTTTGGCACCATATTTTGATGGCTGGCCAGGAACCGGGCGCTCTTGACATGCCCGGCTAACTGCCCCCAGGGAAACAGAAGAAAAATGGCGGCAGTGCACAGCTTAGACTGACGCGGGGCTTGTTAAGCATAAATACCCCCGCCTCTGGCATGAGTATCCTGTGTCAGTCTTCCTCATGCAACTACTTAATAGCAAGCAAGTTCCCAGCGGGTTGGTGCACACTGGGAGGGAAAAGTGGCTCCCACGGGTCGGAGGTTGCTCAGTGATAAGTTATGCAGTTACCAGGGAGATGCTTAGATATCCGTCTCCCCTAGTTCATGGAGTTATACTTTTATAAAAGTTTTCTCTCTTTTTGGCCAAATCCTAAAGTCCCTGCTCAAACCAGGCTGCCATTGGCCCAGTTCTCCCCTCACGCTGCTGTATGTCAAATCTCTGTTATCCCTGTGGGGTCAGAGTACCGTCAGGTCCAAGACTTCACTGAGAGCTTTGCCCTAAGAAGGGCAGCAGGATTTTGCCTTGTATTGGGTTGACAGCGCTCTAGATTGCTGTCCAACAGCAGCACAAGCTTCTCCAGACCCTGTCTATGGTTACCCACTCCAACAGAGGCCCTTGTTGGCATGAAAATGTAGTTTAGCTCCATGGCCCGTTGACCCCTTCACCTCTCACCTGTGACAGGTGGTAATTATGGCAGATGTGGTGTTTTTTGACGGTGTTTGCTGCTGCAAACTGAGAACCAATTAGACTGGTTACAAAGCTGTTATCATGTAGCAGATATATTTGGGCTGAAGCCCTGGCCCCACTGAACTCAGTGGGAATTTTGCCGTTAACATCAGGAGGGCTCTGTCTAGGTTCTCATGGCACCTTCCATGCAAGATCAGCTGCTCCTTTCAGAAAACATTACTGCAGCAACACTCTTTGTAGAAGTATTCATATGCCGAACTCCACTGAAACTGTAACAGCTGCTTAGAGGACCACGCTGCCTGACGTTTTCAGTCCAGCAAAGCAGATGTATCCATTTTAAAAGTAAATGCTAGTCTGTTGAGTGTTTTCAGGGCTTCGGATTGATTTTCAAAGGTCACAAAGTCCTTCCTGAAACTCATTAAGAAGCCGCTTGACAAAGGGAGTTGCTGCTGGCTGACAAATAGCTCCAGCACACGCACAGAAAGGCAGCTTAATGTGAACTGTCGTGGATTATTTTAGGCTTGTGAGTGATGGAAAAATAGAAATACTGGAAATGAGAAAGTGTCATAGACCAAGAGAGACCAAACTCTGCTCTTCTGGGCTGGCGACCATCTGGGTGGAAAGACGCTGGGCTCTAACAAGACACATGAGCTGGCCCATAGAGACCATTTTAAAATAGCAGAATCTTCTTAATGCTGTTGTGTATGAATATAGACATGCAGGGAAACCTGTCTGAAATGACCAACACAAATTTGTGATTTAATAATGATCAAGGCAGCCTTCCACTGCAAGTGGAGGAGAACAGAACATGCTATGTTTGGAGATCCACTGAGGCAACCTAGTCCGAGTGAATTCTGGCTGAGGTTTCCCTGGTACATTGTAATAGTATACAATTTGGGCGTTAAGAATGTATGAGTCAGACTTGACCTCTTCCTGATCTACTAGGAGTTGAAAACTATGTCACTGGAAAGAAAGGTAATTTCCTTTGGCATGGAAAAAGATCTCCTCTTTGGCTTAAAACTTGGTATCATTACCAACTTCGATACAGATAACTTACATGCAAACAAACAATCAGGTCTGTGGTAGATGTTTAATCATTTTTTGCAAGGATAAAAGCAAATAGAAAATGAAAACCAGAAGGGATAGAAACCCTCATGCTTCAGGTACTAATGGTGTCAGGAGGAAACCACTCCTGGCTGGCTGGCTATCCCGGGATTGTTCACTTTGGGGTTCTTGCACCGTCCTAGTGGCCACTGCTGGCGACACACACTGGTCTGGACGGACCACTGGTTTGGTCTGGTTTGGCAATTTCTGGGCTCCTGAGTAGACGGCATAAATGTAAGTTGTTTGCTCCTATTCCTCAGAGGCAGCGGTTCTCAACCTCTTCCATACATGAGCTTTTTTAAACAACAGTAAAAAGCTCCTCTCCCCTGCGGTTTGAAGGTGCCCTGCTCACTTAGTCATGACGAAAAGCCGGGTGCTCACCTCTTTGTCACCCTGCCCAGGGGTTGCAACTCCTAGATTAAGAACCCAGGCTTAGAAGGTAGTGGAGTTTCTCTCTCTCTCTCTCTCTCTGTACATATATATATATATATAGCACCTAAAACTTGTAAGCAACAGCAAGGATCTTCTTGCTCCAAAGACTTAGGTCCCTGGCTCTTTGCTCATTTCCCTTTGCTGGTAACAGTATAGGGACTAGGACATACAACTGAATATTCCTGATTTAGCCAATAGACGGCACCGGTGTGCCCACGCATACCCTCACACACTACTCAGTTCACTACAATACCTTAGCTGTATTGTTATATGCAAAAGAATTCCTCCCGTCTGCCCCCCCAAGAAACAGTGAGTTTCACATTTCATTTCATTTAAGTCTGAAAACAAATATGCCAAAGAGTTCAAGAGTCTAATGGAAAAATCAGCTCAGGAAAATATTTTTGAAAAGAATCACCATTACACTGAACGATTGGCGTTGCTCGTTAAGTCTGTGATTGCTCTTGGGGCGAAAGGCAGCATCTCCTCATTCGATGGGACTGACTGAAGGCACTCCACAGTCTTTTTTTCTTCTTCGTAATCTTCGGGGAAGGGCTGGGGAAAGAAACACTTTGGACAGATGGGAGGGGGTGCAGTTTCTGCTCACTGCCAGCTAACAGGAGCTCTGTGATAGATTTGACATAAATATGAGCAAACTGGTACTGGCAAGAGGCAACTATGCCACGGGAACTAGCGAAAATGGAGCTAATTAGGAGGACAGAGTCAGCCTTGTAAAAATGGCATCTACGCTGTCTTGTGTAGACTGAGCTACCCATGAGATTGTGGTTTGTTTCCATAATAATGACTTACAGGGCCAAAGAACACTTCCCCAGATCTGTGACACAGAGCCAAGGATATCATCTTTAAACAGCTGCTGTCAAGATAAAAATCATTATGTATATAATACATCCATATGTGTGTGTATAGTGATTTTTGTTGACAGCATGTGTATATATATGTATATATATGTATGTTGCATATACATAGATATGCTGACAAGATCAATGTATATAATGATTTTTGTTGACAGCATCTCTTTTAAGATGATTATGTGTGTGTGTGTCTGTTTATCTCTATATATCGTTATATATCTGTATAAACAAACTTTCCTAACGTGTATTACTAAATAACTACTTAGAGTCTCGAGCCAAACAACATTTTTAAAATCTCATCGACTCTTTGCCATCTCTGCTATCTCTTTACCTCCACTCGGTTTTGGTCTCAAAACTTGACTAGTCAGTTTCACATGCCATCTACAAGTTAGTTTCAGTAGTGACATCAAGAAGGGTGGGGGTGGGACATCTAGTGTCTTTAAAATCAGGTCAGTCTAATCTGTCACTACCAGCACTAACATGCCTTAATTGTGGAATTAAGGTCGTTTGGTTGCCCTAACTGTGCACTTCCATACATCGACATGTTTGGATTGCTTTTAAGTTTATCCTTAACTCTGAATTCCCTGTTTTTATAGTGCTTGGTTTAGGGATAATTACAACATCCCTGTGATTATATTTTATCCTAAATCACTGATCTGTGCTCTAAGCCTTAACTTATCAAACATAGTTTTTTTTGCACTGGGTTATTTAGTTCATTCGTTATTTTCATTACTATCAATTGGATGAACTAATTAGACATAACATAAAAGACAGTCCCTGCCCCCAACGAGTTTACAATCTAAAAAGACAAGACAGAAATTAAAAGACAGAAAACAACCCAAAATGTTTGAAGGCAGCTTTCAGCAGCTTCTCCTTCCCATATGGGGAAAGGTGGGGTACCCATGCTTGCCCCTGAATGAGAGGCAGGTGATCACATAGCCTATACTTTCCCTCCCGGTGTCTATCTCTGCCAGCCCCTGCTGACTACTTCTCCCGGCGCATTACAGGGACTTTCTCTTGTGCATCTATTCCAGTCTGGCAGTAAGCTGAGATTCCACTGTATATGATCCTTAGAAAGGTAAAAAGAAAACAACATATCTGTTGGTTACAGCAGAGATCTGGGAGTCAGGATTCCTAGCTTCTCGTCCCAGCTTTGCCAGTCATTCAGTGCATGACTTTGGACAAGTCACTCATGCCCTATTTTTTTACAGGTGTTGAGCACCTACAGTTCTCACTTGCACCGCAGTGTGGCGGGTTAATTCATATTTGCAAAGGGGTTTGAGCTCTCTGGAGGAAAGGCACTATATAATGGCCAAATACGATTTCTGTCCGGAAGAATCAACCAGCTGCACTCAATAGAATATAATCTTGATGCATATCTTTGATGCACATGGCACATCAAACTGGGGGGTTTATTTTTTTTTAGAGGACACCTAGGTAAGAAGTGCCAACGAGCATTACAAACAGTCAGGGAGAACTTGTGCTGTGTAGCTAGAGTGGGTGAGGCAGATTAAAAATAGTCTAGACCCATTGCCCTTCATCACCTTCAACACCATCCTCTCCACATTAAAGACACTGGAAAGGAAAGTTGCTGTCCAAAGAGAGAACACTTCCTTTGTCTACTTCCAGCTGCAGTGCCTTGGAGCTTGAGATATGCTACACTGACAGAGAAAAATAACCAAACCCGGTCTGAACCTTGGCTCATGCTCTACTCACGGAGTCAACAGCTAAGGTACTGACAGAGGAGGGGATGTGGTTAAGGTGCTAAACCAGCACGTAAGAGAGTTGGGGTCATTTGGCAGCCCTGCCCTGGACTCCCTGTGTAACGTTGGTATAGTCACTCGATCTCTTTGTGTCTGTTTTCCATGTGTAAGATGGCGATAAGGACCCTCTCGGTCTATGGCTGGTAAACTCTGGAAGGCGGGGACCGTCTCACACTGTGTGTCTTTGCAGCACCTAGCACAAGCCAGTCCCGATCTCAGGCAGGGCTATAGTGATGCAAATAGTAAAATAAGGCTAGAATGTATACATAGGCACTGAAAGCAAGGGGCCCCCTCGGCACGTACATCTCCCTCTCCTCCCATGAAAGAGAGCAGTCAGCCGGCGCTGGGCACCAGTCTCTCTGCCCACAAGCATCGAGAGTCTGGGCATCTGCAAATGGGGCAGGCATAGGCAGAGGGGCAGGCAGGGAAGAGGTTGCACTGTGTCCCCCACACCAGGAAAAGCAACACATGCCTGCACCTCCTGATAGTGGGGAGCTGGGCCCTAGCCACAGAGGGATCGTGACCAGCGTGGGCATGGCACTACTGCAGGGCTGGCTCGATGCTCCTTGAGATCCACGCTGATCGCTGGGGATTTGCGGGGCTGGGAGGAGGGGGCCTTTCTTTCTGCCATGTGAATGGAAAGAAGCAGCCGGGGGGGGAGGTTAAACCCCGACATGCCCTTCTCCCCAGAGAGGAAATGAGAGGTAGTCCCATCAAGTGCCCCTCGTGGCACTTCCTGACCCCTGCGTGGCTATTTCTCCATAAAGACACCAGCTGTCTGAAAGTTACTACCGGTTCTTCATGCCCTGCTTACATGGGCTTCCCCCTTGCAGAACAGTCAACCATGGACCCTGCCCTTTGCACCCTGCAGGATGGGGTTCTGCTCTCTTTTGTCAGGAGCCTGTTTGAGTTTTATTAATTCCTCCCTCGCGTTATTCCTAGATACCTAATGTCTCTTCTCTGCATGCGGCCCTGTGGATTCTCAGAGCAATAAATATTACTTTTATTGTCAACAAATACAGACACAGCGCGAATCCGCACCGTAGCTAATCGTGTGTTCGGCTTCTGTTTCCAAGGCATTTGATCTGTGTTCATGCTGCTTATAATGTGGGCAGGACCTTTCAAAACAATTACCGCTGTATTCTAAGTACTTTCCATCTATTAACCTTAAATGCTTTGCTGGGAATTTGTCAAATACATAGAATCTTTTATGACCCCAGCTAGAATGAATGTTCTCCCCTCACCAAGAGTTTCAGCTGTCACAAGAGCAAACAAAGGATGTGTTTTTTCCCCTACTAGTTTGCTGAAAACATTGTCTATTTTTTTTTTTAATGAGTAGCAAATCTCTTGTTCCAAATTTCGCAAGAGCTGGTTTTTTGCAAGGGCTGGTTTTCATCACTCCAGTGTACCTCTCAACGTGCTGAGTCCAAGTCATGGACGTCCAGATGAAGAATACAAAGAAAATAACAGGGCAGGAATATTTAACCCTGAACAACCTTTGCTTTGGCATCAGATTTCACAATTCATCATTGCAAGATATCAACAGTTGAGGCCGATAAAAATCACATCACACCCACGTCTGTGGAAGTAGATAAACATGTATTTCGAATGGGGGGGAAGGGCATACCACCTGAACAATTTCTGGCATTCCTCTTAGTCTTACAGCACCTGTGCATGATCTGAAATCCATCCCCAGGGCAATACATCTCCACCCCCTTTTAGCCACCTGAGAGAAAGGGTGATCTTGTGTCTAAGGCACTGGGTTAAGACTCAGGAAATCTGGCTTCTGTTCCTGACTCTTTGTGTGACTTTGGGTAACTCACGTAATCCGGCTGGCCCGGATCCACAAAAGGGACTTAAGAGGTGTGATGCTGAGTGTCCCGGTGCCTACCTTTTATGGTGCCTAGAAAATCACAAGAACAACACTGGGGTGCACAAAGCCTGCGTTAGGCACCTAGGCTCCTACACAATGAATGGGAGGGAGAAGAGAGGTGCCTTAGAATACGATCCGCAAAGCCAGCACGGTAGGCTGGGAGCTGCCGACGCTAGCCAACGGGAGATGCGGACAAGAGGGCTGCGTGCTAAGTCCTGCTAATCTCTCAAAGTTTGGCCCCTACTGCATGGCGGTGCCAGCATGAACCAGGGGAAGATAGACGTTCGGCCACCTAAATTACATGGCCGTGGCCCTGAGCAGAGGCCCCTCCTTCCTAACCTTTAGTCTAGTGGTTAGGGTACTCACCCAGGGCATGGGAGATCCTAGGTTCAAGTCTCCCCCCTCCACCCACATCAGCAATGTGACCACTGAGCATACCTAGCATATCGGGCCCTTCAAGTGACAGGCCGCTGAGCCCGTCTTTCCCCCAGTTCATGAATTGCTCTGGGGCTTACGTGGGAGACAGGCCTCTGGGCGTCGAGTGGGAGCAGCAGTGCATATGTTCAGAGGTAGAAACCTAGGTGTCTAAGGAGTTTTCATTGCAAAAACTTAGGGGCCAGGCGACTTTGGGTTTAGGTGGCCACCAACAGGGAGTGTTGTGGATCGCACTGGTGCTTCAAAACGGGACTTCGGCACCTACGTCTCTCTAGGGATCCCACCTTCCATGCCATGCTTTCTCATCCATACAAGAGGAATCGTTCTCTTGTGAACTCTTCGGGGCTGGAACTGTCTCTTGCTGTGTGTGCACAGCAATTGGCACACTGGGCCCCTGGGGTCTCTAGGCACTGTTGTAATACAAATCATAAACTAGAAACCTTGCTGCACCAAAAATGTAAAACAGGACTGGCCGCTGGCATCTGCTATCCTTAGTTTAATAACTAATGAATGGTGGTCCCTTTGCAAGAGCTGAGGGCCAGCACGAATTTCTGCATCCAGATATGACTCCAAACGTCTTCATAGCTTGGGGATGTTCTGATCCTGGAGGTTGCTTATTGCCCAGCTTTAATTATTACCACTCCTAACCCTGCTGAAGTCAGTGAAGTGCAGACAGCAATGACAATGGACGTTTTTTGAGCCCCCAGAGCTTCGGTTCAAGTTTTGGGTAAAATCCAAATCAGTTGTAATTGAACTTGTTTGCCCTCTCTGAGCAGTGACACAAAAAAAGCAGGTGGTCCCAATGGAAACTTCTGAGTAGACCAAATTCATCGTCACTTTGGATCTAATACGTTTACAGAATAATTAAAGCTGCCCTCTTTACTGGGAGAAGACTATCTGGAAAAGCTACAACTCAGCACGGTTGTGCAGGGGATTGGGGTAGCAGAGTAAGAATACTGTAGTTTGGAGAGGAGATTGCACCATATCAAGGTCCTGTTCCACCTATGGTCACGTTGGTTCTGACCATAGGCAGGCGGGTTCTCATTGTTTTTTTAACTTTGATTACGCTTGTGATCTCCAAGACTTAGTTTATAGTTTCTGCTTTGCAATCATTGTGGTGAGCTTGCTGGAGTGCATATTAATCTCCAATTTTCTGCACCAGAGCTGCTCTCTCAAGACACCAAGCTGGCTGCATATCCTAGTATTACCTTACAAGGCCAAGTCCATCTTGGTGCAAAGTCCAATATGTTAATGAGGGAAAGGAATGAGACGTTGGCACGTTCGTTTACTTTTCATAATAATATCAACCCAATAGGAAGTAAGTGGTTTTTCTTTTTTTCTTATGCAAACTGAGACTGGGAAAAGTATATGCACTTAACCCATTCTTGTTTACAATCTTCACTTGCTTTTTTGTGGTACCCCTGAAATGCAATAAAACCCAGCCCGCTGCTATAGCAACACTAATAAACATTGCCCCAGTTTTAAGAGGTTTTTTTAAAAGTAATTAATAAGAACCTACCATGGATTTTTTTGTTTAAAGATCTGTGACTGGACAATTAATAGTTTTTTTCTGAGTGCTGCTGAGTTCCAGGAATCAGGGAATCATATCGCAAGAACGAATTAAGTAACCCGAAAACACAAGGGAAAGAATAATCAGTGCTTGCTAAGAAGCTTTGTCCTTGTAAAAGAAAATATTTTTCCCATGGTAAATGCAAGGAGGAGTCTGCTGTGTTAAACAGGAATGCCTATTTTTATTCAGTTTGTTTAAAACATTTGCCTTGGTACAGGTACAAATTATTTCAAAAAATAAATATATTAAATAAGACCAACGTCAACATTAAAGAGAAACAATATAACGTATGCATTCATGTATGAGACCTTAAATGACCATGAGTGTTCAGGATCTTATTATCAGCATAAGGGCCAGATCCAAAGGCTGTTGAAGTTAATATTGGTCTTTTCATTGACGCAAGTGGTCCTTGGTTAAGCCCAGTGCGACAGAAGGATCAAGGTTGTGCTGGGCATTCCAAAAGGAAGAAATGAGTGACACTCAATTGTTAAAAATTTCTCTTGAGTTACAAAACCTGATCAATATGACATCAACTATTGTATAATCCCATCTCGTAACTGTGTGCAGTTCTTGTTTTCAGGCTTTGGTACCATGAGTTCCTTGTACAGGATCTAACAGATTTGGGAGGGTTATAAAAAAATTCACGACCTATAGACAGCGTCTGGCTTTCTGACATTCACGTCTGCGTGAAGGAGGATGTAGTCTAAGACTCAGGAGCATCACTGCAGTATTTAGTCACTGTTTCGAAAGCATACATCTGCTCATCCTAAGGAATCCTGCAGGCTTCTGCACTGTTTTCGGTGTGTTTTTCACATTGCTGCAGTAAGAAGAGGATATTCAATTCATTATTTGCGCCGTGCCAGATCTGAGCACAAGCTACTGACCCAAGTTTGCGAAGTACTTAATACCTCTTGGAAGGTATCGAAGCGCCTGCAGCTACCACTGAAATCAAAGATCATTGCGGGTGCCAGCGCCACCAAAACGTTGTTTGTCTGCCTGGTTGGCAGTAGTAGAAAGAAACAAAACGTGTATTTTCCCTTGGCTGCAGACACGTGCAAAGTGATTCTGGGTAGGCCGCCAGGCCTGAAATGCAAGCTACAGGAATGGAGAGAAAGCGGTGGACCAGTCCGCTCACGGAAAGGAGAAACGGGGAAAGTCAGCTCTTCCACCTAAGTGTGCTTGAGCAGTTTGGAGTTTCCTGAGGTTTGCCAGGGTGTGTCTCCTGTAAATCGTAGCTGGGTTTGGAATCCCCGAGAGGGTGAATATCAGCAGCACAGGTATTCCTTTGCATGGGGGCGCTGAGCTCCCAGCACTCCTCACACCCAGACCTTATATTATCCCAGCGTTAATCTTCAAGGTTGTGAGGGCGTAATCCCCTACCCAGGCTCTCAGCTACCTGGGAGGTGCTGAGCGGAACAGAACAGCTACTTTGCCCTCATCTTGTATCGCTGCTGACCTACTGCGCCTTCTCCCCAGTCCGGCTGGCTGTAAAGCTAATGATCCCAGGTGCTTTTTAGAAAGAACGACGGGGAACTCCAGAGATCTTTTCCCAACAACACCCAGGCTCATGGCCAAGGCTATGTGTGGGGTCTCACTGGGGCTGAACTTCACCCCAACCCAGAGCGCCTTCAGAAGGTGCTACGCAGTGCAGAAAGCCATGTAGCCTGCACAGGTGGTGCCCAGACGTCACGGTTCTGACGAGGCTGGGATGGAGGGAGTCCTAGGGGAGCATGCTGCTCTATGCCACTGTTTATGTGCTGGAGCTGCTCCGCCAACGTGTAGGATAGTGCAGCCGCTGCTAAGCTGCTCTGACCCTTCCTTTTTTGCACCTTCTTCAGAAGATTTCAGGTGCAGACTGCTTATTTGTACTGCCACGAAAACCTGTTCTAAACGCACCTTTGTCATGGGAGTTTAATCACTGACTTCAGTGGGGGCAGTGTTAGGCCATGGCCGAGGACTTCTGAAAATCCCACCTGATGTATCTGCACAAAACCTAGCACAAGGAGGGCTCTGAGCTCAGAGGGGACTTTTCGGTGCTGCTGCATTAAAAATTGTAAATAATATTTTTGACGGGGGACTTGGTCCAGTGCAACATGAAGAGAATATATTGGAGCTGAACCATTTAGAGCCCCGTGTAGTTTTTGTTTTGAGGAAAGCATCTAATTTAAAAAAACAAAACCATCCTTCCTATTGACCACGCACATAAATCACAAACCTTTTTGTACCTGAAATGTAGATCTCAGATCTTCCCTCTGGTTAGACCTACGTATGTTAGGGCACAAACACACATGATGATGAACCTGAGTGTCAGCAGAAAGCTTGAGCTGTCTTTTTGTATGCACCCCTTTTCTATGCACAGCTGTTCTACGTTTTAGGCAGGCGTAACCATGCCCCGTTGCACATAGTTGTTCATAATAGGTGAGCTCTGCGGTATTTTATCTGATTAGCGAATACTTGGATCACTTTAATACAATTAGAATCTCCTATAGCAGCAAGATAGAAATCGCCAGATCAGACTAGGGGGCCATCGAGTTAAGTGCCCTGTGTCTGGAACCAGGCTGGAACTGCTTCAGAAGAGGGTGCAAGAACTCTTCAGTGGGCAGTTATGGGCTAACCTATCCACAGAGGAGAGTTTCTTCCTGTGACCCCTGTCACTTAGATCTTGGTTTATGCCCAGATGCAAGAGGATTTATATCCCTTCCACTTTTTCTTTTCTTTCTAAAATCCTGTGTTAACGTAATCCTGTATCATTACCCATATCAATGTCTGAGCCTTATCCTTTTTAAAAAACGACCCTGTTGCAAAAGTTAGAGCAATGTCTCAAGGTGTTATTTATCAGTTTTTGCTGCACCACTTTGAGCAAATCACTTGGTTTATCTGTGACTTCCTACTTCTGCTGTGAAATGGGAGTGATGACACACCTGTCCCAAACAGAGGTGTTGGAAGGAGAGATACATTAAAGATCACTGCCAGATGCGATGATAATGCAAGCCATACAGATATCACGGGATTAAAGACCGCCCCTACCTTGAATGGCTCACAGTCTAGAAGACAGGCCAAGTCACTCCTCATGTAATATGAAATAAGAGTAGCATGTTTTTATTTTGCTTTTGTTTTTTTTCACTTTCCCATAGCTAAAGCTCATCCTGGCCACAAAATTCAAACATCATCTTCAGGCAGCCACCAAGCATTTCGGACCCAGTGGTTCATGCTTTCGAAAGTTATGAGCCAGCTGCAATGGGGGGATGGAACAGAAACTGTTTTTGCAACGTTAGCTATAGTGAATCTGTATTCTATGTTCATAACTAATCCAACATATGTTACTGGCAGTTTCTAATTCCGTCATCCCAGTTAACATACAGTAATGCTGTGTGGTTGGCATCATGTATTTTAATTCCAAAAGCTAGGCAGCATGCCATTAGAGGTCACCACAGCTTTATTCATGACATCTAGAACCATAAGTCTGTTCATAAATGAATCACCAGACTCCTGGTTATCGATGCTTACCTCTCAGTTGACTGCATGGGTAAGACTGGATGGGAAAGAATGGCCTGGAGTTAAGTGATACTTCAGTTAGCTGAGATCACGTCTGGGAAAGGCACATATTGAATAAAGATCACCGTTTTCAGTCAACCTCAGGTTTGTTTTCCTTAGTGACACGACATACTGGAATGCCAGAAAAGATTGCGCGTGAGCATTAAAACTTTGTTTCTCTCCTGGATGAAGGTGTGAACCTGTCCAGTTTGAAATGCAGGCGAAATTGCAGGAAACCTGTAAATCGACCACAAGTGGAGAACAACACAAATAGTCCAGTTGTTACTGAATCCTCTGAACTTGAACCCAGGTTTATTCCTATCCCTCCGAGTTTCTGAGATAGGTAGTGCTGTTCCCTTTGTGAGGCTTGTTTTCAGCAGAGTTATGCAAGAGGAACCTTGGAACTTCCATTCCAGTGGGACAGAGCTACAAAAAGAGAAAACATGGTTTTAAGCAAGCAATGAAACAGGATTTTGTGGTTAGGATCCATGACTGTAAATTAGCAGAGCTCGGTTCTAATCCCAGCCCTGCAGCAGACTACCTGTGTGACCTTTGGCTAATCTGTCTGTCTCAGTTTCCCCAGCTGCCAAATGGGAATCACAACAGCAGGACTTTGCTGGAGCATATCCTTAGCTGGAAGGCACCATATTTATGAGAATTATTATTGCAATATTATCATTATCCTAGTATTATATATTCATTTACTCGTTTATTTTAGAGCACCCTGAAGTGTGATAGATGCTTTACAGAGTAACTAAAACACCTGGTGCTTCCCCTGCAGATCTTACTTTCTAAGCATTGGCAAGTGAAGAAGTGCAAAGGAGAGAGAGGGGGCAGGGACAAGTGATTATATGGTTACTCTAGTTAGGGTACATACTTTCTGCAGAGTAAGCTCTCAAACTGTTTTGGAAAGCTACTTTTAAGCCAAAATCGTGTGGAATTTCATGTAGAATGCTAATTTCTCTCCTGGTGTTTTGAACCATCTTATAGAATATTTTAGAAAATTGTAACCCCACAGTAGAGTTCTGTAGGAAGGTTCCTAAATACATATAGGAAGGTTACCGCTGTCTAGATAATTTTAAAGTTTTTAAAGTAATTTCTGAATAATGATGAAGGATCAGGCCTATGAGACAAGCGGTCTGCTCCTGATTTTGCCACAGCCTTCCTGTGTGACCTTGAACAACGCACTTATCTCTCTGTGCCTCAGTTTCTCCATGAATAAAATGGAGGAGGGACGGGGGGTTGTGAGGTTACTACATTAATGTTTGTCAACATCTTTGGGCTCCTAAGAGGGACGGCTCTGTGGTGGTAAAAAGTATTATTAGTTTACAAATTTGCATCAGCACTGGAGTGAATGGAAAGCACGGCATGAAATGCACGCTCTGAAAGAAGGGTAGAGAAAGTCACGATCAGTGGGATTAAACCCTCGACACTCTATCTACCCTGGAGACCCTACACCTTAGAGCCAAAGGATAGCAAGAAAAAAACCCACTCTACTAAATAATAATACTTTGCTTAACCTGTGAGCGTCTCAGGACTGGGACCACTCCTTGCCTGCCAAGGAGGTGCAGAGCACACCATGTGTGCTACCACATACAAAGAGGTAATAATAGTTCATACACTGGCCTTTTCATCTGTAGATCTCGAATGCTTAACTAAGCAAAGTCAGGATCATCATCCTGACTTTACACTTGGGGAACCGAGGCACAGAGAGGTTAAAGGAATCGCCCAATGTCACAGGGCAGCTGAGTGGCAGATCTGGGACTGTAATCCTAGAGTGAAATCATTGCAGTCAGAGACTAAATTCCCACTGATGTCCAAGGAGCCAGGATTCCACCTCTGATCTCCTTTTCATTCACTCTGTGTGACATGCATCCCTTACGTGCTGCCAGTCGTGGGCAGAAGCAATCCCAAAAAGGAATCCAACACAATAATGAAATTTGCATAGAACCCCTAAGTCATTCACAACCCTGTAGAAATCCCGTTTAAAGGATTGGCAGCACTATATAAATATTTCTGCCCTGTCAAATTTTTCTCTGTCATTATGGTTTATTAAGGTGTCTATTTTGATCTGCTTTCGCTGACAGTAAATACTGGCTAAGGTGTCTTCTCTTTGCCTGGCACGGCAAGGCCTAGTGGTTCCCACGTATTCTTTCCCCCCGTTTCGTAAAATAATCAAATGTAATTAGCAAGAGGCATTTTCTCCTCTAGCAACATTGGCATGACTGGCCGGTTGACAGACTCTTGGGATGACTGACAAAAGGTGGCAAAACAATAGCTTCAGAGGATGTTAGAATTGTCAAGTTTTAATTGAGCCTCATGTCTGTTTCCATAATCCCTGCCCTGAAAGAGAGAGAGAGAAAAAAAACCCAACATAGCCATGTTAGAAAGCTATACATAAGAACGACCACACTGGGTCAGACCAATGGTCCATCTAGCCCAACATCCTGTCTTCTGACAGTGGCCAGTGCCAGGTGCTTCAGAGATAATCATCAAGTGATCCATCACCTGTGGTCCATTCCCAGCTCCTAGCAATTACAGGCTGTGGACACTTCAGAGCATGGTTTTGCATCCCTGTCCATCTTGACTAATAGCCAGCGATGGACCTATCCTCCCTGAACTTATCTAGTTCTTTTTTTAACCCTGTTATCGTCTTGGCCTTCACAACATCTTCTGTCAAGGAGTTCCACAGGTTGACTGTGCATTATGTGAATACTTCCCTTTGTTCATTTTAAACCTGCTGCCTATTAATTGCATTTGGTGACCCCTCGTTATTGTGCTATGAGAAGGAGTAAATAACACTTCCTTATTTACTTTCTCTACATCATTCATGATTTTATAAACCTTTATCATATCTCCCTTTAGTCGTCTCTTTTCCAAGTTGAAAAGTTATAGTCTTATTAATCTCTCCTCATATAGAAGCTGTTCCATACTGCTGATAATTTTTGTTGCCCTTTTCTGTATCTCTTCCAATTCCAATGTATCTTTTTTGAGATGGGGCAACCAGATCTGCACGCAGTATTCAAGATATGGGCATACCATGGATTTATATAGCGGCAATATGATATTTTCTGTCTTATTATCTATTCCTGTCCTATTCACAACATTTGGTAGCTTTTTTGATTGCCACTCCACACCGAGTGGATGTTTTCAGAGAACTATCCACAATGACTCCAAGCTCTCTTGCTTGAGTGGTAACAGCTAATTTAGACCCCATGTAAGAGGTCATCCTTATTAGACAGCCTCCCAGGGCATCTCTAAATGTTCCGAGTACAATTGTTTTGGAACCAAGTAGGGGTGGATTCTTTTCTCCCTGTTATAAATGATTCTTCCTAATGGTAACCTTGACCACTTTCCAAAGTGTCTTCAGGCATGTGCTGGTATGCCTGTTGCAAGACTGTTGGCCCTTTAAGAACAGGGGTTAGGGAGGCTGAATCACTGACTGAAGCACATGACTGAAGTCAGGTGACAAGGGGGTACATAAGAATTGATGGGGGCTCTAGTCTGCAGAGAGACTCTCAGAAGGGAAGCTGACTGGGAAACGAGCAGTGACCCAGGGTCAAAAGCTTGGCTTTGAGATTGCTGAAGGGACTGTGTAGAGCTGGGCTAGGAACTCAGAGATTAAGTGAACATTTGGGAGTTTCTGACTCCAGACCCTGCGCACGGACTTCTAAGATGGACATCTTCCATCACCCCACCTCTACGCAACGGATTCAGAGCTAGATTATGCTCTCGGTTGCACCAGTATAAAGTCAGACTAATTCCACTGGTTTGAGTGGAGTCAATCCAGACTGATAACAGTCTGTTTCAGGCTCCGACGCATGGGGCTGATTTTGATCTCGCTCACGCTAGCATAACTCAGGAGTAACCGATGAAGTGAATAGCCTATCCCTGGTGTAAACCGCATGTAGGTGAGATCAAGATTCGAGGCCCAAACGGAAGGCAGCATCCCTATTTCAGTTCAGGGGTTATGGAACACATGTAGTACAAGAGTGTGCTTCCTGTGCAGAAATGAACCTAAACCACATTATTTGTTAGCTTATTACACTTGTGACTCCAGTGTGGTAGGCACTGATAAATGCAGGGCTGAAATCCCACACTAGAGTAGCGCCTACAGACCCCAATCGCAGATCAGAGCCCCAGTGTGCTAGGTGCTGTGCAAACAC
This sequence comes from Emydura macquarii macquarii, assembly GCF_026122565.2. Lineage (NCBI taxonomy): Eukaryota > Metazoa > Chordata > Testudines > Chelidae > Emydura > Emydura macquarii. The sequence continues at coordinate 788,278 of NW_027132502.1, read as the reverse complement.
GTAGCAGAGACCTTCCCCTGTGGTGCTTATCCGTTAGCTTTATGATAAGATGCCACAGCCGGATGAAACAAACAAACCAGCAATGCTTGGGAAGAGGTGAGATGGGAGAGCAGTAATACAGGCACTTTTTCATGTCTGCTGATGGGCTTCGGATCCAGTCCACGCAGTCACAGAGTTGGGAACCAGTTGTCTGGATCTGGATCTGAGGGTCTGGTTCATGTCTCTCTCTAATTAGCTATGGGACCAAGAGTGCAGGCCGGAGTCAGGCAGAGTTAGAAGGAGCAGATCCAAGCCACCCAGTTGTGCCTGCAGTAGTTCTTGCCCTTCAAGCTCTATATCTACTGTTCGCAGGATCTGCCCGTTTAGCTGTGTGCACACACAGGTATTCAAATGAGAGCCGCCTAAACCTGGACCTCTTTCAGGACTTGAACCCAGGACTCCAAAGGGGAAAGACCTTAACCCAACTGCAATCCCGGCACTGCCATGGCATTTTAAACCACAGCCACTGTGAATGAGAAATTTTTACAGGGGTCCCATCAATTGTTTGCGTGACCTCATCATTTCTGCTAAGCCAACTGTTTGTTCTGCCAATGAGTTCCTCCTCTCTGTCCTGCGGGAGAAGTCGGATTGTTACCAGAAATTCTGCTGGTCACCTGGAAAAAATCAACAACGGCAAGGAAGGACTTTAGTATCCAATGTGCATCCGCAGCTGTAAGAACTGGGGGGTTATTACTCACGTTAGCAATTGTTTTCCTTCTGTGAATAGTGGGACTGGGAATTCTTGCCATCCGATGGCCCCTTCGTGGCCTAGGAGAGAGGAGCTGTGTGTGTCTCAGGTGACTTATAGCAGTGGGCAGGTCTCCAAATCAACCCCCCCACCACTGTGCTTGGTACCTTTCTGGAAGAGAGGGAAAAGGCAGGGGCGGGGGTGAAGAGATGTGAGCCATCGGCAGGGTAGACGTTATGGTTCTCCATTCGGAATGTGAACTGAAGCATCAGCGGTGCAGCCACAGTGCTTTGACTGTGTGATGTCCTGTGCATTGTTCGCTCTCATTTTTCTAATGGTCACCGTGGTCACTTCGCTGGAGAGCAGGCTGCCATGCCAAGTAGCTTTTAGCCGTGCTGAACTGCTGCAAGCAGCGTGCCTCATCTTACAGCCCCTGCCTGGTGATACGCCTTATCTTAGCGCTACCTGGGAGCAGTCACTGTTCAGACAGCAGATCTTCTTGCTTTTTCGCTCTGGAATGAGAAAGCAGACAAAAATCACATGGGAGACTCGTGGACAGAAGAGGCAGTGGGGGAACAGGCCTGGGTAATGACTCCCTCAACTCCACTGAAACCCAGGCTTTCACCACCTCTCACCTGGACTCCGGCAGCTCCTCTCTGCTCCAGCCTGTCCGAAGCACATCTCGAGCCTCTAGCATGTGCAGAACACTACTGACCGCCTTCCCGTGGACACAGAAAAGAGTGGCCGCATCACTCCAGGTGCTGCATGACTCCACAGCCTCTCGCTGGCTGTTTTGAGACCCAGTCACAAATTCTCCTGTTTAGGAGTCTCTGTGGAGTTGTTCCGGTCTAAATCAAGGAGCTGGGAAACTGGCAGATGCAACCTCACATGGGGAAACAACGCCTCTGTCCCCACTCACCTCCCCGTGTTCCACAAATGTCCCCTTCTCCTCAGCTTTGCAGCCTCAGGACAAGTGGCACTCTGGCAGGCCTTGTTCAGCGTGTGCCGTGGTGCTAACTTCTCTTTGCTTCCAGGGCTTCTCTACAATGATGCCGGATGCTGTAGCAGGAGCAGCGGCGGTACCAGCCTCTACGGCTCCGTCCATTGTGGGCTGCTGCTACAATAAGAGGGGAGAAGAAAGGAGCCAGCCAAGCTCTGAGTTGGACTGAGCCTAAGGTTCTATCATATTTATGTCACAGAAACAGCACATAACAATTTCTACTGACGGGCCAAGTCACTGTTGTATTGCAAATTGTCTACTGGGCTTCCTGTGCACCCTGTATTCTCACCGCCTGAGGATCTTGAAAGCTGCTTTGGCCAGAACCTTAGGCAAAGCTCCCTGGTTATTATTAATATTATTTTTCCTGCATTTACTTAGTTTCATTTCCCCTATCGCTCCTCCTTTTTCAACTGCAGATTTCCCCTTGAAAGTTGAGATTGCACCAACGGATATTTTTTTTCCGCCCGTCATGCATGCAGCCTCCCCTCTGCCGCCTGAAGCATTAACAGGTGTTTTCATTTGAGGTTCAGGGCACATGCAGTTCTCATTAGCGTCATCGACTAAAACCAACCCACAGACAGAGAGAAACCGATGCATGACCTCAGCACCCCTTTCGGGTTGGAGCTCTCTTTCTCCTACATCCAGACTACCTGGGAAAAAGAAATTGCTTGTGATCAGAAGAACTTAAGGAACTTTGCTTTTTTAAGCGCCAGCAGCACATAGATGGGCTGGGCGGCCAATCCAGATCATAGAACCATAGGGTTAGAAGGGACCGCCAGGGTCGTCTAGTCTAACCCCCTGTTGAGATGGTGGAACCAAGGCATATTCACGTATTTCAGACACAATTTCAGTGTTACTGTTCTGTATCTGTTACGCACTGACAATGTGCTGTGCACTGTACAAGACGCAAAAAGCCTGATTCTCATTTACACCAAGACTATTTTACACGTACGTTGCACTGGCCTTCAAGCGTGTGTAAGAGTGCGTTAGTTTGTTCATGAGTAGCAGGCCCCCGGAGCCCTGGCCCCATGGATCTGAGTAGACAGGACACACAGGGCAGCCCAGGGGAGGGAATCACTGTATTATGACTGTACTGTCTCTCCTGCTCCTTATGAAGCCCACGGAAGCAGTGAATCTTTGAGGGGTTTGGATGCAGAGAAGCTGGATATTTAGCAGACTGGGATAGGGAAGGTGTTCCGTGTGCTGGGGGAGCGAGGAGATGATGAATAGGGCATTACGGATGGCATGGCTGGTAGAGCAGAGGGACGGCGATTTGAGCTGGAGTGGAGAGATGCAGGGAACTTAAGGCGAGAGCAGGAAGAGAAAATTTGAGCCAGTGAAGGCTTCCCAAGAGGGGGCGACGTGGCCACTTCACTGGGTGAGGAGGATAATTGTATTGGCTTCATAAACCTGATCTCAGTCTCTGCTCATCTCTCCTTTCCTTCACTGGGTGGCTTTGGCACTTGTCATGTGTTTAAGGGGTAGAGAGCAATGTTGTGTGTAGGAAGAGCTCCGGGGGTGTCAGGAGCAGACAAAGGAAACGCATTTCCAGAATTTTGAAATTCTCTGTGCACGAGAGGATGGAGCCCTGGCTCTGGGCAATCCACCTGGCTGGCGACCCCAGGCCCTGGAACCAGGGGATCTCTGACCCCAGGGCATGGCTGGCTGCAGCAGAGACATGGAACATGGAGTCCCTGGTCCGTGAGCAGTCCGTCTGACTGGCTGCTGTGGAGCTGCAGATCCTGTAAGACTGGGCTCTCCAATATCCAACCAGGCAGGCTGCCGTGGCGTGAGGCAGGCGAACTGGCACAAAACAGGGGAGCATTTCAAAACCTTCCTGGGTTCCGTGGGACCCCCGGCAAAATCATCTCGTCTGTGTGAAACGTTCCAATTTCACTGAGTCGGCAAATTCCAATGAGACATTCTTTCTTCTGACCTTTTCCGACCAGCGCTAGTCAGGATGGACTATTTGCTGATTATGCATTTTTCCTTACATTAGCCAGCGGTTGGGTCTGGCTTGGTTTTGTCTGCCCTCCTCCAGCAGGAAAACAGACTATAAAATAGAGGTGCAGAGGGCCGAGTTGTTATCGGACCGCTCCAGGCGTGAAGGAATTACGGCCCGTTTTGGCTATGCGCCACAGTCTGTCCTCACATGCTTGAAATGAAGGTTGAACATGAGCATCTGAGAATAAAATATGGCTGTTGGTATAACTCGGAGCCAAGCCTGGCAGTCCCTGAACTCAAGGGGACTTTGGCTGGGTGAAGCTTGATCAGCAGGGTCAGGGCGAGGTCCTGTGTTAGTGAGAATAGCATTATGTGTGTGTACAGCACCCAGCACAATGGGACCTTGATCGCTGGCTTGGGCTTCTAGCTGCTCTCACAATGCAAATATTAAATAATAATAATAATTAATAAGAAAGGAAAGGGTGTGCTGGAAAATATTGAAAAGCCAAGGCTAAGGAGCAGAGCTGGCTCTGTCTGTGGGCCAGCAATGGTGAGATAGATTAACGTGGAAATGCAGCTCATTGATTTCAGGTTCTCAGCGCTCAGGCAGTATCAGAGGACTCAGAGAAGCCAGGCCGCCCCGTAGAACACCCGCTTTGCATTCCCTGGTCGTGACTGGCTGCAGATGATTATTGAAATCAAAAAGGGGGCAGGAGGGGTCTATCCTGCGCCATTGACTTCTGTGGGAGCAGGAGCAGGTCCTAGGAGCAGAAGGAGCCATGCACACTGAGAAGACTAAGGTACGTCTGCACTGGGAGCTCGGGGGGTGATCCCAGCTCGTGCAGACATACTCTCACATCAAGGAGCATGTTCAAATTTAGTAGTGTCACCATGGTTGACAGGGCAGCAGCAAGCAGTGGCACGGACTAGCTGCCGTAAGCACAAACCCGCCTGAATCCTGTGGCTATGTACTCAGGGCAGCTGGCCTGGGCCGCAGCTTGTCACTGCTGCGCTGTTTGTAGCATGCTGGCTTGAGGAGAGCTAGCGGAAGTGCGTCAGCGCGAGCTGGGATCACACCCTTGGCTGTAAGTGTAGACGTAGCCCGTACGAGAGATGGAGAGGGTGTAAGCCAGCATTCTTTAGGGCCTTAACCACACGCTAACCCAGTGTTTCTCAACCCCTGGGGCGGGACCCAGAATCGGATCCACAGAATGTTTTAAAAGGTCGTGGGCAGCTCCTGTCCCATGGGGCTGGCTGGTCTCATCTCCCTGATGCAGACCCGGCATCCTCTGGGTCCCAGCGCCGCCCAGGTTTGGTCCAGCCGTCCTGACGACGGGAATCCGGATCTGAGTGACTGGCCCTGCGGCCCCATCAGCCAGGTCACACCTCCACTCACCCAGATTTGGTCCAGTCCGGGGGGCCGGGCCAAACCTGAGCGGTGCTGCGACCCCGGAGGTTGCAATGCCCGCAGCAGAGAACCCAGCCCAGCCAGCCCCACAGTACAGGAACTGCCACCGTGGGCTGAGTGGCAAGCGGGATCCAACCCATCTGGGGGTCAGGATCCAACCAAAACCACCCCAGGGCCTCGGCCCCCAGACTATTTACTGGGTCACGACAGGCCATGAACATTTTCAAATGGGTCCTGAGCCCCAAAAGGTTGAGAACTACTGCACTAACCAACAGAGGGTTAGGAAGAAACCTCTGCTACGGACTGGGTCTTCAGCAATTGTCTGCAATGGCGTCTCTTCCACTTCCCTCTGCAGCAGCTGGGAGTGGCCTTTGGCAGAAGACTGGGCTAGATGGACGCACTGGTGCAATCTGGCGTGGCCATGCCTATAACCCTATGCTGACAGCTCAAACCAATCCCAGTGTGTGCTGTAGCAGAGCGTTTTCAGGGTTGATCAGCCATTTCTTATTCAGTTCTGTTATTCTTTGGAGTCATGGGATGAATTCAAGCCTTCAGTATTGACAGAAATGTAATACAAAAAAAAAAAAAAGTTGAAAACAAAGAGGCACCGCAAAAGATAAACAGCAGTAATAGCACGGTTTGCATTTGCTAATGGAATGGTAGGTTATAATCATGGCCTCTGATCTGCCAAAACAAATCACATTCTGACAAAAACTGTCTGTGAAGGACAAGTCTAAAAGAAAACTGTGTTGGACCTGCTCTGAGCAGCTTGTTCCAATAGGATTGTTACTAACAGAGCTGGTCAAATTACTGATTAAAAATAACATGCATTAGGAATTCAGCCCTCTATTCTTTTCTCAGATCTTGTTATCCATAAGTATTTGCCAAACAGTGTGGACCAGTATATTTTTGGGTTGTCTCCCCCGCTCCCACTCCTCTGAAAGCTAATTCTGACTGTTGGCTATTAGTTGTTTGAGGTGTGTAGTTGGGGTAACTCAGTCACATGGTATTTTTTCTCTTCCTTGATTAGTTGACTGAAATGTTGTAACAGGAGAATAACCAGGAGTGCTTAATAAGAAAACAAACTTTCTGCTGTCAGTTCTTGGGCAGAGAATCATTCAGAAGACGTTTAGGGTCTACAAAAATGTCTTCGAACTCCAGGCTGTTGTTTGAATACTTATGATCAATGAACAGTACAGTCCCGTCGTAAATCACAGCTTGGAGCTCTTATTCGTCACTAGGGTTTTTCAAGTTGAACTGTTTTTTAATATCCAACCAGCTCCAGTTACTTAGATTTTGTCCTATACTCTGGTTTCAATTCCATCTCCTATGCCCATAGTGTGGATCTGTTTTTCTTCAGGCTACTAAAGGGTTTGACTGAGGAAAGGTTGAAAGAGTTAAGTGAGTATCTGGACAGACAGATAATTATTCATAAGTGGGCACATGTTAACTATCTACAGGGGCTGAGGCGTTGTCCTACGAGATCGTACCACTGGTCTATGTAGTCCAGTAACCCACCTCTGAGTGGCCGGTACCAGATGTTACTTTTCCCTGCTGAGGATGGTATCTGCTTTTAGTGAGAAAGTGCGGATTTTTTTCTTAGTAGCTCAGCCATCTGAAATGCCTTTGGATGAAGACCATTCAGTACCAGTACCTTCTGTCTGTCTAATTTGTCCTTTTCCTTCAGCATCTCCTCTTTTGACATCTCAGTCTCTGCCAGTGCTGCCTTTTTATTATCTGAACCGCATTTATTGTCTGCCTGGGGTGGGTGTCTCCTCAGCGGCCTCTATTGTAGACGCCGATGCTTATCTAAACTGGTGTTCTTACGCCCCATTCTTTGCTCCAGTCACTAAATGATGCTGCCTCCCATTCATCTCTACCACATGGGATGGTGCAGTCTCCTCCAAATCACAGGCTCAGATCTTCAGCTGGCTTTGCCCCATTACTGATTTACACCTGCGACAGGTCTGGCCCCATGACTTTCTCACAAGTATCAGGACCAGAGTCTGCCATCTTTACCCACGTTCAGGCAAACTGCAGTTGGCTTTGAAGGAAGTTTTGCCTGGGTCAAAGGAGCAGCCAATGGATCTCACATTGACACAGGAAGGGAAAGCAGAAAGACACTTTAACCAACAAATTCGCCCTGAAGGTTTTGTACACTACACATTCGTGTAGCTTGAATTTCAGCGTCTCAGCAGTTCATTTCGCATTTGGGAAGTAGGCTGAAATGTCAGGAGGTGACTGCGGCATTGCAAAGAAGAATGTGGAACAGAATTTCAGCCTTTAACATATCGGGATTAAAAATGTTTTTCTTACATTATAGTAGAGAATCAGGGCTAGATTCTGAACTAAGCTCCGTTGGTGTAAATCCACAGTCCATTCATTACAATCCATGGAGCTGGACATATGTCAATGAGAGCAGGATCTCGCACTCAAAATAAAGTTTGAATAAGAAGTGAAGAGTGGCTGGACAAACTAGTTACTGTTGCTGGAGCCTTGTCCATTTCAGGGTCTGACACCAATGGTCAGGCCCAGGCCTGCAGTCCATATGGCCAGGCATTTGCAGATCGGAGCGAGCCAGAAGAAGCAGGGAGAATTAAGAACCAAATATAAATTTCACAATCCAGCTGGCAAATACTTCTGGGCCACAATTGTTTTTGGCAGCCTTCCACCCCCCAGGTCTCCAATAGCTCTGAGGCCCCTGCCACAAGAAAATCAGGGGTTTAAAAATACAATAATTAAAGAAAATATTGATGTCATTTGGTTTTGGGAGAAGTTGGAGGTAGTGTCGTGAGAGTGTGTGTACATATACACCCGACATGGGTTGGGTCCTGGCTACCTACGGACTGAGAACGCCTACTTCCCTATGAAGCGTTGCACTGCTTGGGTTTAGCGGGCGTGCTCTCACTCGGAATGCCTGGGGGCTGCTGGTGGGACACTTTCAATAGAGGGCCCCCTGCCCTGGAATTTGCTTCCCTCCCTCGCACTAGCAAACACGTCTGTTGACCTTCAAGACATAGTACAAGGCCCAGCTAGTCCTTTGGAAGGGTGATTGTGAGGAATATTAACAGGCACCGATTAACTTTGAAGTTGGTTATTTGCCATCAATTAAGTTGATTTGCTCTCAAGTATTCTGCATACAGGAGGCAAGGGGGAAGAGTTTCTTTTTTCATGAAACAAACAAATGAATGTCTCCTTTGGAGTTTTGGACCATAATGATCCATTCAGATGCAGTCACCTGCATGTGCCCAAGCCGATTTATTAGAGTCCAGATGTAGAGTTCAGCAGTTCCTCCAACGTCATCAACTTCTCAGCGGCTGGTGTCCTGGCTGCCTTAGAGATCCGTCTCTCCAGCCTCATATGCCATTGTGGCTGTTGGATAGCTGAGAGGTGCTCAAGCTAAACTCCCTCCAGTTTCAAACAAGTGCAGGAATTAGCCAGACATTGCCATTTTCCTCGGCTCTGGAACTGCAAGGATGCCCACACTTACTGACCATCAAGGCACGTGTCAAAGTGAATCCGTTTGCTTCCTTTCAGGTGGGCGGGTTGCAATACTGACAACCCCAAGTGTTCAGAAACATGGAATCAGGCTATCTTAAAAAGAGCACATTTGGGTTCTTTTTATTTTACCTTCTGGCTTTTCAGTCATTAGCAGGACAGATTTTCAAACCTTTCTCTGCACCCTGGAGGTGTGGGAACTATTTTTATTTAATGAAAGCTGAGATTTTCATATAGCAATTATAGATCATAGAGTAACAGGATTCCAGAAGCTGGAGGTTTAAGAAAAAACCAAATTGAGCAAGAATCAGGACAAAATTGCAAGATTTTGGCAACAGTGGGGTTTGGAGAGCAAGTGATGTCTCAGGGTCTGATTCTTCTCTTCTGCCAGTTTTATGCTCTGCTGAGTTCAATGGATTCGCTCCTGGGTTGCCCAGGGGTAAGTGAGAGGAGGAGAATCCGACGTGTCCCGGCTATTAAGTATGGACAACTCAACTAGAGATCAGGGCTTGGGCACACGAAGTCAAATTTAAAAAAAAACACAATGGATATTCTGCTGTCAGAGTGTAGCCACTCTCACGTTGCGAAGGCACAGACAGCTCCGACAATGATTTCCAACAAACCTATCAATCCCCCCTCCTCCCTGAGAACTGTTTACGTGCTAGGGGCCCAACTCTGCAAACTTTACTCATATCGAGTAGCACTTTCTCTGGAGAAAAGTACCAGTGAAACCACTGAGATTATTTGCCTGAATAAGTGCTTGTCAACGGCTCACTTGCCACACCCCAAAGGAAACAGAGAAATAAGATCCTCCTGTTTCAGCAATTGTCCTAGATCCCAGGTCTTGAATGAAAGTTTGAGTTTGCTGTCTGCTCCAGGGCACAATCTGATGTGTGCTTTTAATGGGTTCACAATGAATTGAAGCTTGTAGGATGAAATTCACCTCTGTACAGTGGTCTTGAATGGGCTTGAACGGTGCCAATATCTTGTGCTGCCTTCTGCCCTGGGTTGCGTCAGCTAGTGTAGGAAACGCTGGTAGAATCAGGCCTTGTGTTTCAGATTTCAGTGTTCTGCTGCTTTTGAGTTACTTATGTTCAAACATTGCAAGTTTTTTCTAGGTTAGGAAAAGTGGCTGAGGTTAGGTCCAGGTTAACTCTCACATTTTCGCTCACCCTGACTTTGTCCTAGTGAAGAAGCAAATTTTACCTAAAGTTTAGCTGCCTGGGGTGTAGCCTGTGCTCCCTCGGTGGCTCGTTTCAACAGATGCAATTTACCCTGTCTACACAAGGGTTTTAAAACATGTTCGGTAAAATGTGTTAGCTAAGGCATTTTAAAAATACACTTTTTCTCCCAGCATGGAGAGGCCCTGAGTGTGGCTCCCACTTGTTTACAGCCGGATAAGTCTTTATTCATTCCCCCAGAACTCAAAACTGGCCGAGAATTTCCTCCAACTGTCCAAAGAAGACAGAAATCACCTTTGAGCTGAGACAGAACATGGAACGTTTCAGCCCCACAGGAGAATTTTTCAGAAATGAGCATCTCAAAGCAGGGTTTTATAAAGGAAACTGCTTTTCACCCTTAATTACAGCATTTACTCCAAGCAAACACTGTAAGAAAGCCCAGGAGTGACTACAAGTCTTTAATTTTCTTGCTGGCAATTATAAACTATGAGAAATGAAAGCAGAGCCCCATTGCCTTGTATTCAACTCATTTTAGGGCCAGGTGTCATTTATATATCTATATATACACACGCATATATATACTCATATTAGAATAACATTAAGGATCTCATTGAAAACCCAAACCATTCACAGTTAAACCTCCAGCTAGGCCTTCACTTCCTGACATGCCCACATATTGTCAGGTTAAAAGGGACTGGCAAGGCGGCAGATTGTGTGGTATTCATTGCTACTCTTCATTACCTTTGAGGGTGAGCTGGGAGTTGGATCATGAAATCCCTCGCTGCTGTGGGTGTAAGCTCTGGTTCCCATCCTTTAGACTTAATGATCCTCTCAGTGCTGTTTGTCAATAGCACTTTTCACCCAAAGAGCTTAGAGCAAATATTAACCCGTCAAAGGCCAGAGCGGGGCTGGATCCTGTGTGGCCATAGAGCACAGGAGCTGAGAGTGGAGGTTAAGGAACCTTCTTCTGGGATCCCTGTGCAGGAACTGGCCAAAGGGACTTGCGCTTCTTGTTTTCCATTGGGTGCCAGGCACAAGCACCAAAAAAGCAGAAAGGAGGGAGAGCCACAGTACCCCATCCTCTTCACCGGCCACCAGGGCTGTCCTGCCACAGAGATGACTCACACATGGCCATGATCCCCGAGTTCCTGAGACACGCCTCTTGGGGTTTCTGCTAGGGACGTGCATCTCTGCCTTGCCCTCAATGCAAACCAGTTCTTTAAAGGCATCGCTGAGACCTATGCGTTACCCGGCGCAGAAATGCAGCCACCTCTGGGGTGGAACACAGAAGCTGCTTAAACATGCAGAACAAGTTAGGGCAGGAAGTGAAGACATTGCTCAGGGTGACTAGACTGGCAGACTGTAATTACGAGGCTTGGAATTTAAGGTGGAGTTAACACCCCTACATTTACAGCCAGTGTCCTGGGATCTCGAATGACCACAGATGGCCAGGATTTCGTCTTTGAACTCAAGTGAGGAGAGCTCCTCCAGGAGCACAGTGCCCCTTAGCAGCAGAGCTGACTCAGATGGAACAGTGCCACTTCCTATGTCTCCAGCATCACTTCCAGTGGCATGCAGGTGCCCCTTGGAGGCCTCCATGTTATCACTAACGCACACACGCTCTGTGTCTGGCCTTTGTGGAATCCGTCACCACAGCACTGAGGCACCTAAGGCTTGTTTAGCTCATGGAAGCTGGCAGGATGGGGTGGCGGGGCGCTCAGGAATACTATGAACAGTTAACAGAGCACCATGCTGTGTCCTGTGGGTCTTGAGCCCTTGTCCCTGATGGACCCATGGGCCTGCCGGGTGGCTAGATCAGGACAATGTGAACAGCCGTCCAGCTATTGCGAATACTACCATTAATAGCGGTTGAGTTTCCTTGCAGACGTGCAATGAAGAAAGAAGTATAATTTTGCTATTAAAAGCACTAAAACCTTCCATATGGCCTTTTTAAAATCATTATTTATTTTTCGTATCGTGCCCTAAATATACACAGCACTGTCCAGCTGGCTGACCCACAAAGCAGAACAAAACCCAGGCTCCAAAAGGCAGAGCCCATAAAGCGCAAAGGGACCATAGCCTTACCCTGTTCCAATCACAGGGAGCTTTACCGCCGACGGCCAAGAGACTAGAACCCAGGATATGATTCACAGGGGGGAAATGTCAGCGATCAGCGCGCGAGAGTGTAAGTCGCAAATTCTGGGTCTCTTTCTCTCACCGCCCTGCTGAGTGCCCCTTACGCAGATCACATCACCATGCTCTGCCTCAGTTTCCCTTTCAGTGAAAATGGGGATTAGTATACTGCCTTGCCATGCTGCTGTGATGCTGTTTGCAGAGAGCTGGGTTGAATAAAGGTGCCATGAAGGTGTGAATTACATGTATTATTATAGGGACGACAGCTGTCTCCTCTCTGGCATATCTTGATATGAGCTCTGAGTCACAGCGAGGAGCACCAGATCTGCTTCTGAGCAGGGGACTAGGGCAAGGGAGGCTTTCTCCTTTCCCCGTGAATCCAAGATTGGTCTCTTGAGACGTCGAGCTGACGAAGCTCCCACTCAGCCTTGATACCCAGCTCCGGCGCACAGGTGACGTTCATGCTGAAAGTGGCTCTGCAGCAGAAACGCAGGGCGACCGACCGCGGTAGGAGCAGTACCATGGCTGACATAGGCACCACTGAGAGCCAGCCTGCAATTTACATACATATACATAGATGAAGCAAAGTGGTAGAAGCCACTACGTGGGGTCTGGGTCACCCTCCCCCCGCTATTTTTGGGTGAGTTCTGTTCCTCTTTCAAATGCCATCTTTGTGCCTGGTGCAAGGGTTAGACAGCTGTGGTTAGACAGCTCTGCATGGTACAGCCTCGTTTGTGTTAATAATCATTAAGAATAGGAAGGCCAGGGTGGCAATTATTCTCTGATTCTAAGGATGTAAATGCTTAGACTGAAGGCTTCACCCTGGGCTCCAGAGGCTTTGTCATTTCTTCTCAAGAGCTTTATTTTCTTTTTTTTAGCTTTATTATTTCAAGACCCGAAGGTTCCCTGCCAACCCTAAATTATCTTTTTTTTTTTTTTTTTAACGTACATTTGGCTTCCCATTGAACCCGTCCATTCATCCAGTTTCCATAAAACCCCTAATAACTATTTTAAAGTTTTTGTTCTTGGCTCTTCCCAAACCTATAACTGCTGATTTGAAAACCCAAGCTGAAATCTGTGCAAATATTGCCTCCCAACCATCCCTTATCCTCTGGTTATAAGTGGGGCCTCTATTGTGTCCCTCCATTACACTTGTTATCAACAGCCCAGGCACCTTTTGTTTGGAAGAAAGGAATTGTGGCCAAACAGGAGACCTGACAGGTAAGGTCCTGTGTCTCGGAGAAATAGTGGTTGAACAAACTAGCAGGAGGTCAGTTTGCTGGATGCAGCATTACACTCTGCATGTGTCTCTTCTTTGTGCTTATTTTAATCCACCCATCAACACAATGGAGCCTCTGAATAAGCGCACTTAATGGAGCCATTGTGTTGAACTACAACAGCTTGCATTCTTCCTGTGGTCGTAAACCCCTGGAGGGATTACTGCTGGTGCATGGGGAGAATGGGGGGCAGAGATCTCTGTGGGAGCCCCAGCTCAGGATGCAGGTTAGGGGCATTCCAGGACAGGCTGAGAACAGAAGTCTGCATAGCCAGGCCATTCCTATGCTGCAGCTATTCTTCCACTGCCAAAAGGGTCAGCAAATTAACCAGCCCTGGGGCTGTTGTGAGGATTGATCAGCTGAGTCTAGAAAGTGAGAGGCACCATAGAGGATAATTACTGCGGAGACATGGCTACTTCAGCGTGAGATTTGCACTGATATCAGATTCAACAGGGTCAGGCCCTCATGCATGGGAACTCTGGGACCCAGTTTAGTTTGGTTCTCTTGCAGTATGATGGCACAGGAACTCCTTTGCACATAGGTTTTCCTCGGGGCGCTTCCTGGTCCTTTAACACTGCTGCTGGAGCAGCCTCTGAGGCTGCAGTGGGCTAGAATTGGGCACAGAGAGCATCCATTGACGTCATGGTGACCCCATCACACACCTTGAGACAAAATTTGATCCAGTCTCATTTATTTTCTTTCCGTTTTCCTTTTGCTTTTCCTTTCTGTGGTCATTTGCTTGAAAGCAGAACCTTTGTTGTTTCAGAATTCTCCTGTCTCAGCTTCTTATTCCTCATCGGAAGTCCTGGCAAGCAAGAGTCTAAACTCATCCTTCACCCAAAGGTCCTTTCTTTCAGATGCCCCATCATAACCATCGCCACAGAAACTAACAGGAGAGGGGGGTGACAAGTCAGAGACTTCATCCATGGAAAGAATCCATGTGACTCCATTGGCCCAGAGACATAGGCAGGACTCTCCATCAGGACATTGGGATTGGACCCTGTTACCAGGACTTTCAAAAACGGGCACCAAAAGAAACCCCCAAAAACCAGGGGCATCCAGCAGTTCCTGGTCAAACCAAGTTAGGAATAAGGAGTAGAAGCAAACAGACTTCTAAGCAACCAAGGTTTTGTTTTGATGCAACTCTTCATACTCTCTCCTCAAAAAACCGGAGACCAAAAAATTTAATAAAATAAAATCCCAGAAACCCTATGATATTGTCAGCCAAAGAGTTTCTGAATAGAATGTTTTCCAAGGTTCCTCAGGAGGCATTGGCTGCCATGAAGAGGATATTGCTGTTTTATTAAATATTAGATTGGTTTTTTGGAACTCACCACATTTATCCATGTGTCAAATCTATTCCTCCTTAGGTCATTTATTTGCTGTGTTGGTCTTCGTGTGCCCCACAAGAGGTTTATTCCTTTTCCAGGCTTGTACTTTAGTAGATATTTTATCTTTTTAAAAGGGAATCTCTAACTGTCTTTTGGCTGTATGACAGGAAGTGTGTTCTTCTAAAACAGGTATTTACTGAAGTGAATTCTGTTATACTATCGCCTCTGATGGAAAGTAATCAGTAGAAGAGAATTTAGACCCAGACCCTCAGAGGTATTTCCATTGAAAGCGGTGGCAGCTAGGTGCCTAAATGCCTTTGGAAGATCTGGGCCATGGTGTCTAAATGATCAGGCTGAAATAAATACAGACTGTGAGCTCTGCGGGATGGAGACTGTCTTCTTTATTACTTGTCTGTACAGCACCCAGCACAACAGGGCTCTGATCCCTGACTGGGTTTGCTAGGTGCTACTGGATGATGACAATAACGGCGCCTGTCCCAGGGTGCACCACTCACCACTGGTCTGGAGCCTCCTCCTGGTCACTACGGGATTAGCTCTCTTATTTCTGTACTTTCTTTGTTCCCAGGGTGGATCCTTCTGTACTTTAGGGTTATTAATTTGCACGTTAGGGTCGTTGCTAGGTATTCTTCAGCCTGCAGGGTCAGGATGGTGGCGGTCTCTTCACTCCCCTGTCTGTTGTCAGAGCAGTTTAGGTTGGTGTCTTTTGATGCCCTGCACAGACATTCCTCACTCACACACGGAGAATTGATCCAGATATTTTTAGGTTCAATAGCACAAGGTTCAGGAAAGAGCTCACTGCAAGGAACTAACAAAACAGAGTCCATTTATGCCCCACTAACCAGCACTGTACCATTACCATACACATTTCTCTCGACCGCTCTCTCAATATCCAATAGAACAAGGCGTCTACATCGGATTTGTTTGCACAGCTCCTGGGGATGGCTCACACTCTCTCGCTCCAGGACCCTCAGCAGCTCTTTCATGACTTAGTCCTTCGGCTAGCTCACTAACGTTTTCCCCTGTCAGGGAATTCACTGTCTTTCCAGACCCGCTATCTGGCTGGCATCTCCAACGCCCTTGCCACTTCCCAGTAGCTGGTAAGGGAACCCAGGCCTGCCCTCTGCACTGGGTTCCAGCCCAGGGACCCTATAACAAGCAGCCAAGGTCTCTGTACGGTCCTACCCTTTGCTGATGTTTCCCTGGGCTTCTTCCTATTTATCTGGGTTTGCTAGCCTACCAATTCCCTCTGCTCAGGGAGTGATTGCAACCTACTTCCTGCAACCCTTATCTGAAGTCAACTACCTGGCTTTATGCATGCCCGCCTGTTCCTGCATGGGTGAGCCTGTTCCTTTCCCCTCAGCCTTCAGTCTACCCTGGGTTCCTTGGCTCAGCTGGCCTCCATTAGCCCCTTCCACTCCTGTGTCGGGTGGACACGCCATCACAGCACCTCTCAACAGAAATCCTCACGAGCACTGTACAAACATCATTTCATTGTGTCTCACAGCATTCTGGTTCCAAAGTTTTATTGTTTCATGCGACGGATGGGGAAACAAACTTTTAAATAATTTTGAAACTCATTTTATTGTTTATCCAGGAACACAAATACTCAGTCATTTGAGAGTGGTTTGGCTGAGACAGAGGGTGGCAAAATGAAAGGCTGAGGTGGGGGTTGGCTTTTTTCCATTTTCTGGGCAGATGTTATAATGGGTTGGGCGGCCTAACATGTATTGATTATTCATTGGTATTGCGGAATATCTAGGAGCCCCAGTCATGGACCGAACCCCATTGTCCAAACACAGAACAAAAAGATGGTCCATTCCCCATAGAGTTTACAGTCTATATATGTCTGACTTTATTTATGTATAGGGTACGGATAGGCCTGGATTGCCTTGGGCAGTTCCAATGGGTCTAAGACTGAATTGGATGCAAAGATCACTTACATTGTACGTTATTTTGAGCAGGGTCTGTCTGATGGTTATGTCTGTACAGCACCTAGCGCAGTGGGGCCCTGATTCCTGATCAGAGCCTTTTGGTGCTACTGCAGTCCAAATACGCAATATCATTCAAATCAGGCAGGGCTTTCCTCTTTGACAAAGCTTTTCCCTCATAACCAGAATGACACCTCTCTTCCTACACAAAAGAAAAACCTCCCTTTATAACTAGAGAAGGGAGAAAAGTTGAGGATTTCATGAAGGACCTTGCTTTGATAATTAAGTGGAAGATAATCGACATGAGAACAAAACCTCTAAACAGACCCTAAGATACAGCCAGGCTTGTTCACAACACTCCGAACACTACCACGATTTCCATTTTAAATTCAAGTGTAGTCACAATGGTGATATCGACTTCTTCTTTCCGAGACCAGTTTATGATGGACTATAGATGTCATTTTAAGAATACATATTGGGTTCGAATGTGGCTGGAATGTCAGCATGTGACTCTGTGGTCTCGCAACAGCAGAGTTCTAATAAGAATCCCAGCCAGTTAGCTTCTGGAAAGCAACATTCAGAATGATACTCATCTGGTCTCTTAAGCTATATTTTGCCTCTGAAGTCCATTAAAACATTGGCAGATTTCCTGACGGTTCAGTGATATCCAGACCAAAGCAATCTTAAAGAAACATGAACTCTTTCTTTAAAAAGAAGCTTGACATTACCTAGGTTTGGAGTTTTTCCCTCCTCTAATTTTGACAAGATATTTAAAACTTTAAGGGGTTTTTAAATTATTTTTTTTATATTTATGTCTTTCCTTCTGTTTCAATAAAATGCTACTGTATTTCTTATAAGGATATACTTGTATTAGAAGTTCTAACTATTTGGGGTGTGGGAGATTTTCAAAGGCACAAGTGGCATTTAGGCCTTATTGTAAGTCAATGTGAATTGGGTAGCTAACTGCTATTTGTGCTTTTCAAAACAGGATACAGGCATTTAAGGAACTAACTCCAAAGGAACCTATTTATCTTGTGCTGATGCAACATCAGTACCTCTTCCTTGGTTTACAATGAACAGTATCTGCTGAGGTTACCTATGTGAGTTTTATTTTAGTTCTTGGAGGTTGTGTAGGTAAGCTTAACTGACGACTGTATATCTGCTGTGCTCATATTGGCATGCATGGAAGCACTCAAAGCTGATGCATTATTGCAGCTCACGTTCTGTCATGTACCCATTTCAAAGGCTGTTGTGAAGGTCTGCTGAACACGTAAACAGACAGCTGAGAAGGGGACTGGCTTCTTAGCGGATTATCTTGCTTTACTGATCTCTAGAGTTTTAAGATTTTTCCATCTCTGTTGAATAAATTGTAACCAGTCTGTTAAGGAAAGCGAAGCAGGTGGTTTTGTGACTCTTCCATAGACAAAAGGCTTGATGTTAAAGTTTCCGTTGCCTTCTCACACTGTGTGCAAAGGAGTGGAGTTGGGAAGGGTAGCCCCTAGGGGCTGGGTGAAATTTTTCAAATGTTAAATTTCAACTTGAAAAATTGTAGCCATTAAAAAAACTCATGATAAATAGGGGGGCGCATTTGAAATGTTTGCAATTCACTCCCCCCCCTTCCCTCCCCCCCATTTTTTGTCTTTCTTGACTTCCACAAAATTTTCATAAACATTTCAAAGAAAATATGTCAAAACTGGTCATTAAAGAGCCAATGCCACTTTCCATGGGTGGGGTGATCTCTCCAGACGTGCACAGCCAGGTTCCAGATCGTTTAATTGTGATCATTATGAAGGTTTCCCTTCAGTTGCGTAAGTATTCCTTCACCCACATGCACTTTGTATTTGTTTTTGTACATAGCTACACCTCTGGCGTGGCATATTCTAAGCTGCTGTGCAGTGCCACAGAGCCCAGTCACAGGTTCAGGCCGGATGAAGTGCCGGTCTTCTATTTCAACCGTCAAACTGGCCAGATTTCAATGGGTCAGTCTTAACTGGAGTTATGCCTATTTAGACTGGCTGTGAATGGGAGCCAGTTCAAAACCTTCTGACATTCGTATTTGGAGGGGTAGCCTCAACTCAAAGGTTTTTGCTCTCTTTTTTAACATGTAAGCACGACTAGCTGGTTCTCCGTTGGAAGGGCTGAGCTGCATCATAAAAAGATAAGTGCGGCCCAGTTTTTGTTTTGGGCACTGTTACTGGGAGCGACAGGTTTGGCATTAGTGTAACTCTTGCCTATGTCAAATGCCAGGCAATTCCTTTTGGATCCAATGGTGAGTCATGCAAACTGGCTGCTTCAGTTCCTTAGGAAGGGGATATGATGTTCCCTTCCCATTCTCCAGGGTCCAAGCCCTTCGCCCTCATCATCAGTGAGGAAACCAAAATCCTTTGGCAGGTGGAAAAGGAAAGTCACCGTTTTGAGCTATCAGCCTGGAACTCGGCCCTGGAATGGACTGTTCCTATGCTACAGAGAACCAGCAGGAGTCATGTTTGCAGTAACTGCTTTGGAAGGAGATGCCAGCCAAAGTGCCAGGCTAAGACATTTCCCTGGTGTGTTACCCCCTCCCACAGCTGTCTGTTGACCTACAGTGATTGTAAACTCTTTGGAGAAGAGCTCTTATCTTTGTTCTGTGTTTGTACAGCTCGGAGCACAATAGGGCCCTTCTCCATGACTGACTGGGGCTTCTAGGCTCTACCACAATACAAATATCCATCCATCCACCCAACCACCTAACACTGTGGTACAAATGCCTTCCTCTGAGAACTTAGCTACCATAACGGCCTCCCCTCCAGCACTGAAGAAACCACAGGGAGAGGTAGTCTCTCAGGCCGCCAGTCAGCTGCACCCAGCAACCAGCTCGTCACCCGGGCAGACCCTGGAGCACACATGCACTGCTCTCCCCGCAGGGAGCGCTGCATCACGCCTGGACCATGGCCCTCTGCGCCAGCTTCCGAAAGGCCTTTGGGGTGCAACCCAACGCAGAGTGCTTTGCCATTCTCCTCCCGGAGAGGGCTGCATCGCTGTGGTTCCTGGCTCTGCTCCCCTGCTGGAGGGGATGAATCAGAAGAGTGGCAGCAGCTCCAGAACTACTGTCCTGTCCCCTGGTTTCAAGGATTTGGCCCATAGTGACCCACCATGCGATAAGTATTAAGAAATGGCTTGCCATTTAGGGCCATTAAGCTGGAGGAGCAAGAGCTCCCCATGAGTGTTTCATCACCCCATCTCCTCCCTCTCCACCCTGGGCCAGTTACAATAATTATAAGGTGCTCATAAAGTAACGGCCGTAAAACACTCTGGCAGCGCGGGGAGCTGCTCCCAATTATCCTGAGCCCCTGAGTCACAGAGGCCCAGCCCCGGGATGCTGCCCGCCTGGCTGATTATGGCACTGCCCCCCATCACCCGGAGGAGGAGGGCACAGACGTGTACAGACGCACACAGAGACACACAGCTCCACAACCAGCTGCATGTCACACCCACGAGGGGAAGGCAGGGGGCTGGGCGGCGGACCCTCAGTCCCTGCCCTACGCCCCAAACATCCTGCATGCTAGGGCAGAAGATGCGTCCAATGGATGGCCCGCTCCCTCCGCTTCGCGCCCTGCTATGTATTGTATAGGCAGCGTGGGCTCCTAACATCCTCCTTCCCAATCCCCTGCACCGGAGGACAGCACAAGTTTGGCTGTCTGTTAGGCCTTCCATTCCCATGTGGGGCAGTGGGAAAGATTTGCCCCTCCCAGCCGGATTCACGTCTAGTAGAACCCTCCTGAGTTCGGTGGATTTATTCAGGCATAGTTCAGGGGCGGTCTGCACTGCCATCACGGTGTGTGACTGCAACTCGTGCAGACATACCTGAGCGAGCTTCAGTGTGGCTAGCTTGCGTCCTGAGCACCGCCTGGGCATCAACACCAGCTGTACAGGCCCATCCAGAAAGCGGGGTCATTAATTACCCAGGCAGCTAACTTGGGTACCTCAACGTGAGCTCCAGGCCCACCCCTGGGCAGACATACCCTGAGAGTAGAATCTGGCCCTTGGTTTTTAGCCCAAAGGGCAGCTCTGGAGTGAGCTTTCTCTGCCATCCCTGGGCCTGAGGCCATGGGCATAGCCCTGGGGCGGCATATCAGACTTCACCACTGGCGTTTGCCTTGAGAGCCAAGCCATTTTCCACATTACCCGCGCGCGCGCTCCGGTTACATGATGTTAAAAGGGCCTCGCTGTTCCCAGCGTATTTCCTTAGCTCCTCTCTCTCTCTCGCAAAGGGTGGACGGGAAAAGCAATTACTGCAGGAAAGGTGGAAAATGTAGGTAATGGCTCATCCTAATCACCCACCTAGCGTGGAGACGGCACCATCTCCTCTGTCCACAGAGAAGGTGTTTAGCGCTCAGGCTGGAGGCAAATGGTTCCTCATCACTCAGCAGCATTTAGGCAGGAAGGATGTCTCAACGGCAGCCAGGTCGTGCAATGTGAGAAAACAAGGGCTGCATGGAACTGTCATCAGAAACCAGAGCCGGAGGATTTAGGCTCCGTTCTGTTGCCCACATTAAAACAAGGGGGAGAGACGCAGCCGTGGGGCAGCAAGTAGAGCTCCGCACCCAGGGCTCAGCATGGCCAGAGGCAGGGCGCTGCATTTAACCCTTTGGAGCCTGTACACAACAGAAGGGCTGAATTCCCCACAGCTGCTGCTGGCATAAACCCAGATTATGGTACACTACCGCTTAAAATGACATAAATTATGTCGCTCAGGGATGTGAATTAGTCGTCCCACTCACCCCCCCGAATGACATATGTTATGCCAGTTTTGAACAGTGTGAGCTTCTCCCGCCAACAGGCCCCCACCATTCCCGGGGGGGCTGAGCAATTAAAGCGAAGGGAGAGCTCTCTCCCATCGGCTTAGAGTGTCTGCACTAGCAGCGCCGCTGTAAGCTCTCCACTGTAGCCATAGGCCCAGGTGGAAAAATCTGCCTGCTGCAATTTCCCCTCCACGGGCAGGCCAGGGCTGACTAAAACGCACGTGTCACAAGTGAGGAAGGGAGACAGGAAATTCGTTGCTCACTCAGAGCATCCCCTCTGCAGTCCCGGTGCCGAAGAACACCCGTTGCGGTCGAAAGCTGCACTCTCCTGTGAACTGCTGCAGGAGGAAAGGCAATGGTAGCACCTCTGGCCGCCCCGCCCCCCCAGGCCCTTGGTGGAATTCTCCACTCCTGTGACATAGGTTGTGTAACTTACGCTTTCCTCAGCCCAGGTCAGTGATTTCCGTGGAGTTATTCTTTGTCTGCGCTGTGTACGTGAAAAACAGAATAGGCCCAACACCATGTTTACGTCTTCCTCAGCAATTTGTCTAGCAGGCGGGTCGCACTCTAAGCCCTCCAGTGCTCAGAGGGACGCACTTTTCACGTCTGCATTGTTTGCGCTGGGAGGTGGGTGGGTGAGAGGGACCCTGGTGAAAATTCTCGGCAGAAATGGCAACTTCATAAATGCTGACGGTTTGGCCCAGGATCAAAGTTTCTTCCCCCAAATCTGCCTTCAGCTGAGGAAGAGATGGCATCTCACTGACTGCCTTCCCCAGGTCAACTCAGGAGAGGATAGAAAGACTTTGTTCAGATGAAGTTTTAATTAATACAGTTTTAATTCATTCCTCTGCCTGGAATTCTTCCTTATTCCAGTGTGCCAGGTACCTGCCAATAAAAGACAGGTTCTTGACCACCGTGGGGGGAAGCGGGAGTAACTAGAACAGCTGTGGCATCTGTGGTGTTTCCCTTTCTTGCAGTAGGGAATATCCTCAGATCCAGAGGAAGGATAAGCACTCAAGTGTGCTAAATATCCATTCATTAATGGTATCCTCTGTGCTGATCAGGTCCCGGCTCTTAGCTTATTGGATCACAACCCTGCAAGCAATAGCTCAATCACACCACAGATCAGCACAGCTCCGAATTTATGGCCTGCTCTTGGTCCCGCTGCAGTAAAGGCAAACAGCCCTGAATATTTCTGAATACTTTTCAATATTCTTTCTTTTAGGTCTATAGCCAGGAGGTCAAATCAGAGGTGATGTTAAGATTAGACTTACTTAGATCGACAGCTCCTTGGGTCATGGACCATCTCATTGTTATGTGTGTGTGTGTGCCAACACCTAGTGCAACAGGGCTCCAATTGCTGGCTGGGCTCCAAGATGATAGCGTGATACAGATATGAAGAGTCAATGTGGGAGATATACACTGGTGTGACTCAGTTTAAGTGGCCAAATGTTGGTCCTATTGACGTCAATGGCAAAACTCCCACTGACAACAGTGGAACTAGGATTTAGCACAGTGTCCAATGAATCCATCTGCGGCAGACAACAGACACGCAATCAAACTCTGACCTCATTGCCACTGGTGTGGATCTGGTGTAGCATTTGGATTTACATTAGTGTAGCTAAGATTAAAAATCTGTCCAACCCCAGCGAACAGATAAATTGCACACCCGAGGGAAGCCAGGGTTAGAACCTTGTTCCTTCTGTTTAAAAAGAGACAGACCTCCCCCATGTGAACTAAACAAGGTATTTCCTCATTAGTAGTAGTAGTACTAGGCAGTAGTAGTTAGGTCCCTTGTCCTCTTTGTGGCAACACCTCTTTGTGGCATACACATGTACAGCTGGAATATTACAACTCGGGTTGAATGTATATGCCAGGGGTTGGAAGTGTGGGCTGTAGCCAGAAAACCAGCCAAATGGAGGTGTAAGAAAATGGCTATGGACTGGCCATGAATACATTTAGGCTGGAAATTAAAAGGTTTCTAACCATCAGAGGAGAGAGGTTCTGGAACAGCTACCCGGCAAGGCAAACCACCTAACGAGTGTTAAGATGGAGCTTGATAACTTTATAAACAGGTCTATATGATGGGGCTTCCTGCAATAGCTGGGGACTGGACTCAGTGACCCAGGAGGTCTCTTCCAGTTCCGTGTTCTATGCTCCTATGTAAATTGCAGCATCCTTCTCTCTGCACTGGCCTGTACATTTCCCCACTCACCCCAACTAGGACTCACTCATCAACACAGAAGTTGCATCAGTCACCTGTGCGTTTGTCCCCAGGGATCTCAAAGTCCCTGTGAAGCTGTTGAAAACCCCCTTATCGGTAATTATATGGGAACCAATTAGGGAGTAGTTAAAAATGTCAATGAGATTTTGCCACCTCAAATGTCAAGTCACATGCTTTCAGATAACGAAATCACTCTCCTATGGAGTGGATGATGTCATCAGCGACCTAAACAGGAGGCCTGAGGGATTGCCTACAACCCTATGCTGTAATGCAGGTAGCTAATGGTGTATCCAGAAGGAAAAGGTCAATACATGGAGAGAGAGGCGCAGAGAACTTGCACATCCCCTAAGCTTTCATCATCCCTCCTTTTCGTTCTCTCTTTTTTTTTTATAAAGTGTCAAGTTAAACCACCATGCTTAGCAAGGGCCTGCTTATGACAACTTTCCGATAAAACCACATCCTTTCTCGCAGCACAGTGTCAACTGCACAAAGGAAACACACAACTGCAGTTCTGGGAATGCACAAGGGGAAAACTCAGGTCTGGAAATGCAATTATGGGAGAAGCCATAAGTATCTATAAATATAGTAGATGTGTGAAAAGAGAGGTGAGAAAATGCACAAATTGATTCTTTTTTTCACATGTCGTTAGAGGCAGATTGATAGGCTTTTAAAAAAGGCTCTTCACGGCACGTTTGAGAATTCCTTATAATTATAGACATTAGTGGTGATAAAGACCTGATAGACTTTCTTCTTGCCAGTGCAGGATTGTTCCCTATGGTAAATTTTTTAATAGTTTGCCCAGTCGAGCAAGAAATGACTCATTCTAAAGGGCTTCCACCATATATCCCTTGGGAGATTATTCCACAGGCTATCCCCATTAGGAAATTTTTCCAACCTCGTTTTTCCTTTGCTCAGTTTCAACACTTTACTTTTAGTTATAGGAAGAGGTGCCACCCTCAACAATTCTCTTCTATCCTGGGTGTTTCCACCTCTCCACTATTTGCCCAAGGTTATCAGTTCCCCTCCCACACTCAGCTGTTGTTCTGCTGGGCTGTATGTATTTAGTTTAATAACCTTTCTTTGTGTGCCAAGCTGAGTGATTGGCACAGCTGTATTTGCACTCCCCTAAACAAGGTTGGCTTCTATTAAACATAATTATTTTCTCCTGCTGCTTTCATGGTAAAGGTGTAGCTACAGAACAAGGACAGCTTCTTTTCAACACCACATGGAAAAGGTGCAACAGCTAAACAAGAGTGACATAAACAAAGATATATATAGTAATTTATTAGTTTAGTATCCACCCTTGATTTAAAGCCACAGGGGAAGTAATTAAATGTAATAGAAGCCATGCCGTTTAAACAAAAATATGTGTGTGTGTGTGTACACACACACACACACACATATAGATGTTTTGGGGTGTGTGTGTATATATCTGAATGAGTGAGTGCATTTAAGAAGTTCCTACAAGTTTGACAAATATTACTAAATGGACTGGTATTCCCTAGTTTAAGTACCGCTTATCTCCCTCAAACTAGGAGAATCTTTAAAAAGGCAAGAAACATTTTAAACATTACAACAATGGGTATATCTGTGTGTTTGTGCATGTGTGCGTGTGTCTGTACAGACGCACACACACAA
This sequence comes from Emydura macquarii macquarii, assembly GCF_026122565.2. NCBI lineage: Eukaryota > Metazoa > Chordata > Testudines > Chelidae > Emydura > Emydura macquarii. The sequence continues at coordinate 763,187 of NW_027132502.1, read as the reverse complement.
ATATGCAATATATCCATGTACACATAACATATACTTACATGTACTTGTATATTTGTATAAAAGAGATACACATGATCTTCTGTTTTGTATATCTGTGCATATAATGTATATATCCGCACCGGAGCATGTTTGGATGTCTTTGAACTTTAAAGTTAACTCTGAATTTCCTGTTTTGGGGATAATTGCAATATCCCTGTGATGTATATTTACCTAAAATTTCTGATCTGTACTCTAAAACTGGACTCCATCTTAATACAGCTTTTGTCTAGGAATTATAAGTGAGGCTGGTCGCACTGCCTATCAGTAAAACTGCCTGACACATACTACCATAAGACCCTGTTTACAGTTGCTTATAACTTTGCCAAACTTCAACCATTTGGCTGAAATTTTCCATGCTGTTTGTCTGCCGTAGGGTGATTTTTCTGGAGGGGGGAGGGTGTGTGTGTGGAGGGAATTTCAAACAAAAGGGTCCAGCCATTTTCAAATTTAGGAAAAATACGTTATATTTTTTTTGCCCATATTAAAAAGAAGGCAGGTGGCTTTTTCTTTGTAAAGATTTAGCGCACCCTCCCCCACCGTACTTTGCAACGGGGACTTGAAATCTGGCAGGAGATGGATGGGCTTTGTGTCCGGAATGTGCCTTTTGCCTCCCTGGTGAAAATGTGGCCAAATTACAGACTTTTGAAAAATCTTTTCAGGGCAGGCAGGGATTCTCCGAGGTAAAGAGACTTCCCAGGTGGTGTCAAGGTGATCTGTCCCACCTGTTCTCCTTCCCCCACCCCCATGGATGTAGGAGGTAGTGCTGCGGAGGGCTGAGGTTAGCCAGGCCAGGAAAATGAAGTCAGAGTACACGGTGCTCCGGCAATTCCCAGCCAGCATACCAATCCCTAGCGGTCTGCCATAGCCAGCATAGCTCAAAGCAGCCATTCAGTGGCTTCTGTTATGAGTGGACCAATTCAACCCATGGTCAGGATGAGTATCAGAGGAACAGAAGGGTGGCTTAGACCCTTCTCAGCGCACTAGGTCCTGCACTGAATACAGGTAGGCCGGAGCCAGAGATGAGGCTTCAGGGTTTGTGTAGCAGCCCCAAGGGGGAGTACGCTTTCCGTCTTGTGAACCCAAGTTCATTTGATCTGAAAGCTTCCCATGTCTGACGTGCTCCTTGACTCATCATCACATGCTATTGTATGATTTCCTTGCAGCAGGGGAAACAGGCTTTTCCCACCCCGGTCCGGATCAGAAAATGAAAATTGCCACAGAAATGGACAGATGCGAAGGTGTTTTAATTAATCAAAAGAGCCCTCCAGGAACAAGTTTCCGTGGAGTCTGTTCTACATTCCACTCTGTATTTTCATATCGATTTATGATGGAGTCTGAAAAAGAACCCTCCTCCCTCGCACAAATACAAAAAATTAAGACACATAGCCAAAATTCACACTATCGTATATCCAGGCATATATCCTGGCATTTTAGAATAGAAAGGTCCGTGTTCCTACTGTTAACTAACTCCAGGGTTTTAATAGAGATGTGTTACCGAATCCTCCTTGGCAACCATCCAGTGCTGCATGACATCATCAGCAAAAAAGGACATCCGTTCATGTGAAACTTGAACTTAAGCTGGGGTAATGGAATGATTTTCCAGCGTTATTAGGGAACCAGCAATGTCATTTTTCATTCAGGTGTGATACAGCCGTGAAAACACCCTCCTTTTAATGACTGGGTCTTGGTGGGAGTTCTTCTGAGAGTGGATCCCTCTCTGTTGAAGACTTTGGGACAGATCAAGTTTTTAGCTTGTTGAAACAAGAAGCGCCAGTATTATTGAAATGAACCATTGTGATGTCTCCAGATCCGTTTGGGGGGAATTTCCATTCCACAAGCAATTCTGAAATTGTGACCTTTTGGAATTAAATTCCATGTTCCAACCAGCTCTCATGAAAAGAGTTCTATTTACATCAGTAAGAGTTCTTGGATTGGTTACCTAGAATTATGGCTCCTTTGCTCAGTGAAATTATCTTTCCAGTCACAAAAAGACTGGCTATCTTTGCCATAGCTGGACATTTAAAAAAAAAACAAAAGGTTTTAGGTGCCCAGCTCTCAGTGAATTTCAGTGGGGGTTTAGGCACTTTGGTTCCTTTTCATACCCCAGTCTGCCTTAGGAAGGAAATTATTACAGTCCGATATAAGCCATTGTTCCTTGATAATATGTTTTCCAACATTTTAAAAAATATGCAAAATAGAAAAGAGGCCAGTTACTAGAAAAGAAATGAAATCTGCCCCGTGTCACTGTAATTTATATACCACTTCTGCAACTATTGTTTCCCCTTTGAATATGCCATTTTTCTCTCTTTCGTCTGTAAAGTCCTCTATTCTCAGAGCTGTCTCTCTTACATTCTTCAGGGGTGGAGTAAGATTATGAATTCCAATGAAGCACAGCTGAAAAGGGGTTAGACAGCAAACGAATGTTGTTTGGGACAAAAAGTCGAACTTAAGGAAAGCAGCTCAGTGGGGATATGAAGCATGGTGAGTAACCGGGAAGGGAAACATTCCAGATAGAATCTGCATCTCTCCTGGTGTGTCCTCATTAAGATCTAGATCTGATTGTGTGCATTTTTTGTCGGGGGGGCATATCTATATGCGTTCATGAGTGAAATTACATCGATAAATGGGGCTAGAGGAAATGCTGACTGTGTAACAACCACCGGAGTTTTAGAGAATGTACAGTGTTACTTTGAGGAATACAGAGACAATGGGAAAGGAGGGTGTCAAATGCTACAATTTTGATTTGCCCACTTTGTACTTGGGTCAGTGTCGTCAGGAGGTACCGGACAATGGAGAACCAGGCTCTGAAAGTAGAGAAGAAAGTTCCCAAGGAAAATGCTTCTTTCCCCTTTCCTCTCTCCTGTCAGTTTGTTCTCCTTGGTGGACAAAGAAGGATGCCTGGCTGATATAATTTGCTTGGTCTTTCATTAGTCTCCTGACAAAGTCCCTTACAAGAGGTTATTAAAGATACTAAGAAGCCATGAATGAGAGCTAAGTACTGGCAACAGGCAGAATCAATTTTCAATATGGCTAAAGAATAACAGCGGGTGCCCCAAGGTTCTGCGCTAGGACCAGTGTTGTGTCATGTGTTTATTAATGGTCTGGATGAGAGGGTGAACCGGGAGGTTGCAAAACCTGCAGAGTTAAGTTACGTGTCTTTTGGTTAGTCATGACTAGAGAAGACAGTAGTGGATTTCAGAGGGATCTAGTGACGCTATGGGAAAGGGCTGCACTACGGCAGATGCAATTTGATGTTGAAAAATGGGTGTGATGCTTAATGAGTGCAATGCATCAAATGCATGATTGGGTACATTTTACTGCTGTTCACTTAATGATTTACCTGACGAAGTACTCAGCCAACTGTAGCGGTGTGTGTGTCAGTGGTGTGTGTGTATCTGTGTGAGACAGAGCTTTTACTGGAATAGCCACTTCCCCATAAGCCTAGAGGGGTAAGAGAATCAAGTGATGTGTCTTCTGTAGTTTGAAACAATTAAACCCTTTTCCAGCCCAGTCACTATGTTTTCATGGGATCCAATCCCAAAGCCCCGTTCTCCTACCATAGGGTATCAATAATTCCCATTCAAGCCAATGGGAGTTGGGTCTGTGTAAATGGGAGCAGAACTTGGCTCACCATGACAGGGGCACGAGCAGCTTATTTTATGTGAGGGGTTAGCTTCTGCTCCAAACCCAGTGTTTCCTTTATTTGTTAATAAGTTCCCTTATTCTTCTGGAGGGCTAAAGACTTCCCACTGCCCTCTGTAATGGGGTCTATATGCCCCATTCAGGACTGAGGCAGGAGGGAGGGGAGAGCCTTTCCTACCTGCAAGCAAGCAGAGTTGTCAATCATGGAGGCAGGTGCTCACAGCTGGGCTTCATGGAGGAACCAAGCCTAATGTAAAGGAGGGGAAGGGGGAGGCAGAAAGGCTTGAGACAGCAGGGTGGCAGAACTCTGCTTCAGGCAGCTTCCCTGAGCAATGCTGCGAGCTGGTGACACACTTTCAGGCCCCAAAGAGGGGGACCCTGAACCAAGGAACCTCCCTGAACAAGGGGATCATGAAGCGACCCAATCAGGAGACTGTGGCATCCCCATTTGCCTATGCCCATGCATAACTATGAGTATGTATACTCTAAGGGTATGTCTACACATCAGTGTAAACCCAGGATTTAAATTCAGGTTCAAGCCTAACCCCCCTTCCAGCTACACACAAACTGTGGTAATCCAAGGCTCAGACCTAGGCTCCCAGGACCCCACAGGAGTGGAGGATTCAAGCCTGAGTCAAGCTGGGAGCCAGGGTTCAAACTCTTTTGCTTTGCAGTGTAGATGCAGCGCCACTGGACTCATGCTCTTGGAGTCTGCCAAAAGTATCCCACAATCCCAATCCCAATTTATTTTGTCCTCTGGACAGTCAAGGTTGGTGGACACTCTAGTTTTTCCACAGTGCACCACAAACAAAGGGCTCGGACAGCCACATTGCGGAGAGGTTTCAGGAAGTTGTGGGTTAGAAAATTCTTAACCTAGAGTTAACGAGTGTAGATGGTCAAGGCTGGGTTCTCTAACCCAGGGTTTGCTGCCTCAAATTCCAGTAATCCTAGGTTTACATTGCTGTGTAGACATACCTAAATGTCAAAAATCTCTCTCCTCCTTCTAGTTATTAACTAATCAAATCTAACTTTTGGGGGTGCGGAAGGGGAATAATATTTTAAAGAGAATGGACAGAGAAATCCAGAAAAAATGTTATTTTCTACCCACTCATCTGCACATAGCCAGGATTCACTGATGTGCATATGATCTTATGGGGTAATATTGTTCTTTCCCTGAGTATTTTATCCTCTAGGAAGAGCTAGTCGCTTGATGGTTTTCAGCCAAGTTTAATCCAAGGATTTTCCATACATTTAACAGGCATACCTATCTCTCCCAGGGGCGTGGCAGGGCCAATTGAATTAATATTTGCAAAGTCACTATGTCGGTATTAAATATTTATTGTTAGGCCAGTTGGTGAATCGGCTGCCATATCTCTCTTAAGGATGACAGCATTGCTAATTTCAGATAGCCACTAAAACTCTTGGAGAACTTCAAAACAAAATGTATTTTACCAATATGCAAATTAAAACACAAACTTATTCCTGGCCTAAAACCATTGACTTCATCACAGCTATCCGAGGGCTGCCACTGGTTCAATGTAACAGCTCATTGGAACTGCGGGGCCAGCTCCTGCAATTCCCTACTCACATAAATTCAACTGTAATGAAACTACTCCAGTGAGTAAGAACCACCTGCGTGTACAAGGTGTGGTAAGATCAGGGCCATGCTTTGCACATTCAAGTGAGACCGATAAGACCCCAGAACTGTCTCTGTCACCAACACTAGTTGGTCCAATAAAAGATGTTACCTCACCCACCTTGTCATTAATATCCTGGGACCAACCTGGCTACAACCACACTGCATAAGGCACCAGAACATCACGCATCCACTGCATCACACAGGATCTCCTGTCCAACACAATAGACATAGCGAAGAAGTTGTTCCAAACTCCAGCTTTGAGGTGGCCTTCATTGATTAGATACTTAGTTCAGATTTCACAGCCTTCTGGAGACAGATAATTCAGGCGGCGAGCGCCAGGTGGAGAAAGACAAAGGTGTATTGTGAAAAGAAAAATGAAGAGAGCAACGGGAGAAACCCATCTCTCCATAGCCACCTCTGTCAGGTCACACGCTGCTCCTGCGCTCTAGCAGTTACTTCAGATCCCTCCAGCAACATTTTCCCAGTATCTCTTGTACCGTTCGCTGTTTCACCGGGGCCAGAGAGGAGAAGGGTTGTCCCTTTGTTGAGATCTCTCGAAGTCTGGGCTCAGTCAGCCCTGCTTCTCGCTCCTGCACTTCCTTCCGGTGCCTTTTTATCATTCTTCAGCTGATGAGTCCGTTAGCTCAGGCAGGCTGCCAGGCTGATTAGCTAATTCTATTCCATTCCCCAACCAGACCTTTCTGGGGGAACCGATTAGTGCCAGCGTGAGCGGGGTGTTGGCTCACCTGGTAGCTCCCAGCACTGTCTCACAGCCCCATCGGAATGAGCACTGGGGAGCAGACACGCATCTGAATTAGAAATGTAGACATAATACGAGAGATTCATCTGTCCTGGGCTGCCCTGGTAGACGGTGAGCAGTTACACACATAGTATTATTAGCTTCAGGGGAGATAAATACATTCATCTGATAAACAAAATTGGAAACACTTAAAATGCACTAAAAATATACGACGGGATAACAATACTAGAGGGTCACACCCTTTTTTGCTTCTGTAGGCTGAGCGCATTGCATGCACTAACAGCTCTTTGCGTCCTCCATTCTCCCCCACTCTCCTATCGCCTTCTATTTCAGGAATTCCCTGTCTCCCCATGTCCCCCGTGCCAGGGGCTCTGTGTGCTCCCCCATCCCTCTATACCATGGTCCCCCATTCATCCCCACACATGGCAAGGTGTGTCCCCCCTTTCTTTTCCATGCCAGGAGCTCTGTTTGTTCCCCGTGTCCTCCTCCCCATATTAATGTCCCTCATTTCCCCCCCATTTTCCTCTTCCCCACAATGACAGGGACTCTGTACACTTCCTCATTTCCACTCTGTGACATGGCAAGGGCTCTATGTCACCCCCTATTCCTCCCTCTTCTCGTGTCTGGGAGATAAGTCATTCAGAGTGACAACATTTGAAACGGAAGACGGGGCAGAGCTCAGATGGGGGCTGTTGTTACGCTGGAAAGTGTTACTGGCTCCCAGGACCTTTGATCCATGGACAATTACAGAGAGGGATGAGGCTGCTGGGTCTGCTATTCAGATGTAAGGAGCTCTGGTCATCCTTCCTTTGTCCCTTCCAGTGTTCAAATTTGCACCGAAATCAATAGGGTTCTCTCCATCATTGCCTGGAACATTGCCTGCAATTGTAGAATTGATCGGATGTGGCGTTCAGAAGTTATCACATTACAAACCAACGCAGAAATGCTATTGAGATGAGCGTCAGACCTTGCTTCATTTGGCCAACAAGAACAGAAGCAACGCTTCCCGCTTTTCTTCTTTATTTTAGTCCCAAATGGACAAAATCCCGTTCATTTCAATGAGATTTATTTTTGGTTTGTTTGACCAGTGTAGTGTTAATAACCAGTGCTCAGAATTGCTCCTCCATTTAATATCTGATCAGACTCCTCGTGCTCTTACTACTGACAGGTGGCAGCCCCGTTAAGTGGAATTCTTACTAATCCCATCTAGATTACGCATCAGTCATTACCGCTTCCATTCATTATGTCCAATGCATTTCCCTGGAAGGGAGCTGAATTAAGTAGCTTCTTCGATCAGGCATATCCTAACAAAGTGGAGTTGATTCCCGTTTCCCTATGCTGGGATCCGATGGAAGGAAAGTTAGTTACATTGATGGACTGATCTGGAGGAGGAAAGCGGTTATTGAATATGGGGTTGGAGAGTGATATTGCTCTGCGCTTTCTGAGCCGCATTCATCCTTGGATTACACTGGCTTCTGGTGGCGTAAGGAACTCAGATATAACAATGGTGGGCAGGCTATAAAAACCCAAGCTGTAGAGCATAGGGCCCATGCCATGTAAACCCACTGGGAGGAGAATTGGTGAGGGCACAAAGAGGCTGCAACCTACCATCTTCCTGGGGGTCGGCGCAGCCCCAAGCGTGTGTGTCTCTGCCCTGGAAGGGATTTGCTTTGCATGGCTGGGCGTCCTCCAGTGGAGGCTAAATCTGCCCTGTCCTGGCATCTCTCCCAGGGCTAGGCAATAGTGGGGACCTCCCTGGAGCAGAGTGAGCCTCGCTGATGTAGGGATGTGTGATTTGGGGTGAATCTTTCCCTCTGACCAACTACACATGCACCAGCCCCCAAAGGACCTGAGCAGTGACTCCACTACTTCCATTTTGGTGGGGAAGCCGTCTTACCCCTTTCAAATCTATTTTCCAGGGAGCCGGGAAGCAGGATTGTGCCATGTCGTTGCCTTGCTTTCCTCCAGAAAGTACGGTGTGTCCTTCCTACAGGACACTGGGCCCCAGGGCAGCGGCACACAAATGTCACCCAGATGAGTCACTCTTCTGACTCATTCCCTGGATGCCATGCTGGCTCCCGTTCAGGCTGTCTGGGTGTTTCCAAACACTCCACAAAAGCAGAGGGAAGCGGAGTGATTGTCTGTTTTCCTGAAGCAGGCCCCAAAAAGGGACGGTCCCATAGGCATGAACCCTCCCCTGGACCAGCAGATAATGCATTTTGCAGGGACGATAACCATTGCTACAGTGCAACCCATGCTGCTGGTGCCAGACACCAGGAATAGCAACTCCAGCATTCCTGGATCAGGGCTCCACCTGCAATGCTCACGTGGCGGGGATGGTGATCCAGCACAGGTGGCCGTCTCAGTGGAAAGACCCAGACTCCAGGGGTGCCGAGCGCTGCACCCCCTCGGAGTGCTCAAGGAGTGCAGGTGACTGCATTACAGCTGCTTCTGATACAGGAGCACTAGATGGACGAAGGGGCTTCTTTGACCTTCTTCCCTCCCCTGTCCTACAGCACACTTATTGAGGGTCACCAGCAATGTGGCTCCACCAGAGCATCCCTGCAGAAGAGGCCCGAGATGCCTTAGCAATGCAGCGTGCAGAACCTTGCATAGCCATGGGACCCGTTGAATGGCGAAAGGACAGCAATGTCCATGCTGGCAACCTCCATGACCATGACCCGAAGAGGAGCTCTGTGTAAACCCGAAAGCTTCTCTCTCTCTTACCAACAGAGGTTGGTCCAATAAAAAATATCCCCTCCCCCACCTTGTCTCTCCAAGGACTCACCAGACGGCCTTGTTGGGGATTAACTAGTGTTGACACCTGCTGTGTTAGACGAAGCTCACTGGTGTCGTTTACACTGTCTAAAAAGAGCCAGAGAGACTGGGATGTGAAAGGGACAGAGAAAATCAGCTCAGAGACACACCTGAGGAATCCATCGTGCTCTTCCCTTCATGGCTCTAGACGATAGATGGCTTCATGCCATCCTCCTCCAGCTGCTCTGTCTGTGAAACTGGCTCCTCTCCTTTCTTTTCCTCCTCATAATTTAAAATGAATGTAAAGCTCATTAGAGAGCCAAGGTGAGCGAGGTGCTCGCTTTTATTGGACCGGCTTCTGCTGGTGAGGGAGAGCAGCTGTCAGGTTTTCTCCTCTTCAGGTGAGTAGGTGACATTTGAATGAAAAATGAAGCAGCTTGCACGGGCAGGGAAGGTGATTGGCTGGATAAGCCAGTGAGGTTTGTAGGGCTTCCCCAGAGCCGCGCAGATCCCGCCTCTCCTTTAAGGATTGCTGAGTCCCGAGGGTCCATTCCATTGTTGCTGCCTCTGCCAGGCTGTGAGTTATGTCACTGGCTTTGTGATGCGAACACCTGGCTTCTGGGCGTTAGTGTCTCAGTGATGGTACCATTTCCCAGTATTTAGCTACAGCATGTCGATATATGGCGCATCCTGCGCTGGTTAGTTAGACAATGATTTATGTGGCAGGATTCTGATCTCATCCTGGTTTTACAGCAGACTAAGTTCTTTGACTTCAGGGAAATGATTCCTGATTTACACCAGTGTAAATGGGAGCAAAATCAAGTGCTAAAATCTCTTCCACCAGGCTGCCTTGGAGCTGCTGTCACAAATAATGGTATCTCTTTGCACCAGGGTGTTCAGAAAGTACAGCGATGCACATCTCATACAGAAATGGTTAAAATCTGCTCCATCAGGAACACGCACAGGAAGTGTGACATGCCTCCCTGGATCAGTACCCTAAACTAACCCCTCTTCTACAGTGATATTTTAAGAACATGCACCAACTTATTGGAAAACTTGACAGTAAATATTAAACAACCTCCTCAAGTTCTCGGGACATCAGCCCAGAACCCAAACAGCCTTCCCATCTCTATTACATGTGGCTCAGAAATGCAGATTTTTAATTAAAATCTTCTCATATAATAATAAACATTGTTTCGTTTATGGGGCTTCTCACCTTTCAAAATTTCAGATAGCTTTTCAGCGGCAAATGGGATGTAATTTGTCTTTTTATATGTTTATTTGCACCTCATAAACGTTTTACGAGGGTTTGCAGCACTTTGTTAAATTGCTACACTGTTGCAATCGCCAATGTTTATTCACACAGCACCTATTAAGTTTACTGAACTAGCCAGAATGCCTTCGTTTTTTCCCTGAAGACTGATAATTTATTTATTTTATTGCCAGATTAATGTTCTTATAGATGAATCTGAGTGGAGTCATTAGATTAAGCACAGATGTTTATTCCCTAAGGTGATGTCAGAGAGTATGTATGCAAGATACGTGCACACTTCTCAGGAGCAAACCAGTGGTTAAAGGGATTTGACCACCGCTATGTCTCTCTTCTTCTGGGGCTGCAGCCAAAATTCTGTTTTCTATTTAGAGATACTGGCCTGAATTCAGACTCAATCCTATAAGCAATTTACCTGCCATGTTCACATCAAAGCCCTGATTTACAGCGTTAAATCTCCAGAACTGTCTTGCATAGGATGCAATTTAGGGCAGGATATATAGCTGGTATAAACTGGCCTAGCTCCATTGAACTCAATGGGCCAGATGCTCAGCTGATGTAAATCAGTGCAGCTCCATTGACTGACTGGTTTAACATCATTTCAGTGGAATTATGATGATTTATACCAGTTTGGAATTTGCCCGAGGGAACCTGATTCTCCTCCTCTAACTTATACCGGTCTTGTCCTGTTTTCACTCTGCTGGATCAGACTCTGATCTAAGCTGCATCATGTCAATCCAGAGTGAACTCCGCTGAAGTCTGTGAAGTTACTGCTCCAGTACAAACTGGTGTGGGATCAGAATCAAGCCCTGGTGTTTACTACTTGCTTCCCATGTTTACTCCCCGATGACGTAATCAGCCACAGGTAAACGGGGAGTTTTATGAAACTGTCTACATTGCAAAGCCTTCGGTTCTGATTCCCCTGCCTTGCGTCAGGTGTCGTCATTGACAGCTGTGCGCAGTGCATGCCACATGCTCCTGAGTTAGTCTAATGTGTCTATTTTAGCCCTTGGCTCTGGGGTGGCCTTTGCATCCAGTCTCAGCATGTTCATAGTCTTGTCCCCTAAGTTTAGGGCCCTACCAAATTCATGGTCCATTGTGGTCAATTTCATGGCAAAGGGTTTCCTATCGTCACCAGAGAAGATGTTCAGAATACATACTATTTACCTGTTCAATGGACTGTTCGTGACAACAGCCGCATTTGTAACCTGTGGGCATTTGCTAGCATGTTAATATTGTGGAGTCCTGTTCTTCTGTGATCTGGAATAACGCCATTGCTTTCAGTGGAGTTGTTCCGGATTTTCATCGGCGCTAATGACATTTTGGCCCATTGTTTGCAATTCTGAGGGCTGCAGAGTCCACACGGACAAGGTTGAAGTGGCCAAATTTGGACCTGGTGTAAGCAAGGGCATCCTCTAATGGATGGATCGGGAACAAATTCGGCAGTAGAATCAAGAGTGATGTAAGTCATTTGTGGTGGAGAGGTTGATCAGAAAATGTCTGTCCATCATAGCTGACATTCAGCGGATGTGCAAAATGACTGTAGCTTCTGTGCCGAAGGGCCAGGAGGTGGCGTATTACACAATGGCATTAACTGGGAGATGTAATGTAACATTATGTGTCTGAGCCAGAATCTCATTTATACTGGTGTCACTCCAGTCCCGTGTAACTCCACTGGCCAGAATGAGTTCCGATAGGTTATCACCAGTGTGAGATCACTGCAGGAGAGATGCAAATCATCATAACTCCAATGGAGCGACTGAAGATGAGGATCTGGTATGCTTTTTCTTACCCCTTACTGTTCGGTGCATTTCCTAGTCCATGGCCTTGCCCAGTTTCTGCCCCCTCAGCAGAATGGCCCTGTGATCACTATTACAACCATCCATAACATACGAAGGAGACAAGAATGATTCATAAGTGTATGCAATCCAGCCAGCTACCAGGGTCCATACATCACTAATCCCTTGGAACCACCACCTCACCTCCTGCATTCCATGTTTGCCATCAGCTTTTACTGTTCAGTTTCACACACTGACTGTGAGATGTTCAGCAAAGAGATCTCGCTCTCCTTCCCCCGGGTGTAGATGCTGTTAGTTCAGAGGGTGAAGGCAACCACCCTGAAACCAGAGGGGTGATTTTTCCTGGCAACTCACCTGAAAAAGCAGTTCTTGCGTCCAGAGTTTGTCTGATTATCATTTCTGCTCCTTTAAATTATTTCTTTTTTCTCAGAAAAGGCTGGTTCATAGAAAGAGAATTTGGACTCCAGAGGAGCGCCTGGCACCAGACTCTATTTTCCACTGCTTATGCTTGTAATACAGCTGGGTCTTGTGTCTGTATTCATTTGTTTATCCTTTCTTGTCTCCTCTTCCTCCTCCTGCCCAGCCAGTTGTTAGAACACTCTTTCCTTGATAAACATTACTTTTTTTCAAATACGTCATTAAATCATTTCTGAAGAAATATTTAAAAAGCCCAAACAAAATTAACATTGCACGTTTGGCTGCCCAAACTGGGAAGAGACAGGATCAGACACCGGTGAGACTGAGATATTTGTCAGATCCTCAAGGCAGCTGGCAAATACCACGTCTGCATCCTTTGCTGCTAGGAGAACAGTTTTCAAACTAATTCTATCTGATCATTAGTGCGTAACAACCATGGCCATAAAAATGTGCCAATCTTCTAGGGTTCCCTCTGTTAACAGGGGGCCTCTCAGGACGTTGTTCCATCCCACTGCTACAATAGTCCTGATTGACAAGGATTCCCATACCAAGAGGTGCATAGCTGGACCCACATTCTACATCCACAGATTATATCTCATTGCTGTCTCTAGCTGTCACCTCTGCTTGAGGGTGAAATAAGGGACTGCTCCTGTGAGGTGCTGAGAACCCTCTTTGAAACGCTTTGAGCTTTCAACATCCATTGCCGTCAGTGGAGTCACTCCTGATTTACATTGGTGAGGGTTCAGAATCAGGGCTAGTGCCTTTCTCATATAGGTCGCTGGTTCAAATCTAGCCTCAGCCAATAATGACCAAAAGTCATTACCATTGGATAGCTAATTGGTGTCTCCTGGAAGATGAGATGGAGACCCCAGTCCAGTTTCAGTGACAAGTTGTTCATACCCCCCCCCCAAATTACCACTCTCGTTGGTGCTGGGGTGGGGCCCCATGTCATGGTGTGTGTATCACACCACACAGCTTCCATCTGGCCCTGCAGCACAATTCCTGTGCAAAGGAAACATGCACTAGAGCGACTCCGCTGCCCATGTGCAACCTGGGGGAAGAGAAGATTGCAGCCCCACACTGAGCCCCAGATCTTGGGCTTGGAACAAGAGGAAGATGCTGAATCATCATCTTCACACCAAAAGCCTGAACATAGAAGCCTATGGTGGAACTGCAACCAGCAAAGATTCGTTGCTGTGGGGAAGCCATCCTGCTTGGGAGGAAGCCTTATGAAGAGCAGCGGGGAAAGTGCGAGTCTGCTGCAGTCTTGTTGCAAAAGAAATGTCAATGTAAAAATAGAATAATTTAGAAATAACCATCTTCCCCTGCCTAGATGTCATGGCAGCTACAGCCCAAAAGCAGAACAACGCCCTGAGCCAAGGGTTACTTTGAAACCACTTCTAATTCGTGGAAACCAATTTACAAAATTTTGGGTGGTTTGGGAACAAGAAAAATCACTTTACAAATCATCGTCTGCTGCAGGAAAAGCAATTGTCAGAGACCCAGATTAAAAAAACATGTCGTGGGGCTTTTTGAGCATCCCAGTCATGTGACAAATTAGAGGGACACCAAATCACATAATTTCAACACAGCCAAGCAGTGCATGCTTTGCCGGCCTGGTGATTATCCTCTCAGCTTACACAGATCTTTGCACTCCTGTGGTCCTTTAATAACATCACTTTAAAACCCTGACATTTTGGTAAGACGAGGAGGCGTGACTGCTCGCTGCACCTACGGCAATAAGTCACCGTCCGTTCCAGTTGCTGAGGTTTCTGTGCTTTCTAGCGATGAAGCTGTCTCTGTGGCTTGAACGCTTTTCTCTGACACTGACTGTTTCACGTAGCCCAACAGAATAACTCCGACGGTCCTTAGCTACCGCGCTGGCCTGCTCGAGGCTGAAAGAGCCTTTGCAAGTTAGATTGTAAGAGAGAGGTTTGCATTGAAACCCACTGCGCCATGAAATGGGGAGAGCATCCCCTCCTGCCCCCGAGGGTGGGAGCATTTCTACCATATTGTCTGTATTGCTGGAGTGCTGAGAAGACCCCCTCAAGGCTGGGGTTGAGTTCTGGACATACAGATAGTAAAAGACAGACACTCCGAAGAGCTTACAGTCTAAGTCAGCCAGGCAGGAGAAGGGGAAGAAAGGAAGCATTCTTATCCTCAATTCAGAGATGGGGAAATGAGGCAGGAAGAAATGAAGAGGCTTGTCCAACCTCAGCCGGGAGTCGGTGGCAGAGTGGGTAACTGAACCCAGCTTCCCTGTCCAGCGCCTTACCCCAGGACCATCCTTCCACACAGCGTAGGGGGAGCTTGTTTATAGAGGTGCAAATCAGGAGTGACTCCCCCCCCCCCCCAGCAGTAAGCAGGGTTCCTCGGCTGACAATCAGTGTGAATGTAGAACCAGCCTCTAGCTAGGATATCTGCTTCTCACCCCTGCCGAAACCTGGATCTCATAGGGGTGAAACTATGCAAATAATGGGGGGGATCAATAGCGGAGCATTTTTACATCCCCAGAGGAGTTGGTTTGTGGTTTAGTTTAAGTTCAGGATGACATGTGGGGGGCCTGATTTTATTCAGACGTGATTGCCCATCCCTACTACCTATCTAACCTCCCCAGCCGAGTCAGTGACTGTACCCAGCTGGTACCTACGCCCACTGAAATCAATGGTAAAGCTACCAGTAATGCCAATGACGGCCGTTTTGTGTGATGGTCTATCTGCTTTGGGAGTGAGGGGAGGAGGGTCGTAAGACAGATTGTGCTCTCGATTACTCCAGTGTGAGATCTATGGAGCCTGATTCTGACTGCATTCATACTGGTGTAAATCAGGAGTAACTCCAATGAGGTCAATGAAGTGACAGCAATGTAAAACCACTGTTATTGTGATCACATCCTTTGCTTCACTCCAGATTTACACCCAAGTCTCTCAGAACAAATGTTTGTCCTGTGAGTATGTTGTGAGCAGGAGGAAAGGGACTACCCGGTGTGTGTACATATTTTCCAGCCGCTGGCTCTCTGCTGGGTGCTGTGAGCTGCCGAATGCCGCCTGCAGTGTGCTGAGCCCTCTCTGCTCTTAGCAGTATTACACTTTGCAGGATCAGGCCATATGCTAGGACTATTAAAGCATGCCAGAGACGTGCCTGTGTGCAAATGGCCCCTTACTCAGCATGCCTGCTTCCCATGTGCCTCTGAGCATCTACTCACTTTACAGACCAAAGCAAGGTTTCACTCTTGTCAATCCTGCACAGCCTATTTAGCTATCGGAGAATGAGCTGGATTCTCTTCTGCCTTGTGCACCAGCAGCAGTGTTGGCAGCTAAATTCTTTTTGAAGAATTTTTATTACGATTATTAATGATTATTTATTTATCATTTGTATCGCGGAAGCACCTAAGAGCCCCAGTTATGGAGCAGGACATCTGTGTGCTAGGTGCTGTACAAACACAGAACAAAAAGAAGATCCTTGCCCCAACAGCTTACATTCTAAGTATGGCTGGTGTTGATCTATCTATGTATCTATGTAGGTACATCTATGACACCCAGCACATTTATATCGGAGTGCAGTATTATCTAAGATGGGCTAGGGAGAACCCTAAAGCCAAAGCTGTATTTTCACATCCCAATTTCCCAATTTGCATTTGCAAACGTCTCAGTTAGAAAAATCCATCATCTTCTTCATCTACCCTGAGGACATTTGGCA
The DNA here is from genome assembly GCF_026122565.2 of Emydura macquarii macquarii. NCBI lineage: Eukaryota > Metazoa > Chordata > Testudines > Chelidae > Emydura > Emydura macquarii. Next base: position 747,168 of record NW_027132502.1, on the reverse strand, counting down.
TGGAAGTCATTGAGAGAGAGAATCAGAAGGGGACTTCACAACATCATTTTTACAGTCATTTTTCTGACAGCAGCTTTGTTCTAATGCAGCCAGGTTCTGCTTCTGTTAATATTTATGCATTGGGTCCATATGTCAGGCAGCATCTACACTACTATATTGCATGACATGAAGCAATATAAGAGGCTGGCCCTGCAGTCCTTCTTCATATATGGATTCTTTACTTACATGAATTGTTCCCTTGATGGGAACTTGCTTGAATAAGGGCTGCAAGATTGGGTACAAAATGCTTAGTCAGCATTATCTGCTCTCCGTTTCATTCCAATGGTGGTTGGAAGGTTTTAAATATATCTTGGATGCCTAATAATTCCAATAAGAACTTTCTAAAAGAAGATCAGACAAGCCGTCCGCAGTATTTAAATCACTATGTTAATGTGACTGAGGTCATGCAGCTCAAACGTTACAAATCAGTTTCAGATGCCGTCAGCGTATTTTTTTTTTTTTTTGCGCTTGTCTAGGGCTTCCCGTGACCATTGCTTGGAGAGCCATGCACACACCCAGAAGAGCTGCTGTTGGGGGAACTCAAATATCAAAGTGGAAAAAAAAAGCACTTTGAAACCTAAAAGCTGACCATAGAGCCCAGCACATCATTTTCAGAAGCAGAACATTATTGTTACTCTGCTGACAAACTTCTTTTGAGGGCAGCAGAACTGTCCAGCACCATTTCAGATTTGTCTTTAAGCCGCACGTAACCAAAATAAATAGATGGTTACATGAGAAACTCCATTACATTTTTGCTTCTGGGTTCCAAGCCTAATTGTAAAGTAAGCACAGCCCCAGTACATCTGCACTTATGGATAATGCAGATAGCGGGCCAGCTCCCTCCCCGATGTAATCCCAGTTGACTCACACCTGGGATATCTTTGGCCAACCATACGGAAGGAAGCTGTATAGACTTCTAGGGCCGTGTGTGAAATGTGAGTCCCTATGTAACGAAGTGAGCTGATGTGATGAATCAGAGCAGGAGAGGTAGACAGATGCACATAAAGGGGGTACTCAGGCAAAAAGCTGCAGAGACAGTGTGACTGCTAAGCCCTGAGCGGCCTGAGTCTTCAGGGACGTGTTCCAGAGTTTAAGCAAGGGAAGGTATCTGCTGGATGTTAACAATGATGTTATATGGGCTTTGATGTATCACAGCGTGGTTTGAGTAACTAATGCCCAGAGGATTCCATTCCCAATATTCATTGTTAATTACTTCTTGAGCTCTAATAGTATTCTAGCTGCTGTATTTTATGTGGGTGGAGATGGTAGCAATACCTATGGTGCAGGTCGCCTAACACTTCTCATTATAAGACCGTGCTTTCAGGGGGCTTATAACTTTGCTAAACTTTAACCATTTGGGCTGAAATTTAACCATTTGGGCTGAAATTTTTCATTTCTCAGGCTGATTTTCTTTGTTTTGTTTTGTTTTGGTTTTTTTTGAAAGTTTTAGCAAAACTGGTTCAGCCATTTCATAGAGCAAGGTTAGGGAATAATGTTTTCTCCCCGTGGTAAAAAAAATCATGCAAGAGTTTCATTGAGAAGCATTACCCATCTGAGTCTTTTGGAGCAGGGGCTTGCTATTTGGCCCGGGGCCCACCCTGGTGCTAAGGAAGTGTCTTTTGCCATCCCCATGAAAATCCACCAAATTTGGCTAATTTATGAGCTTCTGAAAATCTCAGTTCACACATGCTTGGTGGAGATTTGTTAGCGTTGGCCGGCTAAATTCTGCAGAGATGCCATTTGCACCGAGCATGTGCCATTCTGGGACCATGAGGACTGAGCAAGCTTTCCTCTGCAATTGCTCTCCCAGTTTTCTAGCGGGCGCTGGGCACAGAAACTCAGAGCAGGGTATCTGGTTTTCCTTTGCTGTCCTGATGCCCAGGCTGTGCGCAGGGGAAGCAGCAAACCTCCTGACTGAAATGCCGGAGGGAGCGGGGGAAGAGCACTGATGGTGGGAGAGCAGGAGATAGTGCCAGAGACAAGCTGCATGGGAGGAATAGGGGCAGTGAGGTAGAGGAGACGTATTTCTGCAGTGGGGAGGAACACAGCGAGGGGGAGAATGGGGACAAACTGGGGTTTTCGAGCCTGCATGCCTTTCTGTTGTAGTCAAACAAAGAGAGTGAGCTCAATACACCAGTAGTGAATGACATTCGGTGCCTTGTGTTCTGCAGAAGGTCCAGCTGGACGATCTAACGATCCCTTCTGCCTTTAAAATCTGTGCATCTCTGCTAGGGACAAGGACAGAAGGGGGCAGGCCAGGGAAGAAGAGGTTATAACGGCTAGAGTATTTTCCCTTCCAGAATCCAGCACTGAACCCAGAGTCCCTGTGCCTGACCATTCCTCTTCTACCCAGCAAATAGCAGTGAAACCCTCTAACACAGAGCGTCTCACTCCCTGTAGGGGTTTGGTCCATACGGAGGAGAGCAGCCTTCAACTGCCACCATTAACTCAAGTGGCAGAGGGCCTGTGCCCTGGCTCTGAAGGTGCCAACCCTGCTGACGTCCCATGCGCTCGCTATGGTTCCACTTGATTCCAAATCCCCCCACCCCTCCAAAAAAACCAAACCCAACCTTGGAAATTGCACCGAATAAGCCTGCATTGCAAGAACGTTGTTAATGGTGCAAAGTCACGCGTTCAAAAATCAGGAAATGCCTGAATGAAGGTTGCCTGCACCCCTTTGTGCATATGCATGGTGACACAGTCGGTAATTACAGGATCACAGGCTACTTTTACACAGGAGCCATGCCTCACTCCGTGCCCACAATGGACCTGCTCTGGGGATAAAGCAGGGTTACGCAGAGAAGGGCTGTTGTCTGTAGGACCCTATCGCAGTTGTTGCTGATGTAGGAAGGTTTGTAGGCAGTGAGGCAGGGGGCGGCTGGAAGAGAAAGGATGACCTTGTTTTTTAGTTGACTGGTGCCCTGGTAAATTGGATTGTCTCCCTGCCTCTACCGTGGAGTTCCTGTGTGACGCTGGGCAAATCACTTCATCAAAGCTTTTCACAGGTGGTCATTAACTGTGCGTTCCTCATTTTCTGGGTGTCTGACTTGAGACCCTGGGGTCTGGTTTGCAGAAGCGCTGAGCGCTGTCAGCTGCAAAGGAAGTCACTGGGAGCTGGGTTCAAGCATATAAAGTGCCATAATGCCACGTACTGGGTACCCCACGTTAGCGGATACTTTTGACCTTAGTCTCTCTTTGACTCAGTTCCCCATCTGTAACATGGGGATGGTACCACGTCCTCCCCTCACAAGGGTAGTGTTAAAAGAAATTCATTAAGGTGTGTGAACCACTCAGACACTGTAGCAATGAGCGCCATAGACAAGCCCATAAGGAAATTAATCATTCTCTCTTCAGAGCAGAGTCTGAATAGTGCGCCGTAAAGAAGATCTGGGGCCAGGCTTTGAATGATGAGGATAAAAATCAATACTGAATAGCTACCTCTGAGTAGTTCTACAGGCCATGCCGTGCACTGCAAGAGGCCAGGGCCCTCTGGAAAAAACGTGTGATCATGTAACTGAAGTCTGTATCATAATGCGTGCACACAAGGGGCTGGATTACACCTGAACGGGCAGCCCTTCATCCTGGCACTTCCTACTTTTGAGAGTTTGACTGTTCAGGTTTAATATTCTTTCAATGCAACTTTTTTGTAGGTCATTTCTGTGCCAATCAGCTTTCACCACAAAGCCCGTTACAGACAGTAGCCTGAGCCTGTCCCACAAAACTCAAAAGGCAAAGACAAGCCTTGACCTCAGGATAGAAGGTACCATTCATTGTTGAAATCGGAGCCGGCCAGATACAGCAGGGACGGCGTTCACAAGGCGCACTCATTGGGGTTCAAGAGAGCTGTTCGGGCCGGTCGTATCGTGCCCCTTTCTAGTTACCATTTGTGAACGTTCTTGAGAATGGTTTTGTTTGCATGAATGTCTGGAGAATGATTGTTCACCCCGTGGCAAAGGGTCAGCATAAGGCATCTGTGAAACTGAAGTTCCACTGGAGTCCTACAAATCCTGGTGCTGAACCTCTGACAGGGATGAGTTTCATCATGTAGAAACTCCCAGATAGGCATGCAAAGCAAGGACTGCTGCATACACGACAAGACCAGTGATTTGCTGTTTGCTGTTGGTTACTTGCCGTTTCTCGTTCTTTATTCTTCTCTTTAAAATCTTTTGGCTCCGCAACCAGCAAAAAGCACGAACAGTCCGTAGCACTGTCCACACTTAAAATGTCGCCAGCACAGCTCTCCCCATCTAGCTATACCCTCCTAATGCAGGGGCAGCTTGGACTGTCAAAAAGTCCTTTTGCTGGTATGGTTTAGACCAGTTCCCTGAGAGAAATAAGCTATAATTGCACCTACACTAGGACTTTTGCTGGCACGACTATGTCAGCAAAAACAAACAAACAAATCACCAACAAAAAAAACATCTCCCCCATCCGTCCCGTCCGCCCCCCCCCCCCCCACCAACAGCTATGCCAGCAAAACGTTTACGTGTAGACCAGGCCCGTAACATAGGTGTCTAATCACACAACAGGAATCATGACCAATTGTAAGGAGCAAATACATTCATAATGCTCCAGTGCTGCAGATCAAAAGACTCCGTTCATCCGATAATTTCATTTGTAATGAAGAATCCAACGGACTCGCCGCTAGGGGGAGTTAATCGACTGATTCATGTTTGCAAAGAAACTTGAAGATGGAAAGCGCTATGCCATTGATCATTTTTGTTGTTACTGTTTGTTATAATGCAGCAGCTGTTTAGCAGATTACAGCATCACTATGCAATGGTTTAATTATGGTGGGGCAACACCACTGACTGGGTGTGTTTCTAGTGGGGTCGCACGGGGAACGGTTCTTGGCTCTAAGCTATTTAACAGTTTTATTAATGCCCTGGAAGAAAACATAAAATCATCACTGGAAAAGTTTGCAGATGACACAAAGTGACACAGGAGGAGTGATAAATAATGAAGGGAACAAGTTATTGCTGTAGAGCCACGTGGATCACTTGGTAAACTGGGCACAAGCAAATAATAGACATTTTACAATGGCTAAATGTAAATGTATAATACATCTAGGGACAATGAACGCAGGCCTTACTTACACGATGGAGGACCCAGCCTGGGAAGCAGTGACTCTGAAAAAGATTTGGGGGTGGGAGTGAATAATCACCTGAACATGAGCTCCCGCTCTAGCCAAAAAGGCTAATGCAGTCCTTGGATGCATAAACAGGGGAAACTGGAGTATAAGCAGAGAGGTTATTTTACCTCTGTATTTGACACGGGTGTGAGCTGCTTGAATCCTGTGTCCAGTTCTGGTGTCCAGAATTCAAGAAGGTTGTTGATAAACTGGAGAAAACATATTTCACGGTGATAGATTAAAAAAGCTGAATCTATTTTGCTTAATAAAGAGAAGATTGGGGGGAGACTTGATCACACTCTATAAGAATCTACCTGGGGAACAAACATTTAGTGGTGGGCTCTCCAGTCCAGTAGAGAAAGGGAATGTTCTAGTAGTAGAGAAAGGCCCATCCTGACTCCCCTTTTCAGGAATGGTGGGGTCAGAGCCCAGGATGTTGGATGATAAGGGTTATCATGTGCCCTCACCGTGTTTTGCCAGATCTTTGCCATCACACTATGCCTCATCATCTTTTATAATTCTTCTGTTTCCGCCTCGCTGTCAGGGAATTCCACTTTCTTAATTCCTTGGATGTGAGTGGGTGTGAGAGCGCAAGCCTGTGAGGAAAGGTACTGCCTGGAACGGCACAAGCAGCGAGGTCAGTATGAAGCGCTGCTGATGTTTTCCCAGAACCACAGATCTTTCACTGCGGCAGTTCTGCGCCACAAAGCTAAACTCCAGCCTTGCATTCAATTTCATGCTGCTATAGCCACATCGGTAATTAGCGTTAAGAGTAAAGTACGGGTTCCGTTGCAAAGGCATACACTTGGCTACACTTCGGCGGGTCAGTGGCTCCTTAAAAACGTTGGCTGGCTGGACTGAAAAGAGTTTATTTCAGGTAATTAACAGCATCAGCACAAAGGGCTGCACGGGACAAGAGAGTCAGTGTAAAAACAAATTGGAACCCCTTGTTTTTTTCCTCACCTAAACCTGGAAGACCAAGCTGGGTCATTGCAGGTCATCATACAGTTAGTGAGGCACTACTTTGAAGTGATGTGGCTCAGTGGACTGGTAAGAGGCTCTTCAGCCTTTCTAGGTTGCCAGTTTGATTCCACACTAGGTCAGTAGCGACTAAAGCTTGTTACCGTCTGATGATTGCTTAGTGGCCTATTTGAAATGAGCTGGTGCTGTCTGTCCGGGCCCCAGGGGACAACTGTCCATAAGACAGAAGCCAACAACACGATTGGTAAAACCTCTTGGTAGTGTCAGCAGTAAGGCCACAGATTAGGGCATGTAAGATAAACAGTATTTTTCACTCCTAGACACGTTCTTTCCACGCATAGCTGGGGAGGTCCAAAGGAAGCCTGCCTTGCAATCAATTCTCCTGGATTATTTATTACTATTATTATCATCATTTATTTTATTGTCCCCTAGATACTTGTGATTTGGCTTTTTCCACAAACACTTAATTCAGACCCAAATGACTTTTTAACTGATGCAGCTTCAGACTCTAGAAACTATTCATGAAAAGTCTAACATTCGTACAAAATGTTACTGACTCTGATTTTGTAAATTAACTTCACTTTGTGGGTTTTGCATTTCATAATCTATGTAGCTGCAAGGCGTCATTTTAAGTGGAAGCGACACAACAAAAACTAATTTTGACAGCTTGCAGGTTTAATAATAGAGATCCTAGGACAGTTCTTTCCTTCTGAAGCAAAATTTATCTTTATTCAGAAAACATGTGTGCATATTTTAATGCATACACTGTACATTAACATCTTTTTGGCTTTGTGTGTGTGTGTGTGTGTTAAGAGACAGTCTCATAGTCATCTGCTCTTCTGGCAATATATACACACAGGGAAAAAAAGAGATGAATTATTTAGTCCCATTCTATACCAGCTCAGGATCCAGAAGTGTTTCCATTCTTCCAACTTGGTTTTTCGAGGTTTGATATGATCCAACCGTGCATACTTGCACTTTCATGACTGAAAACTGGGAGTGACTATACTAAAATATTGCAATTTCTCTGGTCATGAGTTCATTATGTGGTCACCTGGTTTTGTATCTTTAAAAAAGACAAATTGCAATGGATAAAGCACTGAGTTTTACTAAACAGAAGAAGGCATCATACTTTAAACCATCCAAGATGGCTGACACAGGATACACCAAGTAAGCTTTGCATACAAAGGTGTAATAAAATCAATATTGGATGTGTCCCCTAACAACAATAGCACTGGACAATGGTGGCCTAGATTTTGTTGTAGCTGAGAACAGATTCTGGTCAACTGACTTCTGAGGTAAAAGAGTGACTTTCTAGGCCCTCAGATGGTGTAAATCAAGGTAGTGCCATTGACTTCTGCAGAGCTACAACACTTGACACCACGTGAGGATCTGGCCCAAGGTGTTTAGTTCTTTGGCATCAAGTATAATAATCATCAGACCTGCTTGAAACGGGACTTGATTTTCATGAATATTTTAGAGAAAAACAGAGATTTTGCTTTCATTGGGATTTTTTTTGTGACACATTTCAGTTTTCAACAAAAAAAATTAAACTGAGGCTTTTTCTGTTTCATTTTGGTAGGAATAATCCCACTTTCTCTAACTTTTTAAATTTCCCCCACTTTTTCCCAGTAGAACCCCCATTTTCTGATGGCAAATGTTTTATCAGACATTGTGACCACAGTGGACCAAATCCTGGTGTTCTTACTCCATCCTTACTCAAGTAACATTTCCACTGAGTAAGAACTGACATCATATGGCCCAGTCTGAGGAAATGTTCTATACCTCTGGCAATATTTCACAATGATTATGGCGTCTGGGAAGTAGAGACTCTGAAAAAGATTTGGGGGTCATGGTTGATAATGAGCTCCCAATGTGATACTGTGACCAAAAGGACTAATGCAATCCTGGGATGCATAAACAGGGGAATCCCAGGTAGGAATAAAGAGGTTATTTTATCTCTCTTTTTGGCAGTGATGCAGCCTCTGCTGGAATACTGTCCAGTTCTGGTGCCCACAATTCAAGAAGGATGCTGATGAATTGCAGAGGGTTCAGAGAAGAGCCACAAGAATGATTCAAGGATTAGAAACCATGCCTTAGAGTGATAGACTCAAGGAGCTCAGTCTATTGAGCGTAGGAAAGAGAAGGTTAAGGGGTGACTTGACTACAGTCTACAGGTATCTATGTGGGGAGCAAATATTTAATAATGGTCTCTTCAGTCTAGCTGAGAAAGGTCTAACCCAGTCCAATGGCTGGAAGTTGAAGCTAGACCAAATTCAGACTGGCAATAAAATGTCAATTTTTAATGGTGAGCATCATAGACTCATAAATTCTAAGGTCAAAAGGGACCAATATGATCCTCTAGTCTGGCCTCCTGCGCAACACAGGCCACAGAGCCTCACCCATCCACTCCTGTAATAGACCCTGACTGATGATTGGGTTACTGAAGTCCTCAGATAATGATTTAAAGACTTTAAGGTACAGAAAATCCACCAACAAGTGACCTGTGCCCCATGCTATAGAGGAAGGCGAAAACCACCCAGAGCCTTTGCCAATCTGCCCTGGGGGAAAATTCCTTCCCGATCCCAATATGGCTACGCCATAAGCATGTGGGCGAGACTCACCAGCCAGACACCCAAGAAAGAATTCTCTATAGTAACTCAGAACCCTGCCCATCTACCATCCAGTTGGAACAATTTACTAAGGGTTGTGGTGGAGTCTCCATCATTGATCATTTTGAAACCAAGATTGGATGTTTTTAAAATATCTGCTCTAGGAATTAGGTTGGGGAAGGTTTATGACCTGTGCTATACATGGGGCCAGACTATATGATCACAATGGTTCCTTCTGGTCTTGCAATCCATGAATCTATGAAAAGCAGGCGCTACAGAAACTGAATTACAAATTGCTGACTTTCACGGCTTTGCAGCCATGTCTTTCCATGGCAATTTATGCAAAATGCCCATTGGCTTTGGTGGAGTTCGACCTGTGGGATGATAGGTGAAGCTCCTTGCTGTAGGAAAGATGTCTTCCTGTGAGATTGTACACGCCTGGGACTCCTCTCTTGGTTGGCACTTCTGCTTGCTACTAAAATGCAAACAACAAATAAACATGAATGAACCCCCAGAGATCACGTCATTTGAATTTGCCACGGACTGAACTACAACGACGTGCCCTGTCACCACGTCACAAACTGCAGCAGGAAGAGCAGGAAGGCTGCTTGAATGGAGTTGTCAGTTCTGGAGTGCTGCAAATGCATCATACATAGGGGATCCAGCTGCGGCACTCTAGCTGACTGCAGCTGTGGTAGTGTGACATGGTCAAGAGACGTGATCCCCAGATAGACCAGTTCCAGGGCATGTAGGGCTTTATAAACATTAAACTCCCCCCGCAGAGACCAATGTAGACCCCAGAGCACTGGTGTCACGTGCTCCCAACAAGATGCTCTGCTTCGTAAGCAAGCTCCTGCGTTCTGTGCCAGCTTCAGTCTCTGAATGGTCTTAAGATGTAGCCCCATGCAGAGCACATTGCATAGTCTAATCGTAAGGTAACAAAAGCAGGGACGACAGTGCCAAGCTCCACATCCGAAAGGAAGGGCCACAACTTCGCAACCAGACAGCGATGGGATAAATGTTATTTTGCAACAGATATTTCCAGCTGTGTGGTTTGTGTCAATTCTGCAACATTTTGCTGTCTTTCTCGCCTGGAGGGAGACTTTTTTTCCCATTTCTTCTTTTATAATTATCTTCATAAGGGCAGATGGTGGGCCAGTAGCTATAGTTCTGGGACTACCAAGTTTTCAGGACAATTTTGCAAGCCAAACACATAGGAGGAAGCTGCTTATAAAATTTCTTCTTGTTACATATTGAGTTTTGGTAGGGTTTTTGCAAAATCGAAGCAAAAGCAGTTATGAAAATATTCTCTGTTGGTCAGGTTCTTTTGTCAAATAAAGAAGGGTTCTGCAAATGTTCACATAATGGATTCTCCACAAGCAGGAACTTCGTGCTTCTTAAAGGGTGGGACAAAGAGTACTTTGCATTGTACAAATAATTTTGCAAATGGAAGAAGAATGACAGGCAATAAAGAAGACGACAGACTCATATTTGCCTGGTATTTCAGGTAAATAAGTGGGCACCATGGTGTTGCCTAGAAAAAAAATGGCCCTCTGCCTTCACAGCTGGTATTCTGCAGCATTTTCAAAAATGAAGGTAACAGTAAATGCCACTGAGAGACCTAAGTCCCTGTGACAGATGTATACAATAGTCTCCCTTTCTACAGTCAGGTAATTTAATTTACAACAGCAAGAACCAGCTAATAAAAATGCACTATTTGTATTTTTTTCTCCCTAAAGTACATATTGCCCCTCTGCATTCATTCCTGTAGTCCCATGAATCACTGTTGTTTAAAGACATTTCAGGACATCATGTTTTCTCTATTATTGCTTGCAATAGTAGGAGCTCAGAGGAAAGGTAATGGGGCTGAAGATTATGGCTCTCTCAGGAATGTCTCTCATTCTTTTAAAAAACCTAGATCTTTAATTACAACCTAATCATCCTGATCAGAGCAATAAATATAACAAATGTGAGGCAAGAGCGTGTGTGAATGAGAGGGAGAGAAAGGTTTAGGGCAAGGATCAGTGGAAAATCTTTAGAAATGATGTAAGTGAAAGCACAGGCAGGGATTGGAGTTTGGAGTCTGGAGCAGAGACTATAAAAACTCTGAAGGAAAGCTGAACATTAGGGATCAGTGAGGGTGTCCGAGACTCGCAAGATCCATTAAAGTTGGGATTGGTTGTATCCCAGGCAAGGTAAGATAAACCAGGAACTGGTGGGTCTGGGATTTTTTATGTGTCTGTTGCTTTGTTTAGAGAAACTCTTTAAATATTTGCTTTACTTTTCAGCATACCAACACTGAACCTTTTGAAATTAACAAGCAAGCACAAAATACACACAGGCACATGTCGGAGGGGAAAAGCGCAATTCATCTTTGCATGTTGGGGTACGACAGTAAGACGCGCATCCCCCAATAATTTCGGTACTGGAAATAAACTAATAGAAGACAGAACCCTATTTCTGTTAGCATTTAAACAAGATGTGTCAAACAAGGCATCCCTATGGAAGAGCTTGTTTGCTTTTACACTTGTGCAGTGTTTAGAAGATGTAAAGTTCTCTCCAGCTGCTAGATAATAGCAGTATTTTACTTGTTTTTCCTCAATTTTTTTCCCTTTCGTGTGTTATGTTGTACTCAGAATAAATCAAATGCATTTTACCGCTCTCAAGGAATTAAAGAGCAAATCTAGTGAAGTTGCTAGATGGATTGCTTTGCTTTAATGAATAACATATTTTTAGTGACCTGTTTACATGTCTGTTACCTGTAACAATTTTTAGGGCACAAGATGAAGCAATTAGATGAGGGAAAGCTCTTAGCCAACAAGTTCTTTATACTTATCTTTTTGTAACGCTCAGAAGTCTACAGAAGAGCACTGAGGATAAAGGGATATCCTAATTATCAATGATGGGCCAGGTGTGGTTACACTCCTGCAAAAATGGAGTAACTCAAGTTTGCACTGGTGTAACGGAAAGCATACTCTAGCCCAGCGTTTGTATTTGTGCTTTCTTTATACTGGGCTCAAAATCTCAATCTCTGTCTCTGTGACTGGAGTCACTGAGTGTGTAAATCTGAAGAACTTTCAGGACTGCACTCCGGAGCCTGCTGAGGGAACAGCGGGGAATTTTCTCAGGGAGCCAACACAGGCTTTGTTCACTGGGATTTAAAACTCTGCAGTTCTTAAAACACACAAGTGTGCACTACAGTCTATGCCACTGGTTTTTTCTTATTTGACTGTTCACTTTAGAAGCAGCATCCTTTCTAATGGGTAGAGCATAGGATTGAGAATCCGGGGGATTATTCATGACTCGGGCACTGACTCAGTATGAACTTGGGGCAAGTCACTTCTCTGGACCTCAATTTCCTATCTATCTGATGGAAATAATCATTATACACTTTGCATACCTGCCTGTCTTTGTAGAGCACTTTGAAATCTATGGATACAAAAACCATTATGAAATGAATTATTGATATAATATGAGTGCAAAGTATTACTGTTTGGAGTAAGTATTCTACGGTACTTATCAATTCTCAGGGTAAAATCCTGGCCCCACTGATTTCAGATGTATATTTGTATATCTCAAACTTTGTATAACTGCTCAGAGTATCTCTGAGTTCTAGGACTGTTATTTTACTGAGCAAGTTTAAAACATTGCAGTTTACAACGTGCATCCATTGTCTACAGATTGCTTGTAATATGATTGTAACTCACCTTTATGTTCTTCTGCGTTAGCCCAAAGAAATAGATCACTTACAATTTCAACCTACAATACATCTTTGCCCAGCTATCAATTTTTTCTTCACCAGTAATCAGCTTTTATCCTTATCTGAAAGGGTTACATATGTCTATCATCCATTAAACCACATCTAATATTTCAGCCATTTATCTTATCATTGTAATGACGTTCTTCTTTTTTTCAGAGCTGATCTTGAAACCTTTAGCTGTATAATTATGGAACTATTTTAGCTGGTCTTAATGGGCACTATTCTCTGTTCTAATAACATATTCTGCACTTATCTGTATGCAGAACTTCCATTTATGTCCCAGTGCTGTTAACAGAAATTTGCTCTGGGTGTGTGTATAAAAGTAGAGTATATATTTTTGTATATTCAGCTCTATGCCTGTTTCCCTTTTCTGATTGTTTTAAAGGTTTGTTTTCTTTGTTTCGAATGCTGAATGCACACAAGACTGTAGTTGAAGAACAGAGCAGAGAAGAAAACTTAAAAAAAAAAGTATAAAAACATAAATGTAAAAGTGATTAGAAACATTTAGAAAAGTTGGCTTGCTTAGTGGGTAAATATAGAAATGATTTAGGAGCTGAGCGTTTGCTGGCAATAGATAATAGTCTAATAAAGTTTTGTTTTCCATAGTGCATACCAAGAATGCTGTAGTTCTTTCAATTATCTTGCTTAGCAAAGGTGGAAATAGGTCCTCCTAATGAAAATCTCTTTTCTTGTCTGTTGTAAAAAATCTGCTTATGTAGCACTTTCTCCTTAGCCTTCTTGGTGGATTTTGTTGGAGTAATTTGTGTCTGATACCTATTGGTGTCCAAGCACAATTGCCTTCAGACAAGGTTTATCTGCTGTTATAAAAAATGTGTTTGTTGTGGGTGATAGTCAGGTACAGATTGTTCTTAGCTGGGCGAGCTGTTCTAATTGTGTAACTCCTGCTAATTCCCAAGCAAACGTTCCTAGAATATCCCACATGGACCATTTGGGTTGGACAGAATATTCAAATGCACAAACAATGCCCATGGCTGATTATCCTTTCCCTGCTGCTTTTGCATCTGTGTAACTCTATGGGCCGCAGTCGAGTTACTCCTGGTTTATGCTGGTGTGAGTTCAGATGTTCACACAGGAGGTCTAGCCTCTTCTCACAGCCCAGGCTATTTTTTGCCATTACAGGTATATCCACAGTGCCGCTGGAAGCAAGCGGCCCAGCCCCGTGAGACTGACACAGGCTAGCTCCGCTCAAGCGAGCGCACTAAAAATAGCAGCGTGGACGTGGCAGGATAGATTAGCCACCTGAGCCCAAACCCTGGGGGCTGGCCAGGGGGCTAGCCGGTGCCACCAAATCCATTCTGCATCTGTCTACCTGGGCTGGGAGACTTGGCTCAGCTGCAGTGTAAACATACCTGTGGGTCCAGTTTTGCACACCTCATTCTGATAGACTTCCAGGTGAAGTCAATGAGAGTTTTGCCTGAGTAAAGACAGCCAGAGCAACCATCTCCCTGTTCATGTTCTGGCCACGCCGTCTTCTTTCTAAAGCTTCACTGCAAGAAACCTTTTCAGCACAATTTAAAATAGACCAAGATAGCAGGAAGATAATTGCCAGGCTAACACATATAATAAAGATAAAGCAATGGCACCTGGGTTGTTAGAGTGAAGGTATACGTCAAAGTCAAGATTTTCGGAAGTGATTCATGATTTTGGGTGCCCATTTTGAGACACCATTTTCAGAAATTTCTCAGCTCCCACCATCTGAAAATCAGACCCCTTTAAGGTGACTCGGGCCCCCAAAATCATTCATCACTTTTGAATTCTTGGCCAAAGTTCATCAATTTTAAAGAAGAGATATCGAAGATCCTAGCAGATTTAAGTAGATGAAGCCTGCCGTGGGCTATTGACCTGCATTCTCAGGGATCTGAAGAGTCATTGCACCGACCAGATTAGTAGTAAACGGCAGTTTGAAATGATCATAGATAAAAGCTAATTCTGACTGCATCATACACATCATAAAATAACCGATGTGGACTTCCAAAACTTAAAAATCAAACCTTACTTCAGAAAATGCATAATTAATAACATAAAGTATCAGGCATTAACTGGAATGCATTTTCCAGTAAGTCCCATACTTCAGTGTCTTTCTATCATCTACTGCCTTCTGCAAAGTGTCTCATATATCATCTGTGGGACGAGAACAAAAGAGCAACACTGAACTATTTCTGTGTGCTGGATCCAGCAGTGGTTCCCCCTGCCCCTTCTTCCTCTTACATTTTCCTGGTTTTCCTGGTAATTCCACTTGCATTTAAACAAGGCACCCAGGACTTTCTGAAATCACTGAAATCTCTGATATAGAAGTATCTGGGGTTTTATGGTAATGAATACACTTATGGGCACAATCCTGCTTCTTCTGACGTCATAAGAACGGCCATGCTGGGTCAGACCAATGGTTCATCTAGGCCAGTGTCCTGTCTTCGACAGTGGCCAGCGCCAGGTGCTTCAGAGGGAATGAACTGAACAGACAATCACTGAGTGATCCATCCCCTGTCATCCAATCCCAGCTTCTGGCAGTCAGAGGCTAAGTCAGTGTGAGTTTGGCCATTGACTTCAATGGGAGCAGGATTTTTCCCAAAGCCTCTAGTATCGCTGTGAGTAGCTCAGATCCTTCTTTCAGATAAAATATTCTGCCATCTGCACCTTCAGAGCAATGGGCTAGACCTACAGTGGAGAGACTCTCTGTGATACATTTAACTAGCACAGATAGTAACAGGCCCCTTTAGATAGCACCTGAATAATTGCAAAATAGTGCAATGAACAGGCATGCACACCACTGCCCTCTACTGGATGGAATTACAAGTGTTGAGAATGGTGTCAGAGACCCCGCATGGCCAACAGCTAATGGAGATTCTCCTTTACCTCTAGTGGTAGGGACCTGTGCTTCTAGAACAGAGTTGCCACGAAGTGCCTAATGTCTGTGGTGTGCAGCATGGTGACAATATGTGGCCAGGATCTTGCTGCTGAACACCACGCAGGCACATCCCTGCGAAGTCCCGCTGACTTCAAGGGTCTGCCAGCTCCTGTTGACTGCAAGAGCAAAGTCTACATTTCTAGGTGAGCATGGAGCGTAGAGATGTCACAGTGTTGCTTTTAAAACTTGCACAAGAGAGAAATCGGTGCACGATGGCAGGAGAGTGAAAGATTACAGTGCGGTGTCTGATGCCGTGCCTCAGTTCTCTTGCTAACTATCAAGCAGGAAAAATAAAACCCTTGTGATTAATACCTAACATGATCTTCACAGCAATGTGAAATGCGCTCGTTTGACTCAGAAAGAACAATGATGGCTGTTAACATTTTTGACAGGCAATGGTTTTGAAATCTGTGATGAATTACACAGTCTGGTTTTTGCTCAACCAGCTTGGCTTGGCGATTCCATTTCACTTTTGTTACAATAAAAAATATGAATAAAGAAAAAACATCTCTGCAGCGCCCTTGGTCTGATGTTAGGGAGTTACCATGTTATATATGGTCAAGGCCTGTATGTTGTTCGGTTTTCTGTTGGAAAGGCGCTTCAAATGGTACGTGCAGATTCCTGACAAAGGTTGCTGCTGTTTCTGCTGCCTCGATATGGTAGAAAAATGTTCTTTCTTTTATCTATTTTAATTGGACCGGCAACAAAGATGCCAAATTATACCAGGAATTTAAGCTTTACTACATTTTGAGCTAAAATATGGGTGAAACCCATAAATATGTCTAAATGTCAGACATGTGATTTTATCTGTGGAAAGCTGGCCGGTATTTTACTTCAGATAACACAGATTCTGAGACGCTCACTCACCCAGAGTAGCACCTTCCTTCCTCATGTAGACCCAGTGAATTCAGTGAGAGGAGTTGTTGAGTAAGTGCTTCTCAGGATGAGTAAAGCTATTGGAATCTGGCCCACAATGAAGAGGGCAAATCCTGTCAGGATCTGTATTGCAGTCATAACTTTACTCAGAGCAGTTCTGATCTAACTTCACATTTCTCTTTTGGAGTGGGGAGGGGAAGTAGAACACGAGCATTCAACATCGAGCTGAGATTAAACTTGAGTCCCGATTCAAGTAGACGTGAAGCATGCGTCTAAGGGAGTCCAGTGACAAAGGAACTGAGTGAAATTCTTCAGGCAATGTAGGAATACATACAATAGATGAACAAAGGCAGAAGGAGAAGCAACTAGTGTAAATAGCTAAACCCTGGGAATATGGTTGAGAGTGGGGGAGTCAAATTCATGTCTGACATGTGCAAATGGGACTCCCTGGACTTTGGTGATTTCAGCTGACGCCGTCATCAGTGGCTTTGACTTTACATTCAGTGGCAAAAGTGATTTAGGGCAAAATGGCTCACGGAAGGGCAAATCCTGCTTCCTTCTCCCACCTCAGCTGCAGAGGGCTCAACATCCAATGTGCTTCCCTGCAACACTCTACTTTTTGCCATTGACTTCAGTGGGAGCTGGAGCAGGACCTTAGTTTCTTCCATTTCCTCTACTTCTAATTTTGCCAGGGTTGAGTTCCAGCTGGTTAATCAAATGTCTTTTGTGTTGCAGGGGCCGTAGTGTTTATTTTTATTCGTATGCCAGATGCTATTTTTAGCTCTTTGATCTTTGGGATGAATGAATGCCAGTGCAGACGTTAAACCATATGAAACGTGCGTATTTAACCTCACCATTTATTTTTACTTCCCCATATCCAAATAATCAGGATGTGGTTACCTGCCAGGTGATAGACTGTGACTTTTTATTTCAACGCACAGGCAAGTACAAAAATACACATTATAAAGCACCACAACGAAAAATAAACACCTGAGCCGAATCCTCAATTGCTGTAAATTAGTGTACCGCTGTTAGCTTAGAATGAGTGGACACATCATCCACACCTTATTCATTCCCTTGTCTCTCTCCTTTGAGTCCAGTGCTAATAGGCGAGATGGCTTGTTACTCTGATCACTTAAGGAAAAACCCATGCAAGAAGCAGAGCAATGAAGATGTATTTATTATACCTTGACTTTTAAAACATGATTCCAAGCACTCCACTTCTCCCCTGTAGTGTGGGAAAAAGAGCAAAGGCAAACATTTCTGCTGGGTATATTCGGCCCGATCTTCTGAGAGATCTGCGAAAGTGAGGATAAAACAACCATCGTACATCATAAGACTATATTTACACAGCCTTGCTATTTCTGCCTGCTCCAGGAGGAGAGTCAACAAAGAATGGCAGAGTCTGAGTTGAATTATGTTCTTTGGGGCTGGGCATGGAAACAGATTAACAAGCAGATTAGTGGGTTTCTTCTGGTGCTAGAGGCCCCAACCCAACCCCCATTAAAATCAACGGCAAGACCCTCCTCCAGGCCAGCGTGAGTTGGGTCGGCTCCTAATTATCAAGGAAGGCAGCCCAGCCTGCTGGACAGGGCACTAACCTATGAGTCAGATGGCTTGGGTTCTCTTCCTGCTCCTTCCGTCCCCGCTTGTAACAGCTCTCTGCTGCCCTGGTCACTTGCCCTTCCTCTTCTGGGCATGTTGCTGGGGTGTGATTCAATAGGTTGTTCTGCTTTGCAGATGCTGCAGGTTCGGCTTGTCCTGGCGCTCGCCCTGCTGCAGTGGCATGCTGGCACAGCTGTCCTGGCTGAGGCAGCTTCCCAGGTAAGTGGATATTCCTGACACTGCCACTTACAGCTTCCCTTCCTAGGAGGCTGGAAGCCAGGGAGACTTGGAGAGGCAGATATCTCCGTAGGACAGGGATGAGGAGAGTAGCGGGCTCTAAGGCAGGTGTTTAGCCCCTACGAGTTAGACTGTGCCTGTGCAGTGGGGGCGGCACAGAGCTGTGCTTCCCCTGGAGCAGAGGAGAGGATGACGTGCGAACCTGAGCCACTGTGTCTCCCCAGCCACCCACTCGCTATGGGGAGGAAGAGTAGGTTACTTCATCCACCCTGTGGAGCAGATTCCTCCTTCCCCTCTGTGCATCAGCTCTTCTGGCCAGGGATTAGGAGAGGACGATGCAAGGCCGGGGCCCTCTCCACGACCACTTGATTGCAGAGGGGCATATCGGCTGCTCTCCTCCCTGAGACCTGCCTCCCCGTCTGAGCAGGGCAATGAGGGCGGGACCTTAATCCCCCACGCGGCTGAGTGAGGGCTAGGAGAGCCTCGCTCCAAGCCAACTCCCGTTAAAATCAATGGAAAGATTCCCCTCCAGTTCAATGGGAGTCGGGTCGACTCCTCAATGTCCAGGGAGGCAGCATGGCCTGGCGGGAGGGCGCGCGCTACCTGTGCTGCATTCCAGGACCTCTCGGTATCGCACAAACCCAGAACAAAAAGAGTGTCCCTGCCCCAAAGATGTTATTTGTGTGGACCCTTCGCCCGACAACAGGGGAGGGAAAACAGGTTGGAAAAATAGGAACCTGTGACTATAAAACCCCTGACTTTGGCGGGGGGGCAGCCTCATTATTAGAATTACAGGAGCCCAGTCAAGATGAGAGCCCCACTGCGCTAGGCCCAGCAAAGGCACATACTGTGAAACAGCCCCTGGACTGGCAGCTGCCTTTCCTAGCCTGCCCCTTCCAACAGACCACTGGTAACCTGCCGCGTCATATACATGGCCACAGCATTCCCTCCTCACTGTTGACATGACATTTGGGAGACGTCACCCATCCCACAGGCGAGTGATCGAGGTAGCACCGACCACGCCAGAAACCCAGCGTCCCCTTTCCACAATACCTGAGCATCTCAGAAGAGAAAATCAGTCAGAAGGAATACGTACGGTGGGGTGGCCCTAGCAACGGCGTTGACTGTTCTGCAGCTTGTCATGCTATTTCCTGTGATTAACTCTAATGCTGGGCGAAGTGTTCCTACAGCAGTACAGCCCAAGTTTCCTTTTAAGATCACCCATCTATGGATATGGATCGTGTCACCCACCAAGGAAGTATAGCCCGCTGTGGCAGAGAACGCATTAGTTATTTCACAGCACATGCAAACATGATGTAATAGTTTACAGTAGGACAAAAAAATACAGCATCTGACTGAACTAGCAGGGTAAATGTAGGGAAACAGAATGTATTTGCCCTGTTTCTCTATCTCTTGGCCTCCATTACTGTGGTATCTCAATGCACAGCTTAAAAAAAGTGTATTATATTTGAGGAAGAGGGTGATCTGTTTCTCAAGAGAAAAACAGGTGAAATTCATCAGATAAAAGTCGTGATGATTTACCCAGCTCCCTGGAGAATGAGGCAAATACTTTGCTCAAATAACAGATTCTCTGACATCTTTCTAGGAGCCCAAGGATTGCACCGCTCTGTTCTTTAGCAGGTGCAGCAGGCCAAAGAGCTGCACATCACGCTGCTTATTTATTGAAGTGGATGTCAGTTACAATTGAGAGGGAGCATCTGATGGAGATCTGTAGTCCTCTCCTGCTTCACCTGCCCAATAAAAGCTGTGGGAGTCTGTGGGTCACATTGTAAAACATAAGTGGGGCAAATCTGACCCATAGGCTGCACTTTGGGCACTCGTTAGTAAGCGGAATTAAAATAAACTAGAGTGGGTAGGGAAATGATTTTATTTTCCACAGAAACCATCAACTTCTTGGTTCAAAAATCAAAAACTTATAAAGCAGAACACGTTGTTTCATTGGGTTGGTTCACACTCAAAACTTACAGCTGCACAGCTGTATCGGTACACAGCGCTGTCCACACAAGTGCTTGAGTCGGCAAAACTTACATTGCTCAGGGGTGTGGTTTTTTTCACACTCCTGAGTGACAAAAGTTTTGCCGTATTTGTCAGCTACCAGAGATGTAGAAATATAGGCCAGGCCCTACACTACAGAATGTCTATGGTATAACTACGTCGCTCAGGGGTATGAAAAATCCACACTTCTGAGAGACATCGTTATACCTACCTAAGTACCGGTGTAGACAGCGCTATGTCGGCAGGAGAGCTTCTCCCATCCGCATAGGTACTGCCTCTCATGGAGGTGGATTAACTACACCGACGGGAGAGTTCTCTCTTGTCAGTGTAGAGCATCTTCACTAAAGCGCTATGGCAGGGCAGCTGCACCGTGTAGACCTGCCCGTAGTCTAGTAAGGGTGTTACCCTCAATATCATAAGAACATAAAAGAACATAAAAATGGCCATTCTGAGTCAGACCAATGATGCATCTAGCCCAGTGGCCTGTCCTCCAACAGTGGCCAAGGCCAGGTGTTTCAAAGGGAATGAACAGAACAGGGCAATCGCCAAGTGTCCTAACTTAAGTCCAAAACCAGGTATACATTCTGCCTATCCAAATTCCCTGTAGGTTTCAAGAGGAGATGCTGGTCTTTATTTCCTGTCCGAAACTTGTGTAATGGTGCCATGCTATGTCCTACCTCTGAATTGGTAGCATGTCAGTGCTGGGTGAAAGGATTTTGGTGTATCTTCGCATAACAATTTGTCAAAGTTATAAAGTGATTTGGGATGGAAAATACTGCATGAGTATTTATTAAAGCTGGCCATAAAACAAAAATCAGTGTCCTGAAAATTTCAAAAATTTTGAAGCTGTTTTCATTTCAACGGATTTGAAAACAAATATTTCATTTTCTCCTCCCCCCAAAAAAAATTTATTTAATTTAATGGAATTATTTAATTGATAATAAATTTAATAATTTAATTGAAATTCATAAAAATAGTGAAAAAGTTATTGAAATGGTTATGGAAAGTGTTTTGCTTACCAAAAACCCAGGTTTCCGTATATAGAACAAGGACCAATAGTCTCAAGTTGCAGTGGGGGAGGTCTAGGTTGGATATTAGGAAACTTTTTCCCTAGAAGGGTGGTGAAGCCCTGGAATGGGTTACCTAGGGAGGTGGTGGAATCTCCATCCTTAGAGGTTTTTAAGGCCTGGCTTGACAAAGCCCTGGCTGGGATGATTTAGTTGGATTTGGTCCTGCTTTGAGTAGGGGGTTGGGCTAGATACCTCCTGAGTCCGTCCCAACCCTAATCTATGATTCTATGATAAAAATGTTCATAACCATTTTGATAACATCTTGAATAATATTTTAGAGAAAATTTTCAGTTAAAAAGTCATACAATTTTCCATGAAAATTGGGAAATTTCACCAATGTCTACAATCGGAGATTTTAAAAATATCATCTTGGAAAAATAGCCAATTTTCAGTAAAAAAGTCTTCTCGTTCAATTAATTTGCTCCAGCTTCAGTATTTGTTGTTGATAATGTATTCATGGGATGCTCACTATGCTGATTGAAACAGAAACGTCAAACAAAGCCATCCTCTCTTCTTTTACAGCCCTTTGACTCTTCCGTAGTATTAGGCATGGAAGCACATTCCACACCCAGCAAAGAGAAGTCGGCCGCTGACCTGGCAGCGAAGCTGCTGCTTCTCGATGAGCTAGTTTCGCTTGAAAATGACGTGATTGAGACAAAGAAGAAAAGAAGTTTCCCAGGGTTTGGGTCTCCCCTCGACAGGCTTTCTGCTAGCTCTGTAGATCTAAAAGGCAAGCAGAGGTAAGCGGGGTGATCAGATGGTACGGTGATGAGGGCTAGATAGGAACGTTGATAGATAGGTCTTACAAATGCAAGCTACTCATTTTCATTTGCTAGCTAGTTCTGCGGTCGGCTGTGGATAATTCATATGTCAGCATATTGAAGTCTGCAGAAACGACTCATCTTCTCACTGTGGCTGCAAGATATATAGCTCCTCAGCGATGGTAAGTAATGCACTTTGCAGTTGATATCTCCTGGTAGCCCTAATCAACCTGTGAGAGACATCCAGGTAAACGTATTCCTCCGGCGCACCCTTTTCCAGTCACCTGAACGGCCATTCAGTTTAAAATGCTATTTAGGCAGTAAAACTGTTCAAGGAATATATACTGCCTGAGCTTTAAAAGTGGGAGGGGAGTTAAATATTTCCAAGAACAGCTGGCTGGTGAGAGGGCATCTTATACTGTGCTTCTTGAGCGACACGTTAGGGCGCATACAGTACATAACAGGGTGGGTGTCCTGAGTAAGGCCTTCAAGATCCTGGTCTATTGGTTTCACTGAGATTGCATCTGAGCAAAGATCTATACAGTGTGGCTCCACTGTGAGACACCGGTTAATGTTCAGGCCTGATAACTTCAGTGCTTTGCTGGAGAGGGGCCTTAGTATGGATGGGTGAACAAAGTTCTAATCAAACAAAACCTGGTCCAGGCTTTCACCCAGAACTCACTGCAGACCTGGAACCGGTATTTTAATGGAGGTCTGTACAGGTCTGGCTAACTACATTCAATATGGAAATGAAAAATATTCACTAGAGCCCGTCGCCAGTTTCCAAAATTTGTTTTTTCAGAGACGTTTGTGCGCTTGACCAGCTTCAATATTCAGGCTGCACTGTCGGGATCTGGCCTGTCGGGGGTGAAATGTAAAATGACTAAAACTTCAGTCAGGGGTTTTGACCTTTCATCTCACTATGACCTCAAAATTGACCCATTTCTGTGTGAAACCCACCTCCCCCCTCTCCTGCCCCCCCAAAAAAAAGCTATGGTAATGTGGGGGGGGGGGGGGGGTTAAGCAAAATGTGGCTGTTTTGGGAAGCAAGAATGAGCTCTTTTTTCAAAAGAAGATGCCTTTGCACAGACACATGGAAATTCACATTTTAAATGTAAAGATATGCATCTGATCGAAATTACACAGAAAACAAAATGTTTGAGGAAGGGGAGAAGGAAGCTTGAGTGAAATGGGCCAATCTTTCTCATGACATTTCTCAAATCAAAAAAAAATTCATCCGGGTCTAGCTGCAGTGCCAGGTTATCACAAAACACCTCCTTGCGTGGCATTGCCAGCCTTGGTTTCACCCTCGCAAGGATCAATGCTCGGAGCAGCAGACAAGCTTTTGGCTCCTGGATGAACCAAATGTTGAATCAATTTGAAGTTCCCTGAGCGTTATGTTGTAGACAGCTTCCGTTCTCGCCTGCATTCTGGAATCACCTATACAATCACCACCCTGGTGTGTAGACCAAAGGAATACTGTGTGAACATACAGACCTTATCAGAAATGTTTCTTAGCGTATATATCAGAGCAAGGGTAAACCACCAACGGAGTGTGTCGCTGCCTTCTCTAGTGGTGGTCCACAAAGGGGGTGACAGCCTGCTGTTGTTACACCTTGAGCTCAAGGAGATTTAGAGATCCTAAGCAAGAGTACAAAGTAATGGGCTTTAAAAGCTCCCAGCCTCTGAAAAGGTTGTTACCCCCTGTATTAATGCCATGCCTGTGATATGCACGCACACAGAAGAGATTGGTGAAATCCTAGCCCCATTGAAGGCCACAGCAAAGCGCCCATTAACTTCCTCCCAGATTTCGCCTGGTCTTGTTAACATGGGGAAGCTTTGGAAAGCACAGACAAAAGCAAGAGAGGATGAGTTTTCAGATGTGGTTTGAAGAGATGGAGGCTCCGTTAAGCTTAACAAAGACATAATATTTTAAACAAAGTTCCTTGTGACGTTCCCGGCCACTGCTACAACATGCTCAGTCGCCTCCGTGACCGGCAAAGCGGCACGGAAGCTCAGCAGACAGACGTTTTTCAGGCGTGCTGGAAGTCCTGGCATAGCCGCAGATGGCCACAAGAGGGACCAGCTCAACTGTAAAAACCATCCCTCGGCGCCTGCCTTAACTTTGGTCCCATGCTTTCGACTGGACACATCAGGCCCAAATTAAAGACTTCTGTGGCTCTCTGCACTAGGAAACTGGGGGGCTCCTCACTTCTTTAAATTGCTGCCACCCTTTACGTACCCTGCCCCACACAGAGCCCTTGTTCTAGGGGAGCGGGGAGCTGAGTTCGAGTTAACCCTTTGTTCACCCTGTCACACGGATGTGGCTCGCTGTCTGGTGGATTTCCTGGGATTCACCTTCCATTTCCCAGCCCAGTCCTTTCAGTTACACCCCCTCCTCGAGGGCCTGCCTTAATAATTCCCCTCAGGCCTTGATTTTCAGACCCTACAGGGACTTGGCTCCCATGGGCAGGCTGTCCATCTTACGGCATTTCCTCCTAACCCACAATCCGTCCCACCCCGTAACCTTTGTGGGCTTGGCCCACCCCGTAGGGCAGGGGGAGGGAACGTGGTGGAAGACCTGAGCATCTGCAGAGTTTAGGGAAATGGTAAGTGGTCTTCATAGGAGCCCCAAATGCGGGGGGCGTCTGGACATTTGAAAGGAGCAAAGCCGGACTCCAGCGTGGGCTCTGATCCCGTGGGGTTGAGCCGTCCCTTCACTTAGAATGACTTCAGCTGGTGACAGAGAGGAGGTGCTTTCCGTGCTAAGGAGTTGGACGTAGCATAACTCTTGGCAGAGCGTGGAGCCGAGCGGCTGCCGTTGGAGTGGAGCGTGGAAGAATGTGTCTGAGGAGTTTTCAAAGGGCCTTGAACTCTGTGGGTTTGAAACGTAACCACGGCTCTGGCCCTCTTTCCTTGGAAGGCCGCGTTTTTTAGGAACACCAGCCCTGTGACAGTCTCAGCGCTGCCAGCAGGCAAGGGAATGCTCCTGCGGATTCCCCGGGGCTGCCAAAGACGGTTAGAGCAACACGCAGGGCATGCCAGCAAGTGCTTTCCCTCCTTCCTTGCTAACAGCGCTGGCACGGGAGTGCAGCCAGCAGCCGGCCAGTGGGAGGAGAGGCCCGTCAGGGTCAGCGGGGAAAGCTGACAAAGTTACAACTGTTTGCTGGAGATCTGAGAGAGGCAAGAGAAAGGGGGGCGGGAGAGAGAATCCGGAGGAGACAGAGAGAGGGCCTGGAGGAAGCTGGGGACAGGGCGGGCTGGAGCCGAGGGAGCAGAGTCTGATTCGTTTCACAAGCTCGTTTCATGAGCAAGGTAAACAGAAAGGGATCAGTTCAGCACTGCCCTGCCGTCTCCTTCCCCAGGGAATATCCTGCAGCAGGCACAGAAACAGCTCTGCAACACCTTCGCCGCAGCCCCTGGTGCATGGGACACTGGGGACAGATCAGCAGTGGGAGGAGGAAGACGCGGAGAAGGCGTCATGGGCGCGTACTTACCTCAGCTCAGGCAGGATGGAACTTCAGTTGTGCCAACACCAGACCCCGTGCTTCTGTGGAACTGGGAGATGAGTCCAGCCTTCTCAATAGTTTCCTGCAGTTGGAAACATTTGGGGGAACTGTTCGATTTTGCTGTCACACATTTGCAACTCATGACGTATGTCAATAACAACCATAGAGTGAAATCTCATTGCTTCACGCACACTAACAATATGCATCTTTTGACAGAACAGTGAGTTCAGCAGATTTCCTTTGGTATCTCACATGGCATGCTTTGTAGGAAACGTCACACCCATAAACGAAGGATGAATATGGGGACTAAAAGGGGCTACTCTGAAGTAAAGTGTGTCACGGCAACCTCTTTTTGGTTACTCCTGAAAAGTACCTTCGCCAATTTTTGCCCTCTGTTTTCTGGTGCAGGAAGGTGGTGGACTTGCCCAAGAGACGATTTGGAATTCCTCTAGACCGAATCGGAAAGAACCGTCTCACCAACACCAGGGGTTAGCAGATGTTGCAAGTAAGTCAGGTTAACCAAAGCAATGTTCTGGCATAACGTTGGCTCCCGGAATCCAGCGCTGCTCTCAGCTACACGCGTGCAACCTCATGTAATGTCAGTGGATTTGGAAGGTCAGATGTGTGGAAAGATGACTTCATGTCATCATGAGGGGGGACCTGATAACAGTTTTCAAACATGTTAAGGGCTGCTATAAAAAGAGGATTGGGACCAATTGTTCTCCTGTCCATTGAGGAAAGGACAAGAAGTAATGGGCTTAATCTGCATCAAGGGAGAGTTAGATTAGACATTAGGAAAAACTTTCTAACTATAGGCGTAATTAAGCTCTGGAAGAGGCTTCCAAGGGAGGCTGTGGAATCCCTGTCACAGGAGGTTTTTAAGAACAGATTGGACAAATACCTATCTCGGGTGGTCTAAATTTACTTGGTCCTGCCTCAGTGCTGGGGGTTGAACTTGATGACTTCATGAGGCCCCTTCATTTCTATGACTCTATATAAAATTGCTTTATCTCAGTGTATTTAACTTTGCTGCTTTAATAAATTAGGATTCTGTAATCCCCACAACAAATCTAATACTCCTAACTTTGCTTGTCTTTCATAGACCTTTTTAGAGTATCTTTGTCTGGGGTTTTGAATGTCTGACTAAGACAGTGTAACTTTCACTGCTTTTTTTTCTGCAGGTGCATCTACTCTGGATGATTGATGTTGTATCGGGAACGTCACAGAAATATGGAAGATGCTTCAAAGAGTGTCTTGTCATAGATTAATGCTTCAACAGCTAAGGAATTGACCTTCTGCAAAATCTATTTCACATTGCCTTTTACAAACAATAACAAATTCAATCCATCAGATCAGAACATTCCCACAGCTAAGTTCTGGTCTGCCGATAAAAGGGAACAGAAAATGTGTGTATATAATTTCACTGCATGGCCTTTGTTTTGTTTTGGTTTGGTTTTTTTAACTCGTAAATGTGTGTTATCCTAGAAAGGGCTGTTAGAATTTTTGATGAAAAATAAAACGTTTAGAAATGCCAACAGCAGCCCAGGGGAGGCAGAATTGTTTTGTAAATTTCATTCAAGCGGGTTGGTTGTTTGTTTCAAGTGGCTAAAGGAAAGTTTTAGCAGTTAAGGGGACAAATCCAGCTTTGACTCGGTCCTTATTCAGGAAAAAGTTCCACTGATGTCAGCAGGAATTTGCCTGAATAAAACCATGTAAATACCTTAGGATTTAGCCTGGTGCTTGTAGCAAACTTTCCCTTGTCTTTGTTGTATCTATGTTACGAATCTTTATGTTACTGAATCTTGGTCTTACACCTCTGAGCTGATTAATTCCTTTCATGTCCGTAATATGGGATGAATTAGAGTGCCTCCAAGTAGGAAATCACATGTCCCCTGAGCCATCTGCATAGAATACCTTGCTTTAGCTTCCTGAAGTGTTTAGGGCAAGGAGATTTCACCCCCTCTCTCTTCTCCCACCCTGCAAAACATTAGCGGGACTCGAGATGCACCTGAATCCCAATGTTTGGATTTGCAAACAGATCTGATCTTTCCCAAAGCCGGGGATATTCAGTGCTGGGATTTGAGTCCAAAGAAAAGGGGGTCAGCTGTATATCTCAGCTCAGGATCCAAACTCCCAGGGTGGTTCGTACCAATCTGTCATCAGGAATAATCACATAAAGTCATCCAGACTATGTCAGATGGGACCACTGGAGGCTAGGCCATATGAGGGTCTTTCTCTTAAGCAGCAAGGGGCCACAAAACCCAGTTTTCCACCAGGGGAAAGTTGGCTCAGTAGAAAGGAATCAGGCCAACTCTCCAAGAGGAGCCAGGATGTAAGAAACCAATGTGTTCTGACAGTGCCCCCTCTTCCCTCCCCACCCCACCTGACTGGAGCTGGAGCTGTTTGAAAACAAGGAATTTTCACAAAAATCTCAATGAATCTTTATTTTTGTCAAAATATCTCATTTAGAAAACATCTCGCTGGTACAAAGCTGTGGCTTCGTAGGACTTCACAGCTGCCACTAATCTGCACTCTGTGGCACTCCGACCTTCCCGGCTACACAGCTCTCCTCTTTGTTGTACCTGCCTTCATGGGTGCATGTGCCAATTTTCTCTGTCAGACAGGAAAAGCTGGGTTTGGATCTTAGGTCTCTGCCTCTTTTACTATATATATATCTATATCTTTTAACCACTAACGTTGTAGCATAGTGTAGAACGTCACAAAGGATCACATCCCCAGACTGAAATCTGAAATGTTACAGAAAGAAAGAAGGGCTGTGCCTGAGAGATGTCGAGTCGCCTCATTGCTTTACTCCCGTTTTTCTTAGTTCTGCTGCTGGCGGGGTTGAATTCTGCTTATGTCTTTAAAGTTGCAGTCTGAGGAGGATGCTCTCCCTCGGCCGGCTCAGGCTGGAGGGATCCAGAGCTAATAATTATGTCGGGATGCGAAAACGATCTTCAAATAAAATGTATGATGTAACGATTGGCCAGTGTTAGCCCTTTTCTCTGGTCTAACCACAGATCAATTTTGCGGTCTCTGGTCACGTACAGCAATTTCTCCACTTTGGAGGAGACCATTAAAAATGGGGTGGAGTGTTGTCTTGGTAAGAGCATAGACCTGAGGGTGGCGCTCCTGGGTTCTATTCCAGACGACTACCGGATCGTTGGTTTTCCCCGGGACAAATCACCTAACCTCTCTTTGTTTCAGTTCATTCACCAATACCTACCTCGAAAGAATGTTCTGAGGCCTAATTTTGTTTGCAAAGCACTTTTTAAAGCCAGGGATGAAAAGTGCTAGTTAAATATGCAGCATTCTGAAAGATCTGTGCTAAAACTAAAGAGAAACGACTAAGACTGGACACCACTGGTGTTCTCACAGACAAATTGCAGTGGCCAAGGTCATTGTACATAGCATGGAGGTTAACTGACATGAGGTGATGATACTATGACATGTACTGTGTAACAACTTGACCTGTTTCCCTCTGTTCTCAAAACTATCCGTATGCCTTTGTGGGACGTCTGCTAATAAATCAACACATCTGAACAGAACATCTTGTGGGAATATGTTTAGAATTGCTTGTGCGTGATCCCCAAGCGTCGGAACGCTCAAAGCAGCGGATCAACTCATATTATTGCCACTGACAAAGTGTGGTTGTGGTGAGAAAAATGTCTGTCCAAGTGGCGCCGGAGGGAGATGAAGATTTCTCTTCTCCATGTTTCAGAGGAAGGCATTTCATTTCTGGACTAACTTGCCCATAGAGGATGTCTCTACCTAACCCAAGGCTCTTGGGGGTTAGTTTAAATACGTTCTACTCAGTCTCTCTGTTCCCTGTGGCAAGATGCTGTCCTGGCAGCCAGCAAGCAGCAGGGCAGGGAGCTGCAAGGAGGAAGGCAGGACCACAACCTGTCATTCAAGAGAGGAACAGAAAGGGGATAAGCTGCCTTCTATACACGACAGCCTCAATCAGATGACTAAAACACAGGCCAAGCCCCGCACGCTCCCCAGCCAGCTGCCAGGAATGCTGGGGCCCAAGTCCCAGAGCCTGCCATGAGACATGAGAATTTGAGAGGCTGGTATTAAAGGGTCTGTGATGAACTGATAGTTCATGTTGATTATTGCAGCTACCTAGGTCCAGGGAAAGACTGCGGTATGTCAGATGCCGCCATGTGGGTAAACACCAGCTGTTTCATGCTTGCAAACATTCTAGTCCATGTCCAGATTCTCTGTTCCTTACGCTGCTGTGGCCATGGCTGAGGCTGCAGATCCCAGCTGGAGTTTGCTCCTCTGGTCATTAGACAACCCGGCTTGTCATTTACGCAACTGAGCTCGTGTGATCTGAAAGCCAGTGAGAGGCATACGTCTAGAACCCTAGACATGTCTCCAGATTCTGGCCACAACACACTTCTTGTGGCAGGGCTGTGGTTAGACCTGTCTCTCTTGCTTTTGAGATGGCAGAGGACAACCCAGGACAGACACATTTACACAGACCTACTTCATATGTAGCTTTAATCAGTAGGAGAGGTGTAAGATACAGAGTTCAAGTCCCAAAGGGTTAACTTTAGCAGCCTACTGTACTTTGGGCGTGATCAAACTGAGCTAATGTATGCAAACTGCTAATATCTGCCAATGGCCTACGTTCGATGTATGCCAGGTTGGGCATGACAAGAAGATGTGTAGTTCCCCTGTTCTGGAAGACCGTCCAAGCTACTGCTGTAAACATGCACCATTTGCCAGAGTCCCTGGCAACTGATGTCGGATAGTAATTGATGCTTTGTGAGGAGGTGGCGTTTCTGCACCAGGCAACCTACAGTTAAATACTATGGCTAGACAGACCTGGATACACATGCCCAATAATAGCCCAAATCATTTCATGTCTCCATTCTGCAGAGCCAAATTCTATTCTTATTTACATTATTGGAAAGCTAGCGTTAACGCCGTTGCGTTCAGCAGAGCGAGCCTGGATTTACACTCGAGAACACTGCCCAGGAAATGGATGGATTTCATTTACAAATAATTAAAAACATATTAGCCTCCTTGGTGAGTTGAACAACTGCCCCTTTCAGATGAATGCCCGTAGAACCCACTGGCAGAAGTGTGACATTTTGGGAACACGTTGCTGCTCTTCTAGACACATGGGCGGAGTTATGGGGTAGAGAGTGAGGCTGGGATGCGTAACACACCGGTGAAGGCCATCATATGGCCATCATATGCAATTCAGGGAGGTTGGACCTCAAAGAGGTCAGACTGGTGCACGTCTGTATAGGAGATGAAGCCCTGATTCCCACACCTGGTCAAAGGACGCATCTGTTACATGCGTCACTGCTGAACACCTGGCTAGGTAAACCACTGCTTTATTCCATCACTCACGGCTGTGCCTCTGCTACATTTAACACAGGCTTCAGTGAGAGGTCTGTGCGTGTATGGAGGGAAGAACAGACCTTGGCATCCAGGCCAGGCTATTGAAAGAGAAAGAAAACATCAGGCGACTGTGAAATAGAAATCGGTGCTTTGGCTTTATTTGACTTATATCCTAAAGTCTTTGGTATTCTGGCCCTTTCCTCCCCTGAGGTACAGACTGGAGGATACACACTGTACACACCGACAGGACACAAAGAGCGACAACACTGTCAAGTTCTGGTAGCAAGTCCACCAAATCCACCCAATGCACTGAGCCCTCTATTATCCGTCTCATCAGTTAAACTGCAAAGACATCCATCCCCTCCCGGCTCCAAGCCTGGCCCCACCACAGGAGACGGGTGGGGCTGATGTCCTGGGCCCAGGCTTAGAAAGGGAATGGGCCCACTGCCACCACAACAAGCAGCGTCTGCAAGGAGTGCGGCATGGAGAGGGCAGGATCCTACGGGGGCTTCCCTTCCCACGCTCACGGGGACTAGGCAAGGGCCAGGCACCTGGGAGAACCTGGAGAAAAGCGGAGGCAGGCGAGGAAAAGTTGAGGGCTAAGACCAAACTGCTGATAGACTAAAAGGAGACGGCCAGGGCAGGCAGACACTATAAAAATGGAGGCGGATGGGTGTCTGAGGGGAAGGCGAGGTGGAACATGGGGGGAGGATAAAGCTGGAGCAGAGTGGGAGGCAGGGAGAGTGAGCTTCCAGGTCTTGTCCAGATTCCCGTCAATCCTGGCTGCGGCTCTGCCTAGCTCCTTGCTGGGGAAAGCACCCAAGGTAGCAGCACAATGAAGGTACAGAAGATAAGTTAACACAGTAACACCACAATGAGGCGATTCGGGACCGGCCTTCTCTCTCTCTTCCAATCCCAGCAGGGCTTCAGACGCAGTATTTCCAAAAGCAGGCTAGGTAGGGCCACAAGAGAAAGAGAGGTTAGTGAGAACAGCTTCCACTTCTGAGCGGGACTCGGGGAGTTTGGAGCTCCAGCCAATTTGTGTGGCCTGGCCCCATCGCTAATAAAACCCATGCTTTGGTCTTGTGTAACTCCTCATTCCGGACACGTGATCTGCAAAGGAGGAAAGAGCGTTTCTGGCCTTTTGGGGGCTCCCTCGTCATGTAACGAGAAGGCAGGGAGGCCGGGGTGATTGGTGGGTTTTGTTGTTGCTGTTTCTTGTTTTAAAAGGGTTTTCCTGCTTTTTTTTTTCAACCTTATCAGTGTCAGGAATGTCAAGTTTTCTCTCGCCTGTTTTTGCTGGAGAATTCTTTGGATGATTCAAGAACGTAGAACTGGAATGCTCTCAGCTTTAGCTGAAAGAGTGGGGCATTGACCCTTTAACAAAGATGCCTACTATCTCAGGTGTTTTAATGACATCAGGAGTCAATAATATCTATAAAAATAGTGCCAAACAAACAATCTGAATAAAGGCACTTGCCTTCTTCACTGATCCAGTGTCCCTGATGGTGTAAACAGCCTGGTTCTGAAATCAGCCAGGGGACCTTACAGGAGAAACCAGGGAGAGAAGAACTGAAATTATAGTGTGAAAAAGAAATCTCCTCTTTCAGGCCATATGCAGCAAACCACCCCGCTCTTTTTATCCTTTGCAGGTCACCTTTCAATGAGGCTCTGGAAATACCAAAGCAAAGCTGGGAATGTGAGAAGGAGCCAAGTATTGGGGGCCACTTTTTTAGCCTGATCTGGACGGGTTCTGAACAACCACAGTTCCTAGGGAAACCACAAAGTTCAGACGTGGCGCTGAACGTCTCCAAAGTTGGAGGGACTTTAGATCATGATCTCTGCTGCAACTGCTGCATCGCATCTGTTCTGAGGTAGGGGTCAGGGCGAATGTGGCTTGACATTGTCTTTAGATCGCCTGGCTTCTGGCCTGGCTCAGGGCATAAATTAGAGCACTCCAGAATCCTCCATAGCACTGAATGTCACAGGCAGGCTTATACTGTCCTTATACAACGCCTCTGCCAGGGGGATTCTCCTTCGACCGCTTGTGGCATGGTAGCAGCCCACATGTACCACTTGAGGAGGACATAGGAGATGGAATAGGGGTAGAATCAGTCCTCTAGAGTTTTGGTTCAGACCCACCTCAAGTGACATCAGCTTCAGCAAACGACATTGTCACTTCTACGGGAGGAGTTGGTGAAAGGTGACAGTAACAGGATTATCCTGGTCATCGTTAAAAATAACTGTCAGTCATTAAGGAAACAGTCTTGCAGGAGCAGGCTCATGTAAAACTCGACTGGACAGAGCACTGGTGAAAACGCAGTAAGCAGCGTTTCTGCGTTATTGGCAGGGGGAAATGGGCTGAATGACGTCTTAGATCTTTGCCATCTCTAATTCACTGCATTCTTGGTTAATTTCCATGTCCTTCCTCACTGTCTCTCGGCTACACAAACAATTGCTCCTTGTTCTGCCAATACGGAGCTGCAAGAGGGCAGTGACCTTGGCGAAGGGGAAAGAGAATGCGGCCCACACTCATCGCTGTGTCTACTGTCCTAGCTCAGCGTCTGACGCACAGAGAGAGAAGCACCGAGCAGATACATTCGGTATCAGCCTGTGTAATGTGGGAGGATTCCAGTTGCAGAAAAAGGGGTTTCTGCAGAATGGCGAGCCGGGATGTACCAAATCACCTCACATCCTCACCTAACCGAAGAGAGACGTCTACTGCAAGGTTGCTGGAAGCAGCTGGGAAGGTCCCAGCCTTTCCAAATGGATTTTAGAAGCACCTAAAGGATCCCACAGTTGGTAAAATTCCTTTACACATCAGGAGCTTGAACTGAGCTTTTCCTTACAGCCTGGGGTCCACGGTTACTTTGCGAACCAACAAGCGCTTCAAATCTAATGATTTTCCACCAGAGAGGGGCCCAAATAGGATCATTTTAGGGTGCTGCCAAAGCCCCCTTAATGTATCAGAACCAAACAGCAGGGGCAAACAGCAGCCCGTCAGCTGAGGTTAGAGGGATATCTTGCTACTAGTGCCTTCAACGAGGCTGATTAATCAGCAAGCAACGGCCCGGCCCGTAGATGCCCTGCTGGACACAGTGGATGGCGGAGCTCTGTTTCCCGTGGGGTTCCCAGCATATCCACTCTAACCAGTGTGGGTGCAGAGAGAACACCCTAAAGGGGGCCGGATGGCAGCAGGTGGATAGCTCACAGGGGCTGCTCTAAACCCAACACCCACCGCGTTTGTCAGGGTGCGATGGTAACAGGCCCGCCTCGGCGTAGGCCACCTCAGAGCCTTCCCCGGCCAAAAGCTGCTCCTTTAACGTCTCCAGCTGTTGGGAACAAGCAGAGAGTTAGACTGACCTCTCCTGACCGAGGCCCAGCCCGGCCCCTCCCACGAGCCGCCAAGCAGTTTGCAGGAAAGGCCAGCAGGACTCAAGAGGGAATCAACAGCCATCGGGGTTATTGAGAGAGAAAGCAGGCTGTGGTGGCGTCAGGGGGTGGGGGAGACGAAGCTGGGGCTGGAATCCCTCCCCTGGGCTGGGCTTTCCCAAGGGCGCCGCACATGCTGCCGTGGGAAGGCTGAGCACCCGCCCCCGTTCCCGTGGTAGGCGGAAGTGCATGTTCTGGTCTGCCTCGGCTATTCTCCCAGGGTGAAATCCAGCCTGTGTGCTGCCCTCTGCAGAGGGTGTGCTCCCCCGCAGCTCCCATCCGTAGAGTGCCACCGCCTTATTCCTGCCGCCACTCTGCTTTGATGCCCTCCCCTCATTTTCCACGCTCCTCTCCTGGTCACTTTCCCTTCTGACAACAGTGAGCCTCTCGCACAGACTTCTCTGGGACAGGCCTTCTGTATTAGCCATGGTTTCCCTCTTCTAGAGGCAAGGGCTGTCCGCGGCAAGGAGGGACTGTGCTTCTGCTCTGGCGACCTGTCCCAGGAAGGCAGATCCTAATATCCCAGACCTCTGTGAAAGGTCCCTCTAGATCAGGGAGCTGCGCTGGGGCCCGTCCGCAGCTAGGTGCGAGGTAGTGACACATTGCAGAGGCCCCCAGGTTGGACTGAGAGTCACAAGACCTGGGGTCTATTCCCAGCTCTCTCACCGACCTGCTGTGTGACCGACTTCCCCGCCCCGGGCCTCAGTTTCCCCTCCCACGCTTTCTCTGCTGTCACGGGCTGGCTGCCCATGCCTTAGCAGCTGCAGCTCAGCCTCACCAAGGAGCTGGCAAGATAAAGGCGGCTCAGAGACCGCAGCTGGCTGTAATGAGCTCAATTAGCTGTGGAGGTGAAGGAGGGAGATTGCCAGTTAAATAGAGCTGGGAACGCAGCAGGGGAGGAAAAGCCAGGAGGGAGGAAGAAGCAAGAAAGCCTGAGGCAGTCAGGCTGAGTTATGGCCAGGAGCAGGGTAGCCTCCTGTGGGGGGATCCCTGAAATGGGGCCTGAAGGGAGACCCTCAGAGGTAAACCGCTGGCATCCCTGGTGGGGGAGTCCCGCTGGGGGTGACGGAAGAGAAGAGCAGCTTTCTGAGAGCTTTCGTGGCGCCTGTGTGGGGCAGAAGAGCTGTTAGTCTGGGCATCTGGTTTGGATTTTAAGTTGGATCTTTCCTTACCTGGTAGGGGAGTGAGCAGTCAGAGGACTGAGTCACAGGAGACCCCGAGAGGGAGTCAAGAGAAGATGCCGGCTGGGACCGGCCATTGCAGCCACAGAAATGGCCACGGAGGAGCAAGGGGTGAAGTTCCCAGCACGAGGGGGCAGCCTAGAGGTGAGGATGCACGCTTCCATCCACCTGGTCTGCATAGACCGCCCGCTCTCTGGGGCAGGGACTGTCCCTCACGGCATGGTAGAGCACCCAGCGCAGTGGAGACCTGCTCCTAGCATGGGCCTCTAGGCGCTGTTGTGACACAAACAATCATAATACGGGACCCTGGGAACGTTCCCATCGGGAGTAGGACTTTGTGCTGTGGGGTCCTGCTTCTAATCTGAACCAGTTCCCCCACCCGTAGCTCCCTGGCGTGGCCCCAAGATGGGATTAAACGTGGTAAAGAAGCAACACCTGTAGCTAGTCCTTTCCACCTCGGCCCTGGGAAGGGTGTCCCTCTTATGGGGACTTTTTTCCCCAGCGTGCCTTTCTGGAGGCTGGCCCTTTAAATAAGGCAGAGGCAGGGAGCAGATGAGTATTTTTAACCCTGCTATGCTTTCCTGGCACATTCTCACGCTGGGATACTGGAATTAATGATGGAGAAACAGGCCGGGGACACTCAAGAATGGACTGCAATGTGCCCACTAGTTTTGTCTGAGTATGACTGACACACAAACGGCTTCTGTCCGATTTGCTCTGCATTAATGCACGCGCCTCTCACCTGTTCAAGTTCTTCAAATTTCTTCAGCAGCTCCAAGTCTGGAAGAAATAACACAGGTAGTGTAAATATCTGCACTGCTTCCTGAGACCCACCTGAGAAGGAATTTCTGCATTCACCCTTTTTAATGGACGAGTGCAAGGCCTCTGCCATTGAATTCCTACTTGGCTTTCAAAATATAGGTTGGCTGAAAACCCGACAGAAAAATTGGACTTCCCTACAAGTTCTGTAGGACTTTCCCTTAATGTTAATTACAAAGGGGGCAGGTCTGTCATGTTTGTCTTGTAACTTATCAGACTTACCTGATGGGTACAAATATCACAGTTACAATAAGGTCAGGTACTCAGCAGCCCGCCAGCACCGAGGCTGGGCAGAACCCAGAACAAATAGGCCTAGCCCGGGCCCCGAAGGCCAGTAAACTCCGGCTTTGTCGGACTAAAGCAACGGGGGAGTTAAGTGTCTAGTATTCACTGACCAGAGCAGGAGTGAGCCAATGCAGTTGTTATGCTGAAGGGTGTTGGTGGCTCCCAGCAGGCATCTTTGATTTATAGGCAATCACAGACCTGGCTGAGGCTGATTCACATCTAGCCAATCTTCGTTCAGGATCAACCTACGTGTGATGGGGTGCCCACCCCACACAGGACTGGAAGGGGTTAAGGTGGCCAGGGAGGCCTATTAACTCCACAGGCTGCAGCTGGAGGAAGAGCCCCAGGAAGCAGGCTGTTGATTGCAAGAAGGTGCAGCTGGGCAGGAACAGACAGGGCCTATAAAGCCAGGAGGCTGGCAACAAACAGGGGCTGCTTCTGGGAAAGGGCAGTCACTCCCTAAGAAGAGGGAACTGGGGTTGGAGACGGTACACGCCAAGCCAAGAGATAATCAGGAGTTGTAGGAAGCAGTCCAGAGAAGGAGCAGTGAGGGCTGGGAGAGGAAAGCCCAGGGCTGCTGGGTGTAGGTTCCCTGTACTGGAGCTCTGACTAACCTAGCCAGAGGGCTGAGTCACTAAGAAGATGCTGCAGACCAAAGAGGGACAGTGTGGTGGCATGCAGTCATGGAAAGGGGCATCAACCTGGAGAGCTAAGCCCTAGCGTGACCAGGAAGAGGTGCCAGACAAGCGCTGACAATAGGAAGCAATTAAGCACCTGTACGGAGTAACGTAGCTGACACAAGAGAAAACACCGCCCAAGGCTACAGGCAAGGCCAGCTGGAAGCTGAGCTACGTGGGCAGAGGTGCTTTCTTGGGTGTTCAGGGCAAACACAGCAGCTGTGTGTGTGTGGGTGGGGGCTGTCTACACTACAGAGCCTTTGCTGGTATGACTATGCCAACAAAGCCCCCTACTCAAGACGCAACAAATGCCAGTGAAAGCAGCTCTGCAGGTGGAGCTACACCTCTCCCCTGCCCTCCCCAGTGACATTAGATGTGCTGCCAAAATCCCCTTTCTGTCGGTCTAGCTTCATCTACCGAGGGCTTTCTCACACCCCTGAATGACCTAGCCCTGCCAGCAGAACTTTGCAGTGTAGACCCGCCCCGGGAGAAGCCGAAAAGTGGCCCGAATGCCAGGAGACATCCAGAGAAGCCCTGGTAACAGGGCGGCGAGAGGAAGCCAAGGGACAGAGCTGTGTTTGGGGCAGAGTGCTGACGGGAAAGATGCAGGGAACGGTGATCCAGGGAACCCTCGGCTGCTGTTTGTTCTTACTGTTCAGGGAAACAGGCCCTTGTACGTTCTTTGTAAATAAACAGGATTCCCCCAAAGAAACACCTGATTTCACCATCAATGTCTTCCCCTAATGGAAGCAACCTGCAGGACTCAGAATATTGGCTGACTGCTTGGGGCAACAAGCTACGTAAAGCAAATACATTATCTCAGGCTTGCTTTAAAAGACAGCATGGTCCAGAGGAGAGGCTGGGAACCAGGAGAGCTGGCTTCTGTTCCTGACTCTGCCTCCTGCAAAATCCCTTCAGGATTCTGTGCCTCGCGTTTCACATCAATAAAACAGAGATAGCAAAAGCACCCTGAGATCTAGGGAGGAAAACTGCTATGGAAGAGCTCACTCCCGTTACTGCACACCCATCCACTTCTTGTGGCATTGCGGGCGTCTGCTCTGGCAGTTCCCACAAACCAGCAGCCTGGCCAAGGACTGCTGCATGCATAAAACTGAACCGCAGCTGAAATTTGGAACAGATGGTCTCGGGGGAGAATAAGACAAGCTAATTTACTGATGACACTTTGCTTTTTGCCTGTGCTTCCCTTGGAGATTCATTGCTTTCCATTGCCCTGTATAAAATGAAGCTTGTCTCTAGAGTAATAAGTACAGCACCCCACAAACCAGTCTGAACAATATTCTTGAATGCATACCATTTGTAAACAGAATTCCTTAGTCAGCAGAACAACTTGACTGATTTGATCTGCACAGTCCTTCAGCCGCTCAGAACTACAACTGCCTCCCGGAGGTCAGCAGAGGGAAGGGTGGAGACCATTGCAATCCTTGGGGCATTTGGGAATAGGGGGTGTTTCCTGGGAGAGTCATGGCTTGTCCCTGAGCTCTCTTGTTTTCACAGGAATCGTCGCTGTGATGAGAACACAGCACGGTCCTGCTCTGTGCTGCCAGTGAGAACCCATCCGCTGACTTCAGCGTGCTTGGGACTAGTCTCTCAGAGAGCAAACATGATCTCATGGACCTGAATGATAGTCCCTCCTTTTGTGCCACGAGAAGTCTCCCGAGACCCTGCAGCGTTCTGGAGCTGGGAGCCTGCAGAAATCGACAGGAAGGTCTTGCGCCCTTAAAGCGACGCTCTCTGATTTTTGGTCCTGTCAGCTACTGCAGGTGGGATAACCTCCCGCGTGACAACTCAGCGTCTCCGGTCCCCGCCAAACCCAGAACTGCAGAGGAAAGCAAGAAAAAATCCCATTGGCTGAACTTCTCCCAACTTTAATATGTCAGATTCAGATGTCAGGTTCAGGTTCAATCCCCCCTGGTTCTTAGATCATCCAGGCAACCCCTGTTCATCATGGACTCCTGATCACCTCTTTGCCCTGGATAATGACGATGATCAGCTATTTGAATTAGCTACTGTTGAATACATTGCATACGTTGTAATGTTCCAGCCAGACCCTTAGCTGCATCTGAGAGCCGCTAGTTGCAGCATGGGGGGGTGCAAAGATGGCTTCTCTCCCCTCTCCCCCCACCCGATCCTGGGGTTACTCTTAGCTGGACCAGTCTGCCAGCACAGTACAGAACACTCTTTCCAGCAGCCCGAGGTTACAGGGGTGCTTCAATCATTCTTCCTTGTCACTGCCCATGCCACTCGTGTCTGCCGTGGGGGAGTATAGAAGCTTCTGTGGCAATTCAGTGCCACCTGAGAATTCCCTGGTGCTGGGGCAGGCTCTGGGGGCCATCTAAGATGGCTTTAGGTCAGATTTGCAATGGAAAAGCATCCCCCGTGCACCAGACGTTCTGATCCACTGTATGTAGGTCCCAATCCTGCAAGGTGCTGAGTGGGCTCCACTCCCATAACAACCAGTGCTAATTAGGGTGCTCAGCCCTTAAGGCTCAGGCCTTTCGTATTCGAAGAAACAAAGCTGCAGGGACGGGAAGCGGGAGCGGGGATTGATGAGCATGAGGTCACTTACTGATAGGCACCGGTCGCCGCCATCCTAGGTTTTTGTTAAGCAGCAGCGCCAGCAGCACGTCTTGGGGATCTGTCTCTCTTCTCTCCAGGAACCCTGGGTTTTCTGCAGCACATAAAACACATCCCTCAGCCTGCGATGCCGGGATGAATGGGTTCCCGGCACAAGAACGGGGGAGGGAAATGTCTCGCTGCAGCATAGTGACAGGT
Organism: Emydura macquarii macquarii; assembly: GCF_026122565.2. NCBI lineage: Eukaryota > Metazoa > Chordata > Testudines > Chelidae > Emydura > Emydura macquarii. The sequence continues at coordinate 707,100 of NW_027132502.1, read as the reverse complement.
TGGGAGGGATGGGGAGATGGGGGGGGAGGGGGAAGAGGGAGACACACTGGGGGGGACTCCCACAGGCCGGGGGGTTTGCATTCCTCACCCACAACCCCAGCAGAGCTGCTTCGTGGCTGCTACTGCATAAAACTGGTGCTGGTCAACGCGGTCCATCCCCGTTACGCAGAGAGGAGTCATCTGCACAGTCAGTCACCATATACTGCAGACACACAACGCCCCTCCACACCCCAGCTGCCATCACAGATTGTACTGGCGCTGGGGAGGAGCTGTGAGGCCATCCAGCCCATCTCCCTGTGGCCAATACAGCTGTGGTCCCTAATTGCACACTTACGGCAGTTCCATCCAGCCTAGGCCTAAGACCCCACCCCTGGGCCAGCTCCCCTGCTGTGCTCGAGACACACTCGGCACAGGTGAGAAAAAAACTGTGTGTTCGCCCAGTCCGGAGCCAGCCAGGGGCCAGGCTGGCCTCGGCGCTACTCTAAGTCATGCCTGTCTGCCCCTGGGGCCAAGGACAGGTCCAGCTGCCAGGCAGGGCCAGCCTGTACGGATGTCCAAGACATACCCTCTTTTCCCTGGGAAAGCCTCCTGCCCTGACTCCGGGCCACCCAGGGATTCCCTGTGCACAAGGGAATCCTCCCAGCGCCTGTTAAATCAACTTTCTGCTGCCAGAAAGGAGGACAGGGCCTGCTGTGAAACCCCCATCTCTGTATTGTTCCCTTAGGGAAGGCGGGAAGTGGTTGCTCCCCAAGCCCCATGGATCCACCGACAGCTTTGCTGATCACAGGACAGTCACCATAGCCCGGGGCCATATGCACAGAAGCCCTGTAGTACCGCAGAGACTGGGAGCTCCCAGCTCTGCCCAGCCAATGTCTTACGTAGTCTGACATGAGGGGTAGAGGAATCCCAGTGGGGTGAGCTGGGCGGACAATGCCTGGAGCGTGCCCATGCCCCCAACCTTCCCCCCGAAACACCCACGTCCCACCTTCAGATCCCAAAGCTACGGAGGGGCTCCTGCAGAGTGTGTAGAAGGACAAGGACGGTGCGAGAGGACCAGTGCTCTTCTCTTTATGACCCTCAGGGTTTCCGTTCCCTCCACACACAGAGGTGAGGGGCAACTATTTCATCAGCGTGACTTCACCCTTATCTAAGCCTGACGGGCTTAAAGCAAAAAACACACGCCTGGGACAACACGTTATACCATAGCTGAGCTCAGGAAGCCTTGTGTGGGATGTCTGTTCACACACAGCGGCATAGATCTTTGGGAGCTGTGACAACTGTGATGACCATAACTGCTGGCCACGGGTGTGATACCTCGACTGGTGTCACTGGGTCTGATCCTCATCTCAGTTGCAAGCAGGAATGAAAGCCCTGGTAGCTGGTGGAGTCAGAACAGGGATGCATTTATCATTGAGAGTGAAAAGGCAATTTGGGGTATAATGACTTTGAAATGTCCGTGTCACTCATTTTGGAGTTTGCTTTGGAAAAAAATATATAAATGCACAATCACAAAGCAAAGGCGTCTTCACAAAACCAAAGTGGCAATACAGGGGGACAGATCATTTTAAAAAGCAGTGTTAATTTTAAAAGCAATGTTATTTTCTCGCTTCTATTGGACTGCTCTTATTTTCCCCAAAGTCTCTTTAACAAAGAAGATTAATGCCCACCATTTCCCTGCAGAATCGGTGCAAGCCAAGATGTACTTAAATTACTAAAAGAAGAACATGTAAAAAGAAGCCTCCTTGGATAAAACGTCTAATGCTGACACCTAGGAGCTGGCAAATCTCATAGGTTCTGTGTCAGGATCATCACTGTATAATACCACGCTATTTTTTTCCGACAGGATTTTCTTTATCAATAACAAGGGACATCCTCATCAGACAGATTCCTTCTGATGAGACACTGTCACTGTCAAATGGGAGGTATTATAAAACCAGAAACAGGACATAGGGACAATTGTATGTCACGGTAATATAATGAGACCTCTCGGTAGCTCTCTGGTTGGTCAAATGTTTAGTTTTAGTGGGAATGGGAAACCTTGTTTCCTCCCATGTAAAAATCAGTGCCATATGGTTGTGTCAAGCGAAAAGGAAAATCCACCAACCAGCCAATCAGCAGAGGTAAGTACCCACCTGTGTCATCTAGGCTGCGTTTCAGCTTACCTTGCAGTGAAAAAGGTTTTCCATGTGCAGACGGCACCGCCACCATTATGGAGAAAACCGTTAAGATCCCGAGACAGAGCTGGACTGAACAGGTTTTGTCCATGGTCCGGCCACCCAAAAGACCTCTTGCTTCACGCTCGTTGGAGGACTTCAGTGCAGCCTGGCTCCAGAGAAGCTTGCTTTTAAAAGCCAGCGAATGTGCAATGATTACAAATGGGCTTTGGCGGAGGGGGAAAAAGAAAAATCTTCTGAACTGTAATTCAACCTGCCAATATGATTCACTTCTTGGATAACGGACAGATCTACCCAATAACAGACGTCAGAAGGAACCCGGTCAATATATCTCTTATCTGACCAATCCAGTGAACGTCCCCTCTCTCTCTCACACACACACGCGCATCCAGATACAAGTTCTGTGGCGATATTACAGAAATATACTTCGTGAGTTGGCTTGAAAGGAGCTTTGCAATTTATTATTGCACTCTCCAGAGCCCGGGCTAATTAACCTGAGATGTACAAAGTGTCTGCGTGGTGGAGGGGAAGATAGTGCTCGTCATTTAATTTAACTGATTGCTGGCACTCAGGTGCCTTTCTCCATCCCAATGACTTTGTTGAGCACGGGCTTTACCATCAGCAGGCAAAACACGACAGCTGACTTCAGGGCAGCGTATGGGCTGGGGCTCAAATTGGACATCAAATTTGAAATTCATCAAAGAGGAGCCAGAGCCCGTCAGTTTTGTCCATGCAGCAGAAGGAGGGGGTGTTTGGATGGCCCATTTTAATTGGCAAAAGCCCATATTTTATTAAGATAAAATGTGGTACAATGCACTGTGCAACCTTTCCGCGTCTGTTTTAGGGGACTGGCCCCTTCTTGTTTGACTTGTATTTATTACCTTCTCATCACTCAGTCTCACTGACCTGTTATGAATTTTCCATTAGAGTTTTATGATACCAAGAGAGGTGCTGCAATAACAACAACCCTGGTGAACTCTGTTCTCAGCCCCTGCTCCTTTCCCTGAGTGACACTGCAAAGACGAGCTGCAGAACTGAGTCACTCCCCGCCTGCACTCGCAACAAGCTGATCTGTACACACGGCGCCACTGACTCACCTGATATTCTTGGCTGCTGCAACACAGTGCCAAATTACCCGTCTTACTCCTACTGACGCTGCCTGCCATTAGCAGTAATTGGAAGGCAACGTTGACCTGGAGTGGGGATTTCTGGGTTTTCCTTCCCAGCTCTGCCAACGACTTGTTGTGTGACCTTGAACAAGTCTCTTTGGATGCCCCAGTTTCCCTCGCTATACAACGGGGACGCCATAAATGGATGGTGGTAAAGGCCTTTGAGATCTTTGGGTGAAAGATGCTATTTAAGTGCAGATGCTGACAGAGTTTGCTCATGAGAATGAGAGACAAATAGCACTGGCTTCAGCTAGACGTATGGACCTGACCGCACAAGATGCTCTTCTGCTAGGTGCCAACGGGCCTCAGTTTCCACTGGAGTCAATGGAAGTTGCATTGACAATGCTCAGTGCGGCCTGGCAGAATTGGGACGATAACACAGGCAGGATCTGTAATACATGTTGCCCCCTGGATCTTGATTTGCTCTACCCCTGCCAGGTTTGCCTGACCAAACGTGGCCTAAGTTCTGTGGTGGGAGGGACTCATTGATAGCTAGGATGCCGTATTTATTTTCAGCTGTGTCCTATCCCACTGCCATCAGTCTTCTAAGGGCATGTGCAAATCATTATCTTCTAGCCAAATGAGGTGCCACGTGACACTCTGGCTTTGGCAGTACTATAAAGCAAGAGGAAAAATCAGTCTGTCTTTTGGGGCAGTAAGAGAAGTTAGTGAGCGGGATGATTCCCAGGCCTAGGGAGGCTGAAAATTATCCTGCAACTCAATAATGTTATGAGTGTGTTTAGCATCTTATTAACTGAATACCTGGCGACCTACGGTCAATGCAGATTACAGCTGGTCGAATGTGGGGGGTTTTACTTTTTTTGTCAAAAAATAATTTAAATGAAAAATGGCTTTGCATCAAGAAGGAGAAATTTCATTTTTGGTGAAATTTCCTGGGTTTGTTTCAATGAAAATGATCAAAAGCGGGGAAAAAATTAGGCTTTCAATTTGGAGTTTTCATAAACAAACTAACAAAGAAAAACAACCCACACAAACCTGAAAAACTCCCACAAGAAATTTAAAAAAAAAAAGTTCATAACTTCCTGCAAAAGAATGTGGTATTTCCCACTAGCTTTAATTCAGATCTTTCAGAGACCCAACAAGCCGGGACTCAAACCACCCTTTTAGAGCGAAGAGTCAGCTGCAGAAGCTGTTTGCCAGAAGCTTGGAGTGGGCGACAGGGGATGGAGCACTTGATGGTTGCCTGTTCTGTTCATTCCCCCCGAAGCACCTGGCATTGGCCACTGTTGGAAGACAGGACAACTGGGCTAGATGGACCATTGGTCTGACCCAGCATGGCTGTTCTTACGTACAGAAACACTTGGAGCAGCTGGTTTTCTGGCTCCCTCTCAGCTTGTCTCCAGACCTGGTCTGGAACTGAGACTTGTAGTGATATCAGTCATGGATGCTGCTGCTCTCCTGGGGATGGATCCGAGTCAGGTGTCTCTGCTCAATCCATTAGGTCTATCAGCAGCCCTTGGTACCAAGGACCATGAGGCTTTGTTGACTTCTTGTAGCATCTTGTAGAGGGCCGATGGAAAAGCTCCTCACTGGGATTTGCTCTTTCATTGCAGGGGAAGGTCAGAAGGTAGTCGTGGGCTCCTGCAACTGTTCAGCCGCCCAAAGTGCCTTTGCATCGATAGCACTCCTCTCCAGTGTAATGGGCACATGAAGTCTGGTGCTCTGGTGTCGTCACTGTGCTGAGCATCTTCATCTCTGTCTCCTGTCTGCCGGGCTCAGCGTCCTACAATGTCACGTTTCCCGGTGTCTGGCCAAAGGAAGGACCCAGATGACGTCAGATGGGCAGCCACTCTGCCTGACGAGACCGATGTGGGGCTGGCGGGTCCCATAATGAGGAGGCATCTGGAGGAATGGGGAGGGGAGGGTCTGTACATGCCTGCCTCTTGCCAAAGGTCCTCTTGGCTCCATTGCTGCTGTGGGGTTATGCGATTGGAGTGACTGAGCATTTCCCCTGAATGAGGGGTGAATAAAAGGAACTCTGCCTTTGGCCCGTTCATCCAGCTGGGAGAAACCTTCTCAGATTTCAAAATGTTGGCAAAAAAGGTCACTGAAATTTCAATAAAAAAACATGGAAAAAAATGTAGATATATTTGCAATATTTTTTCCTGTTTTTAAAATCAGCTCCAGTCATCAGTGATGTCTTGCCCGCCATCCATGGACGGACTGTATCCTGTGCCTGAAGGCAGCCGGAGTCGAACGTCAGAGTTCTCAAACTTTAATTGCCATGGTCCTGATCTGTCTTGACCTCTTCTCCTGGACACAGGCTCCTGAAGCTGTGCCAGCATCGCGTAACGTATCTGAACAGCCCTGGGCAAAACCCACGAGTCCATATTGTAGGGAATGTGCAGACCAGGTGCAAGTTGGCTGGATTCTACTAAACCCAGTGGAATGGCTCCAATAGGCACCAGCTCTGTACATGGACAGACGAGGTTAATGTAATCCTACTGTAATCCCACCTCCATGTCTTTATGCATTCATCTCATCTCTCTCTGCCCCTTGCAGGGACCCTCTTGGTTCTGCTAGACTCTCGTGTGATAAACCCTTCACTCATAATACATGACATCAATGGGAGCTTTGCCCTTAGCTTCAATGAAGCCAGAATTTCGCCCCGTAGCTACTGGATGAAAGCTTCAGTCTCCAAATCACCTAAGCGCAGATTCATCCCCAAGTGGCATTCACACCTCTAGGACAAACGTCAGTCAGAGGGAATTCAGCCCGTTTCTCAGACAACCGTTAAGAAGCGCGAGCAGCCTTGGCTTGAGGGGAGCGAGAGAAGGTGAAGCTGCCACTCCGTGCTGCACCTCTGGGGTTTGGGAAAAGCCTCACGGGCCCGGCGTGCCTTCCACACGAGCCTGACCCGCGTGCTCCGGGCTTCTGTGTTCTCCGCTGAGCCGCCACATGCTGGATCCTGGTGCAAACACCCTGCTGCGTGTGCGCCTCCCCGAAAGAGACTTTCTGTCCAGTGCCAGCTGCCAGGTCGTGCACGTCATCGCTGCCTCCCCCCGACCAGTGCTAGGGACCGGGGTGGGCTGGCGTCACCGGCCCGGAGAGAAGGGCACCTCCATGGGCCTGGTCCCATCGCGTGCGGAGCCGTCGCTTCAAAGAGACGTTGGCCTGGTGTCCATCGAGGCGGGGCCGGGGGAGAGGGGAATGTCTCCTCGGAGCAGGGCTGCCGTCAGCTTCACTCCTTCTTTCCACAGGGCGATGTCGCCCATCTGGCTTTCTCCTTCCGTAGGGCCAGACCCTCCCCACCGGCCCCCAGTGCTCCTCCTCCTCCCCCCTGCTCAGCCAGTCAGGCTCCCCCCCACACCGGTGCACCTTCCTCTCCCTCTGGGTGCCTCTTCCCCCCGCCCCTCCCCATGCAGGTGTCTCCCCCCGTGCTCCTACCCCAACTCCCTTTCCTCCAGTCGGGTCCCCCCCTCCCGCCTCGCTGCTTCTCTGCCCACCTCCTCCCACCGTGCCACTACCTCACCCTCTTCCCTCCCAGGCTTCCCCCCCAGCCCACGTCCTCACCTGCAGTTATCCCCTCGGAGCCAAGGGGCTGGGGATATTGTAAATCCCCTCGCAGCTTGAAACGAGTGTCTCCCCGTCCCATGCACGTTTGCCCCCCACCAGCCTCCCCGCCCGTGGTGCTCTGTCCCCAGCCCCTTGGGAAGGGGGCAGTTCTCTGTGTGAGGGAATGCAAGGGGCGGTTTAACACCCCTACACACGCTGCCTCCTGGAAGCTGCCCTCAAGGGGCCGGGAGATGCGGTTATTAGAAAACGAGCCTGTCTGCTCCCCAGGGGCCTGTTAAAGCCAGTCAATATTTATGAAGCTTTTAGTCTGACTGATGCAATTTGTTCCTCTGCTACGTGCTGGTTGCTCAGCCTATATCGACTATAAAATGATACACTCCGGGTTAACTGGCTCATCGCACGCTCTGCTGAGAGAGGCAGAGGGGAAGGATCCAGGCTGCTCCACGTTGTGGGTCACGTTCTCCCCTCATTGCATCGAGGTAACTAACACCCAGTTGGGGCACTGAGGGAAGGACCTACCGACTGCCCCAGGGGAGGGGCTCGCTGGAGTGGAGCAGTGCCTAGTGGTTAGAGCAAAGGCACAGGAATGAGAGGAACTGGGTTCTCCTCCTGGCTTTCTCAGTGACTTGCTGTGTGTTCTTGGGCAAGCTACTCACCCTCTCCGCCTCTGCTTACAATGGGCATAGCAATGCACACCTATGTCCCAGAGGGTAAGTAATGTCGCTGAAGTGTTTTGAAATCCTCAGCTGCAGGATACGGGCAGGTGTGGAGATATAAATACAGGAATACCAACACCCCGGAATTTCAAGAAGGCGGCCCTTGGTTGCAAGCAGAGCAGTGCCAACTTCACATTGAATGTCCCTGACCTGGAGGCATCTTCTCTGGGGGTCAGAAGGGACACGGGTTTCTCTGCGGACACTGCCAGTGGGGAGAAGGGTGTACGGCAAACACCTAGAAGGTAATAAGGTGATAAATAACAGTCAGCATGGATTTGTCAAGAACAAATCATGTCAGACCAACCTGATAGCTTTCTGTGACAGGGTAACAAGCCTTGGGATAGGGGGAAGTGGTAGCTGTGGTATATCCTGACTTTAGTAAGGCTTTTGATACTGTTTTGCATGACTTTCTCATAAACTAGGAATTACAACCTACATGGAGTTACTATAAGGTGTTGCATAACTGGTTGGAAAACCATTCCCAGAGAGTAGTTATTAGTGGTTCACAGTCAAGCTGGAAGGGCGTATCGAGTGCGGTTCTTCAGGCATCAGTTCTGGATCTGGTTCTGTTCAATATCTTCATCAATGATAGAGAGTACACTTATAAAGTTTGCAGACGATACCAAGCTGGGAGAGTTGCAAGTGCTTTGGAGGATAGGATTAAAATTCAAAATGATCTGGACAAACTGGAGAATTGGTCTGAAGTAAAGAGGATGAAATTCAATAAGGACAAATGCAAAGTTCTCCACTTAGGAAGGAATAATCAGTTGCACACATACACAATGGGAAATGACTGCCTAGGAAGGAGCACTGCGGGAAGGGATCTGGGGGACATAGTGGATCACAAGCTAAATATGAGTTAATAGTGTTGCCAAAAAAACAAACATCATTCTGGGATGTACTAGCAGGAGTGTTGTAAGCAAGACATGAGAAGTAATTTTTCTGCTCTACTCAGGCCTCAGCCGGAGTATTGTGTCCAGTTCTGGGTGCCACATTTCAGGAAAGATGTGGACAAATTGGAGAAAGTCCAGAGAAGAGCAACAAAAATGATGAAAGGTCTAGAAAACATGACTTGTGCGTTTGTTTAGCCTGGAGAAGAGCAGACTGAGGGGAGACATAATAACAGTTTTCAAGTACATAAAAGGTTGTTATAAGGAGGAGGGAGAAAAATTGTCCTCAATCCCTGAGGCTAGGACAAGGAGCAATGGGCTTCAATTGCAGCAAGGGCTGTTTAGTTTGGACATCAGAAAACAATCCTAGCTATCAGGAATAAATTGCCTGGGGAGGCTGTGGAATCTCCCTCATTGGAGATTTTTAAGAGCTGGTTAGACAAGCAATTGTCAGGGATGGTCTAGATAATGCTTGGTCCTGCCTTGAGTGCTGGGTACTGAACTAGATGACGTTTCGAGGTCCCTTCCAATCCTACGAGTCTATGACTGTGTTAGGTGGCATTCGTGTCAGGGACGTGCCTTTTCCCGTTCCCATGAAAAAACACCACATTTGGGCAAGTTATCTGAAAAAGCCACTGGAAAAAATCTCAGTACACACATGCTCAGTAGAGACTTACTAGAACTGGGCAACTGAACTCTCCAAAGATGTTGTGCATTGAACATGTTCCAGCCCAGGGCTGCAGTAGCGGAGCAGAAGCTGCAATTGCTTCTCCCATGTACTGCCGTACGTGAAGACAAAGCCTAAGGTTCAACAGGGGACCAGTGATTCCAGTATTTAGCTTGTCAGATGCTTTAGGATCCTGCAGGATGTAAAGCACTACAGAACAACAAGTATGACAATGCTGCTGGCAGTCTGTAGCAAACTCCTAGGATCACCATGTTTCCTTGGTACTATTTAATTCATCCCCACCTGCAGGTCCCCAGAGGCCATGTTTTCTTCATTATCTCTTAGCGTTTCTGTGCCTTTCAGAGGATTATTCCACTTTTCCTTTTTCAAAGGTTTCATCTAAATATCAGCATCGCTGCCCACAGGTCAGAAAGAGGCAGGACTCTGATGTCGTAGTTGCAAAGGAAATGCTTTGTTTATCCTGCCGGATGCAGCCTGAGACTGTGTTATTCCCCTCTGCCTGCCCATGCCTGCCGTGCCTTGTGTCACCGCGTCGGACGTCTGTGGGTTATGGCAGACATTTTATCTGTACCCCTCCACACACACTCACACAGCAGCAAGGCTTGCGGGAGGAAGGCTGTTAAGAGCTGATGTAAAGAAGCTATTCCCAGTGCACAAATGAGATTGGAACTATGCGACATATCCTTGAGCGCCATCGTTATCTATTACTTATTTACATATATACAGGCTCAGAGCACTCTTGTAACAGGCCTACGTCACGTCCGGGCCCAGTGCCACCAATATGGCAGCTGCTGACAGCAGTTAAATGTAGCTTTTGATTCTTTTATGTTGGATTGTTTTATGTTTTACATTGGTATTTTGGGCCCCAATCAAGCAACTGATTCAGGGGAGCAGGTCCCTTAGCCTCATGTAGCCCCAGGAAGTCAGTGAAAACCATAGGAGAGGAGTGTCTGTGGAACATAAGAACGGCTACACTGAGTCAGAGCAATGATCCATCTAGCCCAGTATCTTGTCTTCTGACAGTGGCCAGTGCCAGGTGCTTCAGAGGGAATGAACAGAACTGGTCATCAGCAAATGAGCCATCCCATCGCCCATTCCCAGCTTCTGGCAAACAGCAGTCCCTACCCATTCTGGCTAGTAGTCATTGATGGACCTTTCCTCCATGAATTCATCTAGTTCTTTTTTGAACCCTGTTATAGTCTTGGCCTTCACAACATCCTCTGGCAAGGAGTTTCACAGGTTGACTGCATGTTGTGTGAAATACTTCCTTTTGTTTGTTTTAAACCTGCTTCCTATTAATTTCATTTGGTGACCCCCAGTTCTTGTGTTATGAGAAGGGGTAAATAACACGTCCTTTTTTACTTTCTCCACACCAGTCATGATTTTATAGACCTTTGATCAGAGCCCCCTTAGACGTCTCTATTACAAATCGAAAAATCCCAGTCTTATTAATCTCTCCTTATATGGAAGCTATTCCATACCCCTGATCATTTAGTTGCCCTTTTCTGTACCTTTTCCAATTCCGATATATCTTGTTTGACATGGAGTGACCAGATTTGCAGGCAGTATTCCAGCTGTGAGCGTACCATGGATTTATAGAGGCAATATGATATTTTCTGTCTTATTATCTATCCCTTCCCTAATAATTCCTAATATTCTGTCATCTTTTCTGACTGCCGCTGCACATTGAGTGGATGTTTTCAGAGACCTATCCACAATGACTCCAAGCTCTCTTTCTTGGGTGGACTCAGCTAATTTACACCCCAACATCTGATATGTATAGTTGGGATTATGTTTTCCAATGGGCATTACTATGTATTTATCAACATTGAAGTTCACCTGCCATTTTGTTGCCCAGTCACCAATGTTGTGAGATCCCTTTGTAACTCTTCACAGGCAGCTTTGGACTTAACTAACTTAAGTAGTTTTGTATCATCTGCAAATTTCTCCACCTCACTGTTTACCCCTTTTCCCAGATCATTTATGAATAGGTTGAACAGCGCTGGTCCCAGTATAGACCCCTGCGGAGCACCACTATTTACCTCTCTCCATTCTGAAATCTGACCAAGTTGCAGAATTGTGGACTGAACTGTGTTGTCCCTTTTTGGCCCGAGTGGCTGGGCAAAGTTCAGAGCCCTGTGGATGTTACAGTTGGTAGTGGGATCTGATGGAGTTTGGTATTTTCTTTGATGCAGTCTTGTTTATTGACAAGGAATGTACTGAGTCCTGCTTCTCCGAACGCAGAAGAAACCAAGAACAACAGGTGCGGTTTCTTAGCTTACAGCTCTCAAACTTCTTTAACCAACACCAGACCTCTCTAGCTTCTTCAAGAGTCAGACCGGGCTAAATGTGTTAGTCTTTAAAGTGCTACAGGACTCCCGTTGTTTTTGCTGTACACAGACTAACACGGCCACCCCTCTGGAACTTTATACCGTGCTTACAGGCTCCTGCTTGGTTGTCTTGCCTCTGCCTCTCTCTCTGTTCTTGTCTGGTCTGAGGCTTGGTCTACAGACGCAACTTATGTTGGTATAACGACGTCGCTCAGGGGTGTGGAAATCAATGCCCTGAGTGACACAGTTAAACCGACCTAACTCCCAGTGTAGGAAGCCCTATGGCTAAGGCTTTTTTTGCCAATATTGCTACTGCCTCTCGGGAAGATGGATTACCTACGCCGACAAGAGAAGGCCTCCTTATCAGAGTAGGTAGCATCTTCACTGAAGTGCTACAACTGCGCCACTGCAGCCTTTTAAGTGTAGACAAGCCCTGAGTTCCTGTGTGATTTCTCCTCCCACACGCACCTACCCAAACCAATGCGTAGCCAAAAGCTCCTGGGTGGGTTCACAAAAGCTATAAGCAAGCGAGGCAGCTGCCTAGGGCCACAGATTTGAGTGACATGGTGACCCCCTGCTCCAAGTTATAACTCCACTTGCTCAGATTTGGCCTGGTTTTTTGGGCACTTGGGCCAAACCTGAGTGGTGCTGCAAGCCCGTCGACCTGATCACATTACCACTTAATTAAATTTGGCCCAGCTGCTTCACTGTTGTGATAGAGGGGTGGCCAAGCCAAATTTGAGCCATGTGGGGGGTGGCACACTGAAGTATTGCCTAGAGCATAGTTTCTCAACCTGTGGAACGCATACCCCTGGGGTATGCAAGACACAGGCAGGGGGTACGTGAAAAAAAAACCACTGAAGAGAGGCAGGCGGCAGCCACCAACTTCTGGAGAAGCCAGGCGGGAGCCACCCGCTTCCCGCCCAGTCCCAGCTCCCACCTGGGAGGCAGACAGCAGCTGCTGGCTTCTGGGGGTGGTGAGTGGCAGCCACCGGCTTTCCACCCGATCCCACCTCCTAGCTGGGAGGTAGATGGCAGCCACTCCAGTCCTGGGAAGCTGGGCAGCAGCCGCTGGCTTCTTGGAACGCCAGGCAGCAGCCGCTGGCTTGGGCGGCAGCCGCTGGCTTTTCGGGAAGCCAGATGGTAGCCGTCCATGTCCCACTCAATCCCAGCTCCCAGGTAGGAGTCCGGCGGCAGCCTCCTGCACCCTGTGAGCTGGACTCACCGCTGGGTGGCTGCCACCCGTGCCCCAGCTCTGAGCTGAGAGACAGCACACCCTAGCTTGAAGATGGTCAGCAACTGCCTGCCCACATCCCTGGGTCCCAGCCTGCGCGGAAGCCTCCTCCGCCCCAGCTCAGAGCAGCTGGCAGTCACCCACCTCCCGGGCTGGCAGCCAGGCATCAGCTGCCTGCAATTTGCCCAGGTGGCAGCTCCCCTACCCAGCTCAAAGCCCAGTGCCCAGAAAGCAGGCGGAGAGCCCACCGGCTTGCCCAGGGGCTCTACCCCTGCAGGCTTACTTGTCAATTTCACTGGTTTAGCTGAGCCCTGAAATTGACAACTCTGACAGCCCCAGATTTTACCAGTATAAAAATCTTAAGAGGGGCCCACACAGTGTGATTTGCTCCAGGCCCACACCCCCCTAGGGACAGCCATAGGGAGCGCTGCCATCCACTCTGGTGGGCCACTAGTGCCTGCTCAGACCTCATAAGTTCCCGCCTGTGTAAGGAGAACACCCCGTGACCCCGCCATCAGGCCATAGTGACTGGCTGGCGTTGAGCTTTGCTCCTATATGGAGGAAGGGGAGGAGGAAGGGGAGAAACAGCAGGGGGTTTGTGATCTGCCACAGTCACACAGCACTGCAGAGCTCAGAACTCTCCTGCTGTACGAGAAATACAGTCGTCCAGCAGTAAAGGGGGAAAAGACTGTATTTCTCAGAGTGGAACATTGAGTGTTGGGTATTTATTAACATTGTCAGAAGTCAGGGGTATTTGCTACTGAAAAGGTTGAGAAACACTGGCCTAGAGCAGCGAATTGTCCTGCGTGGTCTCTGGTTTCACACACCCTTTGTCTTTGGTGGGAGTTTATGCTTAGTTATGTTAACTGAAGGGTGAGATCACACCTTCCAATCTCAATGGGGTTTTAAGTCACCCCCTCGCCAGGTTTCACCCAGCTCCTACCAAGAGCAACAACCTCAACCGTGTTTGCAGATGTCATTAAATATAAATAGCGTTGGTCCAATTTGATTTTATTTCTAATTGTGATGGACGCCATCAGGGTTTATTTGTAAGCACTTCCAGAGGGGTAGCCACGTTAGCCTGTTTTTAGCAAAGCAGCGAGAGTCCTGTGCACCTTGAAGACTAACAAACTTATCTGGGCATAAGCTTCCGTGGGCAGAAACCCAGGACTCTCGCCTATTTGTAAGCAGTTTTTCGGATGTTTTCAATTTAAATTTTCAGTCGTGGGAAATTATGCAGGGAGTCAGACAGTTATTTAATGACAGTAGATGTTGAGGTTCAAAAAAATTAAATCTTTATAAACCCCTAAAATACAAATTGGCAACATCAAATGTCAAAATATATGAAGTAACTACCCTTAAGTCAGCAAATCAGACCTGCTTTTACTATATATCGACTAGTCTATTTGTAACAAGCGTTATTCAAACGTCTAGGTCACTGGATTTTGACTGTAATAAGTTTTCAAGCAGCATTTTTCTTACTTTGCCTGCCTGCACATTTTGATTCTTATCAATGGAAATGTCTTGTCATCAGTTTGCCTGGCACTGATCATTACCGACATTCACTGATAAGAATCGAACCCTTCCCCCTTTCCACACAACCTTCAGGCTCTTCGCAGTAAAGCTGCTGTAGAAAAAACGCCAGTCCTCGGAGCTTCCGAACTGGGCTGAGGTCCTGCATTCAGTCTATCACATTTACACAGGATGGGAACACAAACACACTCAAGTTTTGGGAGCGTTTCTGGTCCACATCCGATCTCGGTTGCTGGTGTTCCTCTGATTTCTCTCTCTGGTTGCTTTAGCCCCCTTCTCTTCTTTCCTCCTCGCCTAGTTCAAACCAAACCACCCCCCACACTGCATAACCAGAGAGCCGGCCCAGTCCGAGCACAGCCGGCTGCAGACCCGGCATAGCCGTGCTGCTACTTCCAGCCACCTCTGCACCCCAGTGCTTGTTCACAGGGCCCACGATCCAGGCCATCGCAGCTCTCCTGGCTCCTGGCCGGCTCTGCCCGTGCACCACGGGACTGGGGAAGCAGGTGCTGCGACTCACAGCCGCGCCAGCCCCCCTCCGGGCCCTTGCGGTGCGCCCCGCCCCCGCCCCGCTTTGTGTCCCTGCTCCCGCTCCGTACGGAACGCCCAGCGGCCGCCCGCTTCCTCCCCGCTGCTACAGTGTATCCAGCGCAGGCGGCGGAGGGGGAGGGGTGGCTGGGGAGCGGAGCCAGGAGGCGGCTGCCGGCAACTTTTTTGGGGGCGGGGTGGGTCGGGAGGGGGGAAGCTCAGTGGCGGCGGGTGCCGGCCCCCCCTTCCTCCCGGGGGCCCCAGTCGCTGCTGCAAACAGTTCGTCCTAGGGGCGGCCGGAGCCGGGCACTGAGCGACCCCCCCGGGCTGGGCAGGGCAGGGCTGGGCTGGGCTGGGGGATCCGCGCCCCTCCCCGGCCGCAGGCAGCTGGAGCCGGGAGAAGAAAGCGCCGAGCGCCGACATGGCTGAGATCGGCATCGACCAGTCCAAGCTGCCGGGCGTGAAGGAAGGTGAGGCGGGGCCGCGCTGCCCGGCTGTCCCGGGGGGGAGCGAGAGAGAGAGAGAGAGAGAGAGCGCTCCCCTCTGCCCCCGGGGCTGGGATTGGGATTGGGATTGGGACTGGGATTGCCGGCGCCCTGGGCCAGGGCCGGGCTGGAGTTTGTCTCTGTTTCTCTCTGTGATACGCATCCACACGCACAGTTATGGGGGGTAAGGGCTGAATGGGCTGCGTGTGTGTGTGTGTGTTGTAGCGGGCTGCGTGTGTGTGTGTGTGTGTTGTAGCGGGGTGCGTGTGTGTGTGTGTGTGTTGTAGCTGTTGTGTGTTGTAGCGGGGTGTGTGTGTGTGTGTGTGTGTGTGTTGTAGCTGTTGTGTGTTGTAGCGTGCCCGTGTTTTGAAATGCGAGTCTCTTCCCTCCGTGGCTTTGGCCGGCCGGCGAGGAGGAAAACCCCAGCCTGGCCGCAGGCAGGGCGCGGGGCCAGCGCGGAGGCCCGGGTGGAGGAGATGCGCGGCACTTGCACTGCACTGAAGCTGACGAGCCGGGCGCTGGGGTCCAAAGGAAAGGGGGGGGGGGATTTCACCGCTGACCTTGTGGCCCCGATCCTGCAAAACCCGCCCTTGGCTCTTCTCCCCTCCTAGGGGCAGGGGCAGGGGCTCTGCGGCCCCCTGTTCCGGGGGGGATCAGTTGTGGCAGCAGGGAGCTAGCAGGACCATGGCGTGCTATAACCGGGGGAGATCAGACGCTCCAGAGAGGCAAGCGGCCTGCCTGGAGAGCTGGCTTCTGGTTCAGGCTCCTTTTTCTCTCTGTTGGCTCACATTCACTCCAGCTCTTATTCCAGGGAAGGGAAGGAAAGGGGGGCTGGGAGTCAGCAAAGGAAAATGAGGTGACGCTTTTCC
Source organism: Emydura macquarii macquarii (assembly GCF_026122565.2). Classification (NCBI taxonomy): domain Eukaryota; kingdom Metazoa; phylum Chordata; order Testudines; family Chelidae; genus Emydura; species Emydura macquarii. Next base: position 690,950 of record NW_027132502.1, on the reverse strand, counting down.
CTTGGTGGAGATCTGTGGCCGGGCTGGATGTCCCTTGCAATGTCGCTCCCTGACTGTGCTCCAGGGGTCTTGACTGCAGACAAAAGCAGCCGCACTTTTCCTTTTGTAAACTCAGCAGAAATGGGGGCGAGGGGGCAGAACCGTTTGGTTTTGTATCGACCCGTTAGGATGGTTCGGTATTTATGATTGTCCCAGTGAAATGGGAGGCGGGGCAGGAAGACGGCAGCGGGGGCTCCAGCACATCCGTCAGCATGTCCAAAGCCTTGGCTTATTCAGGCTACCTCAGACAATAAGTCTTGCTATGAAGTAGCTGAGGGGCTGTTCCTGCTATTGATATGCAAGGATGCTCGTCACAGCTGTTGCCCCTAGGTTAGCAGTTTAGGGGCTGAGCACTGGGAAAAGGCAGAACTATGGATGGTGTAGGGGGTTTATTAATCTTTTATCCGATGTGTGTTGTAAAATCTAGTTAAAAACATGGTGTGGCCCTACACACGCTGTAAAGTTTAACCACGTTGAACGGTGCCCCGCGTGGCGTGGTTCAAAGACATGGTGAAAACACAGGTCAGACCTGCCTGTGCCGCAGGCCCAAACGTAGCTTGACTGTCTGGAATAGCCAGGTGGTAACCAGGTCTCCCAGCAGCACTGCTCTTATACGTGCTCAGATGCAGTGGTTATGAGTGCCTGACAAATATCTAATTAGACTGCAAAAACAACGAGAGTCCTGGAGCTCCTTACAGACTAACGCATTTCTGCGGGCATTAGCTTCTGTGGGCTGCAACCCACTTCGTCAGAGGCATGAAGTGGAAATGACAGATAGGAGGTATATGTGTATATATATGTATAAATAGACTGCAGATAACTTTCCTGGGTTTGCATTGGACCAGAAGGAAAACCACCGTATTTTTGTTCTTTCTGCTGAGAACTACGGTTTAGCCCTTGCTCAGTGAGTGTGTGATCTAGGAACTGCAGCAGAGGCCTGGCAATTGGGAATTCTGGGTTCAGTGACCAGCTTGACCAGTCCGTGATTCTGTTTGTCCATCTGGGAAGCAGGGTACAAGGATACCAGCCTCCTTCAAAAGGGTGCTGTGGGGCGTTCTTAAACGTGCTCTGAGAACTTTAGCTGAAAAGTACCATTTAAGGGGCAAATTCGATTCTTGCTTACAGTGGTGTAAATCTTTAGTAACCTCACCCATCAAAGCTGTTACTTTGGAGTTACACCAGTGTTCCTGAGAGCGTTGACTGTTCTAATTGCTGTATAAATCCACACAACACACCTTGGACGTGTTTCCTCATCTGCAGCCGTAAAGTCAAAGTTAATACAGAATAGCAAGCGTGCAGCTGACGGTCCGATTCAGACTTAAAACTTGAGTGGATGGAGTGGAAACAGGTTGCACCTTATGAATTTTTTGTTTGCTTCTGTTTGTTGCCTATGGAGAATGGCAGCATTCAGGTGCTGAAGATTTAGGGTGAAATCTTGGCCCAGTTTAAATCGATGGCAAAACTCCCTTTGATTTCAGCGGAGGCAAGATTTTTCCCTCAGTACCAAATAACAATTGGCCTGGGGGACTATTACGACATGGCTAAAATGTTCAGGGTAGGTGAGACCTTTGTGTTCTGTACAGTCTCAGTTATGTAGACTACCTTTTAATTTACCGTGAACATCAGACATCAGATTTTTAATTTTTTTTTTTGTGATGGAAAGCCTTGATTCCCAATTGTGTTTTGCTTGGGATAGATCTATTCATTCCTGACCTACCTATTTCTATCGTTTTGCTTATGATACCAAACAAAGGTAAGAAAGAGAACAGCTTCCATCAATATTTCCCTGGTTATGTTCCAGATGCAGAAAATCACTGTCCGTCCTTCTAGAGAAATGTCCACTCTATTTATTTTGGACAAAGGTCAGTTTGGTAATTCATTAACGGACTCTGGAGGACCATTCTGCTACTTTCTTCGGTTCAGTTACTGTATTTCTTATTAACTATCCATCAGATGAGAACTAATGCTAAGGGTCTGGTTATCTGTGACAATAAAAGATGCCATGGTACTTCTTGGAAGAATAAGGGTGTTGTCGCTGTGTTAGTGCTGTGGTCTTATAAGATCTCATATAAATTAAGAAATAATAGGCTTATTCTGTCCTTGCATGGATGATCTAAGAAGCATAGCTAGATGCTGCAGGAAGTGGTGCTGGTTGTTCAAATCTGCACATGAGTTCTTACCTAAGCCAGGTCCACACGTAAAACTTTTGCCAGTATTTTGCCAACATTTAAAAAGGGTAAATGGGATGATCTAGGTAGTTATAGGCTTGTCAGTCTGATACACATCCTGGGCAAGATAATGAAGTGTCTTACTGGGGACTCGAATTGTGAAAAATTGAAGGAGGGTAATATAATTAAGACCAATCAACACAGGTTTATACAAAATAGGAAGTTAGTTTGACAGGATCTGTCATTTTATTTTATTTTTGGATAAGATTACAAGTTTTGTTGATAAAGATAATAGAGAAGAGCCACGAGAATGATTGATTTAAAAAATTAGAAAACCTGCCTTAGAGTGACAGACTGTGAGCCAGGTCTGTACAATGGAGACCTACATCACATACGTCAGCCTTAAACTTCTCTTTGTTAAGGTAGATAGCTGCTGGTAGACACGAGGTGCTCAATGTGTGCAGCAAATGTTTAATAATGGGCACTTGGATCTAGCAGGCAGAGATATAACGAGATCCACGGGCTGGAAGTGGAAGGTAGACAAATTCAGGCTGGATAAAAGGGGTACAGTGAGGGTAACTCACCCTGAACAGTGAGGGTAACATCCTGGAGCAGTTCCAGGGTGGTGGTGGGTTGCCCATCACTGGCAATTTTTAAATCAAGATTGGATGTTTTTTCTACAAGGTGTGCTCTGGGAATTACTTTGGGGGAAGTTGATCACTGTGGTCCCTTCTGGCCTTGGAATCTATGCGCCAATAGTAATGTCAGTTAAGGGTTGTTGTTGTTTTGTTTGTTGTTGTTGACATTTTTATACCAGTAAAAGCCCTAGAGTAAATGCAGTTATACCAGCAAAAGCACTTTGGTGGCAGTATAGCTTATATCTTTGGGGGAGCTGGTATAGGCTACGCCAGAACTTTTTTGTTGGGAGAAGCTGTCTCTACATTACAAGGCTTTGCCCGGAGAGCTGTCCTGGCAAACCTTGTCCGGCGCAAACTAGGCCTCAGTGCTTCAGCCCTATATGAGAAGCCACTTTGCTGCTGGGGTTGCCATTTTTCAGACGAGAGGCGAAGTAGAGATTCTGACCGTTGTGGTCAATCAAGAAACCAAAACAATATTTATCGGCAGTAGTCCAGTTAGACACAGCGTCCTGGCCAGATTTCATCGCGAGCTATTTCCTTCCTGCATTCATATTGGCAGTTTTCAGAGGAATCACTCTTTCATTCCCTGTCCTAAGTTGCTGGGCGCTGTTTGATGACTGTCACATTCCATCCCAGAGCTGGCTGCACAGTGGCAGTGAAAAGATCCATATGCATACTTCGTAGGGCCGTTTTGGGAGCCTTTGGGACGAAAGCATTCTGGAGATAGACAGTTATTCCTAATCAGTTACTTATGAAGCAGCTAAAATAAACTGACTTGTGATGCAAGTAGTTGCACGCCAGACTGATCCCGTCACCTGGCATATTACCAGAGGTTAAAGCAAAAACAAAAAAACCACACCTCCACCTCTTCTCCCTGGCTTAGGTAACCAGCCTTTCCCCACAGCTCCCCATCCTGTTTCAATCTCCTTTAGCCACTGCTTGTCACCTCGTGGACACATGTACATACCTGTGTATCCTAAGGGGCAGGTGGGCTGGAATCAGGGCTTCATGGGGGGATATAAACTATGATCTCTTCAGGTACATCTACACTGCAGTGTAAGCCCAGGGTTTGAACTCAGACTCAAGCGTAACTCCGTCTTCTGTCTACACTCAAATCATGCTAAGCCAGGGTTTGGAACAAGGGTCCCAGGACCCTACAGGGATGGAGCGTCTGACCTGGAGTCAGTCTTGGATCCAAGGTTCAAGCAGTGTAGACACAGCCCCACTGGATTTGTGCTCTAGGAGTCTGACAAAAGTATCCCACAGGCTGACTTTGTCCTCTGGACAGTCATGTTTGGTGGACAGTCAAGTTTTCCCACCCTGCATCATGAATAAGCGCTAAAGCAACCATGGTTTGGGAGGGTGCTAGGAAGTCTGGGATATGGGTGGCTGGGCTCCATCCTGCATAATAGAGTGTAGCGGCTGGAGCCCTGGTTGGATCCCAGGTTCAGCAATTAATAACCTGGGGATACAAATGAGTGTAGATGTTCAAGCCCTAGGTTAACAAACCCAGGGTCTGCTAGCTCAAGTTCTGCTAACCCTGGGCTTACATTGCAGTGTAGACAGACCCACAGGGATCCCCCACAGCTGCACAGATCCCACCTCTCTTTCCTGGAGAGTGGAGTCTCTGGGGTGTCCACGTCACAGAGACCCAGCAGCCCGTCTCACGTGGGCCACTGAAAAGGCAGCAAATGAGAACAATTCATCGATTCCAAGGCCAGAAGGCAGCCCCGTCATCCTCTGGTCGGGTCTCCTGCATAACGCAGGCCACAGACCTTCCCCGGAATAACGCCAAGACCAGATCTCTTAGGAAGGCATCCAATCTTGATTTAAAACGCTCATTCACTGCCTGCAATGCTAATTGGATCTGAGTCGGTGGACAGCTCTCCGTCTTATTTCCAATCCCCTGTGCCAGATCCGGTCATTTGTTTGCTCCTGCTGTTTCCCAACTAGTACCTGCCCTCCGACATAACCCCCCCTCTCTGGGCTCCATGGTTGGCTCCAGCAGTGTATCCCATTTCGGAACTGGGGTAAGCTGTGACATTTCACACCAGGGTAGCACATCTATGCTAGGTGTTGGCCCCGTACAGCTCCATCACTGCTGCTAAGCCCCCGGGGTAGACAGGGCCTGGCTGTTTCAGTGTGTCTCTGCGGGCGGGTGGCCGTGGCAATGGTTGCATTATGAATTCCGCTCTCATTGAAGTCTCTAACTTGACTTCTTCTAAAACACTGAGCTGTTGTTTTAAAACCCGCTCTTTCTGCTCGGATGCCAGCTTGACTGGCTTCTCCCCACGTGCCTCTGACAGGCACAGCTGCTGCCTTTGGGGAACAGGAAGGGCTTGTACGTATCTGTTCTGTCTTGGCCAGAGTTTTCTCAGAGCAGGCAGGCTGCCTGGCTCTTGGTGCACAGCGCTTTTCTGTTAGTGAATACAAGTTTGTTCCAAGCATCGGCTCCTGTTTTCCCCTCTCTCCTCCTCCACCACTTGCCCTCTGGCCACTGCAGCTCACCCTGACCTTCGCTGAGACGCTTGCTCGAAGAGCTGCATTGCTGCTGACTCTGACGGTGGCAGATGGATGGGTCACGGAGCAGAGGTTCTCTGCGTCTCCGTCTCTCCTGGAATCTGCCCAGATTTATTCATGCTATTGGCTCTTCAGGCTTTTCAGTAGCTGCCTCTAGCCCGTTTTGTGCATCTGCCAGTAAATGAGGATGGAGGGAAAACAATTTGATATCTTTAAGGACTGGAAATAGGTTCAAAATTTTAGACTATTGGTACGGGGTGGAGGGAGGAAATCTTCTTAGAATTTCTCAGGGGTTCCGTGTGGAAGCCCACCCAGTGCTTGCCTTGCTCATTAAGGTTTCGCTTTGGTCTCTCTGAAGTCCAAGTAAGCAGGCTCTGGCCTGTCCATTTGCTAGTGTAATTCTTGTTAAAGTGGTTGAAGAGCGGCGAGGTCATTGCTAAAGTGTCTGCACTGCGTCCCTGAGGCTGGGGCTGAGTGGCTTCTAGTGTGCGCCGTGCAGGGTTGTGGTTTTCTGCTACATAGCTGCTTCTTGGAAATCACTCTGGCTGCCTTGGGGTGTGGGGTGGAGGGATATATACTATGTTACAGACCATTTTGTATCTAGGTCATGGCTTCACATCCAGTGCTGGTCAATAGTGGCTGGTTTTCTGAAGTCCACGAATCCAGTAGGAGCTAGGCTGAGCCTGTGGGACTCATTACACTTGTGACTAGACCTGTGGGGAAGCTGTTCATCTGAGCATTGCTGTCCTGGGTGCGAGATTCGCATGAGCCTTGTAGAGGGTTTGGCCTGGGCTAGAAACACCTGGTCCCTTATTCCAAAAACTCTTCTCTGAACAAACAGGCTCGACTGCCGTCTCCCGTCCCCCTTATCACATCTGCAGTGATAGGGCTTTTGTCCATAGCTGGCCTGGGGCACTGTGCTAGAAGAACAGGCAGTCTTTGGCTGAGGGCTGCCCGCACGCTCACCCCAGCTCCCATGCTTTCTGCGGGCAGCCAGTTGATTCCTTTGCGTCTCCATGGTAGAGTATGGGGTACCTGAAGCCTTGGGCTCAGGGAAGCAATCTCGCTTCTATCCTGCTCCTGAAAGGAGGGCAGGGAAGACGGGGGTGCCTCTCCTCTTCCTAGACTGTGAGGGGGCAGGCCTGTTCTCTGCCCTCAACAGGCGGCTTAAGGAAAAGCAGGGCCTGGGGTCCTATGTGTGGGGGGGAGAGGCGGGCGGGTGATGTTTTTCAGTTTAAAGTGGCCCTGTTTTCCAGGGGATCGCCCCATGTTTTCTCAGAGGCTTCCGAGTTGAGCCTCTTTGTTCAGAGAAAAGCATTTGGAGTAAGGGTCCAGGTGTTCCTAGCCCAGGTCAAACCCCCTACGAGGCTCACGTGAATCTCGCACCCAGGACATCAACGCTCAGATGAACGGATTCACACTGCAGCCGCCACACAGCATTAGCCACCAGGGCATGAACCTTGGCAGTGCAAGCGGACTGGATGAGCACCACCCAGCAGGCTGGTTTCACATCAGCCTACTTGCTTCCTCTTCTAGATTTAGCCCAAGCTCAAAACATGAAAGTCTCTGGGGAAGGGAGCCTGCTTTTGTGCTTCAAACCCTGGACTCGGGAGAGTGGGGTTCAGAGGCTCCCCGTGCTCCCTTGGATAGATCACTCCATCTCTCTGTGTCTCAGTTCCCGGTCTGCCTGGCAGCCCTGCTTTTATCTGTTGTCTGGTCAGAGAGTCATGTGTCTGTATGGTGCCTCGCACAGCGGGGCCCCGATCCTGCTATAACGGTGGTGATCATTTACAGTCTAATCCCGGCGTTTTGCCTCCCTGACGCACCCTCTGACCTCACGGATCTCTCTCGCTGTGCCTCTCTTACTCTTGCCGTACCCCACGGGGTACTGTGGGGGTTAACTAGCTAGTGTTTGTGGTGGGCTTTGGGGTCCTCTGAAGGCAGGTACTGTCGGAGCCTGATCCAAAGCTCCCCGGAGACGTTCCACTGACTGCTGTGGACTTTGTGTTGGGCCCCAGAAGCGGAAATGATGATGGTTTTATTTGTGCCACTGGGCCGCCAGTACAGCTCTTTGCCGGCCAAATAAAATCGTCTGTCTTGGCCTTTTTGACTTGAGCTGACGTTGGTGATGGATTTAGACTGTGCCCTCGCGACAGCTTCCCCTGCAGTCACTGCTGGGAGGACAGAAAGCCAAAGACGTTTAGGAGTGAGAGTCACTTTCTATCATCTTCCATGTTCAAGGCTGTTTAGAAAACCATGTGTGGTAAAGGGTGGAACCCACGTGTGCGTGGGTGACTGTTTCTCTCCTTATTCCCCCAGCAATATCTTTGAACCAGGACTAAAACCGATTGGAGGGATTGGCTTCTGAAAACATGTTGTGAGATAAATGTGCAGACTTCAGCTGAGGGGTGACGAAGGGGACGTGAGTCTACAGATATTTAGCCCTAATGAGAGATGGGAATTACTCCGTGGGCTCCAAGGGGCCAGAACAAGAGTTAACGGGATAACATTCAGAAAACGAAACATTTGGACGGAATATTAAGAAGTTTCTTCACTGTGGGCCGTGGTCTCCTGCCGAATCCTCTCTCAAAGGACGTGGTGGATGTTGCTTGGGCCTTTTCCAGCTAGACTGGCGAAGACGGTAGGGTGTGTCCCTGTAGGAAATGGTCCTAGAGAGATGGGCTGGGCTGGGCTGCCTGACACTCCTATGCAGCACTCTGTGAGTTCTGCAGCAGCCTCTCCCGCTGCTTTGAATGGAAACCTCTCTTCTATTTGCCTTCGCTTTCTCCTTAACCTCTCGCTCGCCTGTGGCTCTTTCTGCCCACGATGCACCAATGTTATCGCCTCTCCTAGCTAAAAAAACCCACATGCCCTCGACCCCACTTGCTCTCCAGCTATTGCCCGTTCTCCCTTTCATCTCGAAGATGGTCGGCCAGGCTGTTTCCCATTGTTAGCTGGAGTTTCTCCCCTCCACTCCCATCCTAGATCCTCTGCACCTTGCACTCGGCTGAAATCACTCTTGCCAACGTGCTAAGAGCCTCATTCTTGACCTGCCAGCTGCCTTCGACATCCTCAGCTGTGCTCGTCGTCTTGTAATCTGTCCGGGTCTCTGTGACTCTTCCGTCTCCTGGTTCTCCGCCTACCTCTCTCATTGCTCCCGTGACATGTCATTTGAGGACTTGACTCATCCCCTCTCCAGATTTCTGTCTGGGTTCTGTCCTTGGTCCCCTTCTCCTCTCTCACTGCACCTTATGTCTGGGTAATCTCATCTGCAAACACACATTCAGCTACCATCTCTGTGCTGACAACTCACAGAGCTACCTCTCTGTTGCAGACCCAGTTCTGTCCAAAGTAAGATCTTCGCTTGTATCTCTGACCCCTTCTTCCTTGTAAATGTCTAGCCGTCAGCTTGAGCTCAGTGAGGCTAAACCGGAGCTCCTAATCCTGCCTCTGCCCCAGGCCTTGCCTGTTGCATCCTTTCCCCAACTCTGTAGACAACAATCCTGCCTGTCCCTCTGGCCCATAACCTGGGCGTCATCTTTGACTCTGACCTCACTCTAGGTCCCCGTTCCAGGATACGTCTGAATCCTGCCAATTCTGTCTCTAACATTCGGCCTTTCCTATCCATTCACACAGCTCGTTCTCTGAGGCTGGGCCTCAGCCCTTCATGGGCGCAGGGTCTGTATAATCTGTAATGAACATTTCTGAAGCCAGCGGAGAAACTCTCAGCCCATAATCTTTCCCAGAGGACCACAGAGCGCTCTCTCATTCATTGAATCCTGTCTGTTTTATCATTTTTTTTTCTAAGTTATCTCTAAGAATTGAGCCAGTGTGGACATGCTGGGAGAGCTGACGCTTCAGGTTATCCACCGAGCTCTTTACATCTGTCTGCGTCTCTCTCTCTCCCAAGTGGACATAGGAGCCCCTTCATCACGCTGCATGTTCAAGGGCTTAAAAATGCTAGCAAAGCATCTGAGATCTATGATCCCATCTCTTCAGAGCTCTGCCGAGCGAGGCACGGGAGCTGCTGCATGAAAGTGACAGGCCCGCAGAGCTGAAGAGAAAGTGATGGTTTGAGTGAGGAATTTATTTTTGGATTTAGCAGAAATGAGAAGTGCAGCCCGTCTGGGAAATCCGATGCATCCTGTGTGTGGCACAAAATGACTAATTGCTGAAGAGAAAGCCAGTTAATGCAGGGGAAAGCGAATGCACCAAAATGCAACATGAACCATTTGCCTGGTGCACAGAGGAAATAAATGCCCCGAAGAATGCAAATATTTAGTGAGACGTTAGCTCTGTGGCCGTGAAATCTTCAGGGCGCGCCGCTGTTCCTCATGCCCTGTATAGGGTGTGGACGGAATGGCCCGATTCTCTTTGGGAAGGGCCTGGTTCTGCGCTCGCTCACAGCTGAAATGAAAGTCCTTAGGTAGGCAGTGGGCACCGAGTCACACGGAGCTAATCGGCTGGAAACAAATGGAGCTTCGGCAGCTCCACGTGACCTCTTTGGAGGGCCGGTCTGTACGTGTGATGGGCCTGGGGCTGTTTGGTGCTAAGGGTCCTCCGTTCCTGTTGGCACCTGTAGAAACTTTGTGCCAGGCCAGAGGTCGATGCACATGGTGCCCCATTGGCTCCTGCCTGCACCTCGCGTAGCATGAAGTGGGATGTGAAACGTGACCAGCCTGATCTGCACGGGGGCGAACGGCCCCACGGGGGGCAAGGCAGCGATAACTTGGAGAAGGTCTCTCTGCTCTGGCTGTATCCCTGACTGTTTGGTAGACTGCGGTAGGGGCCTGATCCGGGGTCGCTGACGTGAATGGGGGTTTGGTCGTTGCGTTCGTTCCCTGTGAGCTGGGTCAGGCCCTAGCGAGAACGGGCTAGCAAACAAACCAGCCTTCCCAAAGGCCTGCCGCAGTTAGTGCAGGACGTGGCTGTCCTCCGGTATCAACCAAGATGATGAAGCCTCAAAATCTCTCTCCTGGCTGGGGTCTCCCACTCCACCATGCGGTAACTGTAGCATCCTGTTCGGGTAGCCTCCTCCCCCATCCACCTGTCGTCTTGTACCCTTCCAGTGCCTCTGGCGTGCAGTTACCAGCTCTTACAGGTTGGACCCGTTACCTGTGTGTGCTTGAGGGGGAGCGGGGGAGGGGGGGGGGAGGCATTTGGCCTGGGGGTGCTGTGGGAGCCAAGCTGGAAATGTGAAAAAGAGAAGGTGCTGTGTGTTCCTCTTCGTAGTAACTGGCTCAAAGACGAGACACGCAGTAGAAGGACCTGGTTTACCTAGCACACAGGTTCTCAAAGGGAGGATCGGGACCCCGCAGGGGGTCACGACGTGGTTAGGTGGGGGTCGCGAGGTGTGAGCCAGGCCAGGCATGGGGCTGTGAGCCTCCCTGCTTCCTCCTGGTGGAGGAACATGGTCTGTGTGTGGGGGGGTGTGGTGACACACATACACACTGCTCATCCCCCCCCCCCAACGTTCCTGCCTGCCCCCCAGGGGACTCTGGGTGTGTGTGGAGCTGGAGGGGGGGAGAAGCAAGGAGCAACTCCAGGGCTCCCTGCATCCAGGTCGCTTTCTTCACCTGGGCAGTGCTGAGATGAGCATCAGGGGCTGCTGCTCTCTGTCTTCCCCTTACGCAACCTACGGGAGGAAAGTGACCTGGGTGCAGGGAGCCCTGACGTTGCTCCTTGCCCCCGCCTCCCATCCCAGCCCCCTAGCGTGCTTGGAGGAACACCATTCAAGGCGGGAGCAAGCAGCAATACCAGTCGCTCCATTGTGTGGGTGGGTGGGTGGAGGAGGTCACACTCAGAGGCTTGCTGTGTGAAAGGGGTCACCAATACAAAAAGTTTGAGACCCACTGAGCACCTTTCTTCCTGCCGGTTCCCACACGCTGCTTTGCTGAGCTGCGGCCACCTCTGGGGTGACGGGCGGCAGCTAAAGCACGCTAGACGACAACGGCCATGGGAACCAGGGTTTCCAAAAGGGTCTAGTGACTTTGGAGGCCCAAATGGATGGCCCATAAGGGGGCCCTGATTTTCGGCAAGCCCTGAGCGCCCACCCCCTGAAAATCTGTCTCCTTTAAGGTCCCTCAAGCTGAACATCCAAAAACGGAAGCACCCCAACATCACTAGTCGCTTTTGAAGATCTGAGCAGCTGGAGCCTTTAAATTCCATGCCCTGGGGCAGGCGGGGAGATGCGGGAGAGGAGAAAGCATTGAAGTCTCTTTCCGAAGCCATCCTCCCCATCCCCCCACTCTTTCAGGCTATGCCATAGACTCCATTTATCCATCTCCAGAGAATCTCTCCGTCCAGGATTCCAGGGTTGTCGTTTCAGGGAACCCTGCGCATGGGCCGTCTGCTGCTTTGACTGTTAAAACTCATCTCTTTGAGCTCTGAGCTGTGGGAAGCTTTGTGAGACTTGGTCTGCAGGTCACACTGACAGAAACGAGCGTGGTAACGAAGGCGCAGAGGCAGCATTTCACAGAGGGAAGGCTGGCAGGATCCACTGCGAAAGAAATTACAAAAATACTGCTGTTCTGACGCCTTGACTTTAAAATGAGCGTGTGGTGTCCAATACGGGGCTGGTGAAAGCCCCACGGACACTGCTCCGGGCAGAGCATGATCCTGGCCCCACACCCCGGGTTTGAAGGCACTAACTCTAGGGCAGAGGGTGTAATCCATTCTCTGTAGCCTGGTCCCTGCAGTAAGAAGGGCAGACACTGTGGAGGTGCTTTTTGTAAGGGACGTTTGTCCACTAGGAACTGGTCTGAGACCCTCAACTCAGCTTGCCCGGGGGCCAGCGAACCTCTTCAGATGGCAGCGCTGCTCAGTTACTGCTAACGGGGGCTGCTCTGAGGCTGTGGCTTCGCAGTGAAAGGCTCCAAGGGCTGATCTCTCTCCCTGGAGCTGCCCAGCCCTGCTTTCTGCACTGTACCTTGCTCCTGCCTGCAGCAGCATTCCTCCCTCTTCCTGATTTCACGCCCCTGCATGGCCTGTGGGAAAGGAACAAGGTCCGAATAACGTCATCTGTATCGGTTGTTGTGCCCTGCCCACAGTGGTGCTTGTTGGTACCATACATGCCTTAGCGTGCCCGCCCTAGAAGCTTATCTGTGCAACGGGAGGAAGGGAGGGTGTGAGATCAGTGCAAGGGCCTTGCAGAGTGCTTTCGCTCATTGTTTGGGGGTGAATGTCAGCGAGTTGCCTGTTTCCTCTGGAAACTGCCATCTGGGCTCTCGCTAATCTCTTATCTCTGAGTGGGTGACTTCTCAGTCAATTGAACTCTGTGACTCCAGAAAGCAATTTGCAGCCTTCACAGAAGTTACCCAGGTTGGAATGGTTCTACTGGGCACAGTTACTGATGGTCTGTCTGAGAGTTTCAGGAGAACATTAACACAGTGTCTTTCCACCCCCGTCGGGCTAGAAGTGGGTGAACCTGCTGTGCTCAGCCTAATTTGTCAACCATTTGACAGTGTGGTTTTTTGTTTTTTTTTAAAGTGGTTTTAGCTGATTAAGCGGCTCTGTCGTGTCCCTTTTCTACCCCCCGCTCAAGCTTTGAGACTCTAGAAATGCAGATGTTCTGAACTCTTCGTTGTGTTGATATAAATATGTAATGGGTAGACCTACATTTGCCTGTGCCCCAGGCTGACTCTGTGGTTATCTCACTTTCTCTGCTGCGAGTTGGCAATGGAAATGCTGACTTACAAAGCTAATAGGCAAAGCTAAGAAAGCCGAAGCATCATTTCAGTTAGGCCAGGTGTACGCTACAGAGTTAGGTCGATGTAAGGCAGCCTAGGTTGACCGAACTGTAAGCGTCTACAGTGTTACTGACCTGGCCTGTTGGCTTTATGTGGTGCTCCCAGCTGGGGTCCCGTTGCCCGGCCTGGACTGTCAGCTCCATGCTGAGCTGTCTGCGCCAGGCAGTGGGGTTCCCAGCTGGGAGCTAGGCATGGAGCCGAGCGCCCGTGCTGTCAGTGCCCCACACTGTCCCGTTTAAGTCTGTGCAAGTGCTCCTGGTCAGGACGTGCCCCAGCGGCAGAAGTCGGCTGGTGTGGATGTGTCGACCTCACGTAGGCGGTTAATTGTGTAGTGTAGACAAGGCTGTGGTGTGTGTTTCATGCCTTTGTTTTGTCTCTGCGCTTTGGTGGGTTGCGAGCTCGGCACTGACTCCAGAGGTGCTGCGATAAACCACAGTCGCTGTGCAGAGCTGCCACTTCCATGAGGCTTGCCGCGGTTAGGGTGTAATTCACCCCCGTATAGTAGCCTGCACTCGGGGGCCAACGTGGTGATGAGTCTGTTGTGTGAGCCCTGCCGCGGGGCAGATTTGCTTCGCTTCTGCTTTGGCCTTGGGGAGTGGGTTTCTTCTGTCTGTTCTAGCAGTGTCTCTGGAGGTCTGTCCTGCTGACGGCACTTCCTGCAGCTGTGAGAGCTAAAGGGCAGCTCTGGGCTATCTAGGCTGGCATCTGTCCCTCCCAGCTCGGTGGGATGCATATAGCATGATCTAGGCCCCTGCTGTGGCAAGTGGATGAGGGTAAACCTCTTGTCTGACAAAGCATAGCACAAACATGCCAGTTAGAGCATCTCTGCATGTGCCCCTGCTGCTCCTGGGCCTGCCTGACAGCCTCCGTCTGGGCCTAAGGAGGTGAAGTCAGGTTAATTCGTGATAAGGAGCGTGCATTAATCTGTTTCCGTTAGTCGTTTATGCAGTAACTTAAGGAAATGGAATTCCTTTGCTTGAGGCTTGTTTTCAGAGCTGGACGCGGGAGCTTCTCCATCACCCTTTGGGCCACCCCATCTCTGGGCTAGAACTCTGTGCACAGCTGCTACACAGATAGCACATAACCAGGAGACTGTTTCATGTAAATTTAGTTGCATAGGTTGGGAGCTTAATTTCCAAGGGCCAGGCATGGACTGAGAACGGTGCCTGGATCTAGTCTCTTGTATTTGCCTCACAGCATGACAGGTGCCCATAGCAAAGGCTGTGTGGGTTTTCTTGACCCTGTTTACCATTGCTGTCCTGTTGACTTGCTTCCAGTAATTCAGGGCCAAATCCTGAAGGGTGCTGTGCACATGCAGTTGTTCCTAGCTCCAGTGGGAGTTGCAGGTGTTCAGCGCCTGGCCCATCAGCAGTACTTACCTTTCTCTCTAACGGGATGTTCCGTCTCGCTTTTCACGTCCTTCTCAGAACGACGGGACCTAGGCAATACGGTGCACAACGGCGTTACAGCGGCCTCCACCGCAGGCAAGGGTCTGGTGATGATGAAAAACTTCTTCTGACCTTGTGTGCTGCCAGCAGCTTTGGCAGCACAAAGGGAGTGCTGTACTGGGTAGCAGATTTAGAAGAGCAGGCGAGCGCAGAGTATCTATGGCCAAGTGGATTCTAAAGCGTTGCAAGAATGAGTCCAAACGCTTGCTTGAGCATATACCAGGCTAGTCTCTGTCGCGCTCATCCTGGTATGCATGGCTTGCTTGGTGGAACTCTGCTCAGTGACCAGTTGTTCCTAACACTTAGAAAACTCCAAGGGGTACAGAGTGCTGCAGTGCATCTCCCCAGCAATGCAGGCTACTGCGAGCACATCACACCTGTCCTCTGCTCTCTACACTGGCTTTTCCAAGAATACAGAGTTAAGTTCAAGGTCTCTGTGATTATCTTCAAGATACTCCATGGCCTGGGCCCAGGGTATGCAAAAGATCAACTAAAGTTCTTGGATGAAGACCGTGGTTGACAGCTCCCTTCCTCCAGCACAATCAAACTTTGTACAGTAAGGAAAAACTCCCCTGTGCAGGGGAGAGAGAGCTTTGTAAGGAGTCACTCCCAAGCTGTGGAATTTCCCTCCCCTCCCCACCCGCCCCCAAAGAACATCACAAATCGCACCACTGTCTGCTTCCCAGTGCAAGACTCATTTCTTCCCTTCGCTAACATAAACACACCGTGGCGTGGGTGTGAGTGAGCTTAAAAAAAAATCCAAAACAAAAATCCCCAGCATATAATTCTTTCCTGGGGAGAGGATGAGACAACAAATGACAGTTGTATTGCTCGCTGTGCTATGGGGAAGCGCTCAGATGCTATGGTGATGTGTGGTGTCAGATCTATAGAGAATAGGATTAAAGAACTGGGCCTGTTTTAATTGTTTCTGTGTCTCGATTTACCCAGCTTTGTGTAATGGATAGAATAGAAGTATGGGGCTTATTTCTCTAGTGTTTGTGAAGTGCTTGGAAATCCTTTGGTGTATGGTTCAGTAATTTTGTAAGTGCAGAGTAGGTTTGCTGCTTTGCAAAGAGTTTGAATTCAGTGTATAATTAGTGCGTATGAAAATGAGGGACTGAGCTGACAAACTTGTGCTGAGTGGCTTCCTCCTACACACACACAACCCCTCCTATTCCAGTCCTGAGCGTCCCCGCTGCCCGTAGAGATGGTGCTGTGTTAGTTTATAGATAACTGTCAATGGGGAATGAGTCAACTCTACTCAGTGTTTTGTATCCTCTTCTTTCGTGGGCTGTTAAGGCTTGTGCCTGCAGAAATTAAATTGGTTAGTCTTTAAAGGGCTACAGGACTCTCTTCTTTTAATTTTTTTTACTACTATAAAAAGAAATGTCATTGAACTATCCTGAGTGGGATACGCTTCTAGTGAGTCACAGAGAGATCTTACAGCTGTAACCCCTGTCCCCATCTCCAGCTGAGTCTGTCCCTCTTATTCAGGGCCTGATCCCAAGCCCACTGAAGGCGGACTGAGAGGCTCCCTCCCACTCATGGAAACTGACATTGCTTTAGGCTCTAGTTGTTTCCTTTGGGGCAGGGACCCTGTCTTTGTATGTCTTCTGTAAAGCACCCTGCTCATGCTGGACGCTACAGAACACAACTACTTCATTTGGCTGTAATACATCATCTAGCTCAACTCGAAGCACAATGTGTTAGACAATTCGTGACTATTCTGCTGACCTGCTGTGGTTTAAGACCACATTGTTGCAGGTAAATGGACATTTGTTGTTTAAAAATGAGAAGAAACATGCAAAGCAGCTGGATTTGTCTTGCAGATGAAATGGACAGCTGAGCTATTCCCAGCCACTTGTGGCATTAGGTGTGTACCACTTCCTCTTCAAAACTATTCTGAACTGTTGCTGTGCTCTGTCAAGCAGTGGCCGCGGTCTACTTAGGAAGTGAAGCATTTCAGTGTTGGCTGAAGTGGTTCAGATCCAGTTTAGAAAATTCGCTGTGATTAGAGCTGCATGAACAATTGACTTTTCAGTTCAGAGGGTGAAATGAAAAATAATTTGGTTCAAACCAAAACCATTTTTTTGGGGGAAGAGGGAGGATATTTCACCTTTTTGAGTCTAATAAAATATTTTGTTCAACCCAAAATGACACTTCCCCCCCCAGTTTTATAGTTTGGGGTGTTTTGTATCCTTTAAATTGAGCTAAGTTTTCAAAACAAAAAGCTGAAACCTTTCATTTCTAAATGGCTGAAATGAACCATTTTAATATTGTTCTTTTCTTACCTGAAACTATTCTCATGGATTTGGGTTGAATTCTGCATTGATTCGATGCCCCGAACAATGCATTGTCTGGGAAATTTAGTATTCGTGGAAATGTTTTTCCCCAGCTTTAGTTGTGATTCCTTGGAATGGTGACACTATATAACCATACGGGATTCCTCTTCTGTGTCTTTTATAGTCCTTCGTTGTCCATCTTACTGGCAATTTGGAGAAAAATCAAAGTGCTTTAATTCTCTATCCCGGGGGTTTTATTGGGGGGAGGGAGGTGTCGTCGTGCTTGGGACTTCCACTCAATTGGATAGACACCCAGTGCATGGAAGACCCGCAGGCTCGGGCCCGTGTTTTGCATGGTTGGGTACACAGGTCACCATTTATTTTCGGTTCATACAGATGTTGGCCCGTACATACCATGGGGAGAGCGAAGTGTGTGTGTTCGTGTTACTACCCTGCTGGCTATCATAACAAGTTAAAAATAAACCCTACAGTTTTCCCATGGTGTGGAAATAGCATCCCTTTGAAATTCCGAGTGTGAAAGTGTCAGGCATTTCCAGAGCTGTCACATGCAAAACATGTTCCTCCCAGACTGGAGCCAGAGGGCGGCGGGAGAGAACCTTTTCCTGTTTAGCTCGTCCCCAGGCCATTCTCCGTTTCTTTTTAAGAATTTATACTGCTAGCTCCCTTATCCTTCTGCTGAGGACCTGGTCCTGCACTTACTGAGAGGTTTTTGCCATTGTTTTCCATGGGAGCTGGTGCCTGTAGGCCTAATCCTTCAGGGTGCTGAGCAGAGCTGGTTGGAAAATGGGGTTTTCTTTCTGCTGAAATCTTAAACAAAAAACAACCCCTCTCTCGGCCCCCCTTTCCCCCCCACTCCAAAAGAAAGTGTTTTCTGTCAGTTTTTTCCACAGAAAACGTTGACTGTTTGTAAACAAACCAACAAACCTCCTCACATTTTGGCTGAAAACTAAAAAGGTTGCCATGGAAAAATGTTGTTTTATTGAAAACCCAGTTTTCAGTTCAAAAGACAGTTTTGAAGGACAACTTTCGACTCGTTCTGGGGCTGAGCATCCTCATGGCTGTCCTGAGAGCACATCAGCCTCACTGCTCCCTTCACAATCCCTCTTCCACTCCCAGCTCTGCACCTTCTTCCACGCCCCTGGCTCCAGCCCTCTTCGTATAAATCCGCCAGACCACATAGGTGCGCGTGTGCTCTTAGATGTCCGTGCAATGGAAATGCTTCTCTAATCCCTTTTGAACACTCGAATTATGGGGATTCTTGCCCACAGGCATGGGGGTAAACTGGGTACTGCAATAGGAAAGGTCTATTCATGAAGGGCGTGTTCTCACTGATTTTGAGAGGGCTGTTTATTAATACTATGTACTGCCCTCCTCTGGGGCACGGAGTGAAAATAATCCATTAATGCCACATGGCTGTACCCCACCCAGTCGATTCCAAAGCATCGGCACAGGTGAACATCAGCCTGACTTAACTCTTTGGACATTTCAAAGTGGAACACACACACACGGGGCAGTTGAAACCCAGCCTCTTTAAGAGAAAGGGATAGACAAGAAATAACGTTTACTTGTATTTTCATTCTAGTTCTCAAATCAAATCGTTTGAAGCTACCTTTTAAAAAAAAAAAAAAAAAAAAAAAAAAAAACGAGTCGGAAGGACTTGGGTTGGGTGGGACTTGGGAACAAATTCATTCCCTTGACAAAGTTCCACCCCGCTCAGCTTGACTCCATAGTTCGGGACGACGACCTGGCTTGCAAAGCAGGGAGTGCCTGAGCCGCCATGGCCAACCCCAAATATTCAAAAATCACGAGTCAGGCTCACCAGAAGTCATGAGATTGGCTTTAAAAATCATGAGATCGTGTAAAAAATAATAGATTTGGAGTTCTTTTTATTTGCCGTCTGCTTTTTGAGTCTTTAGGGTGCACCGGGGTCACATTTTGAAGCTGTCTCCACAACCGCAAGGGCTAGAAACGTCTTCTTTGAGAACGAAGGCTGAAATCATCACATCCACTTGACTCCAGGCGCTGGGGCTTTAAGGCGAACACTGAATCATCATGAGACTCATGACAAAAATCATGAGAGTTGGCAGCACTGTTGTTGCCAGCTCTCATGAGTTTATTGTGAGTCTCGCGGTATTCCTTGCTTGTCTTAAAGCTTTAGACCTTGAAGGTATGTGAATACAACAAATTCTCAGCTTTCAGCACATGGTTGCAGAGAAAAAGCTTGCTCACGTGACCCCGGAAAGGTGCAAAAGCCAGAAGACCAATAAAAAGAGCAGCAGATGGGATAATTTAAAATCTCATGGGTTTTTTTTTTTTTGCATCTCTCCTGATTCTCGAACACTTGAGACTGGCAGTGCTGAAAGCAGGGGCAGGGCAGGGCAGGACGTCCTCAGACACAAGAGCAGAGATGCAGGCAGTGTGGAATGGGTAGGGGCTGAAGGTGAGGACAAGCGAAGGAAGTGCGTGCTAAAACAGCTCACTGAGTGGGAACAGAAAGCTGTCCCAGGAACCCAGCCAAATTTATTTGCAACTCTTTGTCTTCCCCATGTTCCTGGACCCTTTGTGTTCCTGGTATTGACCCTTTGCCGCTCTGCTTCCCCCACGCAGTGTGCCGAGACTTCGCCGTGCTAGAGGATCACACCCTCGCCCACAGTCTGCAGGAGCAGGAGAGTAAGTACCTGGTGTCTGTCTCCTCTGCTCAGTTTGTCTTGAGTCTGTCTCAGCAGGGTCCAAAGTGCAGAGACAGGGAAGCAAAGAGGGCAGACGAGTCACTGGAGTTAATGTTGGAGCCACGGTGGGTTTTCTATAAGGGCTTTACATTTTTTGCTGTTTGATGTTCTATCCCCTGACAATATCAGGTTTGCTAACAAAAACTCTGCTTTTAATTGGAATCAGATTATTCAACAGTTATACATTGTTAAACAGCTGCCACGCTACCCCTCAGAGATGGCTGCATTTCAGTGGTGGGTGAAGTGATCTCTTTGGGCCTAAATCTATTTGAGGTGATACTAGTAAAACTTTACACTAGTGACTTTTTTTTTGTTGTTGAATATTGGCCAAGATTTTTAAAAATGCCTAATGATTTCAGAAGCCTCAAGTTTTAGGTGCCCAACCTGAAGCACTTGAAAGGAGTCTGATTTTCAGAAGCTTTGAGCACCTGTCCGTTGAAAATCAGGCCTCTTTAAGATGTCTCGAAAACTTTGGACATGATTTTTACCTTGACGGTGTCCAGTTGCTTTATCTGTTACTTGGTCATTTATTGCAGCTCTTCCTTTAAGGCGGGAATGACTTCAGTGACCCAATCACTTTATTGCTATTTATAATGTCTTCTGTGGTGAAAACGAAGAGGTTAATCTAATAAGGATCGTGCTGAGCTCTATCGGGAGCCCTGAGCTGAACAGATCTCATTTCGGAATGGATACAGGGAGCCCCTTCAATGTGGTAAAAAGTCACTAACAAATTGAGACTGCCCCAGTTCAAAGCCTACTTCCCTTAACTTTTTAGTGTAGGCTTGGTCAAGCCAGTTACGTTGCTCAGGGGCGTGGAAAATCCACACCCCTGAGCGATTTAGATAAGCTGATCTAACTCTCGGTGGAGATGGTACTAAGTCGACGGAAGAATTCGACCTAGCTTCCACCTCTTGGGAAGGTGGATTATCTGCACCCACGGGAGAACCTCTCCCAGTGGCATCAGTAGTGTCTGTCCTGAACTGTGTCAGCAGCGTAGCTGTGCCGCTGTAGCTTTTCAGATGTGGACAAGCCTCAGATTCTGGTGCTGCATGGCATTTCCCTGATGCCCGGTGCACCCTCTTTGAAGTCCACCTGCCCGTTTCCTGACCTCGCTGGATTCTGACGCTCTGCCTCCCTTTCTTTCAGTTGAACATCACTTGGCAACAAATGTTCAGCGCAACCGCCTGGTGCAACATGACCTGCAGGTGGCCAAGCAACTGCAGGAAGAGGAGGATCTGAGAGCACGAGCCCAAATCCAGAAACGCCACAAAGACCTGTGAGTGTGGGAATGGGGCTGTGCGAGTGCTGGTTTCACAGGGTCGCTGCTCTCTGAGCTTTGTTGAGCATTAGCCAGTAGCCTCCGTGCCAAGGCCCGACAACCTCTGGCTCTTCTTGTACGCCTGTTTCTCTCTCCCCTGTACAGGATACAAATCAGTGTCTGTGAACTTCACTGGCTCGAGTGCTCCTGGCAGGCAGTGTGGCCCGTGGCTTCAGATCTGCCTTTTTTTTTGTTTGAAAACCAGTTTTTTGGTTGAAAAATTTCACCCCGCTCTGGTTGTGGGTTCTAATCTAGGCTCTACCACTTGATTCACTGCCTGGCCCGGGACAGGTCATTTCTCCTGTCTCGTTTTGCTGGTCTGTAAAGTGGGGATAACGTTCTTACCCGCCCACGTCCCAGCTGGCTAATGTTGGACACAGCTCTGAACATATAAAGCACTGTAAACCATGCCGTCTAAGATTTGCAGCTATCGACAAGTTCCCATTGTGAGTTTGTGCTGCTGGGTAGCGTATGTAGCTGTGTATCTTCTGACTTGGCTCCCTGCGTATTACGCCGTTACGTTTGTAGGAGTTAGCGGAGGCGGATGCTGGTCTGTGACGCAGAGCGAATGCAGCCAGTTTTAGAGGAACCTGGCGCACTCCCATAGAGACTTGACGTGTCGTGTCCCTTACTCTTAGATTAAAAATCACTCATCATGGAAGCAAGGCTGGCACTCTGTGCCTGAACAAACATAAATCACTCTCTGCCGTGATCATTTAACTCCCCGTTCAGCCTGTCGGTTTTGATGTCCCTAGAACACTTGGATTGAGTAGAGGAGGAGGAAGAGTGAGTGAGAGCGTGTGTATAAAATATATAGCCGCTATAAAAATAAGCATCTACTCTAACCGCGTACATTGCGTGTGCGCACACACGGGTTCATGCTGCGTTCTACAGTGATCATCACTGTCTGCCGACTGGCTCCATTCCTCAGCAGGTTTTGATGCTATTGGGACTCTGCAAAATGCGAATTGCCAACCCAGCAAGCCCCTCTGCTGGTCGAAGAGCTGAAGCTTCCTGCTAAAGCTTTGAAAAGCATTTTGTCAGTAGCAGTTTTGCTCCGGTATACTCCAGCCTCCCTGCAAGAAGAGGGATATGCAACTGGATCTCTTTGTTTCTTAATCCTCCTGTCTCCTCCGGCTGCCACTTTCCTGCCTGGGAGCCGTTAAGCCCATCTACAGAATGTCTTCACTACCCCAGCTAAACCAGGAGGATTTGACATTGGAAGGATATTGGGGACAAGGAAGCAGGAGTGGACAATCTCTTAAGAAATCAATATCTTAACATTGTAGCTTTCTGAGGCTTTTTTTAAATCCTAGATTTCCTTAGTTAGGAAGAACTGGGGAAGATAAATGCAGGGCAGAAACACTTGGAAATGGATTTTTGTTTGTTTGTTTCAGAGATTAATGAAGCATCAGATCTTTTTATGCACCAAAATTAATAGCTTACTGTATGCACGTATGTGTACACGTGTGCACAACCTGAGCTGGTATGTCATTTTGCTTTCCCCTGCATTGCTGCCAACACCACGAGGCATCTGTTAAAAGGATCGTTTCAAATTAATTTTGTCCTTCCCGTCTTTTCTCTTTGTGCCCCTCCACCCCTGCTCCAATTATTTGCCAGAGCTAATATAAATAGAAGTGTTTTCATGAAACAGATTAATTAAAAGTAATGCATTGAAAACAGGAGCCTAGACCCAGGAAGCATTTTTCAGAATGAAGCCCAGCAGTTCTGGCTGTTCGGGGATGAAGGACACGTGGACTTGAATTCCAGAGGTGCTTTCACCTGCTGCTCCCTTTGGCTTGTGAGGCTGAAGGTCACTTAAATTAAAACTAAAAGATCTTCACTACATGAAAGGTTGTAAGAGACGTGCCTCTGTTAAGTGATTAAACCAAGTTCCCAGTTGTTGTTACCAGATAAACAATGAGAGAGAAAATCTAACCCGTCGTTACCATTCAGTGGTTAAAACACAGCGTAGTGTATTGCATTCAAAAGCGCTGCAGCTCTCATCAGGAGCAAGAAAATGCCTTTGCTTTTGTGTAATTACCTTTGTCGTACACACGCAGCCAGGCAGGCTAGGAAGTGCTGTGACTAGAGGGGCAGTGGCCACGCCGCCCATGCTCGGAGAAACGATCAGCTTTGCAAGGCGTGTTCTGCACCTTTTAGCAGGCTGCCTGGCATTGGTGAACGGAGCCCCCCGCTCTGCTCGCAGACATTGAGGGGAATTGCAGAGGCTTTATGTTTCGCTCTTCCTGGATTCACATCCTGTGAGGTGTCAGAGTTTCAGGTCCGAACGGACCCAGAATGTTAGAGAGATTCAGCATCATCCCCCCATGCACCAGTTTCGGCCTGCTGGGCACCAGTTTTGCATGGGATTACTTGAGACTGCAAATCCCTGCTCAGACCACGTTGACCCAAGCTCCCTTTCTGTGCACCAGACCATGGTCCGTGCTTGCAGCAGGTGAGTTCACCCGCCTTTGAGAGCTCAAGGAGAGTTTCACAACCACTCAGTTGTGCCTTCAAATGTTGCTGGTGCAGGGGAACTGGAAAGAGACGCAAGGCGTCATAGCAGGCTAGTGTCACTGCCCGAGCTGAGGGAAATGCAGAGATGCAAACCTCTGTAACAGCGGAAAACAAATGAGAGGGTTACAACTCTTTCTTACTGATTTAGGTTCTGACCTTCGTCTCCTTCTCTTCTCCCTCTGCCTCTTACCTCTGGGTAACCTCATCTGCAAACATTAATTCAGCTACCGACTCTTTGCTGATAACTTGCAGGTCTGCCTCTCTGCCACAGGCCTGTCTCCTTCAGTCCAAGCTGAAATCTCAGTCTGGCTCTCTGACGTCTCTTTGTGGATGTCTAGCTGCCAGCTCAGGTTGGACATGGCTAAAACCGAGCCCCAATCTCTGGGCTCCCCCTTTCCCCAAACCCTCCCTGCTGCCACCTGTCTCCATCACTGGAGACCACCACCACCACCCTGCCTGTCAGTCACTCAGGCTTGTAACCATGGTGTCATCTTTGACTCAGATCTCTCTCTAGGTCCTCACATCCAAGCTCTATCTAAATCCATGCCCAGAGAATCGGCAAGAACATCTCTGAGATATGGCCTCTTCTCTCCATCCATTCAGCTAAACCTCTCATCCAGGGTCTCCTCATATTGTACCTCTGCTACTGCAGCGTCCGTCTCTCTGGCCTTGACAAGTGCCGTCTTGTCACACTCAGGTCCACTTAGAAAGCTGTGGCAAAGCTCGCTTTCCTTACCCTGGTCTCTGCATCCCTCTACGGGCTCCCCGTTCTCTACAGCAGCAAACCAGCTACTCTTTCAAGGTCCTTTTCAGTCGGTCCCCGCCCCACCCATCCTCTCTCTGCATTGACAGCTCAATAATCAATCTCCTCGCATTGCCTTGTGCTGCCAGCCCCTGCTGCCCACCTCTTACATTTTCAAACACCTCCGTGCTTTCTCCCACGCTGCCCCCTGTGCTTGTGTGGAACCCCCCATAAACATCCACAAAGCAACTTCATTATCCCCCGTCCGCTCCCTCCTCAAAACTCTCCTTGGCGGCGATGCCTGCAAAAAAACCTTGGTGCACTGAGGCCACTGCCTCTCCTGCTGACCAATGCTGTCCCGGTGTTTCCTTGTGCTCTGCCTTCGGTTGTCTTTTTGTCTTATGCTTAGTCCCTGCCCCAAAGAACAGACAAACTATCTCTTTGCTCTGTGTTTGTACAGCACCTAGCACGGTAGGAGCCCCAATCATGGACCCAGACCCCAGGTGCTATGGTCATACAAAGCGTAAATAATAATGCTGGCACTGGAGTACACGGCGCCTTTCTCCTCCCCCTCCAGTCTGGCTGACGCTGTGTGTAACCTCTTCCTCCTTCTGCCTTCCAGAGAGCAGCAGGACTGCGAGATAGCTCAGGAAATTCAGGTGAAATTGGTGATTGAAGCAGAGCAACGGCGCAGACAAGAGGAGAAAGACGAGGTAACCCTTAAAGATGTGGGGGAAGCGGGGCTGTTTTCATTAGCCCGTGCAGTGCAGGCATCGGCCAGCCATTGGCCAAACCAGCGCTGAAAAGTGTTTTGTATGGTAGTGGTTGGATCATGCCCAGTCCCGTGCGGATGTACAAGATGGAAGAGACAGTGCAAGAGGGGTTCGTGCAGCCCCTCACGCTCTTGTGCAAGAATGGGGCATAACCAGTCTTGTGCTCAAGGTGTGCGAGAGCCGTGTAAATCACTTTGCACTCTCGGAGGTGCTGCGCCTGTTGGGGTGCTGTGACGTTGCACTGCTTTCAGCGCAGCCATTGGGTGAGAGCGCGCGACCTGGCCATAAGTATCCACATTCTCCAGAGGGTTTGGACTGAAATTGTTCTGCTGAGGCTGACTTCCAGGCTGTGGATTTGGGGAAGCCGTAGGGGAAGGGAAAAGCTCCATAGAGATT
This sequence comes from Emydura macquarii macquarii, assembly GCF_026122565.2. NCBI lineage: Eukaryota > Metazoa > Chordata > Testudines > Chelidae > Emydura > Emydura macquarii. The sequence goes on along the minus strand of NW_027132502.1, from coordinate 665,608 downwards.
TGGGGAGCAGCGGCCTTATTTATTAGAAGGATTCTTTCAGAGGCACAACTTCTCATCTGCAGAATAACAGCCGCGCTGTCTCTTTTCTAACTTGGCCGTTACAGCGATGCATTTCTGTGCTTGATGTCCTGTAAATTACACCCTATTTGAAGCAAGTTGATACCTGACTCTGGAAACTCCTGTAATAATAAACAATTCCCATTTGGGAGTGACGCAACCCAGAGCTATGCTAGTGGGAGGACAACCAGAGAGGTAAAGAGGAAAGTGCTTTGCACTGCTGTGTGGGTGTGTATGTTAGAGCAGGTTATATTTTTAACAGCCTGGCTGGAGATCCTGAAAAGCCTGGAGCTCAAAAATTCAGTCTCTCCGTCCTTGCTTTGGATATTCTGGTTTGCAGGGCTGGACTGTGGATGTGAGCTCCTTCAAACATCAGAACAGGCATCTCCCACCTTCCACATACAATCATGGAAACGTAGGACTGGAAGAGATCTCAGTAGGTCAACTAGTCCAGTCCATTGCATTGAGGCAGGATTAAGTATATTATCTAGATCATCCCTGACAGGGTTTCTCTAACCTGTTCTTAAAAACCTCCAATGATGGAGGTGTCATGGTCATACCTAAAGTGATGGGGGCATGACAGATGCACCTCCCCCAACCCCCTCCCAAAAAACAAAGAAAACAAAACAAAAAAACCCTACCCAAGCAGAGTTTTGACCCTGAAAAGGGAGAAGTGTCAGACAGACATTTTGGTATTGCTCTTGATTTTTTTTTGGTGTGGATGACACTCAGCTAGTAGGGTGATGGGTGGCAGTATACAACCCAGAGTAGAGAAAGTGACTGGCGTGCTCCTAAGGAGCCATTCTTATCATAGAACGTAAGGGGCATTCAGTAAAATTGAAAGGCACCAAATTTAAACCCAATAGAAAGAAATAGTTGTTTCCAGAATTTGTAATTTACCTGTGGAACTCACTGCCACAAGATGACACTGAGCCAAGAGCTTAGTGTAGGATTCAAAAAAGGCTCATTCGTTCCTATAGGTATTGAGATGATCTCCAGACATATTTGATATGAGGATTTAAAAAAAGTGTTTTGATGGGATGTAAACCCTTCTGCTGCAGGGCATAAGTCACCCTGTAACTGAGAAGTTAGGAAGACGCTTCCTCTTTGGGCTGGTTTCTCCATGATAGACTATTTCAGGGTTTCTTGCACCTTCCCTTGAAGCATCATGCAATGGCCACTGTTCAAGCAGGATACTGCAGTTGATGGACCATAGCTCTGGTTCAGTAGGCGGTTCCTATCCTTTCAAGCTGTGCTTTCGTTGGGCGTTCGAGGAGTCCTTGTGAGATCTGTAGGTGGCTAAGACTGGAGACCTGATCTGAATGGGAGGGAGGTGCAACTACCCTTTGCAGATGGGGAAAAGTGAGACACAGGTGACTTGTCTGACCCTACCAAGGGCGTTTGCATCAGAGCTGGGCATAGAACTCGGGGACTCCTGGCTCCCAGCCTGGTGCTCCGACCACACCTACCACAGACAAAGCTTGCCCACGCCAATGGCTCGTCAGGCTGACGTTGTGAGGGTACATCAGTTTCATAGCCAATGGTAGGCAAGGAAGCGATACGGCCAGCATCATGTCAGACTGCCTTTGACTGCCCTAACCCCACGGGCCCGTAGTTGGGGGTGGTCTTTCAGCAGCAGAGCAAGCAAGACTTGAACCCACGCTCTTCAGGACTGTAGTTGAAACACCTTAACCCCGCAGCCACCACAGCTACCGCTGGCCTCTTTTAGAATAAAATCAATACTTACTGCCTGCGGTAGTGAAAATTAACCTGTTCTTTCCCAGTGAGATATTCACGTCTACTGCAGGAGAGTAGAACACCATACCACAGAAAATGCCGATTCACTCCCTGGTGCTCCTACACAGGAGGGTTAATGGAGAGGAGGCTGTCCTGCAGGATCCATCGTCCCGGAAGCAAAGGACGGGGGGACAGCTGTGTAGTCCCAGCATTCATTCCCTTTGGAGAGAGAGAGCTGGAGGGGCGTGTCAGTCAACACCTGGGTCAGGCTGTCACTTGGTCTCTGTCTTAATCTTTGCATGTGTAAACTGAGGCTAATGAATGAAATCCCTGGGATGCTGTGACAGCTCATTCACTGTCTGTGATGCTCATTGGCATCCTGGGATGGGAGCCCTTCAGAAATGCGAAGGATTGTTACTTATAGCTTTATGATCATCATCGTAGCAGGAGCGGCGTCCACAGCTGTTACAGGTACTACTTAGCAATAGCATCTGGACCGTGGTGATCATAAGTGAGGGGGAGAGAGAATTCTAGTGCTCTCAGGACGTCATGGCTGTCTCTCTCCGCCTCCTCTAGGACATCGCCCGCCTCCTGCAGCAGAAGGAACTGCAGGACAAAAAGACGCGTAACAAGCACTACCCAGAACCCCGGGGACACGCTGCTGACGAGGACAGTTACTACCCGGAGAACGGAGGTAAGCTTTCCTCTACCGCAAGGCTCCCGCTCTGTAGTACTGAGTTATTGCAGTATTGAGCTAGACAGACCGGCTGCTGGGAGAGCTGGGACTTTGGTGCAAGTTCATCTCTAGCCTTCTATTTAAGGACCCAGTCCTGCACCTAGGGACATCCTCTGGGGTTTTAGTATTCATTTATTGGGCCCCAGACTAGAGCCAGGAGAGTAAATAAGGCTCTTGTCCTTAGTTTTGTTCTAATGTTCTGTTAAATGGGTCATAGGGTGAGGGTGGTATGTGTATAAAACCCGCTTTTGGTTAAAGAAGGTGTGTGGCAGACATTATATGGGTCTCATTGACTAACGTTAACATGGAGTGTGCTAGCAAGAAAGCTTAAGGTGATTTAGACACTAAAATGTTAAGGCTATTTTTGATTGGTGTGATCATCTGAAATATCAGCAGTGTGGTAAGTGTGTAACGAATAACTCGTCTATGGAGCGGCCTTTCTAACAATTCCTATCAGGTATGTATTCAGCAATATCAGCAGTATATTCAAGTAGTATGACTTACGGAAAAACAGGAGGGTCTCCAAAGTGCATCTTCACCAGGATTATCCCGCTGGTCTGTTAATTGTGGAAAGAATATAATCTGCGGGGCTGTTTTTCCTTGGGGACCTGCTTTTATGATCAAACACAAACTGTCTCCAAGTCAGGAGAGAATCGGGGTGTTTAATTATTGAGCAGCTTGAAGATTGCCCTGCTGTTTGCTGGTGGTGGTTCTTTCTGATGTTCTTCCTCTTGAAAAGGTGTATTGGGAAAGGATTTGCCCATTTTGATTCAGGAGTGGCACAGTTGAAGAGCTGACCTCTGATTTCTGACCTTAAGATCTGTGTTTGGTTATTAAATATTTTATGTGCCCGCACAAATAAAATATTTAACTAAAGTTCAGTCAGAAATAAGTTTTTTTAGGGTGGCCGGAAAGTTCACACCACAAACGTAGCCCCAACTAGATGGAAATGTCAGAACGGTGAGATCTACCAGCCGTAGACTATTCTCCCAATGCATGTGGTGACGGACTCTTTGATAGAATCTTTTAGAAGTAAACTTGGCAAGTCACTGGGGGACATACTGCAGGGGACTCATCTTGCTCTAGCTGGGGTGGGAGGATAGGCTAGATTTCATAACAGAAGTTAGAGATGGTAAAGATCTACAATTCTCTGAACCCGTATGCTGAGAAGATACGCAGCATCGTGTGTGATGCACCAGGAGAGCAGGATATCATAAGGGAGGCTGCAAAATGGCATGGAGACATTTCCCTCCCACCAGATTTCTTCTACCTGTCATGGTCGACAGTCTAGAAACATGCTCCAACCACAGGAGGGGCATAGTAGAAGGTCCTTAATCAGCCAGTAATGGTGGCCTTTTTTTCTTTGTGTTTAGCAACTAGCTAGCACAGTAGTCAGTTCTCTAGAGCACCAAGAGCATCCGGCATGTTGTTCTGGCATCTGTGAAGTACTGAGCACAGGGTAATAAGGACCCAGCATTATTGGTTTGTATTATCCTAACTTGATGTGGGCCCTAGCTACAAGGTTTTGTGCTCTGGACCCCAGCTTTCCCCGTATTCAGCGTGGGTATGAATCTGGGATTCTAGGTCAGAACCATCTCTATTTTTAAAAGGAAAAATAAATACAAAAGAAGAAAGATTCCGTCCTGGAAGCGTCTGTGCCTTGGAAAATTATTGCCAGATTCACCCAGTCTCTTACTGTTTGAGAAAGTGGCACCAACCCCTCAGAGTGATTATGTTGCAACTACTGCATGGCACCACGATAACTGTAGGCTGGGTGGAAGCCACCTGTCCTGTGATTCACTGAAACCATATCTCCTGCTCAGGTTTTCTGGCATGGTGGAGTTACCCGCACAGAAACAATCCTTTCCCAACAAAGCTTCCGCATTTCATGCTGTCCTTCCCTTTCTTCTCCCTGTCGGCGGTGGGTGGTTGGTTTGTTTTAGCTCTTTCCTCAGCTGTGCAGACAAGATTAAGCTAATTATAGGTGATGCTCTGTTGTAAGGATTTGTTGGCATTGTGCAGAAACTGACTCCTTGCTTTCAGACTTTCCTTTCATTTCTAATCGCTGTTCAATAAATCATCTGGGTATTTTTTAAAACCGCTGTTCATCATCTGCAGATCACACTCACCATTTGAAATTGTCCAGAAACACCCACCCTTTCACAGACACTGCCATGCTTCTCCTTTCAGCTTTTGGTTTTGGGGGTTTTTTTTGGTTTGTTTTTAAAATATATACATAGTGTACAGAAGTCACACAGATTTGCTTTCAAGATTGGTTTGCAGTAGGCTTTGAAGAGATTTTCTAAACAATGATTTAAAGGGACACAGTTGCTTTGATCCCCCCAATCTGGCTGCTTGTTTCAAAAGAGAGTAAGACAGAACAGCAACAATGTGCAATGGTGGAACCACCTTAAAATGACCTTAGCCGTTATATGCCATGTTCTTGTAGCTATGTTGGCTCCAGGATATTAGAGTGACAAGGTGAAAGGTGGTATTTTTTATGGGACGACCTTCTGTTGGTGAGGGAGACGAGATTCTGAGCTTACACAGAGCTCTTCTTCAGGACTGGGGAAGGTACTCACGCTATGTCTGTACTACAGATTACTTGGGTATAACTTGCCTTGTTCAGGGGTGTGAATGCCCCCTGCGCAACGTAAACTATGCCAACCTCAGTGCCGCTGTGGACTGTGCTGTGTCGGCAGGAGAGCTTCTCCCACCAACACAGCTCTCGCCTCTCGCGGAGGTGGAGTTATTAACTCTCTCCCGTCGGCTAAGGGCATCCTCACTGGACGTGCTGGAGCGGCACAGCTACATCAGCGCGGCTGTAGTGTAGGGGTAGCCTTGGTGTTGCAGCTAAATTCAAGGTGTAGTTAACACACGTTTGGGCATCATTCAAGGAGAAGTGGCCAGTGAAAGCAGACAATCACTGCACTCTCCAGTGAATTCTCACAGGAAAGTAAGAGACAAAAACAGCCCATCACCCGCGGGTGAACATGTCCCACGCGATCACTCTATAGCTGACTCCTCAGCCTCAAAGGGAACCTTCAAAGACGAGCCTGGGAGCTTAAATCCATAACTTGGCTAGACACTGACGTTCATGGGCTGAACAGAGACACTGGATTTATGGCTGATTACAATGATCTGTAACCCACTAACAACCCCCACACCGCTTTTTTTCCCTCCAATCCCTCCCCCCCCATTACTGCAGAGGTGTTAAATGGCCAGTTCACCTTGAATGGTCTCTTGAAATGCGTGTTAATTACTGACATCAAACGATCCCTTCCACCTTGTATTTCCCTGTGACATTCTGGGTGTGTCTAAACTGGCATAAAAGACCCCTGACAAGGCCATGGCTACCCCAGGTCAGCTGGCATGGGCTGTGGGGCTAAACATTGCTTTGTAGACATTCAGCCCGGGTGGCTGGAACTCAGGAGCCCGGGCTCAAGGTCCCAGAACCGAGCCTGAACATCTGCACAGCCATTGTACAGCCCCGCAGCCCAAGGCAGCTGACCTGGCGGCCGCGGGTGTTTAATTGCAGTGTAGAGACACCCTCTGAGTACGTTTCCCAGACCTGAAGAGCTCTGTGTAGCTTAAAAGCTTGTCCCTCTGACCAGCAGAAGTTGGTCCAACAAAAGACGTTACTTCCCCCACCTGGTCTCTCTCCGCTTTTATGAAACTGTGTCCACACTGGAGAAGGAAAGTCTCCGGCTGCTTCGTTGTGTTGCAATCGTGCTCACAGTCAGCTGTGCTTAGTGTGAACTCTTTTCCACGGCTTCCCCCTAAGAGTGGTCCACGGCACAGCTGCGTAGGGTACTTCACTCTGCCCCGGGACTTCTCCTAGAAATGAAATCACACAGAAGATTGTGGCAGGCATATTTCTCACTCCCCACGATTGTACATTTGTGTCTATTTGTCGCTGTGAAATCAAAACCATAGAGGATTACCACCTGCTTCCTGGGAGCCCTGAGGAAGCAAATCTACTAAATGACCAAGCAAAATGTCTTTAAAACTATGTTGCTGAGGTCAGAATTAAGGCCCTCAAACCTCCTGCTTTCTGATTCACCAAAGCGACATTTGTTAACCTCTGTTTACGTCTCAGATACCATGGTAGAATTGGCCTGTCTCCAAGCTGCCTTAATTTCACAGCATGGAGCTTTCTTCCTCCCACATGAAAACACGGGGTGGTGCTGGTCTTTTTCCCCCTTTACTGAAATCTTACGGCTAAAACTAGGGCTGGGCAAACAGGTTTCGAAAGGCCTGTCACCCAGTCTGAACCTCTGTTCAGAACTGAGACCAAAGCTGAGTACATTTGGGCATCATATTTCCCGTTTCTCCCACCCCTCTCCGTTTTTTGAGCCCTTCTTTGCGAACCTGGACCTGGCTAGGTCCAGGAGCTATCGGAAGTGATGAAACACCGTGAAACAAGCTGTCTCCATGCTTGGTCAGCCCAGCCAGCTGTGAGAAGTCCCCCACACACCCAGGCACTCAGGCTTTAGATGAGCATCCAGGTGGCTGAGTGCTTAGCAAGCCAAGCCTGCTACGTGTTAGTCCGTCGTCCACCACTTACTCCTCCTACCCCATTAATGCTTCTAGTTTAGCTGCTTAATTAGTTCCCCAAAGTATTGTGCAACTTTTGGCTGCCCACCTGTACCTCCGCCTCCCACGCTGACCCTGCTTGTTTGTGCTGGCCCTCTTCACTGTTTCCATGTGGAGCTGCCTTTCCCGCTTATCCCATGTCGCGCGTGTGCCATCGCATGCTGTGTGAGCTTGCCCCAACGCATGGGCATTAACTTGTGTGTCACTAACCTGCCTCATTGTTCGTCCCATCCCTCCGTCCCTCAGACCCCCTGTGCGGTACCTCCAGGGAGCGGGTTTCTGAGAACTCGAGGCCCCGCAGACCCCGGAGCCCTGACAGGCAGGCGCAGGAGTGGAGAGAACCCCAAAGAGCATCCCTGGCTCTGTCTGATAACGCGGCTGAACACAAGCATCCTGGCTCGGAGGAGCCGAGGAGCTCTCCTCAGCTGAGCAAGACCAGGGGTGGCCAGCGACGCAGCAGAGAGCGACAGAAAGTAGCCAGCCGGGAGAGGCCCCGGAGACCGCCCAGCCTTGATCTGGACAGAGCAGGTGAATATGAGGCCTGGGACCGGAGCAGCAGCTTGGAAAGGAAGCCATTGAGCTGGGAGAGATCCAGAAGACCGCCCAGCCTTGATCTGGACAGAACAGCTGAATACGAGGCCTGGGACCACAGCAGCAGCTGGGAGCGGCGGGAAAGGAAACCAACTAGCCAGGAGAGGCCTCTGAGACCTCCCAGCGTTGGCCTGGGCCCCGAGGTGGGACGTGCAAACTGGGAGCAAAAAGAAAGAAGGCCGTTGAGCCGGGAAAGGCCTCGGCGGCCTCCTGCTCTGAAACTGGACTTGGAGACTGATCAGGCAGCCTGGGGCCACAGCAAAAGCCGACAGCGGAGAGGGAGGAAGCCGTCGAGCAAGGAGAGGGCGAAGAGACCTCCCAGCCTGGAGCTGGAGGCAGCCCCAGACCACAGCAGCAGCCGGCTATTAAACTCGGACAACCCCAGGTCCCAGCGCCAGGACCACCCGTCCCCAAGGGGGTCTCGTGAAGTGAGGCTCCGGGATGCAGAGGAATTGCACAGGCAAGATCAGAGGAGGGGTGAGGACAGCGATTATAAAAGAGCAGGACACGGGCCAAGAACTTCACCCTCCCCCCACGCTGAGAACTGGGAAAAGGACAGAGACCGCCATCGAGACCCAGGTAACACAGAAAAGGGATGGGGAAAGGATGGGTGGTGTGAGCCTGATTTCTGGCAGGATGTCCGCTTTCCTCTCAAGATCCCTGTTAGAATATCTGCCGGGGTTCCATGAATAGTGGACCCTGCCTAGACCGCCAGTTTGTCTGCTAGGTTTGCGGTAGTAATGCCATGGGGGAGTCCCCGATGCTCCAGTGTGATCAAGATAACTCTGCGTCGATTCTTTGAGCACTACGGTGAGTGGAGCTGCCCAAGTAGGTAGACAGACAGACCATGGTCTTGGTTGTTCTTCGCTCTTGTTCTCCGCACCAGGACAGCTCCCTGCCTTAATGAGACCCTCCTGGTTCATATTTGGACTCTGACTGGTATGTAATAGTGAGCAGGTGAAAAGGAATTGCTGTAAACTCTGTTTGTGGAGTCTGGTGGAAACAGTCTTTCACAATTACCATCTCCGCAGGCTCCAGACACACAGAGTGGGGGTGGAGGGCAAACACTAAGCTGAATGACCCACGTTCTTTCTTCAGCCGCATCCTTGCTGCCCTAGTCCCTTTACTTTTATTTTTTTGAAAGTCCAGCTCTGTGTTTAGGCGCAGCCCCTGGATGGATAGCTATGGTGCAACTCTGGCCCTAAGCTTTTTGCCAGAGAGAGCATTTCTGTTTTATAGACTATTTTACAGCGAAGTGTTTCCTGGTTCATTTTTTTGGCGCGTCGCTATGCTTGCATGTAGCACATATGGATTAGGTGCACTTTAAAACGCCAAACGTGCCATTAGAGTTGGAACGCCTGCTGTAATGCAGCTGACCTGAACAGAGCAACGGTGGGCTGCTTGTTAAAGAAAAAAGCCAGGAGTTTGGAGATTAGGAGCTTGCTCTGCTCCCTAGCGGATCTGTACTACAGCTTCCCTCTCAGTAAAATGGAGATGATGCTACGTCTCCACCTCCCAGGGTGTTGTGGGTCTTGCGCTCTTATAGAACCTCCTGCAGGAGTTGTTTTGTGAATATCGATAAGGGTCAGAATCATTCCTCTGGGAGACCATGGCGCAGCGTCCCGCTGTGTGTATAGTGACTGTTCAATGATTTAAAATAGCCACGCTGTGCAAAAACCAGCTCATATCCTCTTCCTGTGGGCCTTAATTCTAGCTGGCTTTGTGCTATAGGTTCCTACTTTGTGTGGACAGGAGTAATATGAACATCGCTATTTCTATATTCAATCTGTTTATCTGAACAAACAATTTATTTAGCTTAACGAAGAGAAGGCTACGGGATAACTTGGTTACAGTCCGAAAGTACCGACATAGGGAACAAATATTTGATAATGAACTCTTCAGTCCAGCAGAGAGAGAGAGAGAGAGAACATGATCCCATGGCTGGAGGTTAAAGCTAGACAAATTCAGGCTGAAAATAAGGTGTAAATTTTTAACGGTCAGAGTAAATAACCACTGAACAACTTACCAAGGGTCATGATGGATTCTCCATCACTGACTATTTTCATATCAAGATTGGATGTTTTCCTAAAGGATCTGCTCCAGGATGGTGAAGTTCTGTAGCCTTTGTTACGCAGGATAATCACAATGGTCCCTTCTGGCCTTAGAATCTTTGAAATAAACGTTTATCTTTGTATTCTGAGCAAAAAATAGACTGGCTCATTTAGATCAACCAGGCTACATCGCTCAGGGGTGTGAACTGCACACACCCCTGGAGTGCCGTAACTACACCGACCTCACCCCTGCTGTAGATGTGTCTGGATTGATGGACGAATTCTTCCATTGACTTAGCTACTGTCACTTGGAGAGGTGAATTACCTACATGTAAGGGAAAACCCCTTCCATTGACAGGAATAGCGGTCGGTAGGGGTTATTAATTTTGGAGCAGAACATGATTGCTGAATTGACGGTAGAGAGAGAATCTGAGATTCAGAGAGAGACACTCGCTGGATGATCCTGAGGTCAGAGTGTCGTAGCCCAGCATCTGAAGGTGCAAGCAAGACCGGGCTCTCATTGCTCAAATGCAGCATCTTTGGGTAGTTTCCAACAGGAATGAGGAGAGCTCCTGAGATTCCTCTAACTTCTGGTGCAAAGAGAGTCTAGACTGGCTCTAAAACCATCTAAAATAGGGATGATTCGACCCCAACTTCCTGCTCAGAACAAGAACGGAACCTTGTATGAGCTTCAGAAATAGTTTGCTTGATGATTTTCTCTCCATGAGAAGGGCTGTCCTTGCTGAATTTGGGAACCAGGAGTCTCCCAGGAGCCTGCTCCAGACTGGTTTTGCAGAGTCCAGTGTTTCAGAGACGTTTTTCCTACGTTTCTGTCTCCAGATGTGGATCTCTGGGCATTCTGAGCAGAGCCAATTGGGCTTCTAGAAAAGTAGCCTATTGCAGTTGGGTTGATGAGGGGGCAGGGGTGGCCCCGTTCAGAACGGGGGAGCTGAGAGATTTGATTTCTCTCCTGGGCTTTGCAGGAATGAAGTCGAGGGGGATAAAAGAAGCTGTTTATGCCACACCCCGAGTGGCCCCTAGGGACCTGGAGCTGTATGATGCAGAGATCGCCAGGAAGCTGCAAGAAGAAGAGCTTCTGGTGAGCTGAGCGGGTAACAATTGACGACTGAGTGACTGGGGCGTTAACCCATTGGCCGGGGTCTGCTGCTGTTGAGAACTAATGTGCAGCTGTGCTGTAAGGAACAGATTTTTCAAGGTCTTTAGGCATGATGGGACACTTGGGTGCTTAAATACCTTTTAAAAATCTGTCCCTAGATGCTCTGGGTCCTAATGCCTTACCTGTTCACATTACCATCGCGCACACGCGCAGAGACTCGCACAGTTGGTAGCCAGTGCAACTTCCTATAGTTTCTTTCATGCAAACTCAGTCTTTCCCAGGAGGCTGGGCAGAGCTCAGCAATGGCCGAGACAGACCCACATGGGACAGAGAGCTGGGGTCCGATCAGCAACGGGGCAGCATGAGAAGAGGGGCAATGCAGAGGGGAGAGGACTGTGTCTCGCTGATCCTGGGAAGAGCCATGCAGGAGACGGGGACTGGACCGGGAGGGGAGTAGGAGGAGATGCAGCCTGGCGGAGGTTGGGGAGGGCGGGTTAGAGCAAAACCCCTGGCAGGTTTTAATAATGCAGCCGGCCATTTCAACCTGCTCGTGAGACGACCGCGGGGTGGGTTTAGATGCGTGAGGAGGAGTGCAGCGCGATTCCAGGCAGGCCCCCAGCAAGCCTGGCTTTGCTGTTGAATCTGGACGTCTCCAATGTAATGCTGTTCCTTTCCTAGGCCAGCCAAGTTGATAAGAGGGCAGCACAAGTAGCCCAGGATGAGGTGAGCACTTGTCCCCCTAAGAATTTAATCATGCGACCCAAACTGCTGAGAACCCCGGTCCATGAGACACGTGTCTGACTCAGATATCGCCTCTGCCACTTTCCGCATACCCCTCCATCCATGCAGAAACAACGCCCGGCTCTGTCTGCGTGTCTCACCTCTTTTCACTCCCTTGGAGGCTCCAGGGGCAGTAAATTGCATTGCCTGATTGCAGAGCAGCTTCAGGAAGGCCTGGCCTTTTCTTCCATGGCCGGCTCCTGATGGTGGCCACATAAGAGTGACTCTCTTACTAGTGGCCCTGAGGGGGGGGGATTGTTAGACAAATCCCACCTGGGGGTGGGGAGGAAGAAACAAAGGGCAGGAAGGGGGGGGGAGGAGGTCCTGACCTGGCCTGCCACCAAATCAGAAATAAGCAGTGCTGGACAATACATGCAGTGCATAATCTGCCCCATAACTGCAGTGCCTCCTTTTCTCAGGGCAGGGACATTGGGCAAAGTCCTGGCCCCTTCAGAGTCAGTGGAACCTTAGCCATTGATGTCAATGGGGTCAGGATTTCACCCTTCGTTTGTTATTAACTTTGCCGACCCTTTGCACCTTGGCATGCCCGTAGAGCTCGTTTGGCTGAGGTTTTTCCAGCGCAATCTGGCCATTTGAAGAATGAGGCAATGGGGCTGTCAGCTCGCAAGATGTACAGTGAATTCCAGACCCATAGGCTAGAACCAGATTCTGCATCCAGCCAGATGGGGGATCCAAGGGCCAGGGATAACATGTGGGCAAAAAGCTCTGTCCCACGGCTCTCTGATAACAGCATTCATTTTAAAACACTGGGAAGCATTCAATTAGCTTGAAATCAAAATAAAGCCAGGGCTCCCTTACATGGGTTTTGTATTTTTTCCTTTTAGGAGATAGCTCGCCTGTTGATGGCGGAGGAAAAGAAGGCTTACAAGAAAACAAAGGAACGAGAGAAGTCCTCTTTTGAAAAGAGAAGGCAGGACCCAGACTGGAAGGTACGCTTGGCATCAGCACACCCCTGCAAAGCGAGTAGTGGTATTCCCATTTTCCAGATGGGAAAGCTGATCAATAGGGGACGGGGGAGAGGAAGAGACAGAGGGAGAGAGATACGTAGATGATGTCAGTCCTGATTGCAAGAGGGGCTGTAGATGCCAACGTTTGGAGGGTTAAAATAGGCGAGTAGGTAGAGTGGAAAATGTTACTTAAAGGGCTTGACCCGGAAAGGCGTGGCAGCACCATGACTTGCCAAACCTCGTTACAGCATCTCAAATTGTGGGTTCTCAGCATCTCACTTCGGCCCCAAACCCCTTAAGAAATTTTGCAGGTTGTGTCTGAAACCCTGCAGATTTCCACTGGCATCTACGGCAGCAACAAAGCCCGGCTGTGGTGCCCACCATGGTTGGGCCATAGCTGTTAATGGTGACGTGGCTCCATTTCACTGATTATCTGGACTGAAGAGTGAAGTGAGTGGCAGGGACCTGTTCCTACCAGAATCAACTGACGTACGGGGCACAAAATGATTCAAAACGTGCTGTCCGCATCGCCATGAGTTAGTCCGTCCTCTCCTGCTGCTAACCTCCCGGACGCTGGCAGTATAGTGGAGTTATGTGACCTTCTGCTCTGCCAACTGCACGCCCAAACTGGACATCAGCTGGGTCAGATTTGTGACTTGGTTTTGGGTGGGGAAATGCGGTAGCAGTCCCATGCATGAAACAACGTGGCCCTTTAAGAAGGGTACGTCTACACGGCGTTTTAAAACCCACGGCCGCGAGCCCGCGTCCAGGTATGCAGACTCGAGCTCACGCGCCAAGGCTCAGAGTAGCTGCACAGACGTTCGGGCACGGGCTGTAGCTCTGGTTCCGAAGCCTGGGGACAAGGCTGGGCTTCAGAGCCCCAGCTGTGACATCTCCACTACTGCTTTTAGCGCCGTAGCGCGCGCCGAAGGCGAGGACGTGGGCCCTGAGACTTGCCGCCGCCGGTTTTAAAGCGCAGTGTAGACACATCCTTAATGCGTTTCAGAAGAGGCCATTCCAGTGAGTAAGTTAGACTAGGCAGGAGAGGAATTATAACTGGTTAATGTCCAAGCTCTCCGGCAGAAACTGATCTTCTGCTGAAGTGCGAGGGACGTTCCCCCTTTGGGGTAAGTGTTGGACAATAAGATGTGTTGTGGCAGAGGTTCCCACGCTGATCTGGGAACCACCAGTGGTCCATGGAGAGGTGGCAGTCACACGGTGCTGGCTCCCCTATTTCCAGCTGCTAAGTTGCATTGACAGACAGCTGAAAAGCCACTCAGTGCTTTTCCTGGTGGTGTTTTTTCCACCTAAGCATTTGGTGTCGTTGCCACAGGGACGAATACAGTGACTCAGGTGGGGAGGAGGTGGCCGGGAGACTATCACTGTATGAAAATGTGGCCTGTGCTTTGAAAAGTCACAGGTATTTGACACATCCTTGTGCAGGCCACTGCCAGATGCAGGATACTAGATTAGACGCACCGTAGACCTGTTCCATTTGCGCCGTTCCGAGGCAAGAACAACTGCATCTCCATGCTAAAGAAACGCTTGTATAACCAGGATATTGACTGCGTCCAACCTCAAGCCTCTGTTGAAGGAACGCTACAAAGGGCTGGCTGGGAGGCGATAGGAAGCAGTGTGGCTCCAGGATCTGTAGGCCGGTTCTGTAGAGACTAAAAACAGTCTTGTGTGCATTTACCTCTGCCCTTGTCTGCCACTGACCTAGGTCAGCCTGTCAGCTGTCTGGCAGCTTGCACAGTTGCAGACAAGCATCTGCATGTGCCTGACCCAACGTGCCAGTGCAAATAACATCTATTTGCACATGCAAACTGTCAGCAAAACACCTGGCTCACGGCGCACGTGTGCACAGTGGTTCGGTGTGTGTCCTACTCGGGATTAGTGCATATGGTTGTGTCACCCACTAGGAACTGGCTCCAGCAACGTAACAACCTGCCTCTTATTTACAGCAAAAGGAGTTTAGCTCGAGAAGCCTGTGGTTCTGGTGCTGGAGATCCCAGGTTCACTCCCTGCTGAATGGATGTACGTGGTCAGGGTTGGTTTCACGTGCACCGGTTAAGTGTGCACAAATGATTCTGTGTAGTCGCAGGTGGCTACTTTTGACAATCTGGCCCAGGCTTCGCTAGCAAAGTGAATGGCTCCCCAGTGACCTGCCCTCTTCTCTTCTCCCCCTTAGCGTGACACAAGTGAACCCACACATCCACGATCAAGAGATGGACACGAACCTCAGAAAGCCAAGAGTGACAAGCCTGCCCGGTGAGCTGCATGCCCAGTCTGTAAAACGGGGGAAATCCGCTGAGGAAACAATGCAATGGTTGAACCTCAGGAAGCAAATGCTGGGAGATGACTCAGGGGAGTGCAGGGCTTGAAACGCTAAGCAGGGCTGGAAGGTGCAGGGCCCTGTAGGGTGCTCCGTGAGGTTCAGTGCTTGCTTATATCGTCCCTGGTGCTTAGCCGCTGCAGGGTACCCGTCTTACAGGGGCAAAGATTGCTGAGCTTGTACAGGCAGGCAGGCGGCTCAGAGTGGGGTAAGTATCTCTAGACGTTTACATGGCTGCTTTTGCATGTCTGAAATCAACTGGACACCATGGCTGTCTCCATGCAGTGATGATAACGCATGCACTGCCCTGTCTCTCTCTCACTCACATGCATGCTACAGTCAGACAACCACCTGCGTACAGGCAATCCATTGCAACGGGGTGAGTCTTACTGCTGCGCCACATTGCGCTTGAGTGGATGGAGGCATGTATTACACCCCTGTAGTACACCTCTTCCCACACTCTGATACAGCACCTGTAAGGGGGATCAAACGCTGATATGAGCTTGTTGGTTTTAGTCCTGTTACTGGGATGAGACTAATAAAGACTTTTTTTTTTTTTTTTTAAATGAATAAAAGGTAGAGCTGGTAGAGAGAGAGTGTGTGTGGGAGGGGGGAGGAATCAGTACAAATATTAGAATGTCAGAATTGTTTTCATTTTGCAGGGTTCAAAATGTACCTATTTTCACTGCAAAACTTATCAGGATATGTTTTGATTGAATCCCCCAATTTAAATGTTTCGTTTACTGAAAACGTGGCAAAACCAGTTTTCAATTAAATAAATGCAAAAAATGTTTGGAGAACTTTGAGACACGTTTGTGAAAAGATTGGCATCTGAGAAAAGGCCTATTATGAGATGACACAACTTTTCATTTAATAAATTCTGACCTATATCTATTAAAAGGAGACTATTTAAAAGGCTTAAAGATTGGAAATCATGCATAAATTAACAATGAGAGTAATTAACCACTGGAAACAATTTACCAAGGGTTGTGGTGGATTCTCCATCACTGACTATTTTTAGGGGAAATTCTCTGGCCTGGCTTATACAGAAGGTCAGACTGGAAGATCACAGTGGTCCTTTCTGGCCCTGGAGTCTCTGAATGGAATCTGTGAATAAAAGGCAAAGGTTCAGCCCAGGAGAGCAAAGAGCACAGATGCTCCATGGTATCACCTCGGGTGCTTCGTCGTTGCTCTCATGGTTTCCTGACTTAATTTCCTTTTTGTTCTTGGCAGGCCACCACCTCCTGCAGCCGCAGAACTGGGCGACTTTGATCACGCTCGTAGTTTTACAAGCCAGCCTGGCTCCATGCGTCCGTTTTCTAAACCGGAGTCTTCTCCAAAAGGTAGGAAGAGAGGCCAGTTACTGCTTCAGCACTTGGTTTGCGTCGGTGCCTTAATTCAAATGATGAGCCTGAAAACCATTACTCTGACGGCTGCTGTCTATACAGAGCAGATGTGTATCACACCCTGCAGACACACGCTCCTGCTCAATAAGCAATCCATTCTCAGCAGTCAGGTCCCTGCCCCAAAGAGCTAAGTTACGCCTCTTGCGAACCGACACCATAAAGAACAAGCACAGAGTGGTGTGACAATTTCATAATCATATGGGACTCATCCAGCTGCACAGAACAATCCTACCAAATAGAAAGCCTTCAAAGAGCTGGCTGGCTGGTGGATGGCCAGGCTGAGGCTTTTCTGTAGAGCGGTAGACTTGTGATGTGCATCGGTCTGTCTAAGGTTTTCCCATAGCCCTCTAAGCACTCTGCTTGCTGAAATCACTTGGGCTTAAGATCCCTTAATTCTCCAGCCTCCATATCTAAATGCATGAGACAATGGAGCGGACAGGGTGGTTTAGCGTATTTGAATGAGAGGGAAATGTCGGGTGCACTTCATATCGGTTGCTAGATGCTGAATCGGTGCCTAGGGTCATTCTCCCTGGTGGGCCCATTCACAGAGCAAGAGGAATTAAAGGAAGTGTTTGCCTTTTCCATGGACCTACCCTTTTATTTCTCTAACCATTCACTGCCTGCTAGTGTACATCTCCCCCACCTCAGAATTTTTGAATGCACCCCAACACTTGGAAAGTTAGACAAAGCTCCGAGGAGCTAAGAAGAAACTAGAGGATTATTGTACCTACAGCTTTCTGCACTGTGCTCTGTGCTAACTGGTTTTTCTGTTTGTTTTATAGGTTTCCATTACAAGCAGTAAAAAGCTAGACTTTGCATTGATACTGACTCTCTTCTGTAGCAACCGTTACTGGAATTCCCAGGAGACCATCTCATTTCCTTTAACCCACTCGAGTTCCACCCTCAGGACGTCCTCCTTTTTAAATGTCAGATCAATAAGCAGTATGTGTTCATTCTGGTTGCCCAGTTGTTTGTGATCACTTTAGTGGTGCAGTAAAATCTAGCCACTCTGTAGCTGGCCAGCTGTACTCAGCTAGCTGACTTGACAGCACCTTTACAGTCCTCTAACTCCCGTGTTAGCTACGGCTGCATCCGTGGCAATTAGTGGGTAGATCTTTTTTTGAGAGAGAGAGACACACTTGGGGAAAAATCCAAGGTGCGAGGTGGATGTTGGCAAGGCAGAAATCAGCCAGTAGGGACTGGGATTGACATGGGATTAAGATGACACGCAGGTTTCTGTTGTAACCAGCATTGCACTTTTCCTCAAGTCCTGTGTGAGAAAACTGAGCCAAACCAATACAGAGCAACTGATATTTTCCATGCTAGTTGGCACGAAGGAGAACGAGTCTTCCTATATATACCAGCAGAATGCGTGGACTTCACGCCCTTTCGAGAAAAATGATTCTGTATCTGAAATCTCTGTGGTGCCGTCACTGCTTAGGGAACGCCCTCTGGGTGAGGCACGGAACATGCTTCTGTCAGAGTGCGGCCTCTGAATGAGGGGCTATAAACCCAGCTCCCGCCGTACAGCTCGTATGTATTGATTTTCGGGCGTTTTCCATTTCTCGATGAAGCTGTCAGCGATGGAGCCGGAGGAGACTAAATGCAGAGACGTTAGGGCCAAAAGGGACCATTGTGGTCCTCTAGTCTGACTTCATGCACGGCCCCGGTCAGAGAACCTCGCCCAGTCAGTTATTCTCTCCCCTCGTGAGCCCAACGACCAGAGCGTCTCTTCGAGGGCAGTGGCTTTCAACCTTTTCGGGCTCAGGCCCATTTGTAAATGTTCATGGCCTGTGGCATCCCAGTAAATAGTCAGGGGGGTGGAGGCCCTGGGGTGGTTTCAGTCAGATCCTGCCCCCCTAGGGTGAGGCGTCCTGCCCAGCACTCGCCCCACAGTGGTGACCCCTGCCACTCCTGTGCCATGGGCTGGCTGGGCTCTGCTCTCCCCTGACTGGACCAAATCTGGGCAAGTGGAGTTGTGACCTGCAGTTGCAGGGCCGCTCCCTCAGATTTGGCCGACCCAGATTCCCGTCGTCACGACGGCTGGGCCAGGCCAGCGCTGGGGCTCCAGAGGCTGCAGTGCCTGGCGCAGGGAGGCGAGACCAGCCAGCCCCGTGGGACAGGAGCTGCCTGTGACCCTTTAAAACGTTCTGTGGACCCGATTCTGGGTCCCGACCCATGGGTTGAGAAACACTGGACTAGAAGATCACCCCGTCTCTGTTTAAAGATGCCATGTGATGATGAAGTAATCACTTCCCAGGGTATAAGAATCCTCTCTCACCTGAAGATACCCACCTAGGTTCTCCCCTGTACTGATCCTCCCTTAAAACACCCCCCACCCCGCCCCCCCAGCCTGTGGCGATCATCCTGCTGTCACAGAGACAAGGACTGCCTGAGCCGCCTCGCCCTTTTTTCAGCGTTTTTTTTGTCAATCACTGTTCAAATACATTTTCATTGCAAAGCTGACCGTAGATGGACAGTAGGTTCTTCAGCCTATCCAGCCAGGAAGGGCCTGATGGCCAGTCCGCACGCTAGCCCAGAGCCGGGGGCAGTGCCGCGTTGGGCAGTCTAGGAGGGAAACTCCCGGAGTCCTGCTGTTCCAGAGGGGCAGGCAATTGCCCCGAGTCTGTGCTCGGTGCATTGTTTGCTCCCCTGACCTCCCAGGGTAGCACTGCTGCTGGGTGCAGGGGGAGGTAGGGGGTGCAGTGGCTCCCCGGAGCCTGCTTGCCTGGAGCGATGGCGCAGTGCCCCTTCTGCTGCTTTGGAGCAGTCTGCAGCAAGGGCCGCAATCTGGCCACAAGGCCTTGTCTTCACTAGTAAAAAAGGTGTGTGCTTAGCTCCAGCTAAGGAAAGCCCTAGTGAAGATGGGGCAGGCTGTTGCACTCCCACGAGCGAGCAGGTCGAGTTAAAGGCTACGGGGCAGCTCAGGGTTTACACTGACATAACTCATGTGAAAACTACACATTTTGCCTGGTCTTCAGTAGAATTTTACCTCCTATTAGTTACCCTGAGTTGTAACAACAGTAGCCACTATGCAGCACCTTTCATCAGTAGATCTCAAAGCCGTTTACAAATCATTTTACAGAGGGGAAGACAGAGGCACAGAGTGAAGCAGTGACTTTCCTAAGGTCACCCAGCAGACCAGTGGCTGAACTGGGGCTGGACCCCCCATCTCCTGACTCCCAGTCCAGCGCTAGATTGATTAGGCCATACTGCCTCTGTTAGCAGATGGGAGTTAAGAACACACCTTTGTTCTGAATGAGGACAAGGCCGAGGTGAGGTAGAAATAACTCAGGATTTTTCTGCCTTGTTGGTATCCCGTTCCACTGATTGGAATCACACCCATGTCTCCAGATTGCACAGCTGCCTGCTTTCCCCTCTGCCTCTCTCAAAGGGACTCAAAAGCTCTCTTCCTCCTCTCAGGAAACCGCCCAGCCTGTGGCTAGGTTTGATTGCCCGTTCATTTCCCCACGCCTGTCCAGTCAGATGTGTTAACCGTGTTTTACACAAGGCACGGCGTCTTGGTTTGTTTTTTTAATTGGATAATTCTGGCGAATGTGCTGGGGCCGTTTGCCATGTTTTTATGGTATAAATGTTTATTTTTATATTTCACGGAACAGTCAACATTTCTACTGCTGAGAGGATGCCATTTCTTTTCTGTCTTTTCCTGCAGTCCCGCCATCTGTATGTACGGCGAAGTGGAACGGGGAAGGGACTTTCTGTACTGACAGTTATAGACTCGTAGACTATCAGGTCAGCAGTGACCATTATGATCATCTAGTCTGGCCTCCTGCACAACTCAGGCCACAGAACCTCACCCACCCACTCCTGTAATAGACCCTGACCTAAGACTGAGTTACTGAAGTCCTCAAATCATGGTTTAAAGACTTCAAGGTATAGCGAATCCACCAGCAAGTGACCCATGTGCCATGCTGCAGAGGAAGGCGAAACCCTCCCAGGGCCACTCTGCCCTGGGGGAAAATTCCTTCCTGACCCCAAATATGGCGATCAGCTAAACCCTGAGCATGTGGGCAAGACTCAGCAGCCAGACACTGGAAAGAATTCTCTGTAGTAACTCAGAGCCCATCCCATCTAACGTCCCATCACAGGCCATTGGACAAATTTACCGCTAAGTAGTCAAAGAGCAGGCAATTGCCAAACTAGGCTGTCCCATCATACCATCCCCTCCATTAACTTATCAAGTTCAGTCTTGAAGCCAGCTCGGTTTCTTGCCCCCACTTCTCCTCTTGGGAGGCTGTTCCAGAACTTCACTCCCCTGATGGTTAGAAGCCTGCATCTAATTTCAAGTCTAAACTTCCTGATGGCCAGTTTATAGCCATTTGTTCTTGTGTCCACACTGGTGCTGAACTAAAATAACTCCTCTCCCTCCCTGGTATTTATCCCCCTGATGTATTTATAAAGAGCAATCATATTTCCCCTCTGCCTTCTTTTGGTTAGGCTAAACAAACCAAGCTCTTGGAGTCTCCTTTCATAAGGCGGGTTTCCCATTCTTCGGATCATCCTATTCTCTAATGGTCCAAGGCCAGGTCCTGCCCCTCGGATAAGCCACGGGGCATAACGAGTTGGCAAATCAGAATATGACTGCATTTCACACTGGCTTTGTGCAGGTGTAAATGATGTCACAAGGCAGGGGAGAGTCCGACCCCAGGAGCTCAGCTGCTCTTGGGGTTGGGTAGCTAATGATGACTTCCCCTTCCCTGCCCCAACTGGAGGCTGCAATTTCCATCTTCTCCCCATTAGGAAAGTCTTTAAGGGCCTGATCCTGTTCCTATTTAAGTGCCCGATTCAGGAAAGCATCCCTATTCAGAAAGGGCGCTCAAGTGCCATTTGAAGTCAATGGGACATGACATATGCATAGTTACGTGGCGAAGCTCGCATTGACTTGAACGGGAGTTGGATCAGACCCCAAGGACCCAGCCCTGCTCCAGTTCAATCAATAGGCATCTGTTGTTGAGCAGAGTCTGGTCCTAAATAAGTGGAAGATCAAAGACCTAATTCACCACAGGCCTTAGCAGCCGTGACTCCACTGATAGCAGTAGCATGGCCTCTGCTTATTGCAGACGTAAAACTGGCCCTTGGATGTAATTGATTGGTTTGGTTTCAGTGATCACTCTGATTAGACCAAACTGGGGCAACGTGCTCTTTCCCTGATGGAAAACCAGTGAACTGACTTTTCTGTTGCCCCGTTTTAGTAGCTTTGCCTGTTGTCTTGCTCTGAATTAAAAAGCATCTGGCAAAGACCCCTTTGGAAAGGCCAGGAAAAGCTGCTGATGCTGTTCTTGCCTCCTCTTGCATTTCTTTCCGGGTGCTTTATGCTGAGTAACAAAGGCCAGCGTAGTGACACATGTAGCTTCCCGAGTTTCCGTGGTAGGCCCATGTGACCGATGCTGCCTGAAGCTTTGATTTACTTTCTACTAGAAGAGCAGGGAACATTCGAATTTCCATACCCGTCCTTGGATGAAGCTCTCACCACCATCTGGCCTTCCGTCCAAAGCACAACGGTTCTAGCGTTCTCTGAAGAGCGAGATTAGGCGAACTGAGCGATCGTGCCTTAAACACGGGCTACTCAATATCTTAGCCGTTCTGATCAGAGTCACCTTGCTATAAAATAAATCCAGCCTGCCATCTTACAGCTTTCTGCAAGGGAGGATGCTGAGACAGGCAGCAGGTTAACCTCATGGCTTTTAAAAGACTTTCTGGTTACTGTTTAGTGAAAACCCCTTTTTTTAAAAAAAAAAAACTTGGTAGCTTTTTGCCTTTGTTTTTAACCGTTTGACTTCTCTCATGGGAAGGGAGGGTAGAATCTACAAAAGCTGAAATCTGCTTCGCTCTATACAGGGATCTTGCATGTACAGTATTTTTATATTACAGCAAGGTAGGCCTTTTAAGATGGGAATTGAAACAATTCATCTTTAATACGGGAAGAAAATGGTCCAACTTCCGTGATTTTCATTTTGTGCCAAATGAGACCTGCTGTTAC
Organism: Emydura macquarii macquarii; assembly: GCF_026122565.2. Taxonomy (NCBI): domain Eukaryota; kingdom Metazoa; phylum Chordata; order Testudines; family Chelidae; genus Emydura; species Emydura macquarii. The sequence goes on along the minus strand of NW_027132502.1, from coordinate 643,233 downwards.
AGCATAGGGTATTCATTCAATTTACCGCACTTGATTGATGTATGTATTATCTTTTTTTTTTGTTCGGGATTTAATTTTTAATTAATATTAACCCGTGTGCAAAGCAGCTGGATTACAACTTGATCATTTACCGGAGGGGGAACTGCAGATACAATGCTTTTATTTTAATTCCCAGCCTCCCTTGTGCTCTTGCAATACCACATGGCCAGTCAGTAAAATAATCAACCGTGGCCTTCTTACACAGTGTGTCCTCCTGGGCATCTGTCGCCCAGCGCAGGTTTTTAGTGCCGTGAGCCTTGCAGAGCCAGAGTGGCTGTGCTCAGACACCACAGGGACATGCACAATGCTTGTGCCTAGCTAGAAGTGGGAGCTGGGTTGTCTTACGGGCCTTGCCTAGCCCCCACCCCCTCGGAGAAGCTTGATCCAAGCCAAGCTGAGCTGTTAGGGAAGGGGGGCTGCAGCACTGGGGATGAACCTTTGAATTTGCACTTGCCCCATCATTGCCCAGTTCTGCAGTTGCTGTATTTGGCCCCTCTGCTGGTGCCGGGGACAGTTTGGCCCCTCGTCTCCCAAGTTCCCGAAGTCTCTCGACTTCCCCTGATTTTGTGGTCGGTCTGGGAGACGTCTGCGAGGCAGCACTGGTCATGGTGGGAGGCTGGGCAGCGCAGCTGGGAACTGGACATATCACTGGACAGCTGGTCGCATCTGTGGAGAAGAGACTTTTAATCACTGTCATTAGCAGTTCCAGAGCTTAGTTTTGACTAATACTGATACTGTAGCAGGCCCGTGGCTCCCCAGTAATTTCACAGTGGCCGTCGCTATGCTGCACACAATGGCTACAGCTGGCCTAGGGCACAGCTTCTGCGCTGACCGCCTCTTGAGCTCAAAGCCGCTCTCCACTCGCTATTAGCTGCATAGGTCCTATCCCGAGATGCAGTTTGGATCCTATCCAGCAAAGGACAGGTGTGTACACACCACCCTTAACGGCAGTACTTGTCATATCACAATCAACGGTTTCACTGTAGCCGTGCTCACTTGAAGTAGATTCTGCTGTGTCTCTCCAGCTGTGTTTACGCACTGCAATACAGCTAACCACCTCAACAAAATAGCTGGGTTTGTCTAAGGTAGCTGTTCAGGGGTAAACTTTGTGTGGGGCAGGGAGATCTTAGCCATCCAGTCAAATTAATTGGTCACATGGCTAAGTCCCTCAGAGCTGCAAATGGATCCTGTGTTCTAACAGCTAACCCAGAAATGTAAGTTGTACACGGACAATAATTCATCTATGCAACCCTATTATTATCTTCGACTGTTCACCCTATAATTTTATCAGGTTTAACATAGAACTTCTGAATGATATTTAACCAAAGTATCACGGTTGTGTATAGAGCATGTTTTTGCTTCTTTTTTCCTGAATTCATTGAATGTAAAGGGAATATCACCTTGTCCATCTTCTTCAATAAACCATAGTCTTTTGTTATCCACCTCTATCAGTCTGTCTTTGTCTCCTTCTCTAGGGATTCATAAGGCTATTGAACTTAAATTCTCTTTCTTGATGTGAGCCAGAGGGCTTGCTCCGTACATTTTCTTTGTCATGTGTTCACTTTTTGTTGTTTATGTAAGAGCTGGCAGGTGTGAGATTTCACGTTCCAGTTCATTCCATCCTTGGCTTCTTTTGGTGCTTAGCTTATAATACCAATGATTATGTTCTTCCAATTTAATAGAAGTAGCAAAATATCGGTCTATATTTTAACGCTATTGTATTGCGTCAGAGATTAAGAAGAGCCGTGTAATGTCGTGGAAGGAATCTGAGCTGTTTCGCTTAATGAGACTGTGATGCTGGAGAAATAAAGCTGTGGATTTATTTGTAAGGGGTGTTTTGGTTTATAATTTGCAAATAGTCCATTTGAAACTTTGTGAGTCTACCTAATAAAGAAGCCTAGGACAGGCTAGGGAAGCAGAAAAGAGGAGGAAACCTGCTGATACCATTGGACTGATTTAAACATCTTGCAGACACCAAAGGGAACACTCCAAATGTGTGCGACTGACCCATGCAATCAGACTTGAAGCTGTTCCCGAGTCCCGACTTGATTTGTTGCCGAACAAGCTAAAATAGATGTGAGGTTCCTAAAGGTAGCGTCGAGATTTGGAGTCCAAACTAAACCTTTCTTCAGCTTTGTTTGCTTATTCATTTCCTCCTGTCTGCTGAGTGAATTCACAGCGCTGCTGCTGCAGAAGATCGCAGCTATAGGATCTTGGGTCACTGTCAGCCTCGTCCGAGACAGAATGCTTGTCCGTTAGAGACCACCTTTCATGTCAGACCCTTTCACAATGAGTAGCAGGAAATAAATCCCCTCCAGAACTATGTCCGTGTAGTATTAGCAGCTTTCAGAGGCCCATGGGCCATTGCCTTTATTACCCTGTACTCCAACAGCACCTTCTACCCCCTGCATCTGGTCAGCTCTGCCACATGTTGGAATTCGGTGTGTGGGGGGGTGGGTCTTTAACTAGAATGCGGTTCATCTTCTACCCTGGATTTTATAACCCAGCTGCTGTAACTGCAGCTGTTGTCTACATACGTGTCCGATTCTTATTTCGTGTCACTGTCCGGTAGCTGAGAGTTCTCCGGGAAACAATATTGCGTTAGTTTCTAAAATGTCCCTGCCTGTCCTGTCTGCAGCTTACGCCAGCCTCTAACTAATGGGGGTCTGGAGCAAAGTTTCCCTCTGGGGCGGTTAGTCTATCACTGGATGAGACAGAATTCCTAGCACCTTCCTCAGAAGCAGCTAGCGCTGGCCACTGTGGGAGATGGGCTATTGGGCTAAATGACTATTACAGTAGCAACAATGGCCGCAATATCTCTAGTGGGGTTAGCCTCACAACGCCCCTGGGGCAGGGCAATGCTGTTATCTCCACTAGAAAGGTGGGGAACTGAGTCACAGCAAGCCTGAAGCTGAGATCCTCAAAGATATTTAGGCGCCAGACTCCCGTTGACGGAGGGCGTGAGCCTATGTGACTTGGTGAGCGCGACACTGGCAATCTGAGGTAGAACGTTGAATTGAACCTGAGTCTCCTAAGCCCTAGCCTAGCACCTTAACAACTGTCCGGTCCTTCCTCAGCCTCTGCTAGCTCCTATGTTCCTGAGTCCTTTGTGGGACAGAGTGAGGGAGGGAATCTCACTGGCTTGGCACTGACGCCGCTACTAAAAAATGTCCAGTTTTTCCAATTTCCATCTTGCCAAACAAACTCTGTGCTTTAAAAATCCCTCGGATTACAGCCGGGGCACCTCTCACTGTAAACATCCCCGAATTCCCCAGCTGCATTACCTGTGGAATACGAGTCCGCGTTGTGCAGTCCGGGTGAAGCAGCCACAAGCCTGGTTGAGAGCTCTTCCTGTGCAGAGTATCAGGAGGTTGAGTCATCACTGAGATTGGAGGTGTGGTACCAGCTAGTTTGTAATGCTCAGCCATTTGGATTGCACGAGTGACGTGCATCTCTGCGCTATACTCAGAGTCCTAGACCTTTGTGATGTCAGAAGTAACTCAGCCAATCAGCACCCTTGCTCTGCAGCTAATTTGGATGCAATGATTTAATTGGTTGTAGGAGGGAGACTGCACCAAGGTTGGATTACTTGGCCTAGCTGCTACAGTTCTTTATAACCTCTCAAACCACACCACAACCACACTAGGATGCCAAACAAACGCAGGCCTTCATTGCAGCATGCACACCTCATTCTCACCCCACACAAATCAACACAAATGTCCCAGCACAACTTGTTCTGAACAACACCAGGTTCAGCTGTCACGTTGCTCTGCGAGAACCAGGCAGGATGATGGAGTCCAAAGGTTCTGTGGTGGTGGGAACGTGACAGCTGCTCCGAGAAGGAGGGCGTAATCGCTCCATGGATAACAAGGATGTGTCTGTGGCCAGGTCTACACTTACCTGGAAATTCGGCAGCAGTCAACAGGAGTTACGTAAGCTTGCGTAATTCCCATCGACTGCGTAACTCCTTTTCTACGTAGGTCTTCATTGCACGGCGCCACTCGAGGGCATGGTTTTAATGCGTCAACTTCCGGATCGATTGAGCGGGTCTTTGCTGACCGTTCAGTTGATCCGGATAGATCGATCTGACGGCAGCGAATTTGCTGCCGTAAGGGAAGACGTACCATGAGAAAAGTTTGCTCTTTCTCCTCCGAAGTGAGACGTGTCGCAGCCTAAAAACAAAACCCGGTGCATACTCGTAGGGTCAGCCGAAAATATTTTTTTGATTTAAAAAAGGAGATTTTTTAAGCAGTGTCAGCGTTTTTGTGAAAACATTTCTTACTGTTTGAAATGTTCCAAATTTTGGATGAAATGATTTGCACTGAAATTTTTTGTTATGAAACTTTCATTTTTTCAGTCAAATGGAGGCTCAATGAAAATATTCCAGCATTTGGTTGTGTAAACGGAAAAGTTCTTTGTGCAAATTGCTTCATTGAGAAACTGGAAAATTCTGTGAAATTTAGAATACATTTAAAACGGGTTCATGATGTTCAAATTATGACAGAAAAGCACTCGCATAGCTAGCTGGTAGGAAAAATAACACTTCAGTATCCATGCTTTGCTCGGTAACACTTCCCTGCCTCCCAGAGCGGTTGTGAAGACTCAAATGTTAGTGTGAGAAATGTTGTAAAATGACGTTAACTGAAAAGGCAGGGGTAGGATGAGCTCCCTTTTGACAATTTTTCCTGGATGTTTTGCCTTTTACTAAGGCTTGGTCTCCCCCCAGTATATGAACTGGTATAATTATAAGGGGTAGAAGTGTGATTTTTTTTAGAAAATAATCTATATAAATTATACCTTATACGGATGCAGACATACTGGTATCTCTCTACAGGACACCTTTATACCTCCTTCCTCTGCCTGTAAAGCTACATCAGTGCAGGCACCTTTATACCACTATAACTGCATCCAGGCTGGAGTGGTCGTACCTGTAGCTGTAGTTAAAGTGGTACAAGTTCTGTGCGCAGACAATAAAGATTGCCGGGGTTATATCTTCTGCCTGCCAGTAGAGGTCACTTGAATACGCAGAGAGAAGAAGAGGCATGCTTTCCGTCTGCACCCTGCATCCCCACCCTATGTCGGTACAGTCACCTAGCCGGGATGAAACAGGAACCAGACGCTTCCTCGTGCTCTGAATCAGTTCTAGATCAGAAGCTGTTTAAAAATGTAGCCACAGCCCAAGCTTTGCCATGCCCATGCCCAATAATAAAAAAAGCAGGAAGAAAAACGCCAGGGAATCTCATTTGGCGTGTACTGCAGCCCCGCTGGCCTGTGCTCGTTGAGGGAGACTGGGCCCACTGAACGGCTGGGGGAGCTCAGCTGGTTTCAGTGGAGATTCAGGAGGGCTGAACGGTGGCGTCTTGTCTGCAAACCAAGAAAAGAGCAGATGGAAGCAAGGCACATGCTGAGTGAGAGCGGCGGGGCCCTAAACTAAGGCTTCCATCCAGCCACCCTCTGAATGCAATGGCCCGGCAAGGCCTGTGTTGCCGGTGAGCTGAAACGAAAATCAAGTTCTGCTCTTGGAGGGAGGAAGAATCAGGCACAAGCATCTCCTGAGCCAGGGCGGTCATTTGCCAGTAATCCTCAATCAGCACCTGAGCAGGACGGTCTCTCCCGGGCCAGACAGGAGCCACACCCGGTGTGGGCAAGGAAGCAGCTGCGGGAGGCGACGGTTGCTCGTGCTGTATCTGCTCCATTCAGCAACGGAGGCTGCAGCTGCCAGAAGCCAGGTTTCTGCTGGAGGCGGCTGGAGGCAGGGCATCACGGGGGTGGGCTCCAGTTCCAGACCAAATCCCACTGCCTCTGTGCAGCCCAGCCAGACGTCTGTCTGTCTCCTTCCCCCCGCCCTTCCGAACCACTGCTGCAGAAGACACCCAATGGAGACAGCAGCTGCTTGCTGGAGAAATCACTGAAAAGAGAGTCCTAGCGAGACGCCATCCATCCAGGATCTCTAACCCCACGGGACACTCCGCACTGCGTCGGGCTCTTCCGGGGTGGCCATGCATTCGGCTGCCCTGGCACATGGTCCTGCACGCCTGCGAGATCCTCATGCATTTCTCTGACCTACGAGCAGAGCTGCACTTCCTCCCATGGCCGGCAGCCTGTCTGACGCTCGTCTGGCTGCGCCGCTGCTGGACCTGAGAGGTGACAGTCACAGAGGCTAGGGAGGTGGTGGGGGCAGCAGGTAGCCAGGTGGCTACTGGGAACAGAAGTGAAGGCCACTCAGTAAAAGCTCCAGGCTCACCCCGGCTAGTGGCCATTACCCAGGCAGACCACCAAATCCCCCAGCCCGAGAGAGAGAGACACCGCCCACACACCCTAGCCAGACCCCAACCCCTTCAGAAGGCACCGACTTACCCCAGCAGAGTCCTAGCGAGCGGCTTTTCTGAGCTGCAGCTGGTGAGACTCAGTGCTTTAAACGGGTTGGCCTAGCCGCCTGAGAAGGAGAAAGGGGCGGCTGACACGTGCTGGCAGCGTCTGTGTGGGGGTGGAGGGGGGACAGGATTGTAGGCCGGGGAACGAAGACTCTTGCGTTGCTCTGTGAAAGAAAGTAGCCAGCCGTTTGTACTGCGTGTGGCCCTCGTTCAGTGCGGAGGGCTGCGTTTTTCCTGCTCCAGGCCTCCTATGCGTTTTCTCCCCAGCGGCCCAGCCCCTCGCCGGCCACGGTGCTTTGGAGACGTGACTCTGGCTCTCACCGCATCTGAAGACTCCGGCATGATTTCTTGAGCACAGGGAGATGCTGGATAGCTTCCCAGTGAGGGAAAGCATTGAAACACTGCATGCCCATCTCTGGGGTGCACCCGAGGGGCAGGTAAGGTCTAAGTGGGCTATCCGTACCCCTCAAGGTGGGCACTTTGTGCTCAGGGCTGTACCAACAACCGAAAGCACCATCAGCCGTGTCACCTCGAAATTAGACAGGCAAATGCAGCAGTTGGCTAGAAAATGGGGGCGTCTCAAAGGGATGCAGAGAGAGAATTTTTTCGTTCTCGACAAGCAGTTCTTAGCAGCGGGGGCCTTTTCAGCTCTTTGCAGGCAGGGGAGCAGGCAGGTTCACTTTACGGGACGTGCACGAGTGAGGAACGTGAGCCCTGCACCAGGCAAACTACTTACAGCACCGCTCAGGTGTAAGGGCAGGGGGTAGCTGACCTGGGTCTTGAAAATTGTGCGTTGGCTGGAGGTCAGCTGAGCCGGGATGCTGAAAACCATTGGTCAACCCTGCATATAATGGAAACCACTTCAAGCCGGGGGCTGAGACAGTTCCCCGAGATTCAGCACCTGTGGTCAGAGAATAGCAGTTCATAGGGCTGGATTCGCCCCCTCCAAAGCCATCCACACATTAGTTAAGAGGGCAGAAAGTGCTGCAAGCGGCGCAACGGGAGTGCAGGGTTCTGAGCGGGTGGCCTCTAACGCCCGCTTAGCACAGAGGTCAGTGATGACCCAGCCTGGGAGACCTCCAATGTGAGCAGGGGCGTGTGGAGGCAAGGACCTTGCTGTTCCCCTTCCAGAGCCATAGGAGCCATGTGGATGAGGGGTGCGCGGTGAAATCACCTTGTGGAGCCCGCGGGAGCCGCAAAAGCTGCCAGGCCAGCCCTGTGGAAAGGGCCTGACGTGCAGGAGTGCTGGCCAGTAACCAAGACTCGCCGTCGTCCGTTACAGTTTTGCTTTTCATGCCATACAACCGGGTGGTGGGGGGAGGTGGGTTAAGGTGAATTGTCTCTGGGCGAAAGAGCTGAGCAGTCAGAACAGCTGTTGGGGGTCTCTGAGGGGAAAGCAGGGCTGTGGGTCTGGCCTTCCAAAGACAGAAGCCCAGAGAGCAGCAGTGTCTTACAGGCAGCCCTGGGGTGAGCTGGGACTAGCACAGAAGCCCTGAGCCAGCCCACACAACCTTAATTCTCCCTGGTGAAAGGCTGCTGTTCCCATCACAATCACACGGACAAATAAAACCAATGTTCTCTTTGCTGTGGCCGGCTTAGCCTGGGAAATAAGGTGCTTTCGTCCTTCCCCGTAGCTCAGTCCAGCTAAGGTGCTTGCTTCGTTCGATTTAGACCAGTCAGTTGAAAACCCAGTTTGACAGCGGTGTAGAGGCAGCATCGATCAGCTGGGTTTTAGCACGCCAAGTGGGAGGATCAGGGGGTTCGTTTGAACAGATAGCCCAGCCCAATTTCAAAAGGCAGTCACGTTCTGCTGTGCTCACACCCTTTGCTTTTTGTAAGCATTCTGGCACCCCGGTTGGCATATCCACTGACCCAACAAATACTCGCAGGACGTGAACTGTGACTAAAAAAATACATCACAAGTATTGAGACCAGACACCTGAGTGGAAGCGTTCCACTCACCCAGCCAGGGACGAGAAACCAGTCTGACCTACCTACCCAGCCAGAGCATCTGGAATTTAGAGTACTGAACGTGCGCAACAAAACTGCTTGCAAACAACCCGCAGAATGGGAAGCCTTTGCAGAAACGAGTCGGCAAATAATTCCAAGTCCATTTGCGACAATGACACTGTGTTAAGGAGCCATTCATGGAGAGCGTAAGAAACTCACAGTATTTTCATCAGGCCTCCAGATGAGCCTCAAAGTATACAACAGGTGCTTAATTCTCTGCCTTTGAGGGTCTGGACCTTGGCAAAGGGGATTTAGGCTGCCAAGTTACCTAGGTGTTTTTGAAACCTTTGCCCTAAATCGATTCAAGAAGTTATTCAGCTCCTCTGTGTGTGTGCACATCAGTGTGTTTCACTCTCCGTTTATGTGCCTGCTGCAGTATGGTTTCTGATTCTTCCTCACTAGAGGAGGAAATCATTCCACCAAGGGACTGATTCAATCAGAAGCTTTTTCCAAACCTCTGATCTTGAGATGCGAGAACCACTCGCCAGCACTGGCTGTCACTTTCCCAACGCTGAGAAATGCAAAGGCAACTAAAAACTGACTCAAATCAAATCCTGTGAGATTGAAAACATGAAGCAGGAAAAATCAACCCCTGTCGTCCCTTTGAAAAGCAATTTTGTGCTGGTGAACGTGGCTAGATTGACAGCTGATGTCCTCTGTCCACAAAACAAGGGTAAGCTCTCTAGCCTGGCTGCCACTCGTACCTGGCCACATAGGAGGATAAGAATCTACTCCCTAGCAGAGTTACTTCTTCAGGGCAGGTGGCTATGCTGGCAGGTGAAAGGTTGTGGGTTCAAACTCTGCTGACATCCCAAACCAGGGCTTGCTCTGCAGGCAGCGCCGGCATAGCCTTCCCCTCATAAACATGCCTGATTGAACCCCCTGTAAGCGTGACAGCAGACTAGTGCTGTCTGTGGTCCCTGCGATCCTCCGGCTGTCTGCTGAGTTTGCTAATGAAGAGCTGATGCAAGTGCCCAATGTGACAGTCACCACAAACCTGCCAGGTCCCATTGACGTGCGGGTGCATTGCTGGACTGGGTGAGAGTTATAGCACCCTGTGGGATTAAGCCCCAACTGGGAACTGGACTGAGCCCCTTGGCTTGTTTTATGTAGGCCACTTAATACCTTTCTGCTGGAAATGGCTTGTGGTCACCTGTGGGTAATTGCACTTGACCCAGTCCCCTATAGGTAGAAGGCTCCTTGTCTCATGTCTAAAGTAATGTACTTAATGTCTCCAAACCCATGGCTGAAAACCAGCAGCTGTGACAGTTCATCCCCTGGGTGGCCCAGGGAGCCCCACGTTGGAATGGGATGATGCACTTGTAGTTTTCGTACAAATTGTTGTCTGGGATTACAGGGGAGTGGGTAGCAATGCCTCTATTTAGTTCTTAATGCTTTGGATTGCTAAGGATTCTTGCCATCTCGCTTTCTAATCATGCTGCACCAGAGACCGGTGCATGCGTTCTTTTCTTTATACAATTACACACCAAAACACTATGTTAGAAGAACTTTATGTAGGTTGCAAGGCCAAGCACTCAACATTTAGGAAATGCCATAATTCAGGTCGCCTATGCCTGCATTCAGCCGCCCCGCCCCGCCACGGTGTATGCATCATGATAGAGGCTTTAATTACATGGTCACATATTATTTTTCCCTGGGACACCGGCTTTATTCAGTACACAGATAAGAATTAAGGTTGTATGGGCTTCCTCAGCGCCTCTGCGCTGGGACTCTGAGTAGAGATTTTTGGGAACACGCTTCCCCTGCTGTATTGTCAGTGATGAATTTCCCAGACCAGATAAAACCTGGATGTGTGGTGACAATTAAGTCTCATGTAATTAATGTCGAAAAGTGATCTGGATATTTAATACACCACCACATGATAATAAACAAAACTAGCTCACACACAGGGCTACAATGCCTGAAAACCCCAGGTTACCCTTCATCCAATTCCCTAACCCTCACACTGGCAGGGACTCATCCTGCTTTCTGAACCCCACACTTTTGGTTTACTGCTAATTAGAGCCTTTCCCAGCATGCTCTCTGGGTAGCTGGCCCTTTAAATCTGGAGGAGAGAGCCGGCTCCAGCCCTATCATGGCTGCTGAGGCTCTGATTACTGCAAGCTGCAAGGTCCTGTCTCTCTCTGTTAGCATGTGAGTATTTTGCTCCGTGTGTGTTGCTCAGTTTTTCTCTTCTCCCTGGGGAGGTGACACATGCTTCCGGATGCCAAGAGCATCAGAACATCTCCTAGTCTGTTATTGTCTGGCATCAGCACCACAGTTATTGATGCAGAGCACCTGCGTGTGCTGCTGTGTCCTGGGGAAGGGAGCCACCAAGCGCGGCTCTGGTTTGTTTCGTTGCTGCGCTCGGGGAAGCCCTGCCCTGCCCTGCCCTGCCCTGCTCTGCCCTGCTCTGCTCTCCTGCAGTCTCAAGCGGTGTCCCGTCCTACGTACAATGTGCCACTTACAGTCTGCTGGCTTGGCAATGTCATTCTCTGGGAAAACACCGTGCGGGTCTGAATGGTTGCAGGAGGGGTGCGCCCCTGGCTGGAGCGAAATGGGTTTGCAGCGGGAGAGGGTGCGCGTGGTGAAGTGTTTGCAGCTCTCCCGGTTAGGGCTGACGGTCGTTATCTGTTTGGGTTTGTTACATGGGAAGCAGTTTTGTTCCTTGTTTGACTCCGTTCATTGTTCAGAGAAGAGGCCAGGAAAGCAAGGTGTTGTCACCACTGCCTGAGAGATGAGGGATGCCCTGATGTTCAAAAGCACTCCTGAACATCCTGTCGGGAAAAGAGCAAGAGAATTTTATCTGATGAGTGGGAAAGCAGACTCTGTGCACGCAGAGTGTATCACTGGCCAGGAGTCTAGTACAAGGAGCAGGTCTGTTCCAGCTCTGTTTCCTACGATAAGATGTACGCACCACTTGGCATGAACTGTTCTCTGTTCTGTTATTACTACCTTTTGTTATAACTCTGTGTCAATGGCTGTTATACGATTCCTGGTCACTGCTGGCTGCTTTTACTGCCGGAGTTACCTCACTAGCAGGGTCGGCGGCCTGCGGCACGCGTACCAAAAGTGACACGCGCGCCAACTTTGAGTGGCATGTAGTGCCCTGGCGGGAGCCACGCCGCTCCGTGCTCACAGCCGACACTGCTGCTGGAATGGGGGCTCCAGACCCGCCCACCACCTTCCCAGCAAGTTACAGGCCTGTTGGGCCTGGTTGCCCCCAAAATCAACCTCACACCCTGCTCACCGCACTGACTTTTCTGAGCTCTTCTTCCTGAGCGCAGAATCAGGGCCCGGGTCCCTGCTCTCACATTGCCAGTCCTGCAGCCTCTCTCGGTCCCCTGCTGTGGAGAACCGCAAACCTCAGCTGGCAAGGCACAGCTTCCAAACACCGCCATGGGTCCCCTTTGTAAACCTCGCGGCTTGGGAGAGGACGCCAGGCAGACCGCTCTGGGGCTGTGCTGGTGGGGTTTGCCGTGTGGACATTTACTCACCAGGAAATGGGCTGAGTCCACCAGGGGCCACCAGCCAGTCAGCAGCTGATTGTTTTTAGATTCGTCTGACCTGGGTTTCTGATTCCAACGGGCTGTCTCCAGCACTACGGGGTGTGGTTTAGCCATGCAATCCGCGGAGTGCAGCATACAGTCCCTGCAGCAAGTGTAGTCCGGCTGTAGGTGACGCAGTGAGCTGCCCACTCCACCGGAAACCATGACTGAAATTGGTTGATGGGGTCATTCCAGGCATGGTTTCAGGTGAGGTGGATGCACAACCTCAGATCACAGAGAGAGGGACTCAGTTAGCGTCTCTCACACCAAGAGGCAGGTCGGTTCAGCACTGCTCTTTCATCTCCAGAAACGTTGGGCCCTGGGCAGCAAACACGGCACACGTGCAAAAAGAAACCCTGTGTGGAGAAGACAAAGCGCCGTTAAAATAATGCAGTGAGTGTCGCCAAGAAGGGCTCCGGCTGGATTCGTGCCGTGCACCGCTGCCTCTGGGGGCTGTGAGTTGCTGCATGCCATGGCTGTCTGGAACCTGCCAGAGGCAGCTGGGTCCAGACCGTGGCCACTCCTGCTCCAAGTTCACATGCTGGCACACGTGAGCCAGTGGGGAACTGCTCTCAGCAGCATAGGGCTGATCCGCACACAGGTGAGCCGTTCTCATGCCACCCAGTGAAGGGCAGCGTTGCTCCCGCCCTCGAGCCAATTACTGCCCTGATGATTATGCAGCTGGGGAAAGGTCCTGACTGAGCACCCTGGAGTCTGACGTCCTCTGTCGTCAATCCACAGAGCAGATGAAACTCGAGCAGTGACCGTGCAACCTTCCACCCCTGCTCCAACCCTAGCGTGCCTCACTCCCCAGCTGGAGGGACGGGCAAGGCGTTCAGTCCCCACGTCCGCTCGGTTCTTGGCTTCGCTGCTAAGGCCGCCAATGAGACTTGTGGTTTGTTTGCTCTTTGCTGTTATCGCTCCAAATCTTGGGACCCGTACTCAGTTTCACTCTGTGTTACGCAGGCAAAACATTGAGGGGAGTTTGCCTGGGTGACACCCGAGGGCCCCTTCTTCCCTCCACATGTGATGCCGGGGAAAAGCCTGCCCGGGGGGAACAGGCACCACCTCACCTCGCCCACTATCTGCTCTCCAGGGTCCCCGTGCTGCTGGGGAAAAGCCGAGCACAGTTCCTACAAGCCTGAGGCTGGCTGGCTGCTGTTTCTTCCCACCCTGGGAGGATGAGCCCGGAGTGGGGATTTCAGGTTTCTCCCTCCTTGTGATCAGAAGGCCCATTTCTCTTTCCCTGGCTGCATCCAGCGACTTGGCTTCTGGTTACACTATATATAGGGCAGACCCAATGTGGCGCCCGGTGCTGGGATCCGCTGGTGGTTGCTTTGGGACTAAATTCCCCCCTTCCCCCCTTAATCCAGACTGAGGCAAAGACCATACCAGAGAGAAATGCCCTCAAGCTCCTTCACACAGCCAGCTGCCCTCCGTCGAAGATAACCATCTAAAAACTCCTGGTGAGCCACAGCCTACCGCGAACCCCTACACGGGCCACGGCCCATAGCGAAGCCACAACCTGCTGCTTTTGATGGATGAAAAATGAGCAGCGGTGTCTAAAACGACCCGGCTGCTAAACAGTGCCTGCTGGGAATGATGGTCACTAGTTTAAAGAGAAAATGTCCCGTTATTTGTCGTTCACTTGCCCCTGGACCAGAGCCCCATTGTGCCAGGCGTTGTACAAACACAGGCAGGAAGATGCTCCTGGCTCCAAATTGCTTACAGCTGCAGACGAGACAACCGGGTGGAGAGACAGACATGTGGGGACCAAGGAAACAAAGAGCCAAATTACTGTGATTATCAGAGAGGACACGTCTTCCTAAACTTCTGTGGGGTTTGCATGTTTCTCTGCATAATGGCTGGGGTAACCAAGGCAAATGAAAGCATGCATGGGCTCTATTCCTGTCTAAGCAGTGTGGGTGGTGGAGGAGGCAGCTATGATGGTTCCTAATTATCCAGCTCTTAGCGCACGGTGGAATAGCTGAGCGCCAGAACTTCCATTTCTTCCTTTTGCAAGTGTACTTACCCGCTATGGATTATTTAGGCTTCCTATTACTGAAGGCTCCCTGCTACTTAGAAGGTCAGCGGTGTGTCTCGTTGAAATATTTATGTCCAGGGCCATTGCTTCCTGGATCTAAAATGAGCGAGCATTGAATTATGCCCTAAATGTGCTATGAAACGTGCATCGCCTGATTACCGAATGGTCTCTCAGCACATGACCCATTTGTGCTCCGTGTCATCCTTAATTTTTCATGGACCCCACTGTGGCGTACAGCAGCCCAAACATATGCGGCTAAAGGGATTTCCTTGTCACAGACTTGTTTTTGCTTCAAATGGCCGTGTGTATTTCTTATGTGTAACTCGAGGGGCATGAGAACGTAACTGGGGTCACCCAACGGAACATTTTCACCTCAGTGCCAGGAACTAAACACAATGCACAGTACGCTGTCCCAGCCCACGCGAGATCTTGTGCTTCGTTTCCATTTGGCTCTGTAAAACATGCACCATGTCTGTAAAATATACCAGCAGAGGGGAAAGTGCTGCTTGTGTGGATGAAGCTCTGAAGAGCTTAAAACCATCGGTGTCCATCTGGCGAAATACTTAATAGAAGAAATGTGGCACCAGCAGACACTCTGCTGCTGCGCCAGAATGCTTTAGTCCACTAACTTTAATTCTTTGCTATGCTATAGTGTGTGTAGTTACATGGGGCAGCCACTGGGGGTGACATAAATGCAAAAACATACTTTGTGTTGCAAAGATACAAACCTACAATGGGCATATCTGACATTAACACCCTGATTTTCAAACATGTTTTTAAAGATGTTTTTTCCAGCAGACCCTACACTCTTCCCTAGGGGATGAAATGCACCCTGTGCGGGTCAGTGCAAACCCTCTGCACTGCCTAAATCCCATGCAAGCCCTACGTTGAGAATATAAGGGGGACTCAGTGGTCCACAGACATTCTTAGCCTGGCCCTCTGCATAGGAATATCACCCAGCATGACTAAATGACAGCCAGCTCCACAGGTACTTGGGGTTTGCTTACCTTTCAGGCCCATGTCCGTCTCAGGCTGTAGGTATGGCCACTGCCATTAGAAAAAAAAGTTATTCAGTTGTGGGAAAAGTTTATTCTTCACTTGTCCTTAGGAAGAAAAAAAGTAACATCCACAAAAAACCAAAACAAAAAACCCCCATGCAGCTAAATTCTTTGCAATAGCTTTTTCCTGAAGCTCCAATACCAGAATCCAGCTCAGAATTCATTCAAGTAAGACCAAAAAAAGACAGACTTTTCTCTGAGGTATTTGGGGTGCGGGGGAACGCACAGCACTGTTAAGGTTTTGCTTCTCAAAACAATGACTAAAATGGTGCTTTAAAACACGAAGTAATCTCACTTCGTGAAACCCATTGGTTGGGCAGTGACCCGAACAAGGGTTACCTACTGAAATAAGGAGTTTGGGGCCAGACTTCGTTAACCCGGAAGAACGCCAGTGAAGGGACCCTGGAATTGCACTGGCTTGCTGAGATCAGTAGCTGCTGGCTCACAGACTTATTCCTATGCTGGTTTGAACAGATCTCAGGATCTACCTGGACAGGTATATCCCAGGGTGTCTCTAATGTGCCAGGCAGTAAGGAAATTCCATCCCATGCAAAGATTAATTTATTAACCGAGTTTTACTGGATTATGTGGAAATCAGATGAGCGTCAGTCGGGTTGATTGCAAGATAAATAGCCTACAGGGACTTTAGAGAGTCCAGCTCCAGTTCTAGCTTGCTGGAAATGACGCCAGGAGAGTCTTTGTGTTACTGAGAAGTCAAGAATTTCTCCCATTTCAGGTGTGAGGAGGAGGATGGTCCAATAGTTAAATGCACAGGAAGGGGACTCAGAAGAGCTTGTTTCAACTCCCAGCTGTGCCATAGACCTGCTCGGTGACCTGGGCAGGCCATTTAGTGCATCTGTCTGCCTCAGTTTCCAAGCCGTAAACTGGGGACAATGATGCTTGTCCAGTTATTGGCGTCGGTGAGGTTTTTTGCTCAGGTAATGGCATTCTGGAGTTGACACACTAACTAAGCATGATCCATTAGGACACCAGTCGTAAAAAAGAGGCAGTGAGTAGCAAAAGTTAGTAATAAAAAAATCCCAGAAGGAGCAGCGTACTCCGAGGTCATCCAGTCGGACACGACTCAACAGCACGCTACCCTCGACTCTGAGACAACTGCAATGTAGCCTCATGACAGTCAATTGATTTTGAAGATTAATTGTCCCCAATATCATTGTTTTATTCCAAGCTGAAATATACAAAGGACAATTGTCCTTTGAGTTGAATGGAGAGCTCTCTCTCTCTCACTTTGATATTCACAAAGGCAAAGCTGCTACCTGCACATGCTCTTGTTTCTCTCAAACCAAAGGAAGGCAACAAGGAAGTTTCCCTCAAATGCAGCCAGCAGAGAACTGACACAATCAAAGGCTGGGAGATCCCCACGGAAGTGTGGGAAGCCAAGGCCATTTGCACGGAGACTCCATGACTCCACCCTGGCATTCCCCTTTGCCGCCAAGGCCAGTGGCCGTAGGGTTCTTGGCAGAAGACTCTGAGCTGAATTGATCTCTGCCAGGAATTTTCTGTGGGCCCCACAAGAGGGGCGGATGGTGCTGCAGAAGTAGCTGGGCCCTTCTTCTGCACGGGAGTGCAGGATTCAACCTCAGAAGGTCGTTTTGAGTTAATTGATCTAGTGAGAATGGTCTAAGTCAATGTTTGTTTTCATCACAATGGATTGCATGGAGTGAGGGAGAACACTGTATTGTATCCTCTGGGGTAGGACACACCTCAGCTGTCCCCATCCCACAGCCTGTTGTGAAGTTTTGTTGTTACAGTTGCCATGTTCTACCTCAGAGGTGGCTGCATATCAGTAATGGGCAAAGTGATTTGCAAATTCATGTGTCAACTATTCTGAGATACTTAGGTTTGCAAAAAAACCCATAACCTGACACTTTTTAATCCTCACATCTCAGGGTTCTTTACAAGAGTGTGCAAGTATCATTATCCCCATTCTCTAAGTGGGGAAACTGAGTCACAGAGAGATTCAAATGACTTACCCAGGGGTGCACAGGGAGGCCAGGGCAGTTCAGAAAACAGAACACAGGTGTCCTGATTCCCACACTGGTGTCTTTTTCACAGGACCAAGCTCCTTTCTGACGCCCCTTCTTGTGCAGTATATTCAGTCACTGGCTGACGCAGGCTTTGGCCCCTTCTCTGTTGTCTCGATGGTTGAGCTTTTGAGGCAGAAGTGAGGTTAAGTGAGGACTGCTGCCCCTATGCATGTGGCGCTGGGCGTGCCCAGCCCCCAGGAACCTTTATGAAACTAACATCTAGGGACAATATCAGATTTCAAGATGCTAATCTCCCTTTTTCCCCTTCACTGCACTTCTCTGGTCACGCGAATGCAGCTAGATCCGGAGCCATCGAGTTCCATCTTTAACATGGGGGTCATCAGGCTGCAGTTTGGCGTGCTTCATCTGCTCTCTCAAGCCCCTTCCTTTCTTTTTGAAACCATCTCACGGAGCCAGATCAACCTTGGCAGGACACACAGGCATGAGGAAGCATTAGCCGCTGTCCAGTTACTCTGGGCGTTTGCCTCTTTCGGGTTACGGGGGGGGGTGGGGGCTGCTTTTGAATTCACTTGTTACTGCTCAGATGTGACACATGATTCTGGCCAGCGGCTGTCTGGATGGTCAAGGGGGTGTCCTGCTCATCCCGATGGACTGGGTGGCTCAGGGTCCTGGAACTCCGGTAGCACTTGCTGCCAGAAGGGGAGCAGGAGACAGCGGAGCAGGGCTGTCTAGACACTGCACCTCTCGCGTGGCGGAGGATGGCTCGGATATGGGAGTCCTACAATTCTAGCTAACTTGGAGGAGGTTCTCCCAGGCACTCCAGCTACTGTGCAGCCCCAAACCTACCCCTCTTGGCCCTGGTAGCTTGTAGGGGAACATCTCCCCCATTGTGTCCAAGTAAGAAACCAAAGAAAGAGTCCAAGAAGACTTGGATCAGGCTGGGTTTGATTTGTCCCTTCCCCTAGCCTCCATCAGCATAATGTCTGCTCAGAGAGGAAGCTCTTCAGGCCAGGGACCTTGTCTTCATACTAGTCTATAAAGCGTCTGTGCCCTCCTTGGTGCTATAGTAATAATATCCAATGATGGTGAATAACATTCCAGACTCATCAGGGCTTTAAGGTTTGGAAAGCGAATGTTCTAGATGTAAAAACAATGTTACTGCTAGAGCCCTGGAGTTTGTGGACGCTTCCTTCTGATATTTAATCTGCCCAGACGTTAAATATTTTAATTGTAATGTAATTAATTTAATTAACTCGAACCTGCTGAAGTCCTGCATTTTAAAAGCCCGAGCCCTGACCTGCATTCTCTGCACACACACACACACACCAACTGCCCCATGTATCCTAACACTGCTTCACTCCATGCGGATGAAAATCCCACGGGGCCAGCTCATTAGGTAGAAGGTTTTGCTTTAATAAGATGAGTCCAACAAAGCAACACAAGGCTTCCACAACGGACACATTACTTCCCAGGATCCTACCTGCAGCACACACACCTGCCAGAGCTCGGCTCTCCCGGCATCTACTGGTCCCACGGCTTTTCTACTGAAGTCGGTAGCTGAACTCCTTTTTGGTTAGATGATGGAAGCTCATGGAGACGCAGTCGCTGATGAAAGCTTTGCTGGGAAAAGTTTTCAGATATCCAGGAGAACAGAGGCTTCTCCCCAAGACAGCAACAATAGCAAATGCTTTGCATGTATTTGAGGGTTTTATTCTGGTTTGTTTTGTGTTGCTGATAACTGTAGCAAGAGCTCAGGAAAAACCGGTTTCCTTCATAGGGGTGGGTGAGGACAAATTCAAGGGAACAAAGTCACACAGCCAGTTTTTTTAGTGAAGATCTTTCTTGAATGAATCATACAACGGCCTCGGTTCTGCAACTGGATCCATGCCGGTGCCCCCTGCACTAGTGCAGAGCCCCACTGAGATGCAGAGGTCTGGTGTAATGGGCCCAACTGCAGGATCAGGCGTGGTGTGTGTGCAAAGCCCTAGCTCTGATCACAGCAGGGGTGTAAAATAACCAGCACTCCTACAGAGCTGTAGGAGGGACTGATTGTTTGGGTCGCTGACAGTAATTAAAGACAGTTTTCTGATTGACCTTAAACACTTTTTTAAACATTTTTCAGAGAACCAAAAAGTGGGGGGAATTTTTTTTTTTTTTTTTTTTTTTTTTGCTTTGTGTTGAACTCAAAGTCAGATGTTATATTTCTCTTTTGAGCTTTTTGAAAAATTGTAATTTTTTAAAAATAAAATCAAAGTACATTTTGAAAGGAAAAGTCATTTTGAATTGAAAAACTGAAATATTTTGCTTTGAAAATGATTAAATGGAACATTGAGGGAAATGATTATTCCCCTCTAGTCGGCATTGGTGAGGCCGCATTTGGAGTATTGTGTCCAGTTTTGGGCCCCCCCCCCACTACAGAAAGGATGTGGACAAATTGGAGAGACTCCAGCGGAGAGCAACAAAAATGATGAGGGGGCTGGAGCACATGACTTACGAGGAGAGGCTGAGGGAACTAGGCTTGTTTAGTCTGCAGAAGAGAAGAATTGGGGGGGATTTGATAGCAGCCTTTAACTCCCTGAAGGGGTTCCAGGGAGGATGGAGCTAGGCTGTTCTCGGTGGTGGCAGATGACAGAACAAGGAGCAATGGTCTCAAGTTGCAGTGGGGGAGGTCTAGGTTGGATATTAGGAAAATCTTTTTCCCTAGGAGGGTGGTGAAGCACTAGAATGGGTTACCTAGGGAGATGGTGGAATCTCCATCCTTAGAGGTTTTTAAGCTGCGGCGTGACAAAGCCCTGGCTGGGATGATTGAGTTGGGGTTGGTCCTGCTTTGAGCAGGGGGTTGGACTAGATACCTCCTGAGGTTCCTTCCAACCCTCATCTTCTATGAATCTATGATTTTGATATTTTGGGGATTTTTTTTTTTTTTTGACTGAAACAATTCAGTGAATTCTACATAAATTTGTGAAATGTTTCAGTTGATCCAAACCTGCATTTCTCTCCTGCCCCCACTACCCCCTTCCCCCCCACAAAAAAAAGTTTTAGCCAAAAATTTTCACCTAGCTCTCTGCGTGGATTCTTAACAATGAGCTCAGATTCAGAAATGGAAAGGAGGAAAATAAAATATTTAAGGAGCTGGTTGAGATCAGGTCAAGTCTAGCTGCAATAAGGATGCAGGGGAGAACTTGATCTTTTGCAATGTCATGCTGAATTGTGAGCAGGTGCTGCTAAACACAGAGGTTTGATTTTGCTTCATTTGGTGTGTTCACTCTTTCTCAAACCCGTGGGGACAAACTCCCTGTAATGGTTGTGTATATATGTAATTATATGACTCAACCACTAGATGTCTCTATCTGCTGCAGAGAGTTCTAGGTAGGGTGTGATGTTTGGTAAACAAAGCCAGCTCAAGTTGGAACTGGAGCTGTGTGGGATCTTGGTTGTGTGTGTGTGTGTGTGTGTGTGTGTGCGATGTTTTTGTCTGATTCTTTGTTTTTATTTTTATAAGAAAGATTGTGATTCCATAATTCTATAGAACATGATACTCACCATCAGACAAAAATAAAAAAATAGTGACTCGCTAGAGAAGCACAATTCACATCCGGTATTGCACAGGCAAAATATGCAGTTATTTTTGTTAGAAACGCGCGAGGCCTAGAGTGCCTACTTCTACGCTCTCGCTATTCCTGAAGAGGTATCCGTAGGTAAGTCAGGTATCAGGCACCAGTTGTCCTGATGACACAAAACAAACGGTATCCAAGCAAAGCCTTGATATGAACAGCCTTGTTGGTTACATGCTGGTCGGTAACGTCATTCAAGTTAGTAAGAAGGGGCTGTTGGAGCAACTTCATTTTCATCTTACGCTCATGAGTGTCTTCTACCTACTGGTTTGGTGTTGGGTGTAAGCTTAGGACAGACTTGGGGGTGGTATAAATGGAAGGTGACTGATAAGCTACTCCTAACCATTCGGTTTCATCAGTCAGCATCTTTCAATACCATTGGCCGTAAGGTTTATTGACTCACCTGAGGAATCTAGTGGGAGTAGATGGAGAAAGGATCTTTAGCAGGTTGTGATGCCCTTGCAGAGATCCCGCGGGGGCTGTGTGCTGTTCCACATGGCATTCAGATCCACATCCCTTCTTTGCTGAAGCCACACGCTGCGTTTCTGTGCTCTCCCTGTGCCTGGCGGAGGTTGGGAAATGGATGGGGTTGGATTTGGCTCAGGCGAGATGAGATGGAAGTGCTCACATCCTGGGTCGACAAAACTAGGCTGCACGTGTTTCAGGAAAGGGCCTTTCTATAGCAATTTCCAGTATCGTTGTGACTGTGCTGTACTGTGGTTGTGCCTAGAGACCCCGGCCTCACGGTGCTGGGCATGCTGGTGAACACACGTAACAAAAAGGCTGCCCCTGTGCTGACAGGCTTAAAATCTTACTACTTCCAGGGCCTTGAAGACCAAGCGAAGAGGCTTTCTCATGGCACATCAGCAGATCCATGACTGTTGAAATGCTCAGCAGCACCTGGGAATGGAAAATAATTTAAAAACCAGTGAATGACCTTTTTCTAACTTCAGAAAAGGTTCTCTTCTGGCTCGGGTTCTGACCTGGTTATTTGCTCTCCATCTGGATCCTTTCATGGCCGTGCAGGCTTTCAAGGTTGCAGCGTGTGTAATATTCAAGCAGCGTGTGTAATATTCAATACTCTGGGACTGAGTCAGGAGGCAGGAATGCAGTGAACCAGGAAGCAGGAGGCGTCAATAAAGCAGCTACACTGAGCAGGGGTCACACAGCCTCAGGGCGACTTGAGCAAGAGTTGTTGTGGGGCTTTCCGATTGTCTGCAATTTCCCTGTCTGAGCAGATAAACTCTATTAAAAATGAAGGTATCTCCTGCCCCGTCCTCCAAGTTGTTTGTGGCCCATCACAGACTCTGTTAGGTTTTAGAAAGTAGCAGTTGGCTTGAACCAAAATCCTACAGTAAACCTCTGGTGCCTCATCCTCAGTGGTGTAAACTGGTGTAGTGCTATTGACCTCAACAGAATGACGCTGATTGACACCGGGGGAGGAACGGTGAAGCAACACCATGTGACCTCTGCGTCTTTTCAAACCAGCTCAGCTCTCAGATAGAGAGAAATGCTCGCAAAGGAGCCCTGGGGGCCCAGGATTATATGAAGAAAAGACCTGGGAAGTAATTCTGACTAACAAATGCGTTTGAGAGAATTGTGATCCATTCATGGGCAGTTCTCCAAGAGGAAGCAGTGGATTTGGTCTAATAAATTATTTGTTGTGAATAATTTAGCTCCATTCTACCTTGGGACACAACAGTTCCCTCTAAGACCGTGCCTCTGCTTCTGATTTTTGTGGCTTATTTTAGCAGCCATGCCAGCTATTGCCCTCTTCAAGCACCTGCAGACCTGTACGATACCCATCTTGCATCAAACCCTTCCCGATGAAGGGAACTGTCTGATTGTAAAGCGGCTGATCTTCCAGGCTGCAAACCCGCAGCGTCCAGGGTAGTTGCTCTGGGCAGATGAGATTTCTCTTCAGAAACATTGGGCCTCAGGGTCAGACACGTTCAGGGTGCAGATACCACAGCGGGGCAGGCAGGTCGTGATTCCCGAGAGGAATCTAGTTGCAAGTTACATGCACCGTAACCTGAGTTACATGCACCAGCAGAGTAAATGCATCCCTCACCTTTCCGAAAACCAGGCCCACTGGCCTGAGTGGAGCAGGATCAGGCCCTTGAAGACTTTGGCTCATGGCCGCACGGCTGCTTCTCTTTCTCCTGGTGCAGGAGCACTGCTACAAACCAGCACCCAGACAGACTGAAATACCGTTATCAGCCTGCACTGGCCTGCGTGCCGTGAGAGCAAACAGGACCTCAGGCCCGCCGAGTAACAGAAGAATAGAATACCGTGTTTTGCATTTACAGCTGACAGTCAGTAGCCGCACACACAGCAGACACGCTCTTATCAGGGCGATGTGGTTTTAAACTGTAGCTGTCTGACCTGCCTAATAATCCTTATTATTATGAGCAATTTCTGATTAACACAGAACTTTCTGGGCCGTGCAGTTCTGCACCGGGGTGTTCTCGCTGGCATGCAGCCGTTCAGATGGCTGTTGGAAGTGCTGACTGGAGCATCTACCCGCCCCAAGCACTCCTCCCTGAGGCCCTGCGCGTTGCAGAATGGGCCCCACATTTGTAAATGGGCTTCCCACCCCATGGACGGACGCAGCTCTGGACACACATACACTAAAGCCAAACGCTGGGGCGGGGCCAGGGCGCATTTGTCAGAGCTCTGTGCAAGACCTGGGAACAAATCGTCACCCAGCCCTTGCCAGACCTGCTGTAATGCTGGAACCCTGGCTAGGACTGGCTGCAAGTATTTCCCTCTGCTGACAGTGAAAATAAGCCCTTGAAATAACACGGCACTCCTCAGCGGTTGTTACACGGGCTGCAATGCCCAGACTCTGCCACATCGTGGCACTTCGCCATTAGCAGATCGTTTGCTTTAAAAGCGATCCACCCCGCCAGCGATTTGTGTCAGTTACACCTAACTCTGATTATGATGGAGTGGGGGCGATTTCCCTGTTTCTCTCCATCCTGTGCTCTTGCTGGGGGACCTGAAAAGTGCCTCTGACTTTGGCACTGGATGTTTGAAACACCCGTCACCCGCACTCCTGTAGTTTGGTTAGTAGCAAGTGTGGAACGGGCTGGTGAGCGGTAGAACAGGATTCAGCCCTGGCGCATGAGAGGCGGCGGTGGGACATATACGGCTGTGCCGCCAGCTGTGTGTTTTGTCATTTCCTAGCTGACAAGGACAGTCTTTGTCCTGAGTGGTGCTGGGGGTATTTTTGAGGGCTGGTATAACTGTGTGTACCCAGTTCTGTCCATCACAGATCAAGTCTCATCGGACCCCTGACCTCTGGCAGAGGGCTGAGGTAGGTAGCGCACAGAGTAGGATGATGTGTCCCGCTGCCATGCCAAGGTTATAGTGATAATAGTGGGACTGTGACCCAGTGTGTCTGTGATGCTTAGACAACCCAAGGAGCAGCAGAGTTAACACAGACCAAGCCGGTTCTTGTTTCCATAGGCGGACTTGGCTAGAAAGCTCCCTCACCCCTTCAGCAGGAGTTATTCTCCATTCACTCTGCCAGGCAGCTTGCCAAAGCCACAAACCAGCCCAAAGGGGCATGGGAATGAGTGGTGTTAAGAGAAGGAGAAAATGGGGTTGAGGAACTCTGCTTCTTCGAAGGAAGGCAGCCCCGGTGAATGGTAGAGGAGAACCTCCATTCCCAGCCCGGGTGCGGGGACTGCTGTCTGAGGGCGCGGAGTCAGGGAAAAGGAGTCGGACAAGGAAAACCAGGGCTCCTGAATGGGGTGTTCTGTTCTAGTGGGGCAGTCCGACGCTGATCCTGTAAAGCTCTGAGGCATGTGCTTAACTTTGAGCACGCAAATAATCTCACTGCTTTCACAGAGAATTTGTTAGGAGCCTCTAGTGCTGCTTTCCTGACTCGGGGTAAAGATTTCCTGCACCCTCATTCATCCTGGTGCCGCTTGGGAATGCAGCCACCCCCCCTTACCCCACTGACTTGCCCCACACTTGCCATCCCTTCCCACCCCCTCAAGATCCCAGTACGGTCTGTGCTGCGTCTGCTCAGCTTTCTGCTGATGTCACTTTGGGGAAACAGCTCAGGGGACTGTCTGAAAGCAGGGGTGAAAAGTGGCTCATTGCTGCTGTGATTGGATACCCATGGTGTTCGGAGGTCATCTGTGACGAGGGATGATAATATCACCTAGCTCTTACCAGCAGCAGTGCTCAAAATCCTACAACGGAGGTCCCCGTTGTACAGATGGGGAAACTGAGTCACGGAGAGGGGAAGTGACTTGCCAAAGTCACGCAGCAGGCCAGCGGCAGAGCTGGAAATAGACCCCAGATCTCCCAAGTCCCAGTCCCGAGCTCTGTACGTCTGATATTTCACTTACCGTATAACACAATAACAAAACACCGGCATTAAAGGTACATCTGGTGCTCCTCAAATCCAGAGAGTTTTAAGAACAATTATCCCCCCTGGGAGGTAAGGACATATCATGATCTTCATTTTACAGAAGGGGAAACTGAGGCAGAGAGCAGCTAAGGCCTCTTGCTTTCAAACATGTCCATTAACTAATGTCTTGGTTTTTGGATAATCCACCTGAGACACGCGGGGCTTGAATTTCCAATGCTCCAGGCTGACATGGATCAGAGAATCAGGTGCTCAGCAGCTGTGATCTCCAGGTCCTGGATGTCTCAGGCTGGGCACACAAACACGGAGTCCCCTACAATCTGTGCTGTTCGGCCAGTTTGGCTTCTGGGACTTGCCTGAGGCCACACAGTAAACCTGCGGCCTAGATGGCCTTAGAAGATAAGGAATCCTTCTTCCCCGCCTAGTCCTGCACCATGTCATTTATCCACTCAGCCTTGAATCAACTTTTGCTCAGTCTTCAGTCAGTTCAATGCCATGTAAAATGACTAAGTACCTCATGATTTAGCCCATTAAGAATTAATAGCAACATTACAGCTGAGAAACCAGGTGTTCAAATAACATGCACTTACTCTCTTATTATACCTACCCTTTAGATACCAAGAAGAGTATCATAATAGAAACCGATATAGTAAAGATGAATACGGCTATGTAACAGAGAGACTGTATCTCTTCATTTGGACTCAGTAATAATAATAAAAAACTTGGGTGCATGAATGGCATTTTCTATTTGCAAATATTAACTGATTAACCCTCACAACCCTCTCTCCATACGCTTTAATTAATCGGCTCTCATTTACTTAACGCATCCTCACTGTCTCGTTAAATATAAATTAAATGTACATCTCGAAACCTTCGCTGGGTGTATTACCAGGAACGTATACGAAGAATGAATACAAAATATGCTAATGGAAGCTGTAGGGAGCGGAACTCAGCTCGTGAGATATTTAGCCAAAAGATGTTGCTGTGTCGGTGAGCAGAGAGCAGAGAGCGAGGCAATTAACTGCTCCTATAACACGCGGACATTGTCCTGGCCTTGAAAAAGATCGAAGTCACGGTGTGATGTTGCCATGGCGATGCTGGTATATTGCTTCCCATAATGTCTGTCTATAGACTTGGCACCATGTAGTTGAATTATTCAGCCTAGCAGTTCATTACATGTCTGCACTGTGGGTTGGCATCTTGATCTGAATTACACAAACAGGGGATGGTGTGATATGTAGGATGTATATAAGATACATACGTAAAGAACGGCCATACTGGGCCAGACCAACGGTCCATCTAACCCAGTCTCCTGTCTTCCAACAGTGGCCAATGCCAGGTACCTCAGAGGCAATGAACAGAGCAGGTCATCAGCAAGTGAGCCATCCCTTGTAAATGTAAGTGTCGTTCACATGACAAAATTTGTAGCTAGGCCAAAATTACCATGGATCTGGCCAGCTTGAGGATTTAAAGCAGTTGACCCTGCCCATTGCACTGCATAGCAAAGGAGGAGGACACAAAGGCCTTGTCTACACTAGAAAAATAAGTCAACGTAACACTGGTCAGCTTACGGCCACCACAATAATTATTGCATTGGCTGATGTTCACACTACCCTCCTTGGGTGGGTGGATTGCATCCACACCATAAGCACTTCCACCGACCTAAGAGGGGCAGAGTGAGGAGCTGAGAGCCTGGGGAGCCCCAGGGGAGCTGAGACCGCCAGCCCTTCTCCCCTCCCCGTTCCCCACCAGGGGCTGGGGGAAGCCACCCAGAGCTCCTCATTCCCAGAGGGGAAGCCATCCGGGGCTTCTCGCCCCTGAGGAGTGGGGTCCAGCTGCTCCGGCTTCTCGCCTGCCGCTCACTCCCCGCCGGGAGCTGGGCCCTGCTCCCAGCCAGGACCAGAGACGAGCCGCTCGGGCTTCTCGTCCCACTCCCAGCTGGGAACGAAAACCAGCTGCTCAGCTCTTGGGTGCCTTCAAGTCAATTTCACCGCTCCAGCAGAGAACAGCAGCCCCACAGCCGCTGTAAGGGAGCGCTGTGTCTACACTGACACTGCGTCACCCTAACTAAGCCAACATAAGCCCTACACCTCTCGTGGAGGTGGTTTTATTATGTCGGCCTAGCCGGGGCGTTACATCAGTGGGAGGAGCGTTTTATTCTGGACACCTCCATTGCTTTGTTGACGAAAGCTGACTTTTGTCGACAAAACTCTCCGGTGTAGCCCAGCCCACGTGTAGGGGAAATTTCCTGGGCTTTTTAGTTTCCACGTTGAGCGCTAGGAATGATTCATTTGGCTCAGGCTGGGAGTGGGCAGTTAATGAAAAGAACTTCGTCAAAGAGCTGAATTAAAGGCTTTTAGAGAGTGATGCACCATCACCAGCGACGAATACATCACTGCTGGCTCCTGGAAGATGCATGTTGTTTGCAGATTATTAATCAATAGCCGCGTGTCCCCTTCTCCTCTAATATCTCAGATTTATTTCTTGTGATTCGTTGATGTATTATCACATTTCCTATATTGGATAGATGATTCAATTCTCTTGGATAAAGCTGCTATGAATTCGTCTCTAGATTTCAGTGTCTCTGTTTTGATGGCATGGAGTTTGTACTAGACAGCTGCTGAGGTACACGCACCTACAGGAAGCCTGTGGATGGATTCCTCAGGCTCTTCATTCTCTTCACCTATGCTGCAGTCCTTATTAGAAAACCACAGTGGGGGGGAATGACTAGTGGTTAGAGCACCAGATGGGTTCTCAGTAATCCTGGGTTCTGTTCTCTGCCCTGCCACCGGTTTCCTGAGTGATCTCGAGTCACCCATTTAGGGTGAAATGCACCTTTGTGTACAATGGGCCAGTGGAAAGGCCTGTGTCGATTCCAATGCCAGAAGGGACCCCATGTGATCATCTCATCTGGCCTCCTGTATACCACAGGCCAGAGAATTTCCCAACATAATTCCTAGGGCAGACTTTTTAGAAAAACATCCCATCTTGGTTTAAAAAGTGCCAGCGATAGAAAATCCACTGCACCCTTTGGTAAATTGTTCCAATGGTTAATTATTACCCTGATTATTAAAATGTACACCTTATTTCCAGTCTGAATTTGTCTAACTTCAACTTTCCAGCCATTGGCTCAGGTTAGACCTTTCTCTGCTAGCCTGGAGAGAGAGCCCATTATTAAATATTTATTCCCTGTGTAGGTACTTATAGAGTGTGGTCAAGTCACCCCTTAACCTTCTGTTTGTTAGACTCAAGGAGCTCAATCTATGTTGTTTATCACTGTAGGTCAAGTTTTCTAATCCTTTAATCCTTCTTGTGGCTCTGATCTGAATCTTTCCAATTTATCAATGTCTTTCTTGAATTGTGGACACCAAAATTGGACACAGTATTCCAGCAGAGGTCGCACCATGGCTAAATGCAGAGGTAAAATAACCTCTCTGCTCCTACTCAAAATTCTCCTGTTTATGCATCCAAGGATCGATCACATTAGCACTTTTGCCATAGCATCGCACCAGGAGCCCATGTTCATCTCATTATCCACAAACACACACAAATCTTCTTCAGAGTCGCTGCTTCCCGGGACCGAGTCCCCCATCCTGTAAAGCTGGCCTACATTCTTTGTTCCTAGATGTTTAGGTGTACATTTAGCCGTATTAAAATGCATGTTTGTTTGAGCCCAGGTTACCATGTGCTCCGGATCCTTCTGAAATCCATGGAAGTCTGTGATGTTCTTGCCCCCTCCCTGCAATCCAGACTGGTGTGTAGCTGTGTCACCCCAATTCTTCACTCTTGGGCCCTGATTTACCCCGCTTTGCTGTGTGAACCACCCACTCCTGGGTCAGCCCACGCCCAGCCTCCTGTGTGTAATCGGTCCCTGGCCTAGTTGAGGGAGTGCTCCGGCCAGCCACTCATGGGATAGACCCCTAACAAACACCCCCAGTCTCAGAAGCAACCCCGGGAACTGCTGTCTTGCAGGGTTCAGTGCTGCACCCTGTAAGCTCATTTACACTTCTCTGTCAATGTCTCAAAGAAATTGATATGCACCAGCTCCGTCACTCTAAGTGAGGTTCTCTGCATACACTCAATCCACATGCACTGTTTTAGATCAAACCAACAAACAAATAAGTTTATTGACTATAGCAAGATTTAAGTGGATCTAAGTCAGATTGAATATAAATCAAAAGATTAATAAATGAGTCAAGGAGTTAATCACGATTCACTAAAAGATAACTTGTATCCTAAACGATGATTAATATTCCAGTCTCTTTCAATCCATGACGTTAGCTTCCATGATGTCAATTTACCACGCAGGCTGGTTGCGATGCGTCTTGCAACCAGAGCCCCCCTCTCCCTGTGGGTAGGTGCCAGTCCTTGATGGTGCCTGAAAGATAGATTCCAGGGGAGAGCCAAGAGACAAAGATGCCTCAGAAATTAAATGTGTTAGTCTTTAGGTGCTACAGGACTCTGGTTGTTTTTGCTGTGTACAGACTAACATGGCTACCCCTCTGGAACTTTTCAGCTTTTAACAAGTTTCCCCAACACCCCCTGGGGTCAGGTGATCGGCCCTGTCTGGCAATGGGTGTGATTTCGTCCACTTGAACCAAAGTGTTCACAGGTGCTTAGGCCAGTCCATTGTTCCTGCCTGCCTGCCTCTGCGGGGCGTGGTAACACAGCTTTGTGTTCCTCTGCATCCATTCAAACCACGTGCAACACACATTTGGGGATATAACACAGCAGCGTTTCATATCTGTACATATGGGTGACGTTGCAGGAAACATGCCACCAGAACAGTAATGTTCAGTGTGCCGTGAGCATTCCCAAAACACCTGCCACGGCACACTTTGCATCAGACGATCCACAGTTGCACTGTCAGGGTGAACAGGAATGATACACAACTCACACCAGAAGGGTGTACAGGGGGTACAGCGTGTCACAAAGTCACAAGCCCTCTGTGCCCCTCAGGATTAATGCCGCAGTTTGGGGAGGTGGGGCTGGGGAGCAACAGAAACTTGAAAGCCTCCAACAAGCGTAAATGATGGTATCACAATGCATCTCCAGAGAAGACGGGGGGAGGGAGGCTACAATAAGCAGCCTGCAACTTTAAGGATTCATTTTATTAGGCATGCCGAAAATTCTCATTTGCACATGGTCTGAAAACTCTTCCGAGTTGGGAGGTAAAATATTTGCTAAAAAGCTTAAGGTATGGACAATAAATCCTTCTCTCTGGGTCCAGGGGAAGATGCCCAGAGTTTTGATCTTTGCCCTGCAAGGAAGTTCTCGGGTTGGTCGAAGTGGTGGGCAATTACTAAGTTAGACTATGGAGTTTATCACCTAGTAATATGGTGGAGGCCTTTTAAAGACATCTCCTCAATTCACAGTATTGTGGTAATGGATAATGGGTAATTGTGGGTAATAGTCCTCCCTCAGGCATTACTGTAAGGCAGTTTTGCAGCGTGGAGTGGTGACAGGACAATATACATTTGCACCAAGCAGCATTGTTCATGTATCAAATACATTCTTTGAGCGAAGCTGATGGCTGTTGTATTTTACCACCATTGAACCTTATTTTCACTCATTTAAGGGGTTTGTCAGACACTTCATTTTCAAGGCCTGGACTATAAAGGAAGATCCATGCAGACGTGGGTATCGTAAACTTGTTTTAAATAGGTTGTATGGGTTTATCCGTGTTAGCATTTCATCAAAGGGGTTGCCCTGCTGCCCTGGCATCACAGTCACAGAGTCATGATCAGTCACACTAACACAGAAAAGTATGGCATTGTTTGCACAGAAGAGCTGTGCAATTGCACACCTAATTTGCATGCACAATTACTGTGGCTCTTCATGAAAATCAGGTGTAGGTGCAGCCAGTTGTCAAGGGAACGATTGTTTGCATGCACTTGGTTATAACATGATTTGGTCTGGTCGGCTGCAAAAGCAAACTGTGTTCTAACATGGTCAAGACACGGTGATCGTGTTGTAGCTGGGTTCTCTGACACGCTTGTAGCTGCAAGGCCAGACGCTCCGCTGGTGTAGATTGGTGTAACCCATTGACTTCACAGGAGTATTTGCACTAGCTACAAATCTGTCCTGTAGCATAGACAAGGCCTCAGAAGGAAAATTGCCACCAACTGCTCTCCAGAAAGAACCCGGGTTTTCTTTAGACAGTTGCTATCCATGCTACCATCCGGACTGACCCCGTTTGCCTTAAGACGGCTGATGGACATACAGCTGAAAATAGCAGGACTGCAGAGCACAACTTGCCATACGTCTGTGTCTCTGGTTCCATGTGTACGTGCCAGAGGCGAGGCGGGCTAGACGGAGTGAGCGCATAGTTGGGAAGAGATCAAACCTCAGTTTCCCCATGGAGGTACTCTACCCACCTCAGGAGGTGGGGCTCAATGGACCTTTATAAAGCACCATGCACCTGCTTTAATAAGAAGTGATTCTGGAGAGACACGTGAGGAGAAGGCAAAGAACCAGTGAGCCCTCTTTTAAAGACACAGCCCCTGAATGGCGGAGAGGATGTCTGTGGCTTGGGCCGCCTACATAAAGGGAGCTGCAGTTCAAAATACAGGCAGTTGTTGTGAGAGAAGCTTTTCCATGCCCAGTGTGTCCCACGCTGTGCGACACCCAGTACCCAAAGCGGTGACTGGGAGGTTACCAAGGCCACGAGGCAACAGCAGCAAGCCTGGCTGCCCCCAGGAGACAGTGGCTGAGCAAGGCATGGAATTAAGATCCCCTGAATCCCAGTCCAGTCTCCATCCTAGGAGACGTGAGCCTTTGTGTTCCTCTAGTAGCCCAGGCACTGACCAGCCTGATAAGTCACACACAGCAGGTGGTGAGGGGAACACGTCATCCTTTAGCTCACGAGGGAGCGGTTCGTACTGCGACTCTGTAGGTCCAGCTGTCGGCCCACATGGAGTCCACTACAAAAACACAGCAGAGGAGGTTCGCGGTCCAGGAGCCACCTCAGTGTGTACACGGCGGCCAGGGATACGCTGCCTGGGAACACCTGTTCCCAGAGCTCTGTGCTCTCTGGCACTCTGTGTGTGTGCTGGGATGACAAGGCTAGTGTCGATCCATCCCTTCGAGCTCCCTAGGCCAGGACCCCCTCTTTGATCTGTGTCTGTACAGCGCACGGTGCAATGGGGCCCTGGTCGGCGACTGGGGCTCCTCGGTGCTACGGTGATATAAACCAATAATAATAATATCAGTGGTATGCATTCTGAAACGACTTCTGAGAGCACGACATTGCTCATCTAAAAAGAGTCTCATTGGCTTGAGTGGGATTTGGATCGGGCACTCAGCGGGCATGTATCTGTGCGTGCTTGTGTTAAAAAAATAAACCTTCCTCTTGCCACAACGTTATTTAGCATGACAAGCCTTTAGTAACGACATCGACGCTGATAGACAGCTAACCCTATCAATGCACCCGGGTGCTCTTCTGTGCTTTCTGCACTGCTTTACTATTTGCATATCAAAAATGGTATATCATTTTCCCCTGGGGATATTTGCTTTGTTTTATTTTATTCTCCGTTTTACTCTTTGGCCAACAGTTAGAAGGTCTGTTCCTGTCTGGAGTCAGGCACCTACTTCAGCCTGAGCTGTCTATTATCCGTGCCTCCCTTATCTCGCGAATGCCCTCCCTGGTGCAATGCAGTATTATCGTATGTCCCATGTTCTCAAGGCTGAATGGCTGCACTACTTCAGAGCTCTGCTCTCCGTGTGTAAACTAGCAGACTTGCACTTTCAGTGCACAGTCCTTTTACTCCCCTCCCACCACCACCACTTAGAACAGAAACCTCCCTCAGCTGAGGAAAAAAATGAAAGATTGTGTCAAATCCACTCCCTTTCCCCTCCAGTTAGGTCAAATTTTCTTTGACAGAAGGTGGCAGGATTTTTCAGGACAGCGTCTTCATTTGGAAACAGCAACCTCTCATGCAAATTAAAGAGACAAGGCTGTGAGAGTTCTGTAAATCTCCCAGTATGGGTTATGCCCCCTGACTTCTGGCTATGCCGCGTTTCATCTGTGGGTTTGCTGTGCAATGCAGAAGCTAACAGTACATGAATGCATCCACCCCCCTTCCTCAGCATGGGAAAACGTTCTCAGACTTTGTACAAATTACCTGGTG